>NC_089227.1:27998358-28610071 GCF_963924675.1 Phocoena phocoena | reverse complement strand
AAAAAAGCAGCAGGAGTCCTTTTCCCCTCTAATCTATTGCTTGAATGTACCAGAAAACCACTTCACCTGCAAAAATTCACTTGCTAAAATAGTTCAGTACAAGGAATGAAAAGAAACACCTAAGGCACCAAAGAGATTACCCGAAGGAATTAGAATAAGACTAACATTGACTTTCTCATATAAAATACATGCAGCATTTTAGAATACAATGAAAAAAATATTTTAAAGATCAGAGAAAATATATTTGAATCTTAAATTCTAAATCCATTCAGTCATGGGCAAGAGCCCAAAATACATTCAATATTCAAGGAGTAAGAACATTTACCTCGGAAGCATTCTCTCTCGTAAACCTACTCTATCAAAGCAAGTAAGTGAAACATAAAAGCAGACGATATGGGATTCAGGAAACTTTCACTTCATTTAAATAGAGCAACAAAGGGAGGCCCCAAGATGACAGATTTGTATCAGATCTAAGAATCAGTCATTACAGTTTATAGAAGGAAGATGGTGAGAATGTGGAAGGGGATTTCCAGGGGTTAAGAGGAATCCTGAGAATAGCTGATATGATGGATCATTTGAAAATAATTAATCATATAATAGATACAAATCTGACAACTTAAAAAGAAAAATCCAATAAAAATTTTGGGAAAATAAAAATCTTGAACAAATAAGGAAATGTAATACTCTCCTAGTTATCTTTTGCGGCATTAAAAAAAAAAATCTTGAACAACCATTGTATTAAATCTCACAATTTTGTAGATTAGCAATGTGGACACTGTTTAGCTGGATAATTCTGCTATTCCATGTGGCATCAACTGAGGTCATTCAGTTGTACTCAGATGGTAGGTGATGGTATGGAGGGTACGAGACTGATTCACTCTTAAGTCTACTACTTTGGAAGAAATGGATGAAAAGTGCAGGTCCCATTGTGACTGTCAAACAAGTGCTTACATGTCCTCTCTCGCAACAGTGAAGCCCCAGAATGTGTTTCCATGGCACTTGAGGTACCTCACATGGTCTTCTAAGTCACAGAAATGAAGGTTGCCATCTCTTAAATTCTGGGCCTAGAAACTGACATGGCATGAGCTCTGCCATGTTCTATTTGTCAAAACAGTCACAAAGCCCAGACAGATCCAAGCAAGAGGCTTCAACCCCATTGTCAATGGAAAGAATGTTAAAAAGAAAAAAAAAAAAAGTATGGCTATCTTTCACCTATTTATCACATTACATCATTTTGTTCCACTGCCCCTGATTTTCACATAGACATATTTGATTAGAAAATTGTTTTTTGATATTTATTTATTTATTTGGCTGTGCTGGGTCTTAGTTGCGGCAGGCTGGCTCCTTAGTTGCGGCATGCATGAGGGATCTAGTTCCCTGACCAGGGATAGAACCCAGGCCCCCTGCATTGGGAACATGGAGTCTTAACCACTGCACCACCAGGGAAGTCCCTGATTAGAAAATTTTTGTTGATTTTAGAATTTTAGAATCAGCCTATACTTAAAATAGAAAAGATTTCATATGGTTTTAAAAGAGAATGGAAATATTACTGAACTTAAGTATACTAAAGTAAAAGCACAGATGACAGAATTTAATAAATGGAAAGAAAAGGAAAACAACATTATAGGAAAAGAATTCTAATATCCTTGTTTTCTGGAGTAAAGTTGCTATGGTCTAAATGTTTGTGCCCCTTCCCCCATTCATACGTTGAAACCTAACCTCCAAGGTGATGATATTAGAAGATGGGGGTGATTGGGATATGATTAGGTCGAAAGGGTGGAGCCCTCATGAATGGGACAAGTATCCTTATAAAAGAGGCTCCAGAGAGCTTCCTTGCCTCTCCCACCATATGAGGACACAAGGAGAAGTTAGCCCTCTATGAACCAGGAAGGAGGCTCTCACCAGACACTGAATCTACTGGTATCTCGATCTTGGAATTCCCAGCAGCCAGAATGGTGAGAAATAAATTACTGTTGTTTATAAGCCACCCAGTTCATGATATTTTGTTATAGCAGATAAAATGAACTAAGACAAATGTGTAAAACAGTATCATTTATGGTTGACGTTAGAGGAAATAAAAATATATTATAAACATTTAAACATATAAAACTAATGGAAAAGTGAATTAAAAGTAATGGCAATACTATGAAGGTAGGAGTTCCAGGGAAAGAGTAATAATTTCAGTAGCTAAATCCTCACTTGGCATAGCAAAATCAATGGATACATTAGAATGTGACCACTTAAGGAATAGTGCTACAAACACATTTTTTTTTAAGAGATTTAGATCAGCTACCTCAAAAAATAAAAAGATAACTCTCAAAGTGAAGTGAGACGGATAATGAAAGAGGAATGTAGCAGAAAGCTGTTGCTTTTTAATACAAGCTGTTTGGTTCTACCAGTTTGTAGACATTTTTTAGTTAAACATGTGAATAAATAAACTACTTTGGGAAAAAAAGGAAAATGATCCAAAATGGAGGCGTGGTCTATCCCACACTTCCACCCCTCTAAGACCCCAAAAGGTATTGTAGCATCATATCAGTAGTACTGGAATCCAGGAATTCCCAGAGGAAAGGCCACAAAGTAAGAAGTAGTGGTGGGTCTAAGGACCAGAAGGAGGAATAGCTACCAAGTCACCGAGACCAGAGCAATAGAAGAAAAATTTCCTCTATCCCAAATATACTGGAGAAAAAAGAAAACCTTTAAGTGGAACAAAACACATAGCTTATACCTGGATTTTTATAAGAAAACAAACAAAAGATGTGGTTAAGCATGTAGAGATGAATACAATTCAACAGTTAACGTCAATTCATAATTGGCAAAGGAGTCAAGAATACTTAATGGGGAAAGGGTAGTCTATTTATTAAATGGTATCGGGAAAACTGGATATCCACCTGCAAATGAATGAAGTTGGACCCCTCTCTTACACTACTCACAAAAATTAACTCAAAATGGAACAAGACTTAAATGTAAGACCTGAAACCATAAAAATGCTTGGAAAAAAACATAGAGAAAATCTTTTTGACGCTGGTCTTAGCAATAATTTTTTGCATATAACACCAAAAATACAAACAATAAAATAAAAAGTAAACAAGTTGGACCACATCAAACTAAAAAGCTTCTATACAGCAAAAGAAACAAGCCGGTAAAGTGAATGGGCAACCTACAGAAACGGAGAAAATATTTGAAAACCATATGTCCCATATGGTTTATGTCCCATATGTCCCATATGTCCCAATATGTCCCATATGCCCCAATATCCAAACCATGTAAAGAACTCACACAACTCAATAAAAAAGAAATCAAATTAAAAAATGGGAAAAAGATATGAATAGACAGTTTTCCAAAGGATATATACATATGGTCAGTTGGTTCATGAAAAGGTACTCAACAGCATTAAGTATCAGGGAAAGGCATATCGAAAGCTGGTATCACCTTACCCCTGTTAGAATGGCTATTATGAGAAAGATAAGTGTTAGCAAGAATGTAGATAAAGGGGATCACTTGCACAGTATTGGTGGTGCTGTAAATTGGGACAGTTTCTATGGAAGACAGTATGGAGGTTCCTCAAAAAATTAAAAATACAACTACCATATGAGCCAGCAGCTTTACTCACTGGTGTATATCCAAAGGAAATGAAATGACTATCTTGAAGAGATATCTGCACCCCATATTCACTGCAACACTATTCACAATAGCCAAGATATGGAAGCAACCTAAGTCCATCTATGGATGAATGAATAAAGATTCACATACATATGCAATGTAGTATTATTCAGTCATGAGAACGAAGGAAATTCTACTATTTGCAACACCAGGGTTGAAACTTGATGCCATTATGCTGGTAAAATAAATCAGGGAAAGACAAATACTGCATGATCTCAGGGTGTGGGAAACAGGGGGATGTCAGTCAAAGTGTACAAACTTTCAGTTATAAGATGAATATATTCTGGGGGTCTAACGTACAACATGGTGACTATAGTCAACAATACTGTGTTATATACTTGAAAGTTACTAAGAGAGTAGGTCTTAAATATTCTCACTACACACGCATACAAAGGTAATTAATTGAGTTACAGATGTGTTAACTGACACTATTGTGGTAATCATTTTGCATTACAACACACTGCATACCTTAAACTTACACAGTGTTACATGTCAGTTATCACCTCGATAAAGCTGGGGAAGGGGAATTGGAAGACTGAAGGATTTGGGCAGATGGCAGCAGCAGTATAGTTTTTTGGGGGAAAAAGAGTTAATGGCTACTAATTTTTAAGTGAACTTAAACAGATAAAATTGTAATGGGGTTCTGACATTTATTACCAAAATTACATGCTAGGTATCGATAAAAGCCTTCCATCAGGGAATGCTTAGGGAAATAGACAATTTGTTGCCCCTTTTTCTCATCTGTCATATTCCTTGTTTTGATGCATCCAATTAAGTGCCTTATCAAATGGTCACGTCCTTGTATGAAGACTTTCATTGTAAATGCAGCAAATGTTCAGGCTCCAGGGTTGAAACTGATTCAAGAGTACCGATTTTAAGAACTGTTTTCATCAAGTTCGCTTCATAGCTCTAGTTATTTCTGTTCCTATTTGCTATGCGCAGATCTTTGCAAATTCTAAAACTCCAGGAGGTAGATCTCTCCTCCAGTTCTGCTAGCTACAGCTGCTCGTAAATACCAAGGAGTGTATGAATCTAAATGCCTGCTGTTGTAGGAGGGCTTATATAAGATTTCCTGGTTCTTGGTAGAAAGAGAACAGTCTTCCAATTTGAGAAAGAGAATTCTTCTTCTTCTCTCCACTTTATCCAGCCACAATTTACTTAGGAGTCATTTGCATTATAATCTTTCTTGGGGTTAGGGTTATAAAAGTTCATTTTACTTTCTCTGGAGTTTTACAGTTTAAATGTTCCAAACATATTTGCCATCTATTACCCGAACATCAACTTCTTCTAACAATCCTGGAATATCTAAATATCAGTTATTTTCAAATAAGAGTCATTTTCGAATAAGAAAATGACTCTCCTAAAAGCTTTTTAAGTAAATCATGCAGAAAGAAACACAAAATGTACCTGAATATTTCATTTAGTCTGTTGTCTTTTTTATATTTTGTCTCATTTTTATTTTAGGTTTATAAGGGCTGATTTATTGGTTTTCTAATGACTGCGATTCATTCCAGCAGCCAGTACTTCAGTACAAACAGATATGTACAAAAAAATTCACTCATTAGAAAAATAAATTTTTTGAACAGCTAATAGTAGCTACTATTTCTGGATGTACTAATTCTGGATCCAGTCATAATCTCTGAGAAACTCACAGCTTAGGGGTGGGAGGAGACAGATATACAATAATGAACTTTCATATAACAACGTAATATATTATCACAGAAACACATTCAGATAGCTGCAGGTACCAGAGAAGGAAATACCTAACTGCTAAGCAGGTGTGGAAAAGGGGGTGAAACTGTATTTTTGGTTTTATAGTGTCTATGAACCAAGCTACAACACTGACATGTACAATTTTCTGTTTTCATAAGAGCAAAAAAATAATTTAGAAAACTTTAAAAGCCCCCAAAACAACCAGAATGAGGTATTGTAAGTCAAGTGATACTGTCTCAGTGAGTGCATAAAATTGGAAAATCAACTGTGAAATCAATGACTATTAAGCTGGGAAAAAAATCTGCTAAACCATTTGCCCTTCCGCTATTTTACGTAGAGTAGGGATCTCATCAAATCCTAGAAAAAGAGAATCATTCTTTCTCTCCAACATTCCTAAACTAACAGGAATTGCGTGAACTTCAGATACTAACATCAATGGCAAGGGTTTTGGTCATTTTTCAGCTACATTTTCCGTCAAGTTGTGAATATTAGGCTGAGCAGAAAAGAATGAACACAGAAGGACTGCTATCCTTTGGAAGTCCTGCTTACAAGGTTGGCCCTTGGCTGGCATTTGGGAACTTGGATTTGGGGAGGGTCCCCAACATTAACTGATAAGAGTGACTTGCTATGTCTAAACTCCTTGAACAAACAGTATGGTTCATGCTGAACACCTTCTTTCCTTCTGGGAGTCTGGAATTTGGGGACTTGCCAGCAGGGGAAGCCTACGTGATCAGCAGCAACCCCCCCCCAAAAACACAAAAAAAATCTCTGGGCACTGGTCTCTAACAAACTTTATACGTGTACTCACAACTTGTTACTGTGATGAGTGTGTCTTGTGGACACCACTGAGAGAAGATCTTCGGTAGCTGGTTCCTATTTCCCCCCAGACTTCACCCCATGAGACTTTTCCCATTGTCAATTGTGTTTTGTATTTTTTCACTTTAATAAATCAGCTGTGAATATGACTATTTGAATCCTATGAGTTCTCCCAGTGAATCATCAGACCTGGGGGTATTTATCAGGGTCCCCAACAAATAAGGTATATATTTAGTCATATTTTGATAATCTTTCTGAATTTTTGCCAATGTAAACTCATAATACAAACAATCTACATGCAGCGGAAGAGGAGAAGATATTCTTGCCTCAGAGAACATACAGGACTTAAAGTAAGCCACTGGTTTTCCAATTGTAGCTAGTTTTCTAGCAAAGCCAAGTATTTAAATTAGACATACAGAAACATTAATTTATATGTTAATTATATATATATATAAATTATATATTTATTCATTAATATATGTGTGTGCACCTCCTCTGAGCTATTAACTCGTAAATAAAAAGTACCATTCTGACCAAATCATAGTTAATAGAGTGTAAACTCTTCAAGCACAGGTATAATCACCTTTTCTAGTCCCAGTACTACCATTAACCTACTGAGTGAACTGAAATAAGTTAATTACCTTGAGGGAAGTCACTCATTTCACTTTCCACATTTATAGTTTTAGATGTTGGAATAGATAATTTTTGGAATGTCTTTCCTTTCCGAAATTCTAGTTATACGAATAAAGGATGCCCTTGGTATTCACTCTGTTTTCTGTTTGATCCTAAGGATCAACTTGACTGATCCAGCAGACACGTGGGTGATCCTGTACTCCCTCTAAGTAACTGTGTGTCCTACCAAGCTGCCCATTCGTTCATCGATGAAGAATATCCCAGTTAGTTGAAGAGTGAATCTTCCATTAATGGTGTATTAGTCTGGGTTCAGACAGGTAAAGACAGCAACTAGAGGTATTAGAGAAAAAAGCAGCTTAGTAAAAGAATCAGGGATTATACATATGTGGGAAGAGCTCAGGAGCAACTGTGGGAGTGATGGTAATGAGAAGATGGTAGAAAGAACTGTAAAGGACTCCAGCCTGAAGTATGAGAGGCAGAGGGGAGGGTACCACAGCTGTGCAGTGGAAGCTCGCCAAGAGGTGTGCGAAGCACTGCACCTCGCCGCCATGATCTCCTGGGAGGAGTGGCTTCTGTTTCACCTTCTTGCATTGGTAAACTCTAATGATGATTCATACAAGGAAGGGAACTGGAGAACATTAGTTCCCAGCCTTAGCAGGAGTGCCTTGTTGACAAAAGACAACACAGATGGCATGCTGGTTCTTGGGATGCCCTCGAAGACTTTCCACACGTAAAAGGCTTCTAGAGATATGTGAATCTGTATTTTAAAAAATAAAATATCAGAATATTTAATCTAATACTAATCAAATTTCCAGTGATACTGATGGTATTTTTCTACTTAAAAAAATTAAAAAGGTGGTGGTAGGAGAGATTTGATTCTTCTTGTCATTAAGGTTCTGATTCTTATTAATGTACTTCCTGGATCTTAACTAGCTTCTTCATTAAATGACTCATCTACCAAAGGAAGTTAGCACTTCCTTATGTTGAATACAGAACAGGTAGATGTTGCCAGTACTCGGTCAATGCCATAGTTGGAGTCTAATAAGATTACTATTTTCTATTCATTTTTGACAAGGTTGCCTAGTCAATCTGACACATAATCATACTAAAACACATAGTTTTATTAAATGCTATGTATGCAAAGGAGAATAAGGGAGTATTGCAGAGGGACATCTAACACAGACAAGTGGGTAAATAACGTATCAGGTAATATTTCCTAAAAAGGGGGAAATCTAAACTGAATCTTTAAAGATTCAGTGATAGAGCCTGTACCAAGCAGAGAAAAAGAAGATGCAAAGGATAGAGCTATCAGACTGTGGAGCGTTCAATCATCTACACTTAAATCAGATTTATTGGAACAATGGCAGAAGTAGTGGCGGGAAATGAACCTGATTACTTACGAAAGGAACAAATCATGAAATGCCTTGGCTTCTATTTTGGGAAGTTTAGCTTTCTTCTTTAAAATGATGGAAAGCCAATTAAGAATCTTATATAAAAAAGTAATTATTAAGGTATTTATGTTTAAAAATAATTAATCTAACCCTTTTACTGAGAATACATTTAAAATTAGAAAAAATGTTAAAAAGACTGTCAGATTAATCTGGTTGAAAAACATTATGAATGTGAACTAAAGCAAGAAGAGGAGATACAATAAATATTCAGGGTATAAAATATACAAGGTTTAACTGGGTTGAAAGTAAGAGAGAAATAAAGGTGAATCATAA
Organism: Phocoena phocoena; assembly: GCF_963924675.1. Taxonomy (NCBI): domain Eukaryota; kingdom Metazoa; phylum Chordata; class Mammalia; order Artiodactyla; family Phocoenidae; genus Phocoena; species Phocoena phocoena. The sequence goes on along the minus strand of NC_089227.1, from coordinate 28,601,522 downwards.
ATTAATCTTGGATTTCTTGTTTGGTTGACTGAACAGATCATGGTGTTAACACAAAGATCCAGGTTAGGAAGAGATTGGAAAAGAAGATGAAGAGGTTTTGGTGTGGTAAATCTGAGATGTCCAAGTGGAAATAAAACATTATATAAATAGGTCAAGAACTCGAGAAGATTTTTTTCTGGAAAATGTTGAATTGGCAGTCATCAGCATATTGTTAAAGTTCTACACAATCAGGCTTCAACAACATATTTCATAACTCCCAGATAGACAGTAACATTTTTATACCTGTTCTCAATAGAGTAAAAATTATAGTCTTCCTCCTACATCAATTCATCCAAGCGTATGTCCCATATCTACATATAGAGGTTTCCATCTCACCCACACATCAAAACTCACATCACACAGTATGATATATAAGACTTTTAAGACTTACGTAAAACTCATGTGCCAATAGCACATTTTGCTCTTAAAATTTCCGTGTCTAGGAAAAATGGGACAAAGTGCTTAAGATCCCTAAATTTATAGAATACTAAAATGTTTAAAGGCAAAGAAGTATGATTTCCATTGAAAGGTATTATAGTCATGGGACTTTAATGATAGATCTGAGTTTTGCAAAGAGTAACTCATTTAGTAGACTAATAAGAGACTTTAAATTTCCTCATATAAAGTGAGGTGGTGGATTAGTTCAACTCTAAGATTCCTTCTTACCACCAAACTTCAAGGTTAAGTTTAAAAAGTATTTAAGTAATTCATTTTTATTGTAAGACTACTGTTGCTGTGAATTTTGAATAACATATGTGCATCATTCTGCATTAGATTTACAGACTTATTTTGCATATAGCCATGTGCAGAAATTGACTTACTAAAACATATTGGAAAAAAATTTCTGAATATTGTTGAATTAATCAATCTAGTCTTTATGGCAACACATTACGTATACGGATATCACTTATTAATTATACTTTCCATAATGCCTGAGCAAAGAGTCTCATTTTAATACAGTAGATAACTGTGTATGCACATCACAAACTGATAGAAATGCTTACAAAAGGAACGAAGGTACATTTACAATTTCAATTATCCACTCTCTGCCCTTTGAATTCATGCACTATTTATTTGATAATAAGTATATGAATTCAAATTTATTTGGCCGTAAAGCTAAAGCTTAACTTGATAGCCATTGTAACAAAATAAACAGTCATAATATATCTCCTTTCAGCATAGCATCTCTATTCATCGAACCAACAGTTCGTTTCGTTCAACATTATCACAGTTGCTGGAATTTTGTTTCACTTAAATTATACTCACACTCACAGACATCACTCATTCACATATATTCACACAAATTCACAACACATGCATACAACTCATACATATGCACACACACACACACACACACACTCACATTTATGTACACTCTCTCTCACACACACACAGGAATTTGAGGTTTTCTTTCTCCTGCTTCTGCACACAATCTTACATACTCAAGACTTATGGAAAAGTGGGTAGTCCAGCCCCAATAATGAACAATTACTGAATAGAAACAGCTACTGCCCTGTCCTTGAATGTTTTCGTATGCTGGCAACATGGACTTGACAACTTAAAATAATGTAAATGACCCCTTTAGCTATCTAAAACTTTTTGGCTGAGATCAAATGCTTTATTTGATCTTCCTGGAATCTTGCTTCAATTCCAGGGTCTAGTTTTACCCCTCTTAGCATTATACTATCAAAGTAACTACAAAGTAAGAGAGAATTTGAATCCCCAAATACATGTCCGTAAAACAGTAAAACATTTCCTCAACAATCCTCAACAAAAAACCTCCCTCTTATCAAATAGTCTTAATTTAGATGGGGATGCCCAAGAAGCCACAAATTCTTCATAGGTTTATAACATTTCTTCCTAGGGAAGTTCTTTTTTCTTCTTTCTCCTACTGAAGTTCATTTCCATCATCAAGGTAATATAGAAAAAGAAAGAAACAGATTCTGAAATAATAAGTTGCATTGTATAACAAACCCTATTAGTTGTTTTTCAATAATTTAATCCTCAGAATAATTCCGTGTATAGATTTTATTATTACAACAAAGGAAAGTGAAACACTGAGCGATATTTCTGACCAACATCATACAGAGCTGTTAAGTGACACTGTTGATATATGAAACCAATTTCTTTTTTCTAAATTTAGAGGTCTTTCGGGTACCTCAGAAAGAGAGAGAAGATGCATCAAGCAGATTTTTCAATTGGATGTAAAAAATTCATATCCTCCACATAATTCCACACCTGTTTAATGTAGAGACCTAAAACCGTTCCCTGGTGGATTCAGTATATTCTGTCCTAGTTGGTCTTCCTCACTAAGAAGAATCATTAGCCACCTTGAGAAACTTGGGAAGACAATACAAAGTTGGTTTCAATGAGAGGGTAGCTCAATTTCAATTTAATGCCTGCACTGTGGACAGTGCACTCTTGAGACGTGACTTGAAGCTTGTATGGGAAACACATGTGTCTCCTTCTCCACTGGCATCTTTGCAGACATAGTTTGTGTCCTCTGTTAGCCAACAAACACCCAGACCTCTCACTGCACCCACTTTAGTTACTCCAGATGATAACTTTCCATTGATTTCAGTTGTCTCTAGGCCTCTCAAAGGGAATTTTTTATATACCACATAAGTTAATATTTATTTCCATTCAGAATATTTCATGCATACTATCTCAATTTGTGAAAAAATTATATAGCCACTTTTATTTAATGTTAAAATGCAAAGACAGAAATTTTCTAGAAATACGCTTTTAAAAAAACCTTCATGATCTTTAAAATGTATATGTTTATTTATAATAAAATCAGGCTAAATTTAGGCCTGTCCTACGTAAATGGAATGATTCTCATTTGTGCTACATTTGGCTTCTTACCATTAGTGACCTTCAGTATAGTTGTTTCATGATAATTTTAACCCATCTATACCATTGTTTCAGAGAATAGGTCCAAGTCTTAGCTCCTGAAACCCACTTGTTCTGCCTTATGAGACTGTAGCATCTAGAATGACAGTTTCTTTCAGAACCAGCTCCTGCTCTCTACTTGTTCTTGTGAATTTATGGATCCAGACTAATGCCTGCTTCCTAAATGCTTCTTAGCTCAGAGCACAAAACTCAGACGTCCTTTGTCTCAGGACTACCACAGTGGGTTAATACTAACATATCTCTTCTCCAGACCCAGTTCCTTGTCTACACTATTGTCCCACACCTCACTCACCCAGCATCAGAGAGAAAATGTCTACTAACGGTCCCAAATTTTAGTATTAAACAGGCCACGGGGCCTGTTTTCAAAATAATTTTAGACTCATCCTATTTAGTTATCCAAATCTGCCCCCATCTTCATCTATGAACAGTAAAAACTGCAAATAAAAGAGGTGCCTGGATTTTCAGCCCTGGGTTCCACAGCCTCAGACTCTGATGCTCTAATCAAGTTTTTCAGTTTCCCTTTTAGCTCCTCTGACAGCAGCAGGTCTGGAAGTAATCAAAGTCAGCATGAGAAAAATGAAGCTTCTACCAGACACCAACAGCGTTCTCAATTTTTCTGCAGAAAGATTCATCTGTCAGCTTTTTTTTGCAGATGTGCTGCTTCGTATGTAGATGCAATTTACTCAGGGCACAGTAATGTCTAGCTTTATGGGTGTTTGATGTGAAGGAGCTGAAATGTAAGACCTTTTCTTATTTTAGAAATGGAAGGAAAATAAGAAAAATGAACAATGATACAGACTCCAAAAAAAAAGCAAGGAAACTTGTAGCTCTTTACCCGAGATTATAAATAGAAGAACTATATGAAGCTCTGTGATCTCACTTCTTTGAAGGAATTGTTGCAAACCCTCATCTTTATTAGCTGAATATAGCTGGTTATGCGATCATGCCTTCTTAAGCTCACTGAGGTGACTTTGCTTATTTTCTCAAGATTGAGAATTTGAGTCAGAACCAATTATACACTAGGGGGAACCACTGAAATTTCTGAAACATTTCCACGGTAAATTGACCTTTACGAAACTACTTTCAAAGAGGTGGTATAGTGTAATCATCCGAAGCACACAATTTTCAAGCAAACTTTAATCCAAATACTGGCTTCATCCAAGAATCTTTGGCTAATGTTACCTAATTTTCCTAATCTGTAAAATGGGATTAATGATTCTTAACTTAGGTGTGTTGTGAGAATTAAATCAGAAAACATAAATGAAGTGCTTAGTACTATGCCTGCAAGACAGAACCTGATCAATGAACGGTGAACATTTTAAACTATTACGGTTATAATTTTATTGGGAAAGGTAACTTGGAGAAGGTTGCATTCTAGATAAACCTCGGCCAGTCTGAATACATAGAAATGGTTTTACTCAACACTGACTGTCTACCAAGCGTGGTGAGTAGAGCTTCACAATCCCCCTAGTGGGATGGATTATGGTATCACGAATAACAAACACTTTAACTTTCCTGACATTATATCTCCTGAGCCTTTAGTCCCATCTGTCCCAAACTGCTCTTAGCAACAGTGCCTCCATGCCAACTCCAAAAATCACAGTTCTGAGAGCCTGCTTTATCCGAGTCAACAGGTATCCATTATCACCACATCTGAAATGCCAGTCCTCCTAATCAACCAAGAGTATGAAATTCCTAGGTACTAACAGCAGTTTATTTCCCACTTTCCTGCCCTACCAGTACTGCGTACATCTTCAATAAGAAACAAGTGCTTGATTGACCTCTACAACTTGCTAATCTATTAGAGCAGCAGAAAAATGTAATTTATGTCTGAGACAAAGATTGCTAAGACCTTGACCACAGAGATCACTGCTTTGTGCTGCCTAATGTCCAAGGTCTTAAAGTTTGTGCTTTAAATGTTTTATTTAGTTTACTATTTGCTTAATGTGTAATTTAACCAAAAAAAGTTCAAAACTGTACTCTAGCACTGTAAGGAATACATAACAAATGTTAAAATATATCATGTTCATTGACTGGAAGAATTAACACTGCTAAGATGATTACCTTCCACAAGTTGATATATAGTTCCACCCTGGTAAGAATATCATAAGGCTTTTTTTTTTTTTTTTTGAAATTGACACGCCTAAACTAAAATTAATAGTGAAGTTCAAAGGCCTAGAATAGGCAAAAAAATCTTGAAAACAAAATGACTACATAATTTCAATGCTTACTATAAGCTATAGAAATTGACTATATGGTATTAATGTGAGGATACACAAAAATAACAGAAGAAAATAGAGGGTTTGATAGTTAAATATATAGATAGCCAAGTGATTTTTGACAAAAGTACTAAGTTAATTCAGTAGGAAAAGGGTATCTTGTTCAACAAATGATGCTGGAACAACTTGATATTCCCATCAGGGGGAGGAACTTTGCTTTCTAACTCATAAAACTCCTAGAAACAAATGTAGGAAATAACTTCATTATTGTTCATTAGACAAAGTTTGTATAGATAGCACAAAAGTAGTAACATAAAAGTATAAAAATATTCAAAATATTGTATTTTATATAAATTAATTCTGCTCGTCTAAAGCAGTAGTTGGTCAAATTTTTCTGTGAAGAGAGAGTAAATATTAAAGGCTTTGTGAGTCACACGGTCTTGGTCACAACTACTTAACTCTGCTTTTATAGCGTGAAAGCAACCATAGGCAATACATAAACTAATGGGCGAGACTGTGTTCCAATAAAACTTTATTAACAAAAACAGGTAGCAAGCTGGATTTAACCCATAGGCTATAGTTTGTTGACCTCTGTTCTAGAGACACCTTCACAAAAATGAGAAGGCAAGCCTCTCAGTGGAAGAAATGATTACCTTTATGTTTTTGATAAAAGGTTGATAGCCAGAATATAAAAAGCTCTCCTACAATTCAATAATAAAAAGACAAAAGCCTGATAAAAATAGGAGGAAAGACTTGGACACCAAAGAAAATATAAAAATTTCCGATAAATGCATGAAAAGTTGATCAATTTCATAGCCATCAGAAAAATGGATATTAAACTGTCTAGAGTTCAAATGTCACACCAATCAGAATGGCTAAACTTAAAAAGGCTGACAACATCGAATGTAGATGAGGTTGTGGAGCAACTGGAACTTTCATACATTTCTGTCGAGAGTAGAAAATGGTGCCATTTGGAAAACTCTTTAGCACTGGAATACCTAGAATTCCCCTTCTAGGTATTTACCAAAAGAACAAAAACATATGACTATAACATACTTTCATAAAATGTTCATAATAGCCCCAAGATGGAAATAGCCCAAATATCCCTTAGCAGGTGAATAGATGAACAAATTATGGTACACTGTTACATTCTTGATAACATGAATGAATCTTAAAAACAGTAGACTGAGTTACAGAGGCAAAAGGGAAAAGAGCATATACTTTTTTATCCCATTTATGGTTTGAAACAAGCAAAACTAAGGTGTGCTTATAAAAATCAAATCACATTTGCCTTAGGAGTTCATTGCCAAAGGAGCATAAGCAGACTTAGGTGTAGAAATACTCTATCTTTATTGGGGGTGGTAACTTCATGTGTGTTAATTTGTCAAAATCTACAACTGTCCATTTAAAATCTGTGGATTTATTACAAGTAAATTATGCCTTAATTTTTTAAAAAATTGGTTTTGTTAGGGTGAAGATACCATATAACATTTTTTTAAAGGGTAAGTTAAATGCCACAGTTATTAAGGAGCCAGGGACAATCCTGAACTTCTCTGAGCCAAGGAATATTACGACAAGTCTTGGAAATGATATTAAGGAAGAGCAGGACCGGCCTTTGTCAAAACTCTAAAGGAATTAACGTTAATCTTCTAGTTACTCTGTCTTCCTCCTATTTAGCCCCTATCAGGTATTTTCTTTTTCTGTAATCTAGTGTTTTGTCTTTTATCTTGCCTTAGCCCTACCAAAATCTGTTCAAAGGAAAGTGTCTGATCAATTGTTTTACCTTCCTCTCAGAAACATGTAGCCTTCACCCATCCCTCATCTTGAAGTGAAAACAGACTCCTGTTAAAGTATCTTTGTAGGGATTTAAAACCTAGATGGGCTGGGATATACTTTGAGGAACAGAAGACTATGTCTTTCCAGGTGGTTGATTGTGATGAGTAAGAGAATCAGGCCCTCTTTAATTCTTAGATGAATTTTACAAAATCACCCGGGGCTTTAGAGATCATCTATTGGCCAGGCTAATAAGAAATGAGTTGTTGAAATAAGCATTACAGTCCTTGAGGACAAAAACAGAACTTTGTCCTTACTTAATGAATTTCAGTCTAATCGCATAACACAATCTCATAGAAAAGTGAACGCATTTTAAAAAAAAAAAGATAAATTCTGGTCTATATATTATTTTTATACCAATACAATTATAATTAGTAGAATGAAAATAGATTAGTTTAATATTCTCTTTAGCATAATATATTCTGTGTATGTTTTTAAAACTAGGGTGATCTTTGCAAAAACGAATTGAAATATTGTGTCCTGAGCTCCTCTCAACACTTCTGTATTCCTCAATACCAGAACTCTCTTTTGGTTTAGAACTTTGCTTCTAAATAGTCCTGAATTCATTTAAAAAACCCTTTACTTAAGAAAAGAATAGGTGTATCTATATTGGCTTTGCTTCACTAACTAATTGAAATTTAGGCTCAAGAGAACAATACCTTGGGAATTGAACTCAATATTTAGCTTATTTCCATTGAGAATTGTATCTTGTAATTCTAGAAAAAGCATATTAACCAGGCAGAGTATAGCTATGGTTTACTTTTGTTCAGAAGAGAAGGTAACGGGCTTTATTACGATAATTATAATATTAATAGGCAGCTGGAACCAGCTTTCTTTTACTAAGCGGACAGAAAAACTACTCTTATTAAAAATGTTGTCTACTGTGTATTTATGAAATACAATTTTGGTGATCATAAAATACCAGAATGCATTCTAAATATACTTTGTCAATGGTGTTTATTTAAATTGGTTGACTTATAATTGGAAGTCCCAGTCCTTCCTTAGTAATCTTAGGAATCTAGACATAAGGAAACTATTTTAAATAATTTCGGAGACTCCAAATTGTTTTGATATTTATTTATAAATAATTCAATTGCAAAAATAAGTGTATAGAAGTTTAGAAACCATCCAGGGGGATAAAAAAGAAAATTGATCTTCGTTTTAGTGTGACTTCTTGTATTTTATTTTTTATGTTTCATTCATATGAATTTCAATATAGGCTGAAACAGATGCAACATCTAGTAATACTTAAAGAAAACTATATTTTAAAAAGTCACAGAAAAATGGGCTATATTCAAGATCTTGTTGCCAAGTGACATATGATTTACTGCTAGTACCTTAAATTCTTTTGACTGCCAGATTATGCACCAAACCACCAAAACAGCATCTGTCTTGGAATAATCACCCATTATAAGAAGAATATAAAATATACATTCTCTAATTTCACTTAACAGACAGAAAGTAGTTAATAGAAACTGGCAAGTATCAAAATCTTTAGTGGAAACAGAACGTATGTTCAGAAGATTTGTAATAAAAAAAGAATCAAGTGTAATTAAACATTTGATTCTTTGAGTTAAAGTCATTTGATCAGAGAGAATTATTTGTAACTGAAGGTATCAATCTTCAAATTCTAGAAGAGTAAAGAACCTAAGAGCTCATCAATTCCAAACCATTAACTTTACAGTGTTTCAGACAAAATATCATTAATTTGGTTATACATGTGCAGGTCTGTCATTTTGAGGATGATTTAAATTATTAACTCTAAGTTGATTTCATACCACTGCTCAGTAAGGTGTCTAGCAAAGATGACCTAAGGGATGCTATCCAACCTTAGTATTATTGAAATAAAAATAATAAGGTAAATTATGCATGCAAATTGATTATAAATAAAGGGATTCATTTTCCTCTTGAAATGCACATATCATGACATCATTTAATATCAGTGTCAAACATCTGTCATTCTCATCACATCTTTATTCAGATGTGTTAAAGTAAAATATATTGGAACTATATATGCTGTCACTTTTCCTATAAATCCATGTGTATTACAAAATTTTGATTTGGTCACAGGGCTAGCAATAGGGAAAGAAGTTATAGGCAGTGTGTGTGTGTGTGTGTGTGTGTGTGTGTGTGTGTGTGTAGGTGATTAGCTAATCTGCAAAGTGAAATTCACCTGATCATCAACATATAGGAAGTTAGGGAACATCTGCTTTGAGAGCCTAAAACACCTTTCTTCTGAGTGTAAAGAACCAAAGAAAAATTGTGAAATAATCCAATTTTGTCCTGGGAGCATTATTCTTTGCAACTGTTTCACTAATCTTTTGTTTATTTGTTTTTCTGTTTTATATCAAGACTTCCTTGATGAAGGAAGCAGTATGTTACTTTACATTTTGACACAGCCTTCTTATATTAACTCCTGAATCCTCTCAGATAATATATGTGGAGCTCCTAGCATTCATGTTTACCTTTTTTCTATTTTTATCTCAAGATCTCAAATGTTACATAGCTAATCTGGTTATTGAGTCTCTGCTTATGATAATATCCTTTTCATTTTGTTATATCATAAAAATACAAATAATAGCATAGTTTCTGCTATTCCAATGGATTTTACCTATTCATTATCTCTTTTTGTCTCTCAATAAACCTAGAAGATATGTTGTATAATGCTTATATCTCCATTTGAGACATATTAAAATTATAGATCTCTCTGTCAACTCACACTTGTATTCATACTGAGAAGAAGTCTCTTATGATTTTATGATGGAAGAGGATATAACCTAAGGGGAGTTCATGGATGATGTGGCTTTGTGTACAGCTGTGAACAAAAAATGTATTGCTACGTCATTAATGTTCAGTCAGAGGTGGCTTTGAAAGGTAATGCTGAGGTGAAGTCCTCCCACTGTGCTGAGCCTTATTTAGGTGTCACACCTACTTATTGACTTTTGCTAAATAGAAGTAGCTTAAAATAAGTATGCATGTGAAATAAAAGGAGTAGTAAATGGCTTGGCTAGCTGGATGGGGCCTTGAAGGAGAATGACAGGATGGGGACGGATGAGGAGGTGTGGAGAAGAGGTGTATCGATGGCCATATGGGAGCGGGTACCAAGCATAATGATCTTCAATTCACACGTTAACACACCAAAGAGCATCCAACACGGAAGCGGCCCTAGAAAGCTATGCAGTTCCAATAACTCATTCAGTGGATGTCAACCTACCCCTTTCTTCAGCTCTCTGGGAACAGGCTCTTGAATACAATAGCCATGGTCATCGGAGGTAGTCTGAACATGTGATACACTGCTTAGCCTTCCATTCTCCAAACCGAATTTAGCTGCTGCTTTTGGCAAATATCAGATCTTACAGAAACAGAAATCAATACTGAGCCCCTAATCAAACATCATTTTTTGAAGAGGCTAATTAGCCATGTAGTGATTCATTGATTATAACAGATACATGACACCCTGGAAATGCAGTAATTCTTATTGACTTGGATAAGCACGACACAGGTACGGATTAGCCTTTCCTACTAAAAGTGTCATGGGCAGAACCACTGTCTAAGATCTGATAAAATATTTGATTCAGCCTGACCGACGTCACACCACATAATATCCCCTTTGACCAAAGAAGCCACTTTATGGTGAAACAGAAATGGTGGCTGGCACGTAGTCGTGAGTACAGTAGTCATATCCCATTCAACAGCTGCCAGAAGCTACTGGCCTAATGGGCTAAGGCAGGATTTCTAAACCCCCGCATGATTGACATTTTGGGCCAAATAATTCTTTTCTTGTGTGGTGGTTTTCTAGCGCCTTACAGTGTATTTAGCAGCATTGCTGGGTTGCTGGACTCTACCCACCAGATTCCAGTGGTACCACCACACAGCTGTGAAAAACTAAACTATTTCCAGACACTGTTAAATGTCCCTGTGGGGTGGGGTGGGGGTGTGGGACAGCAGACAAAGTCACCTCCAGTGTAGAACCACTGAGCTAACGGAGGAAACTTTCGAAAGGAAATCTGAGTTGCCAGGTTGGAGTAATTCTGTAACAATAGATGCTATCATCCAGGATGTGCTATCTATTTTTTTGTGTGTGTGTGTGGTACGCGGGCCTCTCACTGTTGTGGCCTCTCCCATTGCGGAGCACAGGCTCTGGATGCGCAGGCTCAGCGGCCATGGCTCACGGGCCCAGTCGCTCCACGGCATGTGGGATCCTCCCGGACCGTGGCATGAACCCGTGTCCCCTGCATCGGCAGGCGGACTCTCATCCACTGCACCACCAGGGAAGCCCTATCTATCTATCTTAAATTAATGATTATTACATGGTGTTATGCCCTTAATAGGTAGAATATTAGAATATATGGATCCAGAAACCTAGGGTATAAATAGGAGTGGGCCTTACTTATGATCATCTAGGTTAATCCACTTGGGTAATTTGCAACTCTAGACTCTGGGTTTACTCTAGTTCCCAGAGTAAAGATACTTCTACTAGAGGGTATCATAAAAAACCCATTAAACTTTAAACTAGAGCTGTCCCTGGTAACCTTGGGCTCCTTGTGGCCAAGAGATGAGCAGGCAAAGGGATAATTAACTCTGACCATTAGAAGGAGTTAGGACTGCTGTCACCAAGTAGTAATGGAAAGGAATGTGTTTTGTCCCCATTGATCTATTTGCCTATCTCTTGGTAATCTTTAGCCCAATTTTGATAGTAAAAAGACAAATGTAGTAGTAGGGTATGGTGACCAGGGGTCTCACACTCCTGAGGGATGAGAGTCTAGCTCACAGCACACAGGAAGCCACCTAGAGTAGCAGAGGTGTTAAACCAGAGTAAGAGGAGTCAAGTATGGGTCAAAGAGGAAGAAAATGCTGAATATCCGCTGTGGCTCTGAAAATAGCTGGAGCGGCAGGCCTGCAATTTATTCCACTCATCTTCCTCTTATAAAATTCTCAGTTATAGAGATTAATGAGAATCTTGAGCGAGCTGTTCCCAGATGTTATGAACCTACACTATGAAGCAAGTGGATATAAGCCACACATGGGCTGGACTGTGGCGGCTGATGTGGTGCATCACTCAGATTTCCCCTTCAGGAATGGGGCGCTCACGCTCTGGCGGGGGGTGGGGGGGGGGGTGGGCTTCCAATGACTCACAGCTGAGACACTTACAGGGACTTGCCGTTAGCCGAAGGGAGCTACTTCACCCTAGGTTTCACTCCCTCCAGGGGCAAACCACACCCAAAACTCGGTCAGTGTTGGGAGATAAAGACCTGTCCCCCTTGCCTCAACTTGGGACAAATATTAAGAGCTGTCCCAACTCTAGAACTTCTCATAAAATTGATTGTGACTTCTCTTCCAAATGCACTGGAGTTCAACTTCCTCCACCCAAGTCTCCTTCTCTTACTTCCTTGCAGAAGATTTCCCCAACAGCACTCTACAATTAACTCCCTGCATAGAGTCTCTCCTCCAAGTCTTTTTCATGGGAAACCCAACTTAAGATAGGGACAAACATCAAGCTATGTTTCTCAAGTTGCACTGAATAGTTTGTCTATGTAAATTTAAAAGAGACAAACAGCTCATGCAGCTCAATATCAACAAACAAACAAACAAACAACCCAGTCAAAAAATGGGTGGAAGATCTAAATAGACATTTCTCCGAAGAAGACATACAGATGGCCAAAAAGCACATGAAAAGATGCTCAACATCACTAATTATTAAAGAAATGTAAATCAGAACTACAATGAGGTATTACCTCACACTGGTCAGGATGGCCATCATTAAAACGTCTACAAATGATAACTGCTGGAGAGGGTGTGGAGAAAAGGGAACCTTCCTACATCGTTGGTAGGAATGTAAACTGGTACAGCCACTATGGTAAACAGCATGGAAGTTCCTTAAAAAACTAAAAATAGAGTTACTATATGATCCTGCAATCCCACTCCTGGGCTTATATCTGAAAAGATGAAAACTCTAATTCGAAAAGATACATGCACCCCAATGTTCATAGCACCACTATTTACAAGAGCCATGACATGGAAGTATGTCCATCAACAAATGAATGGATAAAGAAGATATATATATATATATATGTAGATATATGTAGATATATATAGATAGATACATAGATATATCACAATGGAATATTACTCAGCCATAAAAAATGAATGAAATAATGTCATTTGCAGTAACATGGATGGACCTAGAGAATATCATACCAACTGAAGTACATCAGACAGAGAAGGACAAGTATCATATGATATCTTATACGTGGAATCTAAAATATGATACAATGAACTTATTTACAAAACAGAATCAGACTCACAGAAATAGAAAACAAACTTATGGTTACCAAAGGGGAAAAGGGGGAGAGGGATAAATTAGGAGTTTGGGATTAGCAGATACAAACTTGTGTATATAAAAAAGATAAACAACAAGGACCTACTGTATAGCACATGAAACTATATTCAATGTCTTGTAATAAACTATAATGGAAAATAATCTGAGACAGAATATATATATATATATATACACACACACACATACATATATAACTGAATCACTTTGCTGTATACCAAAAACTAGCACAACATTGTAAATCAACTACATTTCAATAAAAGAAAAAAAGAGAGAAAATAATTCTCCTCTGAAATCTAACAGAAATGAGGTAGAAATTGTGAATTATTAATTGGCATTAAAATTTTATTCCTTGCATCATGCCTAGTGGGTACTAACTCCATTTCTCCTTTATGTCGTGTCCCTGGGAAAAGGGGAATTAAACTAAAATATGCCCAAGGAAAAGTGAGGATAAACAGTTATGAATCCTGGCTGTATCAATAACTGAGTTTCTTCTTTGGACATTTACTTATAATTTTTGTTACATTAAATATATATTTATCCTTCTGGGGTATTTGAAAATAACCATCATGACTAGTAATAAATCATTACTTTCAGAAAAAATCAGCATCTTTTTTACAATGAGGAAAAAGTCTATTACTCAAATTTTAAGTTGAATTTGGAAGTGCATCTCTCTCCTCCAAATCTCTAGAGTTTAAAATATTTAATGCTTTGAAAATTAATTTTGAAACCTGTGGATAATCTCAAACTCAGTGGTCTTACATCGATCTTACACATGGGTGACTCAGCTCTTTGATGTTAGTTCACGGCAAGAATTTTCAGGTATCGTTAATGTGGCTCAGAATTCTTGGAATAAATTTAGATTCCTAGCAGATAACTGACCTAAGTGTATGTATAAAGTACATAGTTCTACTACAACATACTCATGTTCATCAGGCCGAGATTTTTTTTTTGTCATCTTGTGACATGTCTTTCAAATTCATGTTTGAAGAAGTTACAAATGTCAGGGAGGCCCCTATAACTTAAATAAATAAAGAAAAACTATATTTCCACACATAAATAATATGTGGATGCAGTTTTATGCCACAATAGAATTTCCCAAGTTAATCTCAATAATTATTTATTAGGTCTAAATGATTACCCCAATATCTTAGCTAATTTTTGAAAAAAAATTTAAATACATTTATGGTAAAAAAAAAAAAGGAAATTTAAATACACATTCAAGGAAGTAACTGAGCATAGCAGATCTCAGCCCATTATCTGAAGTTGGCAAGGATATTTCATTTCATACATCATTTAGAGACTAATTTGCCACAATGATTCTGTAAATATAGTAGTTCTTAAGATGTCATCAGAATGAGAATGGGAAAAAAAAAAATTTGTTTTCAACAAATGTCTATGCCAAGATGTGCATAGCTGGTGAACTCTCCAGTCCTGTCAGGGGTATGTTCACATTTGACTGAGCTAATATGCCTTACTTTTTGTAAGCTCAAAAATGAGATAAAATAAACATCAAAAATGACTTATTTCAGGGCTTCCCTGGTGGCGCAGTGGTTGAGAGTCCGCCTGCCGATGCAGGGGACACAGGATCGTGCCCCGGTCCGGGAGGATCCCGCATGCCACGGAGCGGCTGGGCCCGTGAACCATGGCCGCTGAGCCTGCGCGTCCGGAGCCTGTGCTCCGCAATGGGAGAGGCCACAACAGTGAGAGGCCCGCATACCGCAAAAAAAAAAAAAAAAAAAAAAAAAAATTGTAAAAAATGACTTATTTCAAAACAGTGACTTAATTTTCATTTGTTTTAAAGGATCCATAATATTTAATAGCACATAAATTAGACGCTGGAATGTAATGGATCATTCCCTGTCAATATTTAATTCATAATTACGTTTCCTTTGGGGCCAATTTAGAGATAAGGTAAATGAGAGAAAATGGGCCCAACTGTCCTAGAAAGCTAAGTCAATGTCAAACCCTGGCTACAAACATGAACTAGCAAATTATGTAAAGAGATATAAAAAAGAAATAATTTATGAAGTTCATTAATTGCTTCTCACAATATTGGACAAAGTACCTACATGCCCATCTTTTTCCAAATGTGTCAACAATATAACATTAAAGAAGATGTCAATCAAGAACTTTTGCAATCAACCAGGACATCCAGGACCCTAGTAAGATATAAAATAAATAAATAAATATCCAAGTCTTTGTCTTAACATGTTTATAATTTAAAATAGGAAACATATCATAATCATTTATATATCAAAAATGTATAGAAAAAGAAAGGTAGATACTGTAAATAGATAGATACATACATACATGGATAGAGGGATTAAGAGGTAGATAGATATGGATATTACTAAGTATGTAGCTTTTTAATCAGACAATTTTCCAAGCAATATAAAATTTTAACTCATTGAATCCTCAACAAATCCTGTGTTATCATTAGTATTTAAAAAATGAAGAAGTTGAGATTTTAAAAAGTTAATACACTTGATGAAATTCCAATAGTTAAGAAGTGATGGATAAAGTAATCCAACATGCCTGCCTGGCTTCAAAGCAAGTACTCAACCATGATGCTTGCTACTTTCCTCTCTATAAATAGGGTATTACATTTAGCATTAAAATGCTGGAATTATTTAAAAGAAGCCTTAAATTGTTTCTTGGAGATCATTACTGTGCACCCAGATTCTGAGTAGGCCAGGTGGTAGTGCAGGACTCTGTATTTTTTTTTTAAATAAATCTTTATTATTTATTTATTTACGGCTGCATTGGGTCTTCATTGCTGAGTGTGGGCTTTCTCTAGTTCTGGCGAGCAGGGACTATGCTTCGCTGCGGTGTGTGGACTTCTCATTGCGGTGGCTTCTCTTGTTGTGGAGCATGGGCTCTAGGTGCGTGGGCTGCAGTAGTTGTGGCGCACGGGCTTAGTTGCTCTGCGGCATGTGGGATCCTCCTGCACCAGGGTTCGAACCTGTGTCCCCTACATTGGCAGGCAGATCCTTAACCACTGCGCCACCAAGGAAGTCCCTCTGCATTGTTTTATAAACACACCAGGTAATTTTGTTACAAGTGGTGCAACATCCACAATATGAAAGCACTTACAGAACTCACCTTGTAGCTATAATTCAACGCAAAGGTAAAATATGTTTCATTAAGGGAAAATAGATAGACACCACAGGGGATTACTTCCAGTTTTGTTTGTAGCACAAGCAGCCACAATCTAAGAGAAGAGAATTTTAAATGAGCAATTTAAATGGTGTAATCCACAAAACCAACAGCTATCATCCCATGAATTTTCTTCACTGACATCATTCACAATGTAGCTATTCGGTTTTACCTTCTCTTCATAATGTCAGCAGCTAATGTTTTTAAATTTTGAATTCTGAAGTACTTGTAGATTTACATACAATTATAAGAAATAATACAGAGAAATTCCATTTATCATTTGAGACATTTCCCTCCATTGTAACATCTTGCATAACTAGTAAAAGGTCATAACCATAAATTTCCTATCCATATAACCCACTGATCTTATTCAGATTTCATATTTTATAGGCATTCATTTACCTGTTTGTCTTTAGTTCTACAAAATTTTGTCTCATGCATAGATTTTTTTGTGTGTGTGACCACCATCAGAGCCACAGAATATTTTCATCTCAAGGATCCCACAGTGAAACCTTTCTAAGGCCACAGCTACAACCTTCCTTCTCCCTTCGATAATCCCTAGCAACCACTAATCTTAATCTCTATAATTTTTCTGTTTCATAATGCTATATAGATGGAATCACAGCATATATATAACCTTTTGAGATGGGCTTTTTTCACTCAATGTATTGATAATTCCCCTGAATTCAGCATCATACAAGTTGTTGCTTATATCAGTGGTTGTTGCTTCCTTTTTATTGCTCGTAGTATACCATAGTATGAACGTACCACATTTTGTTTAACTATTTACCTGTCGAAGGATATTTGGGTTGTTTCCAGTTTGGGGCTCAAATCAAAAGCCAAGACTCATTCTTAATACTTTTTAATTTCATCAGTTCCTACATCCAATTATTAAGAAACTCTTATTAATACTACTTGCAAATACATCTCAAATCTATCCACCTTTATGGGATACATTGTCTAAGTCATTATTGTCTCTTTCCTGCCATGCAGCCACAAGTCCTTTAACTGGCAACTTTGTCTCCTTATAAGCCAGTGATTACAGGTAGTCTTTTTACTAGCCTCAGAGTTTCTCCACGACCTGGTCTCTCTCTCGTCTGTTACCAACTGCACCCTCACCCTTTGTCAATAAGGTTTAGCCACACTGGTCTTCTTTTCTTTCTTAAGCTTATTTTTTCAGGGTCATTGCAAGTGCCAGTCCTCTGCCTGAAGCATCTCTTAGCCTTACTTACACTTGACCAACTCAAATGTCACCTCCCCAGGCAGATCTTTCTTAACCTCCATATCTAATGTTGAACACACCCATCTCACTTGTACGCTGATGGGAGCTTGCTTCAATTTCTTTTCCGGATGTGTCACCACTGAAATAACCGAATGTGTTTATTGTGAATCACACACATAAGAATACTAGCCACTTGCTAGCTTAAAATGTCTCTCTCTTACTCACTCCTGTATTTCCAGAACTTGAATGGTATGACACCTGGAATATAGTACTTACTAAATGTTTGTTTAATAAATACACGCATTAATCTATCTGTTTGTCACCTATCAAATGTTCTTTAAAATATGAACCGAAGTTAATCTGGCAATCTGTTCTCCTGTGACCAAATTCATACATTGTGTGCCTTAAACCCAGAATTCTTCATTTTTCCTTAAATAGCATATGCCCTTCCCCATTTTCTTTCCTCCTCATAGAATATTTAATTTCCCCAGTCCACGCTCCTTCTTTGTTTGAGAAACCCTTACAGTAGTTTGGGATGAATCAGGAAAAATATTCCCTGATCTTACAACAAGGTTGTATATGCTAAGCAGAAAGAAGGGACTTTTGGCTAACAATCAGTATTTCAGCCGTTTTGCTGCTCGAGAGTCAAACGTACATAGTTCTACTACAACATACTCATGTTCATCAGGCCGAGATTTTCTTTGTCATCTTGTGACATGTCTTTCAAATTCACGTTTGAAGAAGTTACAAATGTCAGGATTTGGTGGAGGCAGGCGTGAAGGCACGTGAAGAGAGTTTCCAAACTCTGAAGTTCTTATTCACAATTCATTGCTTGTAAACTTATTCCTCAACTTGGCATGCATTTCTGTTACCCTTTTTCCTTTTATTTCACCACCAATGTGCAGGCCAGCTGTCCCACCATGTTTTTGAATAGGGTACCATTATCCATGCAGTAGGGACTTTAATATAGAAAAAAATATTCTTTGTTAATGATAACTATCACTAGCAGAATGAGATATTTAAAATAATGCATAAGGAGGCAAAAAAAATTGAGTATTACAAAAATCCCTAGGTGCATAAATATATTTCTGATAGCAGGGCAGCTTAAGTCAGCAGCCTGCTTTACTTAGAGGAAGCCTTTGACAGTCTTCATGCTTTGGTTGCTCAATAGTATTCCGTCAGGAGTAAATTGAGTTTCTGGTAACACATTTGCTCTAAAGCAGCATAAAAACTAATGACTGTGTCCAGCTATGCACACTGCCGGCAGCTACAGGATGCCAGGATAATTGCTTAAGTTTGGATTTCTGATACACTTGCTCAATCAAAGGCTGTTTTGAATATTGGCAGACCAGACAATAAACTCATTGTGCATTTTCTGGATAGATACAGACTCTGAAACTGGCTTATCTCCCTTCAGAACTCTGATTATTTCAGCAATGATCGTGTCCTTTCAATTTTCCACCCTGGCATCCCATTACAGAGCACAAAGACTTTCAAACTATGGAATGAAAAATGTTGGGGAAAGGCCAACTTGAGGACAGCGTTTGGGATTATAAGACTTCTTATATACTTGTCAGAGTCCTAGTTTTAAATAAAAATAGTAACTCTTAGGGTTAAAAGAAGACTTGGATGCTAGTAGGTGATAAATGTGTAGACCTGTTTGACCTCATGTCCTGTAAGGGTACGCTTTTTCTTCTTGCAGTTATTCATGGGTTTATTCTTCAATACTTCCCTTGTAGTTTCTCTTATTACTTCCCCTATTCTACCTCCTTTTTTATGCGATGTCTTTCTTCAGTAACATTTATTGGGTAGGCATTTACATTTATGGTACACCAAAATAAAGGAGAGAGAAAGACTTTACCAGATAAAGAGAAACTGAGGCAGTTTGTCTGCACTAGGCCTGCCCTACAAGAATTACCAAGGGGAATTCTTCAAGTTGAAATGCGTAGATATTAAATAGCAACATGAGAGTATGTGAAAGTACAAATCTCACTGGTAAAGTAAATATACAGACAAACACAGAATATTGTAATATTGTAATGATGGCACGTAAATCACTTTTAATCCTAGTATAAAAGTTAAAAGACAAAAGTATTAAGAATAATTGTAACCACAAAAATGTTTTAGTAGATGCACAACATAAAAAGAAGTAAACGCTGACATCAATAACACAGTGTAGGGGGTGGAAGTAGAAGTGTAGAACTTTTGTATTGAAGTTAAGTTGTTATCAGCTTAAAATAGATTGTTGGAACTATGAGAGAATGGATGCAAGCCTCGGGGTAACCACAAGAGAAAGATCTATAGCAGATACACAAAAGATAAAAGAATCCAAGTACATCACCACAAAAATGATTAAACCACAAAGAAAGACGGCAAGAGAAAAGGAACAAGAGAAGTACAAAACAGACAGAAAACAGTTAAGAAAGTGGCAGTAATACGTCCTTACTTATCAATAATTACTTTAAGCGTAAATGGATTAAACTCACCAATCAAAAGACGCAGAGTGACTGAATATATTAAAAAAACAAACAAAAAAAGACGCAAGCCCAAACTATATGCTGTCTACAACACACTCGCTTTAGATTTAAAGAGATCCGGAATTAAATTAAAAGTGAAGTTATGATTTTTGCTTTAAAGAAACATATTTGAAGAATTCAAAAACATTCTAAATGTTTCAAAAGAATTCTCAGTTCCAGTTTTATCACTATGCCTCTGCATTTTTTCTTCTATTCTTAATATCTTATAAAAATGATTTCTTCCCCTAGGTTTGAAATATAGAACCACACATATGACTCCCAAACCTACATGTGCAAAGTCATATCCTCAAAATTTCTCTTCATTTGGTTGACCTCAAATCATCCAGTGTCTACACTCAGCAGT
The DNA here is from genome assembly GCF_963924675.1 of Phocoena phocoena. Classification (NCBI taxonomy): domain Eukaryota; kingdom Metazoa; phylum Chordata; class Mammalia; order Artiodactyla; family Phocoenidae; genus Phocoena; species Phocoena phocoena. The sequence continues at coordinate 28,580,920 of NC_089227.1, read as the reverse complement.
TATCAACTCCTTCACCTCAAACACAGACAGGCATTTTATTACGGGTCATTTTCCATTACGCCGACCTAAACAGTGCTTCATTCCCTTAGCACTAACATAATCACCTCCCATATACATTTTGATGATCATTTCTTTTGATGGTTTTCCTTTGCTTTCATTTTCAGAAGTTTCACAATAAGGAGCAGAAACATTTTCTCGGATAAAATTATATGAGCGCATAGATAAAGTCAAAACAAGTAGAGCTCAGAGCCACATTCATAGAAGTTCCATTCCTTGAAGAAAACAATTTAGTTAGAAACTCAGCAACTTACAACTAGAGTCCTTAATAGCTAGCTTCTTATTCACATTTTCTTATTTATTTCATCTTTAGACATTAGAAAAATAACAAAATTTCAGAGACGTCATAGAGTGAATTTTGTGGCTCACCAGGGCCCAAAGGACTTGTTAAAATTCACAGATTCAAAACTCACTCTATCAATGCATCAAGAGTTTGCTTTGAGAATGATGCTCAGCAAACCAAGATGATGGAAACCACTGTGTTTATTATACTTGGGCTTTTCCAGATTTATAAAAGCCAGGTATGAGCTAGATCACTCTCTGCATCTTATTGATCTTCTTAACTCTGGCTGAACCACCAAATTTAAAGCCTGTTACTGTTGAAATTTTTTTTTTTTCCTTTCATATTATTTCACTGACTTCCACGTGCTTTTCTGCTTTCTGAAACATGTGAGTATTGCCTTTATTCCACCTATGTTAGTCGAATAAGTCCAACTCATCTACCATATCCAAAGATACTTCAACATTTTGAAGCCTTGGAGCCTCTACCAAGGACATGGTCTCTGTGGGTGTGGGTGTGAGTGTGCATGCAGGTGCACACTTGCTGGGTTGAAGAGTGTCAAAGGTCATAAGGAAGACACGTGGACTTCCGAGACTTCTTCAGCTGGTTTTACCTCCCCCATCTTACCATCTTATATTTTCTCTTGGTCCCTTAATTTGGTCAACATCTGGGCTCCCTCACATTCTAGCCTAAGACCCAAGTTGTTATCAAGGTATTTTCCTACAAAGATTCTCTAACTTCTCAAAAGAATTTTGGCAAAGATGAAAGCTTCTAGACAAAAAATAATTGGGGGGAAAAGAAGAGAATTTGATAGTCTTAAGAGATGCATTGTTGCACCAGATCAATCTTATCAGTACCTTTCCACCTGGTGACTAGAGTACATGTATCTACTACATAGTGTTTCCCTCTCTTGGTCAGTTTTCCTGAAAAACAGACATACTTAGTTCCTGATTTTGTACAATGTGTGCATATCTCAGCACATGCGTCCCCTTCTTTTCATCTTGACACATTCTTTCTCCAAAAACACTAAGATGTGTTCCAGTCCTGAGGATACACTCCTTTCATCTTGATATTTTTCAAGTCTCTTCACTTACAGAATCGCAGAAATTGTTTTGTCATAGATGACTTGCAGAAATAGCAACACTCCTCCCTTATATATTATTATTCATTCAAATACCAGTAGGATGTTTATTTTCAACCTCTGGAGCAAATTCGAGTAATTCTTTCTATGCTGACTATACAATAGGTTCTTTAGGCCTAATGTTAATCTTTGTACCCCAGGAAAAGCCCTAGTAGCGGCTCTTGATGGCTTTTTATATCAAATCACAGGCTTTTTATAACAAATCCACAATTATTAATATGCAGGATATGTTTCAGAAAATATTTTCTGAAGAGAATACAGTGAGCAAATACCTGATGTTATTTAGAGTTGGAAAAATACCACCGTCATGTAAACAAATGGCTACTTCACATATATAGGTGTGTACTGTGTATGCACGTATTTATCCTACACCTTACTTTCCCTGAAGTGAATCCATGTGTACCATGGAAAAATAAGTTTTTCTTAATTGTTTACCTTTAGCTCTGGGAAGAAAGGTAACAAAGGTCTACATTATGGAATCATTTGGCCAGTTTTAGACCACTGAAACATTCCACCAGGAAAACAGTAGTAGTCCAATTTTCATTTTCTAATCTTTCTTTGGATCTCTGCTTGGTACTTGAAGCTTTCTTTTTAAATGGATGTAAGGGCTGTAAAGGTTAAGAGAAGACAGAAAACCTAATGCTTTAAAGTTCACTTATCATTTATCCAACATAAATTCTCTGGGAGGAGAGTTCACTGAAAGCTTATCAGTCCTTCCTATCGTTTGATATCTTTTTTTTTTTTTTTTATGGTACACGGGCCTCTCACTGTTGTGGCCTCTCCCCTTGCGGAGCACAGGCTCCAGATGCTCAGAGTTAGCGGCCATGGCTCACGGGCCCAGCCCCTCCGTGGCACATGGGATCCTCCCGGACCGGGGCACGAACCCGTATCCCCTGCATCGGAAGGCAGACTCTCAACCACTGCGCCACCAGGGAAGCCCCTGTTTGATATCTTGACACCCAGTTAATTGGGGCTTCAAGAGTTTAGCTCAACTTCAAAAAGAAGAAAAATAAAACTCCCCTTTTCACCCAGACCTTTCTGCCCTATAAAGGTCAATTTTATAACATCATATTTATGCATTTTTAAACTCTCGATTTTATTAGTTTTGTGGAAATTACACATTGTAATGAATTACACATCTTACCTAATAATACAGTAGCCTTAAGATAGAAGCAAAGTATTTAGAGGTGAGTCCACTCTGGGTAACCCAGCTGGTGTGAGTAAGTTCAATTACTATAATCTCCAGTGCTGGGAGCCTCAAGGCCAAATTAATGTCTGTGAGAAATGAATATTTTCTGGAGATTCAGTGGCTTGAAATAATCCAAGCCCTCAAAGCTATTAAGAATGGGTGCTCTCAGGTGGAACAACGGATCAAGGGGCCACGGTTTCAGTTTTTAATGTTCAATACAATTAATTGTGGAGCCATACACTTGTCGGTTAAAACTACTGGACAAAGTATATTCAGAAGGAATGTTTATGTTTACATGTTTTATTTTCTTTGGATTTTCCCATGTTTCCTGTGTCTGAGCGCCAGATTTTTGTGTTCTTTCTCATATTTCTCTGATAAAGTCCGCTGGCCCCAAATGTGGACATAGCCTTTTGAGTAGTTTTATAGCCATCTTCTCAGGGAAGGTACCTGGAAGAGGATGCATATCAATAAATATTGATATCTATGGATAGTTCTTATTTCCAGTTTCTAGTAGTTTTTTTAAGAAAAACTGGAATCTTTCTTGTGCCAGGAAATGACAGCCAGTAGACTTGGGTCTCGGTGCCGGTTCCATGAAGTTCCTGCTCCTTGAGACTAAATATATCAACCCAGAATCTGCACATTACTGTGGCTTTTTCAGTGCCCTGTGATCCCTCCTGAATCCCCGAAAAGATATTCAACCATAATTCTAGAGTACATACTAATTTATGTACTGAACCCAAAGATAATTTGATCACCAGGGATGGCATACAACTCACAGCAATGTTTTTTTGTTTTCTTTCCTCTAGCTGCCAAGAAAGGGTTGGAGAAAGTTTTTCTTCTTCCTTTCTAGGTTCTTTGGCTGGTATATTAATTAAATTCATATAAGACAGATTAACACAAGAAAAACAAAGTTTAATACTACGTATACCTCCTTATACATAAGAGAGACCCAGAAAAACAGAGTAACTCTCTGAAATAGCCAAAGCCACCACCTTAAATACCATCTCCAGCTAGACTAAAGAAGATGTTGAGGGACTGGGGCATTGGTACAGATTACCAGGGAAAGCACAGTAAACAAGGGTATGGTTGTTATGCAGATTTAAGTGGGCACCTTCTCCATTTGTAAATGTTTCTAGAGATTTAGTTATTCTTCTCTTCCTGCTACAGCTAGGGAGACAGCATTACAAATGGAAATTTTCCATATACATGTAAATGTTTCTAGCAAAAGGGTAACTCCTACTCAGTTTTCAGAGCTTCATCCCTGTCTGCTGTTTCTTAAAAAGAACCAGCTTAAAAAAATCAATATGCCAAAGAGGCATACTTTGGGGTGGTATATTTTGCTCCCCTTCAAAACTCATATGAAATGTGAACTTTAATCATTACAAGTGTATTGACGACCTATAGTTGAAATTTTGAGTAGAAAGTTTCGAGTTGGAATGCTCACTTATAAAGGACACTAGGATAGAATATTAAGTACCCTGACATAGCACACAGATATTTTGATAGCTATATTAAATTTATATTAAAGAAATATAGCATGATGTTGAATAAAGATTCTGTGAAGAGTTTTAGCAAATGGAAGGCATTTCTTTATAAGGCAATTTTTCTAGTTACATAGTTGAGATTAGCAAATAAGATAGTTCATTGCAAATATAACCTTCAAAGTTTTACTGGTGTTTTTCATAGTTTTGTTTTTCATATGATTTATAGGTTTATTACTTTTACTATAATTAAATATCTTAATTAAACCTACATAGAGCCTGAATTTAAGACTGAGTGATAAAAAACATTCTGATATTAAAAGTAGTTGTTGGTACATAGAGTGAAAAAATATTTGCAAAAATGTTAGAGTTAATATTTAACTTTGATGGTTAATGATAGAAATGATGGTTAATATTTATAACTTAGAAAATAAACATGAAAATATATTAACGACCTTAAAATTTTTATGTTTTATCATTCACTAATTTATTTATTTATCTGTCAATATTCTAAGTAAAGGTATAGTTACTTTTTAATTAATTAATTAATCTTTGGGCTGCGTTGGGTCTTCATTGCTGTGTGCGGGCTTTCTCTAGTTGTGGCAAGCGGGGGGTTGTGGTGCGCGGGCTTCTCATTGCGGTGGCTTCTCTTGTTGCAGAACATAGGCTGTAGGGTGCGCGGGCTTCAGTAGCTATAGTTCGTGGGCTCTAGAGCGCAGGCTCAGTAGTTGTGGCGCACAGACTTAGTTGCTCCGTGGCATGTGGGATCTTCCAGGACGAGGGCTCGAACCCACGTCTCCTGCATTGGCAGGCGGATTCTTAACCACTGTGCCACCAGGGAAGCCCAAGTATAGTTATTAACACTAAAAAAATTTTAATCTGATTTTTAGCTACTAAGATATTATATAAAAGATAGGGCTGGGGTTCCCCAAAGAAAGAAAACTAGGCATGGCTTTCTTTACATAAGGGAAGCCATTTTTGGCCTAGGCCCCTTTGTGAGCTAAGCCTGGCCAAGATGCTTGCTCTTGAATGGGTCTCAGCAATTAATGATGTTAAGGCAACAAAAGAATGCAGAGACACTGCCTGTTTTCAGGCAAGAAAAGTAACAATAGCAACATCAGTTGTAACATCAGTTGTAAAGATTCCTAGTTCTGTTTTTACGGTAAAGATTAGCCTGCAGTGCTCAACCACCAGGTCAACCAGAACCTTAGGGAGGATGACGTTGACCTTTTCTGACCCTCCTGACTCCAATCAACTCAAGCTTGGACTCTGTCTACCACCCAAACGCCTTCATGAATATGCTTGTACTTTTAGCTTAAAACTTCCCCAATCTTGCTCTTTGGGTAAGATCCCTGGTGTTCTCCCTACTTGCTTCAAGTAATAAAACCTTCCTTCTCCCAATCTTTGGCCTGGTTGTGTCTTTTGGCTCAACACTCACCAAGAGGCAAACCCAGTTTTCGGGTAACAGTACTTAATCAAGGAAATCCATTTCAAATAATTTAAGAGGCATGACTATTCATTTCAGAGCTGTGTACCTCTGAAACCAAGTCCCCCTAAAATCAAGTTTCCCGGCCAAGTTTATGATTAATCTCTCTATCCAATACTTTATAGCCTTTCTTGTCTTGCATATGTTCCCCTCAGGATTGAGGAATAACAAAGAAAAGGGGGAATTGAACCCCAGCAGGACCCTGTGGGGCCCTCCCAGGTACAAAAGCCCCTCCATGACACACTCCCTCCCCCCCCACCCTGTTTCTTGTTTGTAGACAAAGGCTTTAGTCTCCTAGGCTTTCCCTGAGTTTCAAAGAGCAGGCAGCAGCAGTTACTAATTAGAGAAGTGAGGAAATGCAGAAACAAAGGAAAAGCAGTCAAGAAAAAAAAGTTCAGGGATAAAACAGTCCTAGTTCCTCCTCAAGAGATATACATAACAATCTGATGCCTATCTTGGAGTTGTTCTGCAGAAACTAAGATTCCTACCCAGGTGGAGGAGGATAACTAAGATTCCTGGGACACCACTCTGTTACCTCACCACCAACCAATCAGAAGAAAGTCATGCCCCCTGCAACCCACATCCCAAGTGTTGCTTTTAAAACTCTTCCCTGAAAGCCACCAGAGTTCAAGTTTGGGTCTTTTGAGCATGAGCCACCCTTTCTCCTTGCTTGGCCCTGCAATAAACCTTTTTCTGCTTCAGACTGATGTTTCAGTTTCTTTGGCCTCACTTTGTGTTTTGTACACAGGCTTCGGTTTGACAATGCCTCTCTTACCTGTGTCAGAAAACGGAATTTTACTTTTTGATTTTTTCTTTGAGGGCCACATATGACCACAGTCTTGGACATACTCTAGAACTGGGTTGTAACTTTTCTTTATTCTGTCTCTATCTCTACTCTAGCTTTGAGATGTTTCTATCTAGGCTGAACTTTCTGCTCCTCAATATTTACCACCGACATGGCATTGAGTATCGGAGAGGAACAAAATTTGCCACCCCCAAATATGTCTCATTGGAGTAAGGATTATTTTAGAATGATTTTTTTTTGCAGTACGTGGGCCTCTCACTGTTGTGGCCTCTCCTGTTGCGGAGCACAGGCTCCGGACGCGCAGGCTCAGCGGCCATGGCTCACGGGCCCAGCCGCTCCGCGGCACGTGGGATCCTCCCAGACCGGGGCATGAACCCGTGTCCCCTGCATCGGCAGGAGGACCCTCAACCACTGTGCCACCAGGGAAGCCCTAGAATGATTATTTTTTAAAAAAACAGCAGGCAAAGAAATAAAGCACTGAAAGCTGAGTAGAAGTTATTCTGTAAGAGACATCTACCTGTATAAGAGCAATCTCCATTTGTAAGGGTGTCTCCCTCTCTGTACCAGCAAGAGAAAGATGACAAAATCTCTAGAAGCTCTTATCAATGAAGAAAGCAAGGACCTAAATCTGCATAACAAATTCTCCTATGTTTACCATGTTTTCCCTGATAGCCTCACATAGCTGGCTTTCCCAGTGCCCAATATCATCTTTTGCTTTAGCTCAAGATGGTATTTAAGGTGGTGGCTTGGGCCATTTTGGGGGCATTACTCAGTTTTTCCTGGATATCACCCATGTGTACAGGAGGTATACATGTTATTGAATTTATGTTTTTTTGTTTCGTTTTGTTTTCCTGTTAATCTGTCTTTTATTACAGGGGGTCTCAGCTAAGACATTAGAAGGGTGGAGGGGAAATTACTTTTCTTCCTTGACAGTATTCTGGAACTTCTCCCAACGCCTTTATTGTTCAGGGTGGAAAGAAGTATCCTTTGTACGGAATTTGTAACTTGATTGAGCTATTAAGCAAAAACACATATTTGATTAAAATACAAACATGAGAAAAATAGAAAAAGCTGTGAAAAATAATTCCAGGAAATCAACCAAGTCTCGTGCATTAAATTTCACTTACTATTCACAGAACAAAAATACTCTTCAATTTCTTATTGATCTGACAAAGCCTATCTCAATAGGAAACCCTGATGAAAGGAAAAGGTAAGACTAGGATTTGCCTGTCTTAAACAAAATCCTTCATTTTACACAATGACAACTCTATTTAGTTTTTAGTACACTGAAAAGAGTGCAGGTACTACATATGGAAAACATCATCGTAATGAAAAACAGATGCTCCGGGAAGTTAAGCATTTTGCTCATAGAGAATTGAAAATACCTCTGGGAGGTTGTTTAGCTTATATTAAAGTGCCCCCTTGAGGGTAAAAACATGACTACATGACCAAAAGTATTAACTGAACCACCCAATGCTTTAATTGAATCACAAAAATAAATTTTTCAAATGGTCATATGTGTATTAAAACTAGTGAAGATGTACCTCTTTTTGTAAAGCAAGGGATAAGTTGCATGCCTTCTTTCCTATTTACTCTGTTAAAGGGAAAGAATTCTGCAAGAACAGCTGCCTAATCTAACAGGTAGGAATTTTGTCCGTATCTCATTGTTTAAGACATATAACTTTTGTTATCGTGGAAGAAATATTATTTTCAACAACACCATTGAATTTCTGACAAAAAAAGAACTTCCTTCTATTCTACTTCAGAGTCTCAGGCCTTTCCAAGGCATTAATGAGAGAGGTTGATGTGTCCCTACTTCTTCTGTTCACACGGGTTATTGCTGAATCTCCAGCTTTTCAATCCAGTGGCCACTTCTGGTTGGGTAACTCCCTTGTGGCTGCCACACAGCCTTGGTGCATGCAGATTTCAGTGGGAACTTAAAACACTGGCTGCTAAGACGTTCCACGAAGTTACCCTTCATAGTGATTTTGCTGCTTCCATAGCACCCTGACCAAAGACGGGTCACTCTTCTTGGCCCTTCTCTTGAGTTTAAAGAAACATCTTTATGTTTCTGTAAATAAAAAATAAATTCTACCTGTTTGCTCCTTAAATATACTCATTATGTACCTGAAAATTTCCTTCTTCTAAAAGTTGAAGCTTTAAAAAATAAATGCAAAGACATCTATAAGCTCTTTCTTCTTTTCAGTTCTGCTAACTTTTCTCTCCTGTGACAATGAGCATAAAACCTCCCACCCGCATGAAGAAGAAGAAATGAAAGGGAAAATTGCAAAGAAGAAACAGATATTTTCTCAAAATAACACTCTGCTAATTCAAAGATTAGGTTGCTTAGAGTACGACTAAATGTGGAGATATAACCAGTTTAAGAATATATAGGCAACTAGATATCTAGTTCATATACCAAAAATAAATTTTCTATAAAATTGAGATATTATATTTTAGGGTTTTTTTCCAAATTTAAATACACTTTACACCTTTGGAGGTTTGTCTTGTCAAAAAAAAAATGGAGACCAGCCTTGAAAATTCCTGAGCAGACAAAACCAGTTTAGTCCCACAAACAAAGCACACTTTATCTTAAATTGCAAGATAAATTGGACCTGGGTCATTTCTTGTTCATGCCTCTGGAAATCATAAGCAAAACCTGAACTGTTTCCCAAGGTTGGTATGAGGTAACCAGTAACTAGTTCTTATGATTTAAGAAAAGTCTACTATTGCAACCAATCGCTGTGAAAAATAAAGTCACTGTTTTCTCACTATTTAAGCTGCTTTATAACAATAAACCCCTGAGCCTCATTCCACGTTTTGGTTTGAATGGTCCGTTTGCAAACTGTCTTCTCGGTGTGTGTAAAAAAAATTTTACTAATTACAGCTTTGGTGATTTATTGGTTTTACTTCAGCTATTTCTGAACTTTTGACAATCTAGAACAAAATGCTAGTATGGTAATTCTGTTTGATTAAACAATAATCACTGAATTATCCCTAAACTATAAACGGGGTAGGCTCTCCTTCTTGGTTTTAATCTACAGATATGTTAAATTTACACATTTGCAAATGTAAATTTGTTAAGAACAGGAAACTAACTACACGGATGCACTGTGTCTTTGAGATGAAAACAATGGTTAAAGTGAAAATTGGGAGATTTAGCAGAAAAGACTTATGAGCTGTGTGGGAAAAGAATGAACAATAAATCAAGCAAGTGGAAGGGAATATTACATTATAAAATCTTAACACCATAACTGGAGAGAATATCACTTGAAAAGTTAAATGCAGCTTAAAGAGATTTTTGTCCCAGACCTGATGGCAGCTTCTACATGGAAGAGCTAGAAAAGCCATGAAAAACAATTAAATTGTCTTTTAGGAAGCAGTCGTCCTTGATTGAGGGCTTAGTTCTGTATGAACAGGGGAAATCTGTCTGATGCTTACATAAAATGACTATTATGGTATTGAGAACAGAACCAAGACAGCAGAGGTCACATAGTCTTAGGGGATGTAGAAAGTCCAGCCTAGCCAGTGTGGAGGGATTCTATCACCACTTGTTTGAGACACCAGCATCCAGCTAAGACAGAAGTGTACCGCCTTGGGAATAAGGGCCACATCCTAGAGTAAAGTTTCCCTTAGTCTGACCACATTTTGATTTTTCCCTCCAAGTCCATAAGCACTCCCATAACATAACACCCCATCTGGGGTTCCTTTTATCTTCCAGTTTACCCAAGCCCTATTTTCAGACTTTATTGCCAGTCCATTGGCTACTGCCCAAGAAATAATACAAAGCATTACCATATTAATATTGTTATTCTCTTGTTTATTGATGCCACTGACAATACCGATGGATCTTAATTGTACTCATTCAGCAGATTTGCCCTTTTAATCTTCAGTTAAATCACAACAATGAGTGCATTGTAATACAGCTGCTTTCCAATTTGAGTTTCTGTCCTCTACTCTTGAGCTACCATCCTTAAACCTAGATGCATATTTGGCACCCTCTGATAACTGATTATAGGGAGGGGCTCATCCAGCTATGGTGTTAGGAAACTCCTGAAGGAGGTTTCTTGTAGGGCTCAATGGCATACCAATCACCTATTCACGTGTGCAATGGATACTTCCAGTGGTCCGCTGTCATATATTCCTGGATATGCCATTTCATTTAGTAAGGAATCTCTTTTACACATGTCCTTCCTTGAATTTCTATTGTCTTTAATTTAATGATTCATCCATACCTGGGATCTACCAACTGCAAGTGGCATCAATATATTTTCCCTACCATCAATGCTCCCAGTATTTTCCTGACCTCACCCCAGGGATGGCCAGGAAGCCATCCTGGCAACAATAGTTTCTCACTCCCACTTTCTTCCTCTCAAGCAAACCCTTCGTTAGCCATTACTTAAATGACTGATAAATGACTGAGTCAAGAATTGTTACAAAAATCTTATTTATAATATGAACTGCAAAGATTACATAGGTCAGATAATTGACAGGACTCACAAACCTCTACAGAGCATGTTCATGAAGGCTATAATAAAGGCAAATAACATGGTATAAAACAGAAAGAAAGCACAGGTAAGTGACAGGGCCCAGATTTCCAGGCTTAATTCCCCTGGAACACTTCTTAATCACACAGAATAAACTTTGTCTTCAGATGACAAGCCACCTACACGTGTGTGAGGAGCTATATGAATTTCCTGTGGCTGCCATAAGAAATTACCACTGACCTGGTGGCTTGAAACCAACAGAAATGGGTTCTCTCCTAGTGCTGGAGGCCAAAATTCTAAAATCAGCACCACTGGGATCAAAGCAAACTTTCAGCAGGTCTGTGCTCCCTCTGGGGACTCTAAGAGAGAATCTGTTCCTTGTCTCTTCTAGCGTCTGGGGGCTGTCCACATTCCTTGGCTACTAGTGGATGGATGCGTTGTCCATTGTGTCTGTATCACTCCAGTCTTCGCCTTCATGGTCCAATTGCCTTCTCCTCTTTTGTGTGTGACAACTCTTCCTCTGCTTTAATCTTATAAGGATAGATGTGATTGCCTTTAATACTCACTTGGATAGTTAAGATAGTATGCCCATCTCAATATACTTAGCATAATCACATCCACAAAATCCTTTTTTTTTTTTTTTAAACCATATAAAGTAACATGAACAGTTTTCATGGATTAGGATATGGATATCTTTTGGGAGGGCTATTATTCAGCTTACCACAGGAATCTGAATTTCAAGAGAGTCAGTCCACTGTGGTCTTTCATATCCTACTGGTCACACAGGCAGGACAGGCTATTTAAACTTTTGTACCAACAATAAGACATCAATAGACAAGTGGCCCTAGGGATGGCAGAGGAGCTTCAAACATTGAGCAGTACACTTGAGGTCACTAACTAGCTCATTCATCCACTAGTAGCCCATCCAGTCAGTACTGGGATTCCAGATACCCTCAGAAATTAAGCATGGGGTTGGCCCAATACAGCTGTAAGATAACTGTTTCTTACTCAAGGGAAATGGGAGAGAATGTTTTAAACGTGTTTTGATTCAGGGAGCAAAATAGGTTGTGAAAAGAGTCCTCGCATCTAAGGATTAAGAGAACACATAGAGTCTTCGTTCAAAATTTGCATTCAAGACCAGGGACAACAGTCTCTCCAACTAAACCAAACCTAGCCAACTATAATAACCACAATAACAGCAATAAAACTTCACACATTATAATTACATTGTAACTCTACTGCAGGCACAGCGATTAAGGTGTGAAAATAGGACTATAATCTTCCACAATCATCTGCTACTCCCCACCTTTCTAACTCATCAAGTCACCAAATTCCTGTGATTCCAAATCAGAAATGATCTTCATTCTCATACTTACCTTCTTATTTCCATTGCCAGGGCTCTTTTTCTGGCCATACTTTCAAGACAAGTGAACTACACTTGCTACTCTCATCAATGTAGCCTTATTTTGCCTTCCTTATCTATGTTTTTATCTGTTGCTAGAATTCTCCTCCTAAAATATAGATTACCCTGTATTGATTTCTTCCAAATCATATTTTTTTGAATTTTACCTTGCAGAATCTCTGAATTATTCTGCTTCCTCTGCAACTCCTATAGGAAGACTTAAGAGTAGCCCTTTCATTGTTCGTGGATGAGTTATAATACGATTAGGTCTAGGGTTATTTACTTAAGGCACTAATAAAAGTACGTTTGTTCTCATCTCACTGATTTTCAGCAACAAAGAACACACAAAGAATAGAATGATTTTTCATTAAACCACATTAGTATCTACAAAATAAAGAGAATGTAAACATATTACAATTATGTGTCTTTTAAGGCTTAACTGGTATCTTAAGCCATGTAAAACGGTGCAACACATGCATGGGTAGAAAACTACAAGCAAGCATCAGCAGATCTTGAGCAGATATTTCTAATATATCCATTTAGCCCTCTGACACGTAACTTCCACTCTTTTCAAAATTTATAATAACCAAGAATATTAAAATATTAAAAATTTATTATTCTCCAAAGAGGCAAGAAAAACCTTAAATGATTGTTTCCATATTTGAATTTTTTTCATATTATGAGAACAAGAAAATACTAGCCTTACCAGAAATCCCATAATTAATCACATACATCATCTGTTGAGTTGATGCATCTAAGGCATATATTTATTGTAAAACAAAAACCAAAAAAGTCACTGGCCTTTTGGAAGAAAGACTGGTCACCATTTCATTTGTAACTCACTTGCAATTCAGCCAGGTCCCCACACTCACTGAAGTATCTAAATATACTTGCACAGGTGACCTTAGAACTACTTCCTGTCTGTAGAGGAAATTGAATGCTTAATGACATGGAGAGCAAAATTCCTAACTTTGTTTTCTTTATTATTACAATGAAAAACATAGGCAGGAAAAAAGCCATTCATCATAATATCGTAACAACTGCACACAAATTGCGTGGCCAAAAAATTATTTCACTAATATGTGCTCTTAAGGCATTTGTAGATTATAAATGAGAAATTTGAATTTATATTAAAAAAATCACCATTGAAACATTTCTGTACACACTTATATTAAAAATCAACCTACTGTAGTCTTGCTAATCAAGTAGTAACATGCTTTACTTAAACATTGATATAATAGCTATTTCATAAAGGTCATACAGTTTGCATATATTTTTGATGACACATTGTAGAAATAAAGGATTATTGTGAACTGCAAAGAAAGCAAAAATAGCACAAATATATCTGAATGAGACTCATGGTAGAAAGCCAACAATATACAGAGCCCAGCATTTAAAATCAGAAGTCTGGGTTTTAGGTCAAAGATCAATTCTTTGATTGATTAATGAATTGGATCAATTCATTGACATGTTTTGAATGTCAATTTACTCATTTGTAAAACATAGATAATAAACTATGATCACATGTAATAATATAAATTTAACAAAAAGTTGCAGCACCGGATAGGCCAGCCTTTGAATGCCGGCTTCATCGTTCATAAAGTGCGTGACCTTGGGCACAGATTATTTACAACCATCCCTCCATATCCACGGGTTCTGCACCATGGATTTAATCAACCATGGATTGAAAATATTCGGAAAACAAATTCCAGAAAGTTTCAAAAAGCAAAACTTGCATTTGCCACACACCGGCAACTATCCACATAGCATTTACACTGTATTAGGTATTGTGAGTAATCTCGAGATGATTTAAAGTGCATACGAGAAGATATGTGTAGGTTATATGAAAATACCATGCCATTTTATATAAGGGACTTGAGCATCCTTGGATTTGGTATCCGCAGGGGCTCCTGGAACTAATCCGTGCAGATGCCAAGGGATGACTTTATTAAAAATCAAATCTGTGAAATACATATTCTAATAACATGTTCATATTAAGGATTGTAAGAATTAAATTAGTCTATGAAAAGCATAATAAATGCTACACAAAAGGTAACACTTAACAGTATTACTCATCTGAGAAGTTTTTATTCTCTTTTTCTTCCTAATTCAAAATGCTTATAATAAGAACATCTTTGCTCTAGAATGATGAGGACAGAATGAGACCATGTGTGTAGAAGCATTTTAGGAAACATAAAGCAACAACCCTATTCAGATTTTTCTTTTTCATGATTCACAGTTTCAAATTAGCTCTGTGACCAGTGAACACATACATGAAAGTGCTGCATAAATCTGACCTTAATTTAACTAATTCAATGTTTTTAAATATTTGCTATTTGAAAAGAACCTTATTAGCAAGTGGAGGATATGCTTGCTTGAATGTGTTCCCTAATTTCTCTGGTCATATTTTAAACTTTTCATAAAACTAAACTCAAAACACAACTCTTGCACAGCTATGTCCCTGTGTTCTTGCTCATTTGCAGAAATAATACTAAAGGTTAAGAAGCTTAACTCTAAATAGTCTAAAAGCGTAAACTAATTATATAAAAAAACAAAAAAGTTTGTTTTGTTTTGTTTTGTTGTGGTTTTTTTTTTTGCGGTACGCGGGCCTCTCACTGCTGTGGCCTCTCCCATTGCGGAGCACAGGCTACGGACACGCAGGCTCAGCAACCATGGCTCACGGGCCCAGCCGCTCCACGGCATGTGGGATCCTCCTGGACTGGGACACGAACCCGTGTCCCCTGCATCGGCAGGCAGACTCCCAACCACTGCGCCAGCAGGGAAGCCCCAAAAAACAGTTTTTACCTGATATTATCTTCTTTTCTTTACTACCAGAACAATTAAGAGAGCTGAGAGTAGCTTATAATCTGCAATAACCAGACAGGTAAATGTTAACTATTTTTGATGACTTTAATGATGCAGGCAGGGCTACCCTCTATGTGAGCTGATTAAATCTACTTGCTGAATCTTAAGGAATTTTCTCATAACTACAAAGCGTAACACAGTTATCTATCTCACATGTGATATTACTACTGAAATCACTGGAAGTATATTAGATCCATAAGAAGGTCTATTGCCTCTTTTCCCATAGTTTTGGAGGTGCCAAAATAATTTTAAATTTCTGTGAACAATCTTAACCTACATTGTCAGAGGATAGGCTTCTATATGAGATAATTTTCTAGCTGATTCAAGCTGAATTTTTCAGAGCTTATCTATATTTTAAAAAACAGCATTTACAGCTGTCCCAAGCATAATATGTATCCCTTATGTACTTAAATATAGTGGATGAATAAAAGTCTTATCTTAATGAGGTAGGGTATCATTAAAAGAATCAATTATTACAGTGAATAGCAAAGGTCTCAAGGGTAAGTCACTTTGAAATATGTTGAAAATATTAATCTTTTTGCGTTTCCACTGAATGACCTTTTTCGTGTGTTTTGATTTTTATAATTACTCTTTTTCATTCACTGTTGAGCTATCCTTATCTAGGAGGTGAGCTTCTAAAGAGGAAGACTGTCTCATTAATCATTGCAGCTCTCCCCCATCCCCATTCAAGGACTGTCTTTGATCTGTCTGCCACCAGCAGCTACTGAGTTCTTCCCAATCCATCTTTCTTATTTACTGTTTATAAGCTTCTGTGAGCTGGGAAACGGTCTTATCAAACTTGTAAGACCTTTGCTCAAAACTAGACTAAGCTCTGAGACAGTGTCTGAGATCTTTTCCTTAGCACGTTGACTTCCTGACCTCAATACCGCTTCCACATTCCTACAAGCCTTCTGGATAGTTGAGGTTGCCACATTAATGAATGCACTTGTATTCAGGCAGTTTGAGTCAACAGGTTAGTTATAAACATATCTGGCTTGTATGATAGTTTAGATGTTATAGGCACTTTGTAAATTAAACAGTGCTGTACTGGCTGCCTGAGTTTTGAAATATTATCTTTGCAAATGAGTTTAAATAAAGCAATACATAAATAATCTAGATAGGACTAGGAATCTATTATGGCAATAACAGCATTGCACATCTCCATTTATCTTTTTAATACGTACAACCAAAGAAGGATAGGCTCACATACATCCTTTTCATATAGTTTAACTATACCAGATAAGAGCTTATACCTTCATATTAAAGGATCCTTGGGAATCTATTGTCCCTGTTCCCTTATTAGACATGAGAGGTCATATACTACATGCAAAGCTGACAGTTGCCATCGTTTCCTCACTGTTTAGACTAAGAGTACATATAGCATTATTGATTATTACCTGCATTTATCTGTCTTTAAAATGAAAAAAAATTCTTTTTTATTATTATTATCTGCATTTAGACCAGCAATGTGACTTGGAGTTTTCAATGCTGAAACGACTAGGATATTTCCTGCTTAAACAAACTTTTAGAAAACAACAATTACATAGTATAGTAGAATATATAATATATGTATATATATATAGTAGGATATAACACACATACATATTTTATATATATTAACAAAGGATATATACAGTGTGTTTATGCACATATGTAGTGATATATATATCCTACTTTATAAGAAGCAGCCTACATGTTTTATAAGCAACATAAGTATTCAGTCAGATGCTGCCCTTGAAGATGTATTCTTAACCACCTGACTCAATTTTTCATACTTGTTCTGTGCCAATTTGCCCAGCATCCACACCTGTGGCACTCCGTGCGGACTAACTTGGTACAAATATATTTAAAGTACATTAGCAGTTTTTTCATGCCTGCCGAGAGGATTAGTTCACAAATTCTAAAGGAATAAAGCAGTGAATTCTGTAGTTGTACCAGAAGCCTTTGCAACCCACTAAATAAAAGAGATCAAAGGTACCTAGGAATGTTTAGGTAACAGCAAATGTAATAGCTGCCCCTGCTTTTTCTGGAAGGACAGTTCACAGCCTTTCCAGAATTTCACTCAATTCCAGTCCATATGAACTAGAAGACTGTGTTCTGGGTTACCTCCTGAATTACACGTTGGGTCCAGCTTTACGTTTTTCTGTACAAAATCAAGGGGCTATGACCACGGTACAGTGAGTAACACGGAAAGAGAAGACTATTCAAAAAATAAACTGAGAGAGAAACAGCACTGGGAAAAGCTTGGCATGAGCACTTTATTTTAAATCTGTGTTTGTAGAGAAACTGTAGCACCACAGGACTGGTATATTAAAAGTTCCTTTAGTTCACCCTGCTCCAAGCGGCCAAAAGGCTACAGGCTTTCTCTATTTGAAAGAGGGAGATAGAGACAAATATTAATCTAAGATATGTAAATAGTTAAAAGCACACACACACACACACATATATATATGAAACCCTTGCACAGCTACACTAGAAAAGATATTTAAGAATTTTTGCAGTAACACCTTCATAATAACCAAAAAGCAGAAACATGCCAAATGTCTATCAAGAGCAAAGTTAATACATCTGGTATGTTTATATAATGATTATAATAAGAGTAAAATAGAATGAAGTGCAGCTACATACAACAACATGGATAAATCTTAAAATGTTAGGGAAAAGGCATGTTAAGATGACTACATGCAGTGACATATATATGAATATTGGATAGAAATATGTATAGTATATATATCATACATATATGGCACACAATTCTGGATAGTAATTAAGTGGCTACCTCTGGCTAGGAGGCAGGATTAAGTGACAGAAAGAATCACACGAGAAGGAACATTATTGGTAATTTAAAGACACACACACGTAAATACACACACACACACACACACACACACAAGCATTCATAGACCAATTTAAATACTGTGCTATGAACCAAAATATGATTAATCTAATTATAAACTCCTGTATAAAAAATAATTTACTAAGACCAACCAGCTCACAATTTACTTTTATCAGTCCTTCAATATTTACTAAATCCATTTCTCTTTTCCAAAATCTTTTTTTAATAGTTCATCTTTACTCACAGTTAAGTAATAGGTCACCAGAATATGTTATTTCAAACTTGAATAAAATGGATATTTCTCAAATTTTAATGAGTCAAGGAGAGGAAATATATTTAAAACAAACAAAACAGAACACCTGAGGCTATAGCAAGTGATTTGTTTGAAGTTGCTTTCTACTTTCACTTTTTTTCCTTTCGCCAATTCTCATCACCTGTACATCCCCCATTTTTACACACACAGACACACACACACCGCCCCTCCCAGCAGAATATTAAAAGTTTCCAATGAAATATATTTTAAAAAATAGGACATACATGTTGCAGATGTTTTTTCAATTTTCTTGTCCCTGTACCTTTCATTCTTTCCGCTGGTTTCACTTAACTTTTCTGAATGGGAGGTTCAGCTATAACACAGGGAGTACACATGGAAATGCAGGTGGCAGTCCATTTACTGTGTCAAGTGGATGTTTTTGTTTCACCTACTCTCACCTTATACTCTTGCTGCTGTGATTGAGAATTTCCTATGCCATCTCTTCACACTGAGTTCATTTCTGGCTTCTGAATTCTACTCTCCTAAAGATGAGGTCACTAATACTTCCTGCTACTCCCCTCCGTTATCAGAACACCTTCAGCATATCCACATTCAATATCTCCAACCACCTATTCCAATAGACCCTTTGTACACTGGCAATTGTATCATCCTTTATTTCATAGTTTTAGAAGTATTTTTGGAGTCATGTTCTCTCTTGTTTCTTTTTCCAATAACAACTTCTTTTAGGACCCTTTTGCTTGTCTTCTCTTTTGCTTCTGTGTCTATCTACCACCATAGTACATGGATACTTATTAAAGCTTTTTCAGTGTGGTCTATTTGAAAATCACCAGGGCTGCTCTCTGATTATCTGAATGTCTGTCTGTCTACCCACCTACCTACCTATGTCTCATTGATCTATCTAGGTATAGATTAGATATATACAGCAGAGTATTTATTTTGAAGACCCATATTAAGCCAAATTTATGGCTTATTCAGGGTTCTTATTTCTAAAACATTAATTATGTTAATGAATACTTGGAACCCTCGTCACATTCTGTCTACCTATCTTAAGTAATGATTCCCAAAAGTGATAATAATACTTTATTGGAAAGGAAATTAAATTCTTCATTAATATAGCTCACTAAGTCTCAAAATCTCCTTCTAAGTCAGTTATCTAAGTAAAACAAGTAGTAGAATTTGAAGTTATTTTTGCCTGACATTCACCTCTAATGATAATGCTATAAAAATGAGGAAGGCATAATTTCATTTTTATATTATCCATTTATGAACTTGGAATTTGTTTATACAGTGAAATACTTGGCCCCAGATTGGTCTCCAGCCATTATATATAAACCATGTGGTTGGATTCTTGGGTAAACATAAAAAAATAAAGTAATAACTGATAAAATTTATTCTAAGTATTAGACAAGCTGCAGGGCTTCCCTGGTGGCACAGTGGTTAAGAATCCGCCTGCCAATGCAGGGGACACGGGTTCAAGCCCTGGTCCGGGAAGATCCCACATGCCGTGGAGCCACTAAGCCCGTGTGTCACAGCTACTGAGCCTGCGCTCTAGAGCCCGCGAGCCACAACTACTGAAGCCCGCGTGCCTAGAGCCTGTGCTCCGCAATGAGAGAAGCCACCGCAACGAGAAGCCCACACACTGCAATGAAGAGTAGCCCCCGCTCACCACAACTAGAGAAAGCCCGCATGCAGCAGCAAAGACCCAATGCAGACAAAAATAAAATTAAAACAAAAAAAAGCTTTAAAAAAATTAGACAAGCTGCAATATCTCTAAAGGTTCAGTTAGCAATTATGTATGCACCTCTCATTTTAAATATTTAATACTCAAAGGATATAAAAGTTTTGCTGTATTTAATCATAAATTTGACTTTTATAAGGAAAAAAAGGAGAACGTCCATTTCAAGAATCCTAATTCAACACTCAAATTAAATACCCCTAGTCATTTACTTAGATTAAGCTCTGTATATTGTTAACCAATGTTAGCTATCCTCTTTATCTTCCGAAATCTAAGAGGTCTGATCATTTTTTATTTAGGGAACTCATTTAAACATTTTCGAAGACTCATGCAACTTGCCCTAAATAGCATACAGGCTATAAATAAATACATGCCCTTTTCCTTCTTTTTATGACAATGGAGTGTTCAGATGGCTGAGTTTAAAATTCTTGGTCTGTTTTCTCTTACTAGTTGTCTGTACACGTTATTCCAGTGTCTTTAACTTTTGGTGTAATAGATGAAAATAAGGTCAATTTCATTCTTTTCATTTTTTAAGAAAAAATTTTTTTAATTTACAAGATATTATATTCATTCTGAAGTTTAGGAATCATTATGCTATATATCTAGATGTGTTTCTCTCTGTTCTTTTGCCTGAAATTTGCAGACTGTTTTAATTCTGCAAATTCAATCCTTCAGTTCATAGAAAGACCATTCTTAATTTGTTTAATTATTTTCCATTCCTCATTTGCTTCTTATGGAAAATGTTTTATTTATATCTTCTGCATTCGTCCCGTAGGACGCTTGCTTTTCCCTCATGAGTGTAACACTTTCAACTTTTACTGTGTTTACAAAATGTTTCTTCCATTTGATTGTTAGCCCACAAACTCAGGTCTCAATAATGGCAACGCTATTATTCATCTACTAATTTCTTAAATGGAAGTAGTTTTTAAAATAAAATAGTTTCTATTTTGCAGTTGAAGCCTGTTTTAATATTTTATATTTCTCTCAATTTTCTTTGCCTTCCATTTCGTCTGTTCGACGGATTGCTCCTTCTTCCTTTCTACTGTTGGCTCCCATAAAGTGCCCTCACTTGGCTCTGTAAATCTTTGGGGTACAAGTCCAAATTCCAGGATATTTTATTGGGACTAATCCTTTGAGGGAGGAAAGGCTAAACAATAAATCTGTCACTCATTTATCAAAACCTTAAGGAAGACTTCTGTTACCAGGCATGTACAGCTTCAAAGTGTAGCTTTCTTTGCCTTGGAGGCAGGAAAAAATTATGATAATGAGTTGACATAAAGGAGGTCTATATATATAGATAGTATGTGTGTGTCACAAAGCCTGATATCACCCCTCCAATGATCTCCATCATGGGTAACCTGGCCTTTTCTAACACTCTATATTTAGCCCCTCCTACTCAGGAGCAGTGAATAAAAGTTGTGCCTCAGCTCTTTCTATTGGGAGAACTGTCATTACAGAGTCAGCAGCTTCTGACAACGCCTCATACTTCAGCCGGCACCAGTAGCTCCATAAATTGCTCTACTAAAGACATATAGATGGAATTTGGAATAGAACTGGAGGCATCAAATACCTTTTCAGAATCCCATATCCCCCAAATCTGCCAAGGCCTTATAATCCACTAACATTCACATTCCAAAAGAAAAAGCAACATCTTTTATCTTGATTTCTCCACTAAGTTAAGATGTGTAAATTATGTAGTTGAAATTTCCACTTGAATGTCTAACAGTCATATCAAACATAAATGTCCAAAACTGACTCTCATTTTAAATATTTACTTGTTTGCTTATTCGTTTATTGCCTCTCCCTCATCCCTTGGCATGTAAGCTCTATGAAAAGCAGAAATTTGATTTGTCTCGTTGACCCTGTATCCCCGTACTTGGTAGAATGTCTGCCCATATAGTAGCTGCACAATAAATATCTGTTAAATTCAGAGATTAATACATGGTAATAGAATACAATATGAGTAAGGTATTCACAGAAGAACAAAAGCAGTAAACTTGAAAAAAAACTCGTCAGTGATAAATATTAAACAAACATAAAATAGCAATTTTACTCTCTAAATTGAAAAGACGGAAAAGCAAGTAATTGAGTCTAGAACACACAACTTGTTCATTAAATATTTGTTGAATGAATAAATGCTGGAATCAGTCTGATAAAATCGACAGTATTTGGTAGTGAGTATACAAAATAATTTGCCATCAAGGAGCAAGAATATTGAAACATTCATACTCCTTGTATAATTATTTCAAAGCATAGTATGTCTGCTGGAATACATACTAATACACGCACAAGGAAATAATGAGGGATACACTTATACATAAGAATATAAGGAGGTAAATGTCAGAATATTTGTTGCAGTATTACTTTGTATAACATAGCAATAAGTCTAAATTAACTATAGGAGAATGATTAAATAAGTTGTAGTTACAAAATTTAGTCATTAAAAATGTTTTTCCAATCCCACCTGACAATTTATTTCATAGAATATCCACGGTGGGGTGGAATATAAGGACATGTATCGTGTTCGTTAAAGAAAGAGAAAGAAAGAGAGGAAGGAAGGAAGGGAGGGAGGGAGGAAGGGAGGAAAAGAAAGTTAAGAAAGAGGGAGGGAGAAAGGGGGGAAGGGAAAGAAGGAGAAGGAGAGGCAGGAAAGAAGGAAGGAAGGAAGAAAGGAAGAAAGAATAATAATAATAAAAGTACAAGAAAATAAATGAAAGGGAATAGCTATCACTAGAGGAAAAAGATAAATAACATAGATTATATTCATAACGTAAAATACACTGCAGCCCTTTCAAATTAGAAATATCCTCCAAGTTGTGTGATAAAGGCCATATATATATATTTATATATATATCACATGGTCCCATTGTGTAAAGCAAAACCAAACAAAAATAACCCCAAAATGATTAAAAAACCCCAAACTATGTGTGTGTTTGTGTATCAATATGTGTATATAAATTATGAAAGATACCAAAAAATGCATAAAGGTAATTGACATGTGTTACTGGGTAGGACTGAGGCAGGAGCTGCTTATTTTCAGCCAGAGGGTAAGCAGAATGACAACCAAAATGGAAAAAGAAAAAACTAAAGACTGCTCATATAAGAAAAAAAACAAGGACAAGAAACTAACATAACATTTAGTCTTTGGGAAAAATAATACTGGACGAAATAGCAATATAAAACCCTGAATATACTGAATGGCCCTGGATTTATGTAAGTATATTTAAATGAACCGTATATGTACGAAACTGCATTTCAAAAAAACATTATTTTATGTATAACATGTGTAAAGTATTGGTGAAATAAGAATGAAAGAATATCTGTAATGATGTTTAAGTAGTCATATTACAGTGATATTTACTTTCTAAAATACAAAATTTTGCATATTTAACTATGCATTTTTATAATGCAAATTTAAAATCCCAGCAGGTTTTAAAAATCATAGCTAGGTATGTTAACATATATGGACATGGAGATCTAGATATGCAGTTATACAGTCACTTATTCACTGGACAAATGTTTACTGAGTTTCAACCATGTTCCATGCACAGTAGTGAACAAGCAAATGATATTCCTGCATTCATAGAACTCACATTCCCATGGCACAGATATAAAATCATGTAGTAATAAATGATATGAAAAATAAATAAAACAAAGTAAAATGATAGAGTGTGGTGGATGTTCTTTTGGATAGAGGAGTCTCTGGGTCTTTGGAAGTGGCGTGGAAACACAGAGCTGAATGATCTGTAAGGGAGATGTGTACATTTGTTGAGAAGCTTCACAAGAGGAAACAGCAAGCACAGTCTTCGTGCTGTCATCTAGGAACAGCAAAACTCAGTAGAGATAGATTAAGTGAGCAAGGGCAATAATGGTAGAAGATTTTGACAGGAGCAAGGACATGCTAAGCCCTGTAGAGAATCAAAAATACATTTGATCTTATTCTTAGTGCAGTGGGAAGTCATCTGGGGCTTTTGAGCAGGGGAGTTGGACATGATTTATGTTCTAAATAGATTTGTGCTTATGAAGATGTTATTGAGTGATGTCTTATAAATTAATCCACTGCTTTCTCTTTTAAAAATAAAAACTCAAATCTCTCACACATGAACCATTCCAAAATATTTTTAGATTTTTCCTTTCTTCAGGCTCTTCTTGTTCTCCTACATTTTAACAGCCAATGGGATTCCCCTCAGATGCTATTGTATCTTTAATTCCCAATGTGATAACCTTCAGGGGCTTCCCATTTCCTGCTACTTTATGTTATATTGCTCAGGTTATAACTAAAATTTTCTCCAAATTGATTAATGTGAATGTGCTTTGATTCTCCAATTAAAACTTTTTAAAAAAAATCTGAACTATTTAAACAGGAGTTAAGCTGATTATTTCTTTTTTTTTTCTTTTTTTTTCCGGTACGCGGGCCTCTCACTGTTGTGGCCTCTCCCTTTGCGGAGCACAGGCTCTGGACGCTTAGGCTCAGCGGCCATGGCTCACGGGGCCAGCCGCTCCGCGGCATGTGGGATCTTCCCGGACCGGGGCACGAACCCGTGTCCCCTGCATCGGCAGGCGGACTCTCAACCACTGCACCACCAGGGAAGTTCTGATTATTTCCTCTAAGGATTTTTCAATAGTCTGCTTTTGATTAAGGAAAATATTCTGACTTTGAAAAATGGTACATCCAAATAGCTTTATGATTCAAACTAACACTCTAGTCATGCCCCTCCTTATCCTAAATGCTTCCCTGTATGTATGGTATCGGGAGGGATAAAGAAAGAAGGTGGAGTGAGAGGAACTGTCCTGTTTTAGCCTACAATCATGATTTTTAAAAATAAATTTATCGGGCTTCCCTGGTGGAGCAGTGGCTGAGAGACCGCCTGCCGATGCAGGGAACACGGGTTCGTGTCCCGCTCCAGGAAGATCCCACATGCCGCGGAACGGCTGGGCCAGTGAGCCATGGCCGCTGAGCCTGCGCGTCCGGAGCCTGTGCTCCGCAACGGGAAAGGTCACAACAGTGAGAGGCCCGCGAACCGCAAAATAAATAAATAAATAAATAAATAAAATTATCTTATCAGTTTATAATCACTGTGACTACTATCTTCAGACCTTATTATGTACTACTTAATTAGAAGAAATCTTAAAAACACCTTTTTCTTCAGTTACATGTATCAGGTCTGCTTCAAGACCCTAAGATGTTAATTATGCAAATAAACTCAGTGCAATGCTTTATTGTATCCTGTCAAAATCTAACAATCTCCATCATACTTTAGCTTAGTATGGCTTCATGGCAACAGCTAACAACCGGTGGAAGGCAATTATAAGTAGAAAACACAAGATCTTGCTTATAAGTACAGTTTATAAAATTCTTGAAGAATAAATACTAGATTGACAGGGCTTCCCTGGTGGCGCAGTGGTTGAGAGTCCACCTGCCGATGCAGGGGACGTGGGTTCGTGCCCCGGTCCGGGAAGATCCCACATGCCGCAAAGCGGCTGGGCCCGTGAGCTATGGCTGCTGAGCCTGCGCGTCCGGAGCCTGTGCTCCGCAACGGGAGAGGCCACAACAGTGAGAGGCCCGCGTACCACCAAAAAAAAAAAAAAAAAAACTAGATTGACAAAAATCAACTAGATCTAAGTTGCATAACATAGAACTCTTTGCGTTCCAACGATTTAAGAGGTAATTCCTGTCAGCAGGAGCCTCCTCTGGGACCTCCTTCCAGCATCGTGGCTGTAGGCCCTTCTAACTGAGGAGGGACAAAGCCATACTGGTTGATATGTGTTTTATATATTATTCCTGAATGTGCACAAACTATCTGAATCAAAAGTTAGCTATAGACAAAAAGAATCTGCAAAAAAAAACACAAAGGATTGTTTTCCTTTGCTAAGCTATTAGTTACTTACTGCCTTGAAATGCCTTTTCTATTTTCTTTTAATTTCTGTTTTGCCTTGAATTGTATGATTCTTGAATGTTAATTACTTGTAACACTTAGAGCAAGAGACCTACTTTCATATGTATTTTAAACACTGGCAATTTAAAAAAAAATTTATGATAAAAGAAAATCTCATGGTATTACCATAAGACATGAATCTCTGTAAACGCCTTATTTTAGAGATAAATGAATGCTCATAAGTAGATATTAAATGCAATTTTGAAGATAGAATCAATGCAAAATGAATGGGTACAATGATTTTCTAAAATTTTATACTATATGACATACACATATCTTATGCTATATGTGTAGTACTGACACACTGAATAACTCAAAGAAGCACTATTCATATTATAGTGCCTATATGAACTATAATGTACGTGCTGTTCCTATATGAACAGCACGTCTGGAGTTTAATGCAACAGATAGCTATGCATAATATGATATTAAAATACAGTAATATTTTTAAATTTTTCATTAGGGAGGTAATTAATGAAAAATTCAATGATCCTATGCTATTTTATCTAAATATTTAATACAACATGGAAGATATATTAAGACTAAAAATCCACATTACTTTCACTTTATTTTCTCTTCAGTAAATCGCTTATGTAATATTTCTATTTACATAACTTACAAATAATGTGCTCTAATTTTGAATTAAGACCCACTTAATGATGGAATACTATATTAATCCATTCCCATGCAGTCTTCTTTTGAATGCTAAACCAAATAAAATCTATTATAAATTCTTCCTCAAAAAAATTTTTATGTAGATTCTGCCTGTTTCATGAGTTTGGAAACCTCCCTTAGGATAGCAGAAGCCAAAAGAGCAACACGGTTACAAGGCATCCAAAACCATAGATACATGATCAGCGTTCTTTTAATAGCTCCTGCTATCCCCTATTCTGTTATCACTTTGACTGCTGTTCCTAGATGGAAATTACTAAGAAAGCTTGCATTTCCCTATTATAGTTGTGGTGATACTAAAATATTTCCTATTTACATTTGCAGATAAAAAAAATGAGACAGCCTAAATTACTCATTCTTTGGTGAAGATACATTGGGGTGGTCAGAATCAGTTACGGAATTCAGAAATTCTATTCATCTATTCCTTTTCTTAGAATGTATATTGCAACTTCTTTTCTCATTTATACAAATATTTAACACTGTACACAATAAAAAGATATTCCTAAAGAATAACATAAATCTGAACAAACTGGTAATGATATTTTTATTACCTAACTTCACTTGTAAATTTATGAAAATAATAGTAAGCGTGACTGGTTAAGTGGATTTGTTATATTTCTTTAAGAAGTTCTTAAATTCTTAGTTTGGAGGGTATACACACTTTACATATTTCCTTATGTAAATATGCATATCTAGTATATCTAGTTTATACAGTTTATATACATATTGATAAATGTTACACAGATAGGGCCAGTTATCCACATTAAGTAGTTAAGGGATAGACAAAACAAAAAGATGTAAAATATGATGTCAAAAACAGTAGACATAGAGGCGGGGGAAGTAAATATGCAAAACTGTTAAAATGTATTTGAACTTGAGAGATCAGCAACGTGACTCACAGACATAGAGAACAGACCTGTGGTTGGCAAGGGGAAGGGCAGGTGGAGGAAGGGTGGATCGGGAGTTTGAGACTAACAGACGCAAACTATTATATGTAGAGTGATAAACAACAAGGCCCTACTGTATAGCACAGGGAACTCTATTCAATATCCTGTGATAAACCATAATGGAAAGAATATGAAAAAGGATGTATATATATGCATAACTGAGTCACTTTGTTGTACACCAGAAATTAACACATTGTAAATCAACTATATTTCAATAAAATAAATAAATAAACCTCACTGCATTTTCTATGTCACTCACAAAACTGTATTGTCAGTTTTCCAATCATTAACACCTGTTCACATTAAGTATTTTAAAGGTATTTGGCTACAATTTAATTACCTGTTTTTCTGGTGGGGGGGCGGTTATAAAAGAAAGAGTAATCTCCATCAGTATAATTAATTCTATTCTTCTATAAGAAGCTATATATCTCATTATTTTGTAATAGCTCATTTTGTGTTGTTCTGTATCAACAGTTTTTGACACCCTCTTTTCTTAAATTTAGCAAAATTTGAAATCAGTTGGTGAAGTCTGGCAATTCTATTATTCATTTCCCATTTTTAATCTTTTATTTTGAGGCTAATATATTGATCTTCTCCCTGAGGAGACTGTTGGGCGATGGGAAACACAGGAATTCATCTATAAATTTTGGTAATTTGTCTTCTATATTTTTGAAAGAGTTTTCTAAGAAAGTATTTTATAATAAAGAAGAATTTTACAATAAAGATAAAACTAAAGGGAAAATTAATCCTTTTATTAACTGTTTCGGGTGGGAAATATTACAAATGAAACGTAAACAAAATCATTCAAAAATATTAATGTCTATAATTAAATAAGAATTTTAATCTTGTGCTATTTTCCCATAAACATTCCAGAAGGAATAATTTCTCCCTGTATACTTCTATTTGTATGTATAGGGACAGAGATTCAAAACTGTTGAAATAAATATATAAAACTTTGATACTTCTCCCAAGTTATTTCTTCAATGTCTTTAATATTGGGTTGTCACCCTTCACACCATCCTTTCCCCTTCTTTTGACTTTTTCACCATCTCTAGGATATTACATTTCATTTAAAATTGCTAATGTTGAGATAGTAGGCAATGGCCAGATACAGTTACACAAAGCAACTGTTCAGCCTACTCACAGTTCTTGAAAACACTCTGAATCTCAGTAAGAGTGAAATAAATCAGAACCTCTCACCAGTCAATGAAAAATATAGCATTGCATTTTTTTTCTGTCAAAATGATCCAACAATATAACATACAACATAATGACTATGGTTAACATTGCTATATGGTAAAAATGAAACTTTGTAAGAGATTAGGTCCTAAGAGTTCTCATCACAAGGAAAAAAATATTTTCTTTTCCTTCTTTATTTTTCTCTCTATGCAAGATGATGGAAATTACCTAAACTTATTGTGGTAATCAATTTCATGATATATGTAAATCAAATCATGCTATACACCTTAAACTTGTACAGTGCTGTATGTCAATTATATTTCAATAAAACTGAAAAAAATTATTTAAAGTTAAAAAAAGCACACCCCCCAAAAACTAATTATCAAGCAAAATTTTACTTCATTTTTGATAAACACATAAAGTTTCTAGTTTTCAGAGAGAAAATTGAAGGTTTTTTCAAAGCTTTATTCAGGTTGTCTTTGGTGTTAGTAAACATAGATGCATTGTATTTATACGCCAAAATCTTAAGCACAGAAGGAAAGGTGGTGCTTTAGCAATGATATGAGTAAATTTAAGTTTATACGGTAAATGTACTAAATATCCTTAAACATACAGTGGTTTCCTTTGTCTTGATTAGTTCAAATTCAACTTGTAACATATAATTATCATTGAGTTTAGAAAATACTGAGTAATAAAAGACATAGACTATAATATACATATACAGACAGCACTGTAGAGATATTGTCTCTTCATATCATGTAAAAAGGCAGATTGTCTTTCTTCTTTATGTTTGACTGTTCATTAACAATTAGTTCTGGTGTTTTATTACTGCCTATATGTCAAAAATAAGTAGTTACTACACATGATTTATTACTCATAAGAGACTGAGACAGTGGTTTCCTTTGTCTTGATTAGCTCCAATTCAACTTGTAACATATAATTATCACCCAGTTTAGAAAAGACTGAATAATAAAAGACATAGACTATAATATACATATACAGGCAGTATTGTAGAGATATTATCTCTTCATATCATGTAAAAAGAGGCAGATTGTCTTCCTTCTTTATGTTTGACTGTTCATTAACAATTAGTTCTGGTGTTTTATTACTGCCTATATGTCAAAAATAAGTAGTTACTACACGTGATTTATTACTCACAAGAGCGTGAGACGGAGAAAGCAAGCAAGAAAGAACACTAAAGTCCCCCCACCCATCACACTTCTGTTTTCTCGTTCATTCTCAGCATGCTACTATGAAACATTTAAGAGATGCTCAAAACACCTCAGGAACAAATAAGCCACTTCTTGGCTTCTTCCTGATCACGTGTACACATTTATATTCCATTGCAACATGCCACAGTACATCCTACCTTAAACTACTATTGCCAGGCTTAAAAGGACTTTACATATGAAACAGGATACTGTGTATTTAGTTGGTGGAAAGCCAAGTGTTCAGTTAGAAACAATAAAAGGAAAGTGAATGAAACATTATTTGCCTGGAGGACAGACCTGCTCTTCTGTCTCCTGTGAATTAATCCACAGAGATAGATACCTTTGGCTTCTCGGATAGAGGGTATCGGCGTAAATATTTGTAACATCCGATCATAATTTTCAATGCTTATTTTTAAAAACGAATTAAATTGACTTAGTTTGCCCCAAAGCTATGTGATTCTTAGGTTGAAATCAATCCAGAACATTTTCTAGGTGAAAACTCTTTACATCCATTCATCCATTCAGCCATTATTAATATATTATTATTAATAAGTTCTATGTACTAGGAATATTACAGTGCATGAAAGTGAAAAAGTGTGTACGTTCCTAAGGTTTATATTCTAGACAGTGGAGACAAGGCAACAAAAATAGCAAAAGTAGCCTAAATGGTATGTTAAATGGTGATAAGCAGTGTGAAGGAAGGTAAGGCAGAGAGTAACGAACATCAGGGGTGGAATGAGGGTTTATAGAGAGATCGCTGGAGGAAATCCCTGTTTAAGATGATGTTTTAAGTAGTGTCATGGAAGAAGGATGGAACCATGGGGTGCTGAGCCAACAGCGGTTCTGGTAAATGAAGCAGTAAAGACAAGGGATGGGAGCATCCATGGTGTGTTCAAAGCAGTAAAAGGAGGCCAGCGTGTTTGGGAAGGGCTGAGAGGGGAAGAGAATTAGTAGATGATGGCTGAGAGGTAATGTGGAAGGAAAGATGTGCCGGGTTGTGTTGGCCATTGTGAAATGTTGGCCTTCCTCTGAGCGGTGTGGGGAGTTACTGGAAGTTTTAAGAACTAAAGTATCAATAGCATGATTAAACCTACGTTTTGAAAGGATTTTTCCGGCTGCTTCACTGAGCTAAGACTATGGAGGAGGAACAAGTGAGAAAAGACTAAAACAGGGAGACCGGTTAGGAGTCTGTTGCAGGTGGTTGAGGCCAAGGTGGTAGGTGTGGCGGTGATGTGAGGCCATCAGATTTGAGTTACATTTGAAAGTTGCCAGTGAGTATGGGGTGTGACAGAAGAAAGGGGTGAAGGTTTGGGGATTATGCAAAACACGAAGGTGTGAATTTCTAGCAATTGAAATGGAAAAGACAGGAAGGGGTAGATTGCAAGGGAAGAGGTTGAGTTTAGTTTTAAATGTGTGTATTCTGAGATGAGATGCCTAGTAAATTGTCAAGCAGAAATGCAGATTAGGCTGTTTGATATGTGAGTCTGGATTTCAGGAAAGAGGCCCAGAACAGAGATGTAAATTTAGGCAGAAGGAGCTTCTAGACAGTATTTAAAATACTTCAACATTGTCCTCTTATGTACAAATGGATAGAACTGGCAGATGATCGGAAATCACATTTTACAAACACAGAACGTTACAGTCAGCTCTAAGGATGTCTGTTGATCTCACTCTTTATAGGATTATGTCCACAATTGGCCATTGTTATAAAATATGATTAGCATAAAAGTGTCATTTTTCTTTTTTGGTATGACTCCTTTAGTCATGATGTCAAAATCTGAACCAGGTGGGCTTGTAATAATTAGAAGTAATAGAATATTTTGACAATTTTTTGTGGCTGTTAATAGGTTCTGAGTATCAAAAGGTTTCAGTAAAATAAGGACATGACCTTATCCCTTAACACAATATATACACGTTAGCAGCAATTTTTGTAAAGCTATTAACATATACCTATGGATAGCTCATTGATTGCTGTATTTTCTACTTGGTCAATATTGAATTTTTAATACTGATCATACTGTCTACAAGGCTGAATAAAAATAAAAGACCAAAATAGTTTGGGATAGGCAAAAAGTTATGAGTTAGAGCACTGTGCATAGTAAATGCTGAACAATTACTAACATTAATTGCTAATAAAATAATAATCAAATCAGAACACCATTCAGGTGTCATACTACGAAAACTTGCAGGTGAGTTGAAATGTGTTTAATAAAGATATGGAAGGCAAACTGACCAGAATTGTAACTAGATGCATTGACTACACTGGCTGAATAATATACAGAAACATGTGCAAGCTAAAATGGGAGATTTCTAACACATTAGGCAGAATTTTGAATGTCTTAAGTTCTGAATTCATCAACAAGGGTTCTAATATACACATAATGTAGAAGTGAACAGTGAAGAGAGGCGTTTTATTATAGGCAATTGTTCATTCAGGTGTGACACTTAATATGCCACATATTCAGTGCATTTAAAACATATTATCAATTATTTGCTTCTTTTGTAGCTTAGAAATGTTTCTTAATAAATATTCCTATTGATTATTAAATATAAGGCCCTATTTCCAGTAACATTAGACACCATTTTGTATAATTTATCTGTTGACAAAGCCATATTGCCTGTGTTAAGGGGTTGACATGAAGTGCTCATACTGTCAAAATCACGCAAATTTCAAATAATATTTAATCAGTTGAAAGATCTGTAAACTGAAATGGTGAATTTCTGTTTGTTGACACTAGATGGTGGTAGAACACTTTATAAAGGGTTGAGCACAGCCTAAATCAAGGATCTCCAGGATCAATAAAAATGAAATGGAAACAAAATGTCGAGCGAGTAAATGTCTATTAATTTTGAATTCAGTATTAGATTTTTGGAGGCAATTCTTGCTCCACTGGTTATTAGCATCTGGCAAGAATAACTTCTTGGGTTTTAAAAGATTCCAACACTGATCACAGTTCACGAACCTTAAACCCATTTCTTCTCTTCCTACCAGAGTCGTTTACCAGAACCTTTTATCAAAGTTTCATTATAAACACAAGATGAAGAAGCCTCTTATAATGATAAATTTACAATGTTTTTGTGATATTATATTTACAAAAGAAACATTAATTAGGGTAAACTATACGCTCACAACATAAAAAATGTAGAAAAATCTTTATGTTGTGATAGGAGCATATTTTTTTTGACACGGCGCATCATAAAATAAAAATTATCACTGACTTAGTCTTAAGTATCTGGCCACACGCAAATATATCTGGGATATAATAACTGTCTAATTTTTTTTAAAGTGAGTCAACCAAAGATTTCAATAAACTTTTTGAACTGTAGGTATCTTAGTGAACATCTCTTACAACTTCCTTACTACGCAAATCCATAGAGATTAAATGACTCGTCCAATATTGCTGGAATTAGACACCTGGTCAAGTGTTCTCTCAAATACACCATTTCTGACACATTTCCAATTCACTTATCCTCATGTCATGAGTTATCGTTTGATAGCCAGTCATTTTATTTGTCCAGGGAAATAAACACCATGGCCAACATCTAGATATGTGTATTGCAATTCATACTAGAAAACTATAAGTATGCATCCAACACAAATGTTGTAACTGTCTCCAAGATACTGCCATTGTCCTCTGCTCCACATCTGTGTAAGTCTGAGACATACCACTCACGTTTTTAAAATTGCATGGCAGTATAGGCTACTTGACTTATCTGCTCACAGGTGCCTCTTTAAGTACACGCATATGTATGTAAAATGAGTGGGACAATATTGTTGTCAAAAAAAGAAATCTAAGGTTGAAGAAATAAATTAATATTTCCAAAGCATAATTAGGAATGTTTACTTGGTGCATCAGATACATTCACTATAAAGTCAGGAGGAAATTATTTTTTCTGGCCATGCTGAACGGCTTGTGGGATTTTAGTTCGCCAACCAGGGATTGAATCCGGGCCCCCGCAGTGAAAGCACGGAGTACTAACCACTGGACCACCAGGGGATTCCCCAGGATGAAATTTTTCAAATAGGGCATGTTATAGTTGATTGTCACTGTACCACTTTACATTGATAGCGTTGCATAGACTTTCCTGTAATTGTTGTTTCCATTTTTAGAATAAGTCATTTTCCAAAGCACAATACCTGAAACACTGGAGATGAAAAGTCTCCCATAATAAGAGCTTTGTTGCCAAAGGTATGAAAATTCTGCATAAATACCCCAACATGTCCTTAACACATAATTTTTTGACTCACAATATATATTAGCACATTAACGGATATTTTTAAGAAGCTTGTTGAAGTTTTTCAACCCAGTATACAACTTATTTTAACCCTCAAACTCGTTTTCATAAAACACATTTCTGGAAACAGTGCTCTCACTTCTTGTCTCAACACTCAATCTATTATGTTCTTCTCAATCTAAATCACAGCATCTCCACATCCTCAACAATAACTTATGAATATTTAGCTCCTTAAATATTTAACTTCTGAATATGTCAGAGTTTTATTTTATTTTAGTCTCTATCAATGTGTTCTTGGTGTCCCATTTTCTTCTCATTTCTTCACAATCTCGACATAAATTTCAAATGCATGTAGTGAAAACAAAATCTGAGTCATGACTATAATCCATATCTAATATGATTTTGATGTTGTATAATTAAACACAGCAAAGAAATCCTAACACAAGCATATAAATAGGTGGAATTGCTTAAAGTCAGGAAATATCCAGCCCTCAAAAATTCAGCCCTCAAACAAGCGCAGCATACAACAACCTCTTCTTTAGCAGTAAATTTTTTGTTACATTAACCTTGGTTCTGCCGATAAATTTCCATCAACACATAAAAATAAAATACCCATGCACTCACTTCGTATACTTTAAACAACTAATCAGGAGGGTTAGGAGAAATTATAATCTGAAATCAATTCTCACAGCAAATTTACTATGGACATATTATTTATATCATATTGACTTTCAGAAACTAGTGTACGCAAACTGCAATAAAATTCACGCATTCAAGGCAACTACTGAAGCACAAAGAACCATGAAGATAAAGAAAAGAAGCCCGATTACCTAAACATAGCAGAGGTAAGTAGTTTCTAATTTGATTAAGCACTCTGTTTGGGGAATAAAAAGTTTTTTCCGAGAAAAAAAGAAATGTCTTATTTATTTATTTTTTATTTATTTAGTGGAGTGACAGTCTAAAACGTATTTATAACTCAGCCTTCATTTGCTAGGTCTGGACACCTTATGGGCAATACATTCAATAATGTTCTTCCAGTAAGTAGAAACATGCTCCTTAGCCTATACAAACTTTCATTCTAAGTATTTTCAAAACATTTCCAAAAGTTTTTCAAATCACTAAGGATCAAATTCCTTCACCGTCTCTACAGGGTTTAATGTGAGTGTTATTTTAAGACTCTTCCAAGGTTCATGGGAATTTTTTTATTACAAACTCAATGTTTCTTTGGCACTTTAATTCTCTTAAAAACCTTTAATGCATCTCATCTCTTTGTTCTCAGTTAGCTTTAAGTCCCAGTAGCCACACCCAAAGATCTTTTTAGACAGAGATTTCAAGTCTAATTTATTGCATTGCCCTTTTTTGTCCCATGGTTTTCCTTCTGCTTAATCTGGGCCCCTAGGGACCACCTGGAGCAAATGCATTGCGTGGGTGGGTAACATCCTTATCTGATGTTTACTTCAAGACCAACTCAAGCACTTCAACTGAAGAATCTCACTGGATCTTTTTTGTTTTTATGTCCATTTATTATTTTTGGGTGGAGGAAAGCAATTGGCTTTTGAAACTCTGAGAAGTTTAAAATTTATAGATTTATCTCTTATTATTTCTGCTCACAAACTGGCCAACTATTTCCTGATATCATCTTTCTTATAATACATTGTCAAAAGAGCCTCCAGGAGCCAATGAGTAGAGACACAGGCTAAATAAGTTATGCCTATGTTATGCCTTCCAAATTGCTGTAGGTGAGAACTTTACTCAGGGTTTTGTGGCTACATAACTTGGATCACCACATTCTCGGCCGTGGATATGTTTCTTCATCACAGACCACCCACTATGCACCTGTAGCACCTACTTAAAGTTTCCTTTTTCTAATTGTTCAATAATCTTCAACTCTTATAGGCATAACGTAATAAAAGTTTTTTCTTACTCAGATAATATTCTAATACCAATAGGGATAGAAGAAGCTGTTTTCCATGGAGTTATTCATAAACCTGGGTTCTATCTCTGTACTATCTCTGCCAGTAAATTTCTTCACTGCATTCTTATTGTCTGGACAGCAGAGTAGGTAAGAGAGAGGGAGAGAGAGAAAGAATGGAGAAGGCCTTTGGGCTCTTAACTGCTCGACCTACATGTATCACATATCACTTTCATCATTTCCAGCCATATTCCATTGGTAAGAACTAATCACAGGTCCCTACTCAAGATGCAAAATTCCTATAAAATATTATCTAACCAAGTGTTGTGGAAAAGAAAATCAAATATTGTGATTTTTAATCACAATCAAACTCTTTGTCTCACATTACCAACATATTGCGGTAACGCCCATGTGTTATAGGTTGAATTGTGTCCTCCCCGAAACACATGTTGAAGTCTTAACCCCTAGTACCACAGAATATGACCTTGTTTGGAAATAGGGTTGTTTGTAGAGGTAGTTGGCTAAGGTATGTTGAGGTCATTCAGGACAAAGATGGACCCTTAATCCAGTGATTAGTGTCCTTATAACAAGAGGGCAATTTGGATACAGACAGACGTAGAGAAGACAATGCCATGGGAAGACAGACAAACAGGAATACCACCATGTGGAAAGAGAGGCAGAGATTGGAGTGATGAATCTTCAAGCCAAGGAACAAGGACTGTTGGCTGTCATGAGAAACTAGCAGAGAGGTACGGTACAGATTCTCCCTTCAGAGCACTGACAATGAATGAACCCTGCTAACGCCTTGATTTCAAATTTCTAACCTCTAGAACTCTAAGGCAAGGTATTTCTGTGTTTAAACCATCCCAGATGGTAGAACTCTGTTACAGCAGCCCTAGGAAACTAATACACCACAGACTTTTAACTTTTTAGTAAGATCATTTATGGTTGACCTAGATTCATTTCACATGAAGAGACCTCTAAACTCACACATAAAAAAGATGCAAATTAAAAATATTGTGATATGATTTGTCACTGATAGCACTGGCAAAAACCGCAAAGTTTGTCAGTACACTCTTATAATGAAGTTGGAGAAGATGAAAAATGACACAAACACTCTGGAAAGTAACAGTAATATCTGTAAGATAATACACAAATTTACTCTTTGACCAGAAAAATCACTCTTAGGAATCTGTCCTCAAAAATAAACTGGTACAAGTATGAAAACACATAGCATCAGATTTTGCATTACTGTAATATTTTAAATAGCAAAAGAATAAAACAACAATAAAAAAACAATAAATAAACAAAACTCAAATGAGTTTTAATCAATGATGCTATCTGAATAAAGAGCCACACAAGAGAAAAAACCACACAGAATAATAAATATCCCTCTATACACTTATGTAAGGATAATCAGAATATGCAGCAAGTGTGAAATGCAAAACACTACAAATGGTATTCAGTCCTTATCTAGGAATGGACATAGATTGGGGAACACAAATATTCACATATGTGAATATGCTTAAAATATGTTTTCCAGCAGGAAGGATACAAAAAAAATAATAAAAAATGTGTTCTAAGAGTAGAGTGGAACTAGATGCAAGAGATATGGATAGAATATGGAATTCTATGTAAAAACCTTGTTTTGTAGGTTTGACTTTGAAGTTATGTAAGCATTTTTATAGTGAAAAACTTAAATTAAATAAAAAAGGAAAAGGTAAAGAAAAAAATTCAACAAAGAATCTGTTATCAGATTTTTGCTTACTTAAACAAAAAAAATTTATTTAAAGTAAATATAAAGAGAGTTTTTTATCTCCTTAGTAATATTTTATATATATATAGATTTATATATATATAGATAGGTTCATATATATATAGATAGGTTTATATATATATAATGTATAGACAGATAGAGACAGAGACAAAGAAGCTTGTCTTGGCCTAAGCTAGGTAAACATTCTGGCCGTGTCCTTTCCATGCCACAGCCTAGCCATATATCTGCGTTGATCATAATGGAGAAAGGAAGTGACCATGGACTGTGTCTGAGAGGAGCCACAGATGCTGAAACAGGCAGAGCATTAGACCTCTGTAAGCACATAAGTTTCACTTGCTTCAGCAAAGACCCCAGTTTGGGAAGAAAGAAAAATACACTTAGAAGGAACACA
The DNA here is from genome assembly GCF_963924675.1 of Phocoena phocoena. NCBI lineage: Eukaryota > Metazoa > Chordata > Mammalia > Artiodactyla > Phocoenidae > Phocoena > Phocoena phocoena. The sequence goes on along the minus strand of NC_089227.1, from coordinate 28,542,621 downwards.
GCCAGCTCAAGTCTGACCCTTAGGGCTTCCACTCCAGCAACTTGGGAGGAGACCCCACCCCTGACAGGAAAATGACAGCCACTGAGCAGAAGAAGTCCTGACTCATACTCTATGCAGGCTCTAGCTCCTCCATCACCAGCCACATGCCCTACCAAGGTGATAGTAGCCAGCATATCTTGAGGAAAGACATGGCTGGCATCCACATCAAATCAAGTCCTCCCACCAAAGGCATTGGGCACACACAGTCTACATAGGAATGCTCCCACATAAGAACTCTCTTTCAAGACCACAATACATAGCTGTTTTACCTAAATTCACAGAGACAGAGAAAGTTAAGTAAAATGAAAAGGTAGAGGAGTTGCTCTTAACTGAAAGAGAAAGAGTAAACCTCTGAAAAAATAATGAAACATAAATAATTTACCAAAGAATTCAAAACAATGGTAATAAAGCTGTTAACTGAATTAGGAAAGAGAGTTGATCTAAATACACATCATTTTAACAAGGAACTAGAAAATATAAAGAAGACTCAAACAAAAATAGATAATAAAATATATGAGATAAAAAGCACTCTAAAAGCAGTTAATATCAGACTAAATGACACAGCACAAAGCATGAGTGATCTACAAGATAGAATAATGGAAATCAACCAATCAGAACAGCAGACAGAAAGAGGAAAAACCAAAAACAAACACCCGCGACCCCCCCCCACCCCCGTCATGAGTGCAATACATGAGATGTCTGGGATAACACCAAACAGGCCAACATTTGCATTATAGAGGTTCCAGAGGCACAGAGAGAGACAAGGGTATTGAAAATGTATTTGAGGAAATTATGGCTAAAGAAAAAGATATCCAGATATCCAGTTAGAGGAAACACACAGGGTCCCAAACAAGTGAACCTAAACAGACCCACATCAAGACATATCATAATGAAAATGGCAAAAATTAAAGATAAAGGGAGAATTATAAAGGTAGCAAGAGAAAAACAGAGTTACAAACAATGGAATCTCCATAAGGCTATTGGCTGACTTATCTACAAAAAATTTGCAGGCCAGAAGGGTGTGGCATCATATATTCAAAGTGCTGAAAGGAAAAAACCTTCACCTTAGATACTCTACCTAGCAAGATTATCATTTAGAATAGACAGAGAGATAAAGAACTTCTCAGACAAGCAAAAACTGAAAGAATTCAGCAATACTAAACCTATCCTAGAAGAAATGTTGAAGAGTTTTCTTTAAATGGGAAAGAATTAACAATCCATAGCAAAGGGAAAATACCAATAGGAGAGGCAAATATATAATAAGGATTGAAGATTACTTAAATAAGTCAGTATAGAGATTAAAAGACAAAAATTGTAAAATCAAATGCAAGTACAATAAACAGTAAAAGGAAAAGCATAAGGATGTAAAACATGATCAAAAACACAAAATGTGGGAAAAAAGTAGATATTTTAGAATGTGTTTTAACTTAAATGACTATCTGTTTAAATCAAGTAGATATAATTATGGGTCAACATATATGAACCTAACGATAACCACAAATCAAAAACCAAAAATAAATGAACCCTACCAAAATAAAATGATTATTATCAAACCAAAATGTGAGAAACAAAAAAGATGAAGAAATGAATGAGAACTACAAAAACAACTAGAAAACAAGGAATAAATGAAAATAAGTACATACCTATCAATAATTACTTTAAATATCAATGGACTAAATGCTCAGATCAAAAGACTTAGTGTGGCTGATTGGATAAAAAAAAAAAAAACCCAAGACCCTTCAATATGCCGCCTACAAGTGACGCACTTCAGGCTAAAAACACACAGAGATTGAAAGTGTTGGGATGGTAAAAGATACCTCATGCAAATGGAAATGACAAGAAAGGGTGGGGGTTGAAATACTTGTAGCAGACAAAAAAAGACTTTAAAACAAAGGCTATAACAAAAGGCAAAGAAGGGCATTATATAATGATAAAGGGATCAATTCAAGAAGAGGATATTACACTTGCTAGCATATTCACATCCAATGCAGGAATGCCTAAATATAAAAAACAAATGCTAACAGACATAGAGGGAGAAATTGACAATAATACAATAATAGTAGGGGACTTTAATAGCACACTAAATCAATAGACAGATCATCCAGACAGAAAAATCAATGAGGCTGCAGTGGGCTAAAATGACACAACAAAGCAGCAGGACTTAACTGATATCTACAGGATATTACTCCATCACTAGAAGCAGCATACACATTCTTCTCAAGTGCACATGGAACATTCTCAAGGATAAATCACATACTAAGCCACAAACTAGCCTCATCAAAGTTAAGAAGATAGATATTATATCAAGCATTTTTTCTGACCATAGTTGTATGAAATTAGAAATAAAGTACAGAAGGAAAATTGGGAAAAGAACAAATACATGGAGACTAAACAACATGCTACCAAAACTCAAATGGATCAATGACAAAAATCAAACAGGAAATCAGAAAATACCTCAGGACAAATAAAATTGGAAACAAAATTTTCCAAAATCTATGGGATATAGCAAAAGCAGTTACAGGAGGAAAGTTCATAGTGATACAGGCCTTCCTCAAGAAACAAGAGAAATCTCAAACAAACTAACCTACCACCTAAAAGAATTAGATAAAGAACAAACAAACCCCAGAGTCAGCAGAGGAAGGAAAAAATGAAGATCAGAGAGGAAATAAATAAAATAGAGCAAAAAAATAGAAAAGTTCAATAAAAGAGCTTGTTTTTTTTGAGAAGATAAACAAAAATGATAAACCTTTAGCCAGGCTCACCAAGAAGAAAAGAGAGAGGACCCAACATAACAAAATAAGAAATGAAAGAGGAGAAATAACAACCAATATCACAGAGACACAAAAAATCATAAGGGAATACTATGAACAGTTATATGCCAAAATACTGGACGACCTAGAAGAAATGCACATATTTCTAGAAATATACAGCTTGAGAAGACTGAGTCAAGAAGAAACAGACCATTTGAACAGACAGAGCATTAGACATGAAATTGAATTTGCAATTAAAATATTCCCAGCAAACAAAAGTACAGGACTGGATGGCTTCACCTGTGAATTCTACAAAGCATAAAAAATAAAAATAATACCTATACTTCTCAAACTACTCCAAAAAATTGAAGACAGGAGAATACTCCCAAATTCATTTTACAAAAAGCGTCTATTACCCTGATGCCAAAACTAGACAAATATGACACACAAAAAATGAGAAAATTACAGGCCAATATCTCTAATGAATATAGATGTAAAAATCCTCAACGAAATATTAGCAAATCAAATCCAACAATATATAAAAAGGACCATACGCGTTAAGTTGGATTTATTCCAGGGTCACAAGGATAGTTCAACATTCACAAATTAATCGATGTGACACACCATGTTAACAAAAGGAAGGATAAAAATCACATAATAATCTCAATAGACGCAGAAAAAGCATTTGACAAAATTCAAAATCCATTCATGATAAAAACTCTCACCAAAGTGGGTATAGGGGAATATATCTCAATATAATAAAGGCCATTTATGACAAACACACAGCCAACCTAATACTCAATGGTGAAAAGATGAAAGCATTTCTGCTAAGATCAGGAACAGAACAAGGATGCCTGCTCTCACCAATGCTATTTAACACGTACTGGAAGTCCTATATCTGCAGCAACCAGACAAAAAGAAAGATAGGAAGAGAGAGAAGAGAAGAAGAGAAGAAGAAGGAAGGAAGAGGAGGAGGGGAAGAGGTAGCAGGAGGGGGGCGGGGAGAAGGGAAGGAAGAAGGAAAGAAAAAGTATCAAAATTAGAAGGGGAGGGGCTTCCCTGGTGGCGCAGTGGTTGAGAGTCCGCCTGCCGATGCAGTGGACGCGGGTTCGTGCCCCGGTCCAGGAGGATCCCACATGCTGCAGAGCGGCTGGGCCCGTGAGCCATGGCCGCTGAGCCTGCGCGTCTGGAGGCTGTGCTCTGCAACGGGACAGGCCACAGCGGTGAGAGGCCCGCGTACAGCAAAAAAAAAAAAAAATTAGCAGGGGAGAGGTAAAACTGTCACTATTTACAGGTGACATGATACTTTATACAGAGAACCCTGAAGTCTCCACCCCAAAACTATTAGAACCAATCAGTAAATTCAGCAAGGTTGCAGGATACAATATTAATATACAGAAATCTATTTTGTTTCTATACACTAATACTGAAACATAAGAAAGAGAAAGTAAAAAAAAATCCCATTCAAAATCACATCAAAAATAATAAAATACCTAGGAATAAACTTAACCAAGGAGGTAAAACACCCATATTCTGAAAACTCTAAAACACTGATGAAGGAAACTGAAGATGATACAAAGAAATGGAAAGATATCCTATGCTCTTGCATTGGAATTAATATTGTTAAAATGCCCATACTACCCAAGCAATCTACAGATTTAACGCCATCCCTTTCAAAACACCCATGACATTTTTCTCAGAACTAGGATAAATAATTCTAAAATTCATATGGAACTACAAAAAAGATCCCAAATTGCCAAAGCAATCTTGAGAAAAAAGAACAAGCTGGAGATATAACCCTCCCAGACTTCAGACTATACTAAAAATCTACAGTAATCAAAACAGAATTGTATTGGCACTAAACAGACACGCAGATCAATGAAACACAATGCTGAACCCAGAAATAAGCCCATGCACATATGGTCAATTAATCTAAGGAGGTAAGAATATACAATGAATGGAGAAATAGTTTCTTCAACAAGTGGTGCTGGGAAAACTGGACAGCACATGGAAAACAATGAGATTAGAACATACCCTCACATATACAAAAATAAATTCAAAATGGCTTAAAGACCTAAATGGAAGAATGGAAACCATAAAATTCCTAGAAGAGAACATAGGCAGAAAACTCTTTGACAAAAATCACTGCAATTTTTTCTTGGATCAGTCTCCTAAGGCAAAATAAATGAAAGCAAAAATAAACAATTGGGACCTAATTAAACTTAAAAGCTTTTGCACAGGAAAGGAAACCACTGACAAAATGGAAACACAGCCTAAGGAATGGGAGAAAATATCTGCAACTGATTCAACTGGCAGGGGTTAATAACCAAAATACACGGACAGTTCATACAACTCAATATCAAAAAAGAAACAACCCAATCAAAAAATGGGCAGAAGACCTGAATAGACATTCTTCCAAAGAAGAGATGCAGATGGCCAACAGGCACATGAAAAATGCTTAGCATCACTAGTTATTAGAGAAATGCAAATCAAAACCACAATGAGGCATCACTTCACACCTGAGAGAATAACTATCATCAAAAAGTTTACAAATAGGGGCTTCCCTGGTGGCGCAGTGGTTGGGAGTCCGCCTGCCGATGCAGGGGACATGGGTTCGTGCCCCGGTCCGGGAAGATCCCACATGCCGTGGAGCGGCTGGGCCCGTGAGCCATGGCCGCTGAGCCTGTGCGTCTGGAGCCTGTGCTCCGCAACGGGAGAGGCCACAACACTGAGAGGCCCGCATACTGCAGAAAACAAAAAAAAGTTTACAAATAATGAATGCTGGAGGGGATGTGGAGAAAAGGGAACCCTCCTACACTGTTGGTGGAAATGTAAATTATGCAGCCACTATGAAAAACAGTATGGAGGTGCCTCAATAAACTAAAAATAGAACTACCATATGATCCAGCAATTCCACTCCTAGGTAAATATCCAGAAAAAATGAAAACACTAATTTGAAAAGAAGCATGCACCCAATGTTCATAGGAGCACTGTTTATAATAGCCATGACATATGACATGGAAGCAACCTAAGTACTCATCAACAAATGAGTGGCTTAAGAAGACGTTTTATATACATATATATATGTGTGTGAATGAAATACTGTCATTTGCAGCAACTAGGATGGACCTAGAGAATATTATGCTTAACCAAGTAAGTTAGAAAGAGAAAGACAAATATTATATCAGTTATCAATTAATGTGGAATCTAAAAAATAGTACAAATGAATGTATTTATAAACAGAAATAGACTCATAGAAATAAACTTGTGTTTACCAAAGTGGAGAGAGAGGTGTTAGGGACAAATTAGGGGTATGGGATTAACAGATACAAACAACTATGTACGAAATAAATAAGCAACAAGGATATACTGTATAACACAAGGAAAGAATTACTATCTTGTAATACTCTATAGCTGAGTATAAAATGGAAACAATACTAAATCACTATACTAACATAATATTGTAAATCAACTATACTTCAATAAATAGTAGGTTCAGTTATGCAAGATGTATATGTTCTAGAGAGCTGTCGTACGACATAGTTCCCATAGTTAACAATACTGCATTGTGCGCTGAAAATTTTGTTAGGAGGGTAAATCTCACGTTATGTATTCTTACAAAAACAACAAAAGGGCACACAGAAAATTAGAGGTGATAGATAGGTCTATCACCTTGATTGTGATTATGGTTTCCAAAGTGTTTGCATATGTCTAAACTAACCAAATTGTACACATTAAATATATTCAGTTTTTAATATATCAGTTATGTCTCAAGAAAGCTGTTCTAAAAAGTAAAAAAAAAAAAAAATGATGAGCAAAAATTTTTTAAAAGCACTAGAGAAAATTAATGATAGCAAACTGGCTTCTTTGAGATCAATAAAACTGCTAAACTCTGACCATACTGATGATGCCAAAAAGAGAGAAGACACAAATTCCCTAAATCAGAAGTGAGAGCTGACATCACTACTGGTTCTTACACATATTGATGGTATTAAAGTGGTGTCTCCAAGGTTTCCCCTATTTAAACTTACTATTTTCCTTATCCATATTGTATTTGTTTGAAGAAAGTCAGTAAGCTGTGGTAACTTTATAAAATTGAACCATTAATTGCATATATTTTCATTCATCATCAAATGTGTGACCTTTGTGTACCAGAGCTTCAAGCATAAATTGCTTACTGCTACTCACGCAGTGACATGTTTTAAGGTGGCTGGCGATTATAAAAAGATGTTTTTTTAATGTTGGCAAATATACTCCAGTATATTTACACTCTCTCCCTTTAGCATTACTAATGCATCTTGATATTACAAGTAGCTTCTTATAAGTTTAATGAGCATGTCTCAAGAGAATGTGGAGCTTATCATACTTAATACATCATTTGGCCTGCCCTAAATATGATATCTTGAACTTAAAACTTTTATGCCTGAATGGGTTTGATAAATTGAAAGCTCCCAATTTAAAGATTTCAAAAGGCTTATTGGATAAGGACACCTTTGTTATTAAATAGGTTTGTAGAGACTCACTCTTTTGATGGCTCAATTATAAATGGATTTTATTTCATGGGTTAGATGCCAAACTCAGAAATTGACGGGGGAAATGACTGACGAAACGTGCTTTAGCTTTTGTAAAACACAAACATTTAATCACCAGTTTGTGATAGCCAGCTAAAACATATTTTATTTTTCATTCTTATTTATCTTGCTTTGAGGATTATCTTTCACCTTTATAACAGAATTGAATTTCCGTGTTTGATGTGGTGATCCCAAACAAGCAAAACTTTTGTGGGGAGAATTTTGTGGATTTAAGTTCTTTCCTGATTCTGCCCCTCATTAGTTCTCCCTATTAGAGACCAACAAAAATGACATCTTCCCACAAAATATCAGAATAAGATGTGAGGGTCTATCCTTTATAACAATATTAGAGGATATTTCAGGCAGCTTTAGAATTTAAATTGAACAACTGCCACATATAAGTTGCTTGTCCCAGCTTCCTATCTCTGGGATAATTTCTATACATTTTGTAGACATGAAGTTTCATCCCAATAAAGAATTATTTCATCCCAATAAAGAATAGCATCTTGCATTAATAGCTGATGTGATTAAGAACTTCTAAGTTAAAATAACTTGTTGCTGGACTATAAGTCAAAATATAGTACAGCAGACATGTTCTCTTAATAAGTAAGTTAAAGTCAACCACCTGTATTCCTTGTCCCCATATGCTTCCCAGTAGTACAGGGATAAGTGAGAAAAATGAGGTCAGTTACAGAAAATATGGAAACCACATGTTTCCTGTGCATGGAAGGTAAAGTTAGTTTGTTAAATTCAACCCTTCTATAACCTTTTATAAAGGTTATTTTTGGAATATAGGAAAGCCATGTTGTTATGTATATTTGTCCCATCTCTGGGCACTTTTTAATTTTCTATTATTGGAATTTTGACTTCATTGTAGTTTTTTTTTAAATTTTTATTGAAGTATAATTGCTTTACAATGTTGTGGTTGTTTTATTTTTAGATTCCATATATATGTGTTAGCATATGGTATTTGTTTTTCCCTTTCTGACTTACTTCACTCTGTATGACAGACTCTAGGTCCATCCACCTCACTATAAATAACTCAACTTCATTTCTTTTTATGGCTGAGTAATATTCCATTGTATATATGTACCACATCTTCTTTATCCATTCACCTGTTGATAGACACTTAGGTTGCTTCCATGTCCTGGCTATTGTAAATAGAGCTGCAATAAACATTGTGATACATGACTCTTTTTGAATTTTGGTTTTCTCAGGGTATATGCCCAGTAGTGGGATTGTTGTGTCATATGGTAGTTTAATTTTTTTTTTTTTTTAATTTTTTTTTTTTGGTAGTTTAATTTTTTAAGGAACCTCCATACTGTTCTCCATAGTGGCTGTATCAATTTACATTCCTACCAACAGTGCAAGAGGGTTCCCTTTTCTCCACACCCTCTCTAGCATTTGTTGTTTGTAGATTTTTTGTTCATCTTAGTTTTTATATTTATATAATCATGTTTCTGCAAGTAAGTTTCTATTTTCCAAAAAGTATACCTAACTGCACCATGTTTTTTGTATTTTCCAGAATGTCTAAAACAGTGTTGAATACTAATGTTTCTTTTGTCATTTTGATTTGCAATGAGATGATTTCAATCTTTCACTTTACAGTACGATCTTGTTTGCTATTCAGTGACTGGTGTCTTTAACCAAGTTTAGTGTTTGTAGAATGTTTTAAATCTTGCTAAAATTTTTGTTTGTTGGTTGGTTGTTTGATTTAGAAATGAATGTGCGACTTCCCTGGTGACGCAGTGATTAAGAATCTGCCTGCCAATGCAGGGGACACGGGTTCGATCCCTTGTCCGGGAAGATCCCACATGCTGTGGAGCAAAACTAAACACGTGAGCCACAACTACTGAGCCCACGTGCCACAACTACTGAAGCCCATGCACCTAGAGCCCGTGCTCTGCAACAAGCAAAGCCACTGCAATGAGAAGCCTGCGTACCGCAACGAAGAGTAGCCCTCGCTTGTGGCAACTAGAGTAAGCCCGTGTGCAGCAACAAAGGCCCAATGCAGCCAAAAAAAATTTTTTAAAAAGAAATGAATGTGCAATTATTATTCTTTTCAGAAACATTTATATATATTTTTAAAATACTGAGGCTAAAAAAAGGATATATTTTAATGTTATTTAATAATAACTGGATTTTTAGGATAAAACCTATTTGTTGATAAAGAATTCTTTTAATGCATTATTTACTTTTTAAAATAATATATTTAGAAATTTGCATCTATGTTTTATTTTAAACTGAGCTATAGTTTTCTTTTCCATGCTGTGCAGTTTGAATATTGGTACCAGGATTATCGTATTTTTACAACATTTACTGGGAATTATTCCATCACTTTCAACGACCTAGAAGAGCTTAAATAATAAAGTTATCTTTTACTGAAACCTGGAAAGAAACCATGGTTGATTTTTTTTTTTTTTTCTTTTTTGCGGTACGCGGACCTCTCACTGCTGTGGCATCTCCCGTTGCGGAGCACAGGCTCCGGACGTGCAGGCTCAGCGGCCATGGCTCACGGGCCCAGGCACTCCTGCGGCATGTGGGATCCTCCCGGATCGGGGCATGAACCCACGTCCCCTGCATCAGCAGGCGGACTTCTCAACCACTGCGCCACCAGGGAAGCCCCATTAGGAACATTTTTGTTATTTAGCACAGGGTCACTTGCAATTCCTAACTTCTCCCACTTCATAATTCCACATATGTTTGGTTTTACTGAAGGTAACTGAATGTTCTCCAGAATTGTGGTGTCCTCTCTTTGTTTTAGTTCCCTTTATCCTCACCATCAATGTCCACACTTCCTCTCTCCCACAATCTCTTCTCTTCCTCCTGTTCGTCCCCCTCAGTCTCCTTCCTCTGTGTTTGCTTATTTTGTGTCTTTTGCTCTGTTTATTTTTGTTTCTTGCCATTCCAAAGAAAAGCCTGACAACAAGCAGTAAGCTTTTTCTCTTTGATCAGTTGGCAAATAGAGCACTGGATTAACTGAGCCTTCTATTCTCTGTTTGCTTCTTATGCTTGAAGGCTGACTCTTGGTGATATTTCTCCTCCTACCCTTTCCTCTTCTTTCATTTATACTTTTGGAGACTTTCAGTTACCTGAGGCTTTTGGAAGACTAGACTCCAGGTTTCTGAATTAGCCACGTTTTATTGTAACATCATCCACTAAGGTGATATGTGGAAAAATACAAAATGACACTCTTACGTTTTAAACTGATATTAATATGTCCCATGGTTAAATATACTTGTTATTTTACTCTCAATATTTCAGAATCGACCTATGACTGCTTCTTATTTTACATACATTTTGGATTGCCAAATCTCTGTTTTTTGACTTGCTTTACTTTTGTGTATGGCTTTATAAGCAAGCACAATTATTGATACAATGTTAAATATATGTATATACGAACTATATCATCAGGAAATGGCTTCGCCAAGTGATTTTTATGATACTGCTTTTTCTCATCAGCAATATTAACAGACAAACCTAATTTGTAGAAGTCGATTGGTTTATTTTGACATTTTGATGGAATAACTTCAACTATTTTTGAGCCAGAAAAAGTCAGTGTTTAATAAATGGGCTCAGTGAGATGTTTTCCTGGGGTGGTTTCTCATTTCTAATTATTTATTGCCAACAATTTAAAATACCTAAATCCAGAATGATTCAGGACTTTACATCCTTCATTACAAAGGTACTGTAGCTAAGATTACAAAAGATAAAATTTCTAATGTCCATTTAGGCATGTCATAGCTCTTAAAATGATTATATATTTGAAAAGCCATTTGGATCTCATTAAAAATGAAATGGAAGCTATGAAAACTGAAAAAAAAAAAAAATCCATCGGGTAAGTGTTCTCCTAGGTGCCTTCTAACTAAAGCCGGTTTAGACAAACTGTATGTACAAGGTTCCACCTAAAATATTTTAAGCATAAAAGAGAGAATTTAATCATAAAATAAATACAAGTTCAACCTATCTTTCATGATTCTATTTCTTCCTATCCCATGTCTTTGGTTATATTTAACATTTACTATTAAAAATGTATAATTATTAAAAAAAAGAAATCAATAACCATGTGGCAGAACTAAAGAATGTTCACCTGTTTTCTCTAGTCTTTGAATATAAATGAATTTTCCAAATAACCCACAGTACCTCATTAGTCACTAAATTATACCATCTCATTTACCAGGGGCATCATGGGTAAACTCAACATCCTATCCCTCATGGAACACGAAACAAAAAGTGTGATTTTAATGTGGCATTACAAGAAACAGAAAATACATCTTCTCAATTCCAGTGACATGTAATTTATTACTGATCTAGTTATTAATGTTTTAAAGTTCATAATGAACTGCAATACAGTATATATCACATTTTTTTTATTAGAGTAACTAATATGGTTGCAGAGAAGTATTTTTTCCATTCTTTGTCTCTCTCGCTCTCTCCCCGCCCCGCCCAGAATAATACAATCCAAGAGTTGGAGGGAGTCAGAAGTCATCTAACTCAACCCGCTGCCACATTTATAGCAACTCTAGCAGTCATAGTGTGAACTGTTCCTATGAAACGAAGCATACTATTTTCCAGGGTAACTCATAAATTAAATTCTGCTATTTTCATAAAAGTATCTCTGTATTGAGCTTAAATATGTTTAAAATGTTAGATTACTTTTCCCTAGACTTTTTATTTGAAGTTAAGTAAAGTCAAATTCCTCATTTTATTCATTGAAAATAAATATTTATACTCATTAAATTGCCTAAATACTTACATATAAAATTGACATCTACTCCAAAACTTCTTCAGATGACATAATGAACAGAACTTTCATCATGTGGACTCCTCAAATGAATATAATATTGCATTTAAATATCCATTTAAATGCAATATAAAATGTGCTGTTGTTTACATAATGTTGTACACAATAAAATTTAAAATTGCATTTCTTATGACTGCATATCATTACCATAATTTATCTGTGTTAAAATGAATTTTATCATGTGTATATTATGTATCAATAAAGTTTAAAAATATACATATAAGTATGTATACGAATCTCTAGCTCTGTGGTTATAACCCCTCTCCCATTCATACTTTTCATTATTTATACTTGTTTTTTTTTCCCTTTGTTTTCATAAGCTAGCTACAGGATAGTCTAAAACAAAACTGAATTTCTCATCAACTTCATTAATGTACAGGATGCACAGGGCAGGAGAAAAGAAAGATCAGAATGATAAAACAGTTAAGGTTGAAATACATAAATGTCCTAGAATGTAGGAACAATATTTATTTTCAAGTGTCTATGGAATAGTTACAAATATTAAACATGAAGTAGCAGACAAGGATAGTGTCAATAAACCTTAAAGGAAACACAGACCAATAACAATACAAAGTAAATAATTTTTTAGTTAAGAAAAGCCTAACCGATTTCAGATAAATATGGATATTTTAAAACTCCCCTGTCAGGTAAAATAAGAATAAAAACTAGAATTTCTGAATATTTTTTTAGAATTCTACATATCAAAAAATAGGAGATGCAGATAAAGCTTTAATTGGAAGGAACTTTAAATGATTTAACATTTAGCCTTAAATAATTCATCACTAACCAAAAATGCTCATTTCTGAAAGTAAAGCCCTCTTAAGATAAATGTGAACTTTCTGTCTCTCCTCTCAATCTCCCATCACTCTCCTCCCCCATCACCTCTCCTCTCTAATGCTGGTTAGATCTTTTCAAAATATTCTGAGTATATTTTAAAAAGGAGATCATTTGACCAACTTTTTGGCTATTGCAACTGAGCCATTATTTTCAATGATTTCCATAACTCGAGTTAGAAAACAACTGCTAAAACCAATATAAATTTCTGTAATGAAGAAGAAATTAATTTATAGAAATGATAACTTTTTTGTGCCTTTTCCATACTTATGGAGGAAAAAGGTGTCTATAGTTTTGACTTTTTACCAGAATTCTACATAGACAGGGATAACTAATGAAAGAATCATTAGTGGAGGGTATTTAGGCTAGTAGTTCTCAAACTTTAGCGTACATCAGAATCATCCAAAGGACTTGATAAAACACACACTGCTGAGTCCTGTCTCAGAGTTTCTCATTCAAGTAGATCTAGGATGAGGCTCAACAATTTACATTTTAAAAATGCTTTCAGTTGATGCTAATGCTTTTATCCCAGGTACTGGGTTCTGAGAACCACTGATTTAGGCTCCAGTCAAAGAAATCTATTATGTAGTTCCTAGTGTTTTATGTACATCTTTTGTAAATATTATTTAAGGAGATACTGATTTATATAACAGGGATTTGATGACTTACTCCACATGCAAGGATACGTTTTGATCTTTCAGGGATTGCATTGTTCGTGAATTATCCAGGCTTTTTACTTTTTATCTTTTACTTTATTGTCATTTTATAATTCTTAACTTTTGTCTTATCTGCTTCCAATGGAGTAGAGAATTTACACAGATCCTTGTGTAAGATTAAGTACTAGACAATCTGGGAGTAAGTTTGGCTGCACTAATTTATTGCAAAATATGTGTCCTCATAATAGTGACCTTTAATCAGTGAACACCAAAAATTGTGTATATTCCTGAGACATTTTAAAGTTACATTCTAAAGGAAGGAAGGAAGGAAGGAAAGAAAGAAAGAAAGGGAGAGAGAGAGAAAGAAAGAAAGGGAGAGAGAGAGAAAGAAAGAAAGAGGAAGTGAAGGAAGGAGGGAAGGGAGGGAGAATATATTCCCCAAATTAGTTGCCTGGAATAGCTAACTCAAATTAATTGAGTTAATAATACTTTAACAGAGTGTATGTACCCAATATCTTGTAATAACCCATAATGGAATAAAACCTGCAAAAAAGAACAGAATCACTATGCTGTATACCTGAAACTAACACAATATTGTAAGTCAACAATACTTCAATAAAAAAATAAAAATAGAGTGTAAATTTTTTAATACTCTCATTTTATATCATCAGTGACAGTACAAATTTCCAATTAAAGATACTTTTTACTCAAGAAAAAAATATTTTAAATGTTTAGTTGCACACTAAACAATTTGACATTTTTGTTTTCAGTTCCTCTTGGCATGGTATTTCTATGTTGATTTGGTCCATTACAGTTTTGTGGGCTGATGAATACTGTGTAATTCTGTGTGGATTCCTCCAGTACACAGGCATTTTGCACTGGAAGCACAACAGATCCAAGTTTGTGATTTTTGGCTTTTATGACCTGTGAGTAATATACAGCTCAACTGAATTGCAGTACACAAACGTGAAAAACAAACAACAGAAAACACTAGTATAATTTTTGAGTGATGAAGCATCTGGGCACATGTGAGCTCTTAACTTATTTCTAGCCACTTGCAGGACACATTATTTAGTCCATGTGTGAAAAACAGTACATCAGAAGGACTTTGTTTATTTTACTTAAATGGTTTAATTTTTTGACAGTATGTGCTGAATGTTAACTGAACTTTAGTAGCTGGGTTATCTGGCAAGTTAACAAATAGCTATAGAAACTGGCAATTCAGTGATCAAACAGTAGAAATCTTCAAATGATCCCACTCTTTTCTGTGGTCAGAAAACGCCAGTGAAATTAGAATTAAATTATGTGGAAATGTAGTTTTAAGGTAGCATATTTATATAAGAACTCTAACCATTTACTAACCTACATTATCTGGTTTGTTTTTTTTTTATTTACAGAATACTTTATTGGTTTCTGTAATCAAACCCACGTAGACAAGACCTTACATATTTAATACAGTGAGTTACCCCTGTACAAATGGAAAAAATTATGTTTAACATTTCTAGACCAATAGGGCTGTTGATTTCTGTACAATGCCAACCCAACATGTTACAACTGGGATACATCTCCAAAGTTGACAGCACAGCTAAAGTTTACAAAAATTCAAATTATATATGTATGTGAGTGTGTGTGTATATATATATATTTTTTATTTATATAAAAAGACCAATAGCAGTATGTTATACATCAATAGCAGCCACAGCTTTTCCAGGTTCTGCAGGCATCTGAACAAAATTAGAGAGACATCCAGCACACTCCATTAAAAAAAAAAAAAGGTAAAAAACAAAACCTCAGAAAACAGCAAAGTCCTCTCACTGTTGTGGTACCTGACACCATTTTTTTTTTGTATTAGCTTCTCAATTATCATCTGGAAAGAAAACATTCTAGAATAACGTCATTGAAAACAGATCTGATAAAGCACGGTCACTACTACGTATCATAAAGCAGGTACAAGACATTTTACATCATACATTATCTCTGGATAAAATTTTCTCTTTGAAGTTGGAGGGGTATGAGGCACCGAAAACTGTAACTTTTTCTAGAAGGGTTTCGTGAATAACAGTAATGAGCATTTATAAATCATTGATTTGTTTCATTTATTTCTATGTTTGCAGAAAATACAAGAACAACGTTTGTAAACTTTTTCCATCCTCTCCATGAAGAAGCAAGCAAAGTTTGTTTGTTGCTTTTGTCAGTCTAACTATAAAGTAATCATCTT
This sequence comes from Phocoena phocoena, assembly GCF_963924675.1. Classification (NCBI taxonomy): domain Eukaryota; kingdom Metazoa; phylum Chordata; class Mammalia; order Artiodactyla; family Phocoenidae; genus Phocoena; species Phocoena phocoena. The sequence goes on along the minus strand of NC_089227.1, from coordinate 28,526,749 downwards.
AAAAGAATTTTCAAATGCTTTCAGTTACTGAAATTGTATTCAGTAAAGCAAATCCCTCCGAAACTGGCCATTACTTCCCAATCACTTGGTGAATTGGACCATTATGAGGTCCCAGCCAGTCAACGGGAAAGATGCTAAGAATGAAGTAGAGACACCGAAGTCAAAGGTAGAAGGGAGAAAAAAAAAAAAAACTATGGCCACAAAGGAGTTCCTGTCAAGGAGAAAGTGTTCAGATGTACACCTATTAAAAACCATGGCTTGACTGATTCCATCTTTCGCTCGGGAATGGCATGAAGGAAATCTTACTAATCTCAAGAAATACCCAACTGTAGGTCCACAATTTACGACATCCTGGCATCAGTCGGTGTAGATTGGATATCCTAGTAATGGGTTCCAGTTATTTACTCTCTTTAGACCAAATGTATAAACTGCCCTTTGTTCCCACACAATCATTCCACTGTTTGGAACTTGTGGTAGCACTAAAGTTCACTCCCTTCTGGAAATTGATACGTGGGTCACAGGAGCTTTTTTTACCCTCTATACCTCAAATATCACCGTAGGTCAAAACATACAGTAGGGAAGAGGATAAACGCGACTGGTGTTTGAAAATGCCAAATTTACGCTCCTGTAACCACCCACTTTCCAATTTCCTCTCCAGGCAGACTTGGAAGGGTCATTTTGAGACCACTCTGTTCTTTTTAGGTCCTCTAAGAAGAACTTGTTTTTCTTGTTGAAAGGGAAGAATAACTTTTGCAGATTTTTCTTATAGGATAAGAAAATATAAGATAAAATAGAATAGAAAAGAAGCACTTCTCCAAAGGCAGCAACAACAACACAAAGGTGGAACATAACTGTTTAGTGACACATTACTAACAAAACAGATAGTGAGAGAAAAGTACTTCTTTTTCAGTAGAAGTAATGATAAGCATGGAAATGTTTCTATGCATTACACTGGTGAGGTTATACTCAAAGAGCTCGGCTCTTCTCAGATTAACCCCACCCTGGCCAAAGCAAACAGTCTTCACTCTCCTTCCTGAGCTAAGATACACAGATATTAATAATTGCACCGCTTGCCATTCAAGACCACTGTGACAAGGAGATGAGTAGATGACACATATGCTTTTAGAAACTTCATGTGTTGTTTTTCACATTGTGATTTTCCTAACCTTATCATCTCAAGTCGATATATTAATATAGCATTCGTCCATTTATCAATTATTCAGTACACATTACTTGAATGCCCCATGTGAAAAGTCTGAACAAATGTTTCCACCAATAAAGTATTTCCAACAGAGATGTGGAAAAAAAAACCAAACTATTGTTTTATGTTCTCTTTTCTAAGGTTCAGAGAGGAGAAGAAAAAGGAAACAGACACACAGTACACTATCAAATTGCTCAAATGGGAAATTCAAGTAGGAAGAAACTTCCAATAAATTCGTTTTGAAAACGGACTATAATAACACAACCAAGGAAAGAAAAAAGATCAAACGTAGAAGAGGCCACGTGTAGAACTGGAACAGATAAGAGTTAAAAGACCTAGTACTGGGCTTCCCTGGTGGCGCAGTGGTTGGGAGTCCGCCTGCCGATGCGGAGGACACGGGGTTCGTTCTCCGGTCCAGGAAGATCCCACATGCCGCGGAGCGGCTGGGCCCGTGAGCCATGGCCGCTGAGCCTGCGCGTCCGGAGCCTGTGCTCTGCAACGGGAGAGGCCACAGCAGTGACAGGCCCACGTACCGCAAACAACAAAAAAACAAAACAAAACAAAACAAATACTTGGTACTTCTACTGGAATTTACTAACTTTCAAGAAGATGTGTATGATACTGTCCTACTATCTCTTTTTGTAGCTAAAGTAGGTACCTAGTATTTACTAGTTTTCCCAAATATAAGTTATACCAAGAGGAAATATGTGCAGTGTTTAAGACCACAACTGACAGTGCAAGATTATCAATGCTTAAATCTTGGCTCTGTTACTTACAGCTTTGTGGCCTTAAAAAAAAGTTACTTAAATTCTCTGTGCTTTCATTTCTTTATCTGTGAAATTGGGGCAATAACTATACCTATCTTGCTATAAGAATGAAGTAAATTTGTACATGGTTAAGTACTTAGATGAGTGCCTGTTACATCATCAGTACCACATAGCAGTTAAATATGATTATTTTCTCCACATTTTTTTCATTCCACTCTCTCTAAATGAGGAACACCACATATTAATCCACAATAAGATAGATTGTTTATAATCAGGACCATACCAGAAAATTTAAGGCACCAATCATAATAATAACAATAAAATAACAACTACTATATACAGAGAGAGATTAGCTTTGCCGGGCACTGTCCTAAATTTGTTACATGCTACATATATATAATGATCATCTCACCCTTAGGTAGTAACTATAATTATCCCTATTTTGCATATTAAAAAACTGAGGCATCCTGAGATAACCTAATTTACCCAAGGCTACAGAGCTAGAAAACGGTTGAACTGTGGTTTGAATCCAGACACTCTGTCTCCAGAGCTTGCACTGTTAACTTGTAGTATCGCTAAAAGTACCGTATAGATATAAATATTTGTATCTGTGGTAATTCAAAGCTACTTAAAATGTTAACAAGAGCATCCAGTTTTTCCAATACTCTGGATAAACAGAATTGTATTACACATACTGTTAATGCACCATTAAATTTTCTAATAAACTTTAAATCTCGGGCTTCCTTACTAATCCTGCACGGTAAATTATATTAATATATTTGCCACAAGATGGCAAACTTCACCAAGAAGTGCTCATCCTTGTCAGGTGCAAAGACCTATCATTAGGTACCTTACAATAGAGCCAGGAGAAAAAAAAAAAAAAAAAAAGATGAGTAGCCTTCTGTGAGTGTTTTCTGTAAACAAAGATATTTAACCTTCATTTAACCATGATCATTCTTGGCAGAAAACATACAATAATATTATTCAACTCATGTTCAAAGCTATGCCTTTTGTTTTTCTTTATTAAAAGCATTGTATTCTGCTTTATAGATTCAATATTCTGCTCTCAAGATCAAAGCTCTGAGTCTGGCATTGTGATGCTTTCACATGAAATATTTTGATTACATAGAGATTACATATCCCCTGGGAAAAACATTCTTTCAATGTACCTATCCAAATGCGTGCTTTGGGTGGAAATAAACATTTGCATTTAAACTGTTCTGTGGCCTGTCAACATCACTATGGCCCATCAGCACTGTCAGGGCATTAGCAGGAGACTAAACACTGGGACAAAGCCTTGATAAGTGCGATGGACTAACTGAACCTATGAAATTGGTCCTTTATGGGCAGATTCCAAGTGCTAATCCCAAGCAGAAAATAACTAAAAGTTTGACCTGTTTTACATTCATAAGTACAACGATATTAAAACGTGGAACGTCAACACTATGAAAGACATTATGAAATATACCTTCATCTTATCAAAATATAGCCTATTTTTCAAATTACATTTCTAGTAGGATCCCAAGGCATTGCTTGCATTTTAAAAAGTTGGGTATGGTTAAGAAAGATTTTCCCGTTTAAGTAACAACGTGCTGTGAGTGATAGGGTCTGCTCAGCGAGCTGTCAGTTCTCTTCAAACCATACAGAACAACTCCCAGACAGCTATAGGTTGGTCCCTCTGAGTGGTGGGGTCAATGAAAAGTCATGTGTGGCTCAAACTTTCTCACCCCAGAATCTGAGAGGCTGAATCTATAGAACTCACGGCTCTGGCCAGCTCTGGAGTGGAAAGTGGATTTGAGAGATTAAACCTAAATCTCTTGTGGATGAAGACAAGGAACGAAGCTCAGGACTACTGTGCTGGCTGAGTAAGGATGCAAAGCTCATATCAAACCCTGCAGGCCATTATCACTGGGTTGAGGTCTCAACCTCGAGACCCTTCTTTGTTTTCACTCCTTAGGAAGGAAAGGGAAGTTTTAAGATGCAAAGCTTTTTAATATAAACTTTTTAAAAAAAACTTTTCATCTGTTTACTTATATATACAGGAGGATTGAGTTGGGATTTTTTCATTAAGTCCTGTTTTTCTGTGCTCCAAGAGAGCCTCACTTCTGTTAAAGATTCTGTTAAAAATTAAAGCATCCAAAGGTCTGCCGGAATTCACAGACTGGAACCAGGGTTCTATCTCTGGTGTATCTACATTCAAATGATTGCCTTAGGCCATGCAGTGGCTACAGCGTGTGGGTCTTCGGAGGTCAACCGCTGTGATAATTGTTAAAATAGGAAGAAGTCAATATTTCACAGATTCACAGCTCCTATGTAATTTGTGAAGTTAAGTTCAGTGGAGCTTTTGGAAATTTTCAATAATACTATTAAGAATGTGCCTGGATGAAGATTCAGGTCAACCCTGCTCAGGGGCTCCTCTCATGATTTCTGTGGTAGAGACTTCCCTAATAGTCAAAGACACATGTCTGCTTCTTGTCACTTTAAGATAGGCTATGATTAATGGGGAAGAGCAGAAGAAAGAGAATCTACGGCATTTCCACTGATAGTGAATTGTGAGACATATTCATCGAATAAAACAAAAATCTGAATAAACGGCATTTGTTTCAGAATTTATATCCAGTATTCATTGCTTCTTTAACAGTTATTTATATTTGGATTGCTTTTATGAAATACTTTACTAATATAAAGGTACAGTGATTGAGGTTTATATTAAAAAATTAGAAGGTGCAGGTTTAAGAATGGCAGGGTCAGTAAAAATCCCTCTCTCTGAGTCAAGATGGGATTTTATTTAGTCCACAATCTGCTTTCTGTACCCCTGTTGAGCACTGCTACGCCCAAGGCTGCAGAACTAGTTAGTAACCATATTCAATTTCTCTTTCTGCTGTAACTAATTACCATGAACTTGGCAATTTGAGATATCACAAATTTCTTATCTCGCAGTTCTATTGGTCAGAAGTCCCACGGGACTGGCTGATTTGTCTGCTCTGAGTATCACAAGGCTAAACTCAAAATGTGCTCAGGTAGAGTCGCATTCCTTTCTGGAAGCTCAAGGGGAGAATCCATTTCCAGGGACATGCAGGTTTTGGCAGGTTCGGTTCCTTGTGGTTGTAGGACTGAGATGCCTACACCCTTGCTGGCTGACAGCTGAGGATTGCCCTTAGGCCCTAGAAGGCTTTCTCCAGTCTCCCACGTAGCCACTACAACTCACAGCCAGCAGGGATAAGTCAAATCCTTCTTAAGCCTCATGTCTCTTGACCCCTACTGTGCTGCATCTCTCACTGACTCTTCTGCCTTTCTTTCTCACTTTTCCACCCGATAATCTCCTTATTTAAGGTCAGCTGATTAGCAAGCAACCTTTCATCCATCAGCAAAGTCCCTTTTGCCATGTAACAAATCTGGAGGCTTCAGGGATTTGGGTGGACATCTTTGCGCATGGACGGTGGTTGGGGGGGGCGGGGGGCGGGTAACGGGGTGAGGAGGTGGAAGAGGTACATTATTCTGCCTAATACACTAAGTGTGATGGTCCATATCTTGTAAGAGAATTATTCCATCAAAACCCATGTTTTCATTATTACTAGGTCCTTGTTTTATTTTATTTTAATGCATGTCTCTATTGTTCTCAGGTGTACTTGTTTAGAAACCCTAATTGAGAAAAACCGTTTTGGAGTTAATTGCATTGATCTAAGACTTTTCTAAACATATTTCCTCCAATCATCTTCTTTTCAGGAAATCCAGTGAAACATGAAGTGACTTTCCCAAGATCACCAGCAAAGGAATGACACATTAGCTCCTAAAGAAAATGAAGCTTTGATGCAGTGACAGTGTAACCAGAACACAGTTAGATGTCTCCTGGGCAACTGCCCTTCCTATCACCCCTGTCCAACCGACACCTTCATATCTACAACAGGGAGTACCAGCAGAACTTCTGTGAAACTGATGGCCTCACATTCCTCTAGAGGAGGAAGTGAATTTATAACAAAATTGAATTTAGCATTTGGTAAAAGTATAATTCAGAAGGCTGAGGTGAAACGTTCAAAATGAAGAAGAAGGTTTTATGGGGGAAGTAGGGAGTTCAGATTAAGCCCAAACAAGCTGAACAGCCAAAAATGATGGTGATGATGATGATGATGATAATGGTAATAATAATAGTAGCATGTTATTGCTAAAGAGTGTAAACTCATTTGACATGTTAGGCAAAGTGTTTAGGAAAAAAGACACCTGAGCAGGTGGAACACCAGGGTGGAGACAGGAGAAGGGCAGGCTGAGGTGGGGGTGAGGTAAGCTTCTTAACCAATGGTCGATTGGTCACATAGCTGCATGTTTTAGCATCATGGGAGAAGCCTACAGTCCCTGAAAATACTAAAGTGTAAGTTTGTTTGAAAATAATAGCATTTTTTCTCACAAGATATTAGATGTTGGAATTGCAGCGCGAGAGGCCTAGGTGGATTATTCTGAGGATTCTAAGAAACAAAGCAGTATATACTGATTGAATAGATCTTTTCAAAACACTCAGAAGAGCTGCTACTTTTTGAGCAGTTTTGAGGGAGACAACACTGCTTGCAATCACACTTTTTCTGTTGGTGGTGACACTTTTCAATTTGGAAATCTGAAACAGTTACACTTCCCAACAGATAAAGGCGACAAAGTAACTTCATGATTACAAAAACTATGGAGACACAAAAATCTACACGGACTTAGGTTTTCATTTTAGTCTTCCCAAACTGAAGTTAACTGAGATGAGAAAATCATTGAGGCAGTGTGCCACTGAACAAACAACCAGAGGGTGGGGAGCTGGGTCTACCGTTCTCATATCAATTTTGTCCCTATATTTTTTTCTCTTTCTTTTCCTGGTGTGTGTGTGTGTGTGTGTGTGTGTGTGTGTGTGTGTGTGTACAGCTCCTTTCTCCCCTTTCTTCAGTGTAGGTATGTCATGCATTTGGAATACAGCTGGGTTCATTTGTCACAGTCTGCGTCTCGTCTTGGGTTCCTCATTCATCAGGGTTGATCCTTAATTTGCATACGGTAACATTCACTCTGTGGTGTACAGCTCTATGGGTTTTAACAAATGCATATAATCGTATATGCACTGGCACATTATCATATAGAACAGTTCCATCACCCCCCACTGTCTCCTTGTGATACCCTTGGGCTCATCCTACCCTCAGTGCTTGGTACACTATGATCTCTTTATTTTTAGATTTTTGTTTTTCTAAATTGTCATATGAATGGTATTATATAATATGCAGTCTTTTGGATCAATTTACTTGGTTTAAATGCCTAGGAGGATGAGTACTATATCATAGTTTCATTTTATAAAGAAATCGTCCAACTGTTCTCACAATACTGCGTTTCTACCAACAGTGTATGCATCTTCCAGGCGTTCCACATCCTCAGCAGCCCTTGGTACTGTCAGTTTTTTGTTTTTCAAATTTTAGGCATCCTGACAGGTTTGCAGTGGTGTCTCATTGTGATCTGAATCTGCAGTTTGTTAACTATGTATATTAATTATTTCATACGCTTAATAGCCAACTGTATATCTGAGGTGAAGTATCTACTTAGATAGTTTGCCCATTTTTTATTGCATTGTTTTCTCATGGTTGAATGTTAAAAGATTTTTTAATGTATTTTGGATAAATGTCATTATCAGATATGCTATTTGCAAGTATTTTCTTTCATTCTGTTGCTTGTCTTTTCAGTCACTTAAGAGGGCATTCCAAAAAGCGATTAAAAAAATGATAAAGTCAAACTTGTCAATTCTTTAAATTGACGTTTTTAGAGGAGTTGAAGGTTCACAGCAAAACTGAGGGGAAGTTACAGAGGTTTCCCAGGTACACCCTGTTCCCATGCATGCACAGCTTCCCCCATTATCACCATCCCCAACCAGAGTGGTACATTTGTTGCAATTGATGAATCTACACTGACACATCATAATCACCCAGAGTCTATAGTTTGCCTTACAGTTCACACTTGGTGTTGTATATTATATGGGTTTGGACACATGTATAATAAGATGTATCCATCATTATGGTACCATAGAGTATTTCCAGTGCCCTGAAAATTCTCCACGCTCCACCTATTGACTCCTCCTCACCTCCCCAAAGTCTAGCACGCGCTGATCATTTTACTGTCTCCATAGTTTTGCTTTTTCCAGAATGTCATATAGTTGGAATCATACACTATATAGTCTTTTCCAGATGGGCTTTCACTTAGTAACATGCCCTTAAGTTTCTTCCATGTCTTGTCCTGGCTTGATAGCTCATTTCTTTTTAGTACTGAATAATATTCCATTGTCTGGATGTAGTAGCACAGTTTATTTATCCATTCACCTACCGAAACATACACTGATTGCTTCCAAGTCACGGCAATTCTGAATAAAGCTGCTTATAAACATCTGTGTTCAGGTTTTGTGTGGACATGAGTTTTCAATTCCTTTGGGTAAATGTCACGGAGAAATCTGTCAACTTTCTAAAACTTTACTGCTTTACTGCTTATGTCTTTGGTGTCTTTGTCAAACTTAAAGTCATGCAAATTTTCTCCTATATTTTACTCTAGAAATTATATAGTTTTATATCATATATTTAGGTCTGTGATACATTCTGAGCTAATGTTTATATAAAGTGTGAGATTTAAGTCACCTTTTTTTTCGTTTTTAGACGACAAATGCCCAACTATTCCAGCACCATGTGATGAATACAGTATACTTTCTCCACTGAATTGTCTTTGCACTACTATTGACGATCAGTTGGCTATACTTACACAGGTATCTTTGGGCTCTCTTTGGTGTCCCATAATCTATGTGTCTATCACCTTCCAGTACTACACTGTACTGATTTTTGTAGCTTTATAATAAATCTTCAACTTGGGCAGGGTGATTCTTCCAATTTAGTTTTTCTTTTTCAAAATTATTTGCCTATTCTGGATACTTTGCCTTTCCACACAAATTTTGAATACTGTTGTCAATATTGATAAAAAAAACTTTCAAAGAGTTTGATTGGGCTTGCACTGAATCCATAGAGCAAATGACATACAACTGACAGCTTAATAATATTGAAGCTTGAAATCCATGACCAGGCTATAGCTCTTCATTTGTAGAGTTTTTCTTTTTGTTACTTCATTACTGTTTCCTAGGTTCTAGCATGGAGTTCCAGCATTTCTTTTAATATTGATATCTAACTATATCTTTTGTTTATGCTATTATATTTAGAGTTATTTTTGTTTCATTTCAGACTCCAGTTGTTTTGTAGAGTTTTTCTTTTGTTACTTCATTACTGTTTCCTAGGTTCTAGCATGGAGTTCCAGCACTTCTTTTAATATTGATATCTAACTATATCTTTTGTTTATGCTATTATATTTAGAGTTATTTTTGTTTCATTTCGGACTCCAGTTGTTTTTTGATGGTATATGGAGATGTGATTGATTTTTCTGGTTTATTGACCTTTTATCATGTGACATTGGATACACACTTAGTTCTGGCAGCTTTTGGTTAAATTTGGGGCGATTTTTACATAGACAACCATGCTGAGAATAGAAAAAAAAATTTTTTTTTTCTCTATTCAGTAGGCCTTTTATTTTTGTATTTTGCCGTGTTTGCACTGGTTAAGACTTCCAAAACAGTGTTGACTAAGAGCGACAAGAGTGGACATTTTTACTGACCTTAGTAACTAACCTTAGTAAACAACCTTAGTAGTAAACAATTCGGTTTTTCAGAATTAAGCATGCGGTGAGATGAAGAATTTTGTTGTTGCTACTGCCCTGTAGATATCCTGTCTTAGGTTAACAAAGTTTTATTCTATTGCTAGCTTGCTGAGAGTATTTATCATGAATTGGTATTTCATTTTATCAAAAAATTCTTTTCTGCGTATATGAGATATTTATATTTTTTCTACTTTACTCTGTTAATATGGTGAATTATAACGTTGACTTTTCAAATATTGAATCAACCTTGCATTCTTGGAAGGAAACCTGTTTTTTCATGATGTTTAATTATTTTTATATATTTCTGAATTCAATTTATTCAGGATTTTAGTGTATATGTTCATGATGCTGGGTTTATAGCTTTCTTAGAACATCGTTATCTGATTTTGGCATTAGAGCACTGCCGGCCTCAGAAAGTAAGTTTGGAAGTGTTCCCTCTTCTATTTTCTGCAAGGAATTGTGTAAAATCAGTATTATTTCTTCCCTAAATATTTGTTGGTGTTCATCAGTGAAATCACCCAAGCCTGGAAATTTCTCTTCTTGTAAGATTTTTAACAATAAATTCAACTTCTTAATAGATACAGGACTACCAAGGTTATATATTTATTTTTGCATGTTTTATTAGTCTGTGTTTTTCAAGGAAAGAATTATTTCATCTAATTTGCTAAATTTATAAGCACAGAATTGTAGGATTCTCTTATTTTCCTTAAAATGTCTGTGGGATCCCTCACGATATTCCCTATTTCATTGCTAATATTAGTAAATTCTGTTTCCTCTCTTTTTCTTTGCCAGTCTGAGTAGGGCTTCATCAGTTTTATTCATCTTTTCCAACAATCACCCTTTGGATTCATTGACTTTCTCTACTGTTTTTCCATTTTCAACCACATTGCTTTTTGCATTGATCTTTATCATTTCCTTCCTTCTGCCTACTTTGAGTCATATTTGCTTGTTCTTTTTCTACTTGTTGGAAAATGAGATCACTGATATGAGATCATTCTTCTTTTCTAACATAAGCATTTTATAAATTTTCTCCTAAGCAATACTTTAGCTCTGTCTCACACATTTTGATCTGCTGTATTTTTGTTTTAATTTAGTTCAAAATACTTTAAAATTCCCTTCAAAATTTCTACTTCGATCCAAGATTTATTGAGAAATATGCTGCCTAATTTCCAAATATTTGAGAAATTTTCTAGATATCTCTGTGTTATGATTTCTAGTTAAATTCATTATGTACCAAGAACATATGGTTTCTTTTCTTTAAATTTATTAAGGCTTATATAAAGAATCTGTATCCTGAGAGCATTCAGTTTTTCAGATGTGTTCTATAAATGTTAACTAGGTCAATTTGGTTGATAGTGTTATTTAGGATATGTTTATCCTTACTGATTTTCTTCTTCTTTATTCTACCAATTATGAAACAGTAATACTGATGAATCCACATATAATTGTGGATTTGTCTCTGTTTCTTTTAGGTTCTGTCTTTTTTTTTTTTTTTCCCTATGTAGGTGCATAAACATTAAAAATTATATATTCTTGGAGCACTAACCCTTTTATCATTGTGAGAATTGTCTTTATGATTGATAATATTCCTTCTTCTGATATTTACATCTTCTGATATTAATATATGTATTCCTGCTATCTTTTGATAAATGTTTGCATGACACATCTTTATTCATCCTTTTATTATTCTCTTTTGCTGTTTTTTTAAGCTATCGTGTTTACTATAGTACGATGTTTATATTTAAAGTGAGTTTCTGGGGGGGTGGAGTCAAGATGGCAGGGTGGGAAGACACAGAATTCACATCTCCCCACAACTAAGGCACCTGCCGGATGGTGGTGGGGGACCTCAACCCCCAAGGAGACAGAAGGAACACCCAAGAAAGCTGCCGGGGGTTGGGCCAAAGCTCCTGCAGTGGGAGCTCCGAGTCTGAACCACTGGACTAAAAGAGAGCCTCAGACACGAGGGAATATTCATCATAGTGAGGTCTCCCAGAGGTCCTCCTCTCAGCACCAAAACACAATTCTACCTAACAGCCTACAAACTCCAGTGCTGGAAGCCTCAGGCCAAACAACCAGTAAGACAGGAACACAATCTCACCTATTAAAGAAAAAAAATGAGATGGCAAAAAAATATATCACAGATGAAGGAGCAAGGTAAAAACATACAAGACCAAATAAATGAAGAGGAAATAGGCAATCTATCTGAAAAAGAATTCAGAGTAATGATGTAAAGATGATCCAGAATCTTGGAAACAGAATGGAAGCATGGATTGAGAAAATACAAGAAATGTTTAATAAATATCTAGAACAACTAAGGAACAAACAGACATGAACAACACAATAACTAAAATGAAAAATACACTAGAAGGAATCAGTGACAGAATAACTGAGGCAGAAGAATGAATGAATGAGCTGGAAGACAGAATGGTGGAAATAACTATTGAGGAACACAATAAAGAAAAAAGAATGAAAAGAATTGAAGACAATCTCAGAGACCTGTGGGACAACACTAACTGCACCAACATTCGAATTATAGGGGTCCCAGGAGAAGAAGGGAAAAAGAAAGGGTCTGACAAAATATTTGAAGAGATTATAGTGGAAAAGTCCCCTAATATGGGAAGGGAAATAGTCACCCAAGTGCAGGAAGCACAGAGAGTCCCATACCAGATAAACCCTAGGAGAAACACACCAGACACATATTATCAAACTAACAAAAATTAAATTCAAAGAAAAAATATTAAAAGCAGCAAGGGAAAAAGAGAAAAATAACATACAAAAGGATCACCATAAGGTAATCAGCTGATTTTTCAGCAGAAACTCTGCAGGCCAGAAGGGAGTGGCAGGATATACTTAAAGTGATGAAAGGGAAAAACCTACAACCAAGATTACTCTACCCAGCCAGGATCTCATTCAGATTTGACAGAGAAATCAAAAGCTTTTCAGATAACCAAAAGCTAAGAGAATTCAGCACCACCAAACCAGCTTTACAACAAATGCTAAAGGAACTTCTCTAGGCAGGACACACAAGAGAAGAAAAAGACCCACAAAAACAAACCCAAAACAAAATAAAACATGGTAACAGGAACATACATATCAGTAATAACCTTGAATGTAAATGGATTAAATACCCCAACCAAAAGATTGGCTGAATGGAGGCAAAAACAAGACCCATATATATGCTGTCTACAAGAGATCCACTTCAAACTTATGGACACATACAGACTGAAAGTGAAGGGATGGAAAAAGAAATTCCATGCAAATGGAAATCAAAAGAAAGCTGGAGTAGCAATACTCGTATCAGATAAAATAGTCTTTAAAATAAAGACTGTTACAAGAGATAAGGAAGGACACTACAGAATGATCAAGGGATCAATCCAAGAAGAAGATATAACAATTATAAATGTTTATGCACCCAACATAGGAGCACCTCAACACAGAAGGCAAATGCTAACAACCCTGAAAGGGGAAATCGACAGTAACAGAATAATAGTAGGGGCCTTTAACACCCCACTTACACCAAAAGACAGATCATCCAAACAGAAAATAAATAAGGAAACACAAGCTTTAAATGACCCAAGAACAAATAGATTTAATTTATATTTATAGAACATTCCACTTGAAACTGGCAGAATACACTTTCTTCTCAAGTGCACATGGAATATTCGCCAGGATAGATCACATCTTGGGTCACAAATCAAGCCTCAGAAAATTTAAGAAAATTGAAATCATATCAAGCATCTTTTCTGACCACAACGCTATCAGACTGGAAATCAATTACAGAAAAAAACTGTGAAAAACATAAATACATGGAGGCTAAACAGTGCACTACTACTAAATAACCAAGAGAGCACTGAAGAAATCAAAGAAGAAATAAAAAAAATACATAGAAACAAACGACAATGAAAACATGATGACCCAAAACCTATGGGACACAGCAAAAGAAGTTCTAAAAGGGAAATTTATAGCAATTCAATCTCACCTCAAGAAACAAAAATCTCAAACAATCTAACCCTACACCTAAAGCAACTAAAGAAAGAAGAACAAAGTCAGTAGAAGGAAAGAAATCATAAAGGTCAGAGCAGAAATAAATGAAATAGAAACAAAGAAAAAAATAGCAAAGATTAATAAAATTAAAAGCTGGTTTTTGGAGAAGATAAACAAAATTGAGAAACCCTTAGCCAAACTCATCAAGAAAAAAAGAGAGAGGACGCAAATCAATAAAATTAGAAATGAAAAAGGAGAAATGACAACTGACACAGCAGAAATACAGAGGATTATAAGAGACTACTACAAACAATTATATGCCAATAAAATGGACAACCTGGAAGAAATGGACAAATTCTTGGAAAGGTACAATTTTCCAACACTGAACCAGGAAGAATTAGAAAATATAAACAGACTTCTCACAAGTAATGAAATTGAAACTGTAATTAAAAATCTTCCAACAAACAAAAGCCCCGGACCAGATGGCTTCACAGGTGAATTCTATCAAACATTTAGAGAAGAGCTAACACCTATCCTTCTCAAACTCTTCCCAAAAATTGCATAGGGAGGAACACTCCCAAATTCGTTGTATGAAGCCACCATCACCCTGATTCCAAAACAAGTAAAAGACATCCCATAAAAGAAAATTATAGACCAATATCACTGATTAACATAGAGGGGAAAATCCTGAACAAAATACTAGCAAACAGAATCCAACAGCATATTTAAAGGATCATACACTATGATCAAGTAGGATTTATCCCACGAATGCAAGGATTCTTCAATATATGCAAATCAATCTATGTGATACACCATATTAACAAATTAAGGAATAAAAACCATATGATCATCTCAATAGATGCAGAAAAAGCTTTTGACAAAATTCAACACCCATTTACAAAACAAACTCTCCAGAAAATGGGAATAGAGGGAATATACCTCAACATAATAAAGGCCATATATGACAAACCCACAGCAAACATCATACTCAATGGTAAAAAACTGAAAGCATTTCCACTAAGATCAGGAATAAGACAAGGATGTCCACTCTTGCCACCCTTATTAAACATAGTTTTGGAAGTCCTAGCCATTGCAATCAGAGAAGAAAAAGAAATAAAAGGAATCCAAATTGGAAAAGAAGTAAAACCTGTCACTGTTTGCAGATGACATGATACTATACATAAAAAATCCTAAAGGTGCCACCACAAAACTACTAGAACTAATCAATGAATTTGGTAAGGTTGCAGGATACAAAATTAATGCACAGAAATCATCTCTGGCATTCCTATATACTAACAAGAAAACTCAGAAAGAGAATTTAAGGAAACAATCCCATTTACCATCGCAACAAAAAGAATACAAAACCTAGGAATAAACCTATCTAAGGATGCGAAAGGCTTGTACTCAAAAAACTATAAAACACTGATGAAAGAAATAAACACATGGAGAAATATACCATGTTCTTGGATTGGAAGAAGCAATATTGTGAAAATGACTATACTACCCAAAGCAATCTACAGATTCAATGCAATCCCTATCAAACTACCAATGGCATTCTTCACAGAATTAGAACAAAAAACTTTACAATTTGCATGGAGACACAATAGACCCTGAATAGCCAAAGCAATCTTGAGAAAGAAAAATGGAGCTGGAGGAATCAGGTTCCCTGACTTTATACAAAGCTACAGTAATCAAGACAATATGGTACTGGCACAAAAACAGAAATATAGATCAATGGTACACGACAGAAAGCCCAGAGATACACCCATGCACATATGACCACCTAATTTATGACAAAGGAGGCAAGAACATACAATGGAGAAAACACAGCCTCTTCAGTAATTGGTGCTTTGAAAACTGGACAGCTACATGTAAAAGAATGAAATTAGAAAACTACGTAACACCATACACAAAAGTAAACTCAGAATGGATTAAAGACCTAAATGTAAGACCAGACACTAAAGAACTCTTAGAGGAAAACATAGGAAGAACACTCTTTGACATAAACCACAGCAAGATCTTTTTTGACCTACCTCCTAGAGTAATGAAAATAAAAACAAAAATAAACAAATGGGACCTAATGAAACTTAAAAGCTTTTGCACAGCAAAGGAAACCATTAATAAGATGAAAAGACAACCCTCAGAATGGGAGAAAGTATTTGCAAATGAAACAACGGACAAAGGATTAATCTCCAAGATATACAAACAGTTCATGGAGCTCAATATCAAGAAAACAAACAAGCCAATTAAAAAATGGGTGGAAGACCTAAATAGACATTTCACCAAAGAAGACATACAGATAGTCAAGAGGCACAGGAAAAGATGCTCAACATCACTAATTATTAGAGAAATACATATCAAAACTACAATAAGATACTACCTCACGCCTGTCGGAATGGCCATCATTAAAAGTCTACAAAGAACAAATGCTGGAGAGGGTGTGGAGAAGAGGGAACCCTCATACACTGTGGTGGGAATGTAAATTGGTACAGCCACTATGGAGAACAGTATGGAGGTTTCTTAAAAAACCAAAAATAGAGCTACCATATGACCCAGCAATCCCACTACTGGGCATATACCCTGAGAAAACCATACTTCAAAAACAGACATGTACCACAATGTTTATCGCAGCACTATTTACAATAGCCAGGACATGGAAGCAACCTAAATGTCCATCAACAGATGAATGGATAAAGAAGATGTGGCACATACATACAATGGAATATTACTCAGCCATAAAAAGAAATGAAACTGAGTTATTTGTAGTGAGGTGGATGGACCTAGAGTCTGTCACACAAAGTGAAGTAAGTCAGAAAGAGAAAAACAAATACCGTATGCTAATGCATATATACGGAATCTAAAAAAAAAGGAATCTACAAAAAATGCATATATATGGAATCTAAAGAAAATGGTACTAGTGGCAGGGCAGGAATAAAGATGCAGACATAGAGAATGGACTTGAGGACACGGGGAGGGAGAAGGGGAAGCTGGGGCAAAGTGAGAGTAGCATTGACTTATATACACTACCAAATGCAAAATAGATAGCTACTGGGAAGCAGCAGCATAGCACAGGGAGATCAGCTTGGTGCTTTGTGACGACCTAGCAGGTGGGATAGGGAGGTTGGGAGGGAGGCTCAAGAGCGAGGGGATACGGGGACATGTGTATGCATATGCCTGATTCGCTTTGTTGTGCAACAGAAACTAATACAGCACTGTGAAGCAATTATACTCCAATAAAGATATATTAACAAAACAAAATAAAAGGGCTAACTGGAAAAAAAAATAAAGTGAGTGTCTTATAGAAAACCTATGTATTTGGGTTTGCATTCTTTTTACATATCTCATTTGGCAATCTCTGTCCTTTAACTTGTATGTTATAACATTACTATCTAAGACAATCATTTCTATTTTAAATCTGTGCTTTGTTTCTCTTTTTCTTTTTTCCTGCATTCTTCTGTATTGGTATTTTTATGATTGTAGTTTATCTCATTGATTGATTTATTTATACTATTACAAAAACAATGGTAGTTTCCCTTAGTTTTACAATATATAGTTTTTAATTGCTCAGATTCAACTTCCAAATAATATTACACAACTCCATGTATAATTTAAATGATTGGCAACTCTATATCTCTCCCATCCTACATAACATTGTCATGTGAATGCATTTTATGTATACTATTAATACACAATACATTATTCCCATATTTGCTTTACATAATTATCTTTTAGAACATTAAAAAAAAGAAATAAAATAAATTTCATTTATTCCATTTTCAATTCTCTCCATTTTGAGGGTAGATACAATTTTCTTATGTTCTCTCTGCCTGAAAAACTTCATTTAAAATTGATTTTTAGATGCGTTCTGCTGACAGTGAAGGTCTTCAGGTGTTTTGATTGTTTTAGAAAATCTTTATCTTTATTTGAAGGATATTTTCACTGGGTATAGAATTCTGGGTTGATTTTTCCCCCTTTCTTTGTCAGCACTTAAAAATGTTACTTTACTATGTTCTTCCTTGCCTGGGTTTTTATGGAAGTCTGTTGTAATTCTCATCCTCATTCCTATATACGTAATATGTCTTTTTTTCTTTGGCTTCTTTCAAGATTTTTAAATTTGACTTTATTTTCAGCAGTTTGTTTGAATATAATTAGATATACGTGTGTGTATATGTTTTAATTTATTCTACTCAGTGGTCCCTGTGATTCTTGGGTCTGTGGTCTGGTGTCTGTCAATAATTTTGGAAACTTCTTGGGTATTATTTCTTTTTTGGGGGAGGGTATTATTTCTTTAAAAGTTTTGTCCACCTCATTTTCTCTTCATCTTTTTGAATTCCAATTATTCATATGCAAAACTGTTATTTTTCACAGTTCCTAGGCACTCTGTTCTGTTTCTTTTGCTATTTTGTTTTCCTTTTTGCTTTGTTCTTTGATTTTTGTTTCATTTTGGATGATTTTAGTGACTTTTCTTTTGCTGTGTCAAGTCTACCAATGAAGCTGTTGAAGGCCTTACATTACTCTTCTCCATTATTGTTTTCTATGCTACTATGTTTTTAATTTTTAGTATTTCCATTTGAATTTTCTCTTATATTGTCCATCACTCTGATGCAATTATTTATCTGAACTTACATGTCTATCTTTTCTATTAGACTCTAACATAACAGGTTTTTAGAAAATTTCCTATCATAATTATATTTTTACAACTGGTCTGATGATGATTTTGTCTCCTTTTGTTGTGTTTTTACTTGCCTTTTTATTTGCCTCATTTGTTGAAAACTGACACCTTCTTAAGGAGTGTAGTCACTGAGGTAAATATGTTCTGTTCTTAAAGAAACTTCTACTTGGCCTTCAGTGTATGGCTTTATGTGATTCTAATAGAGAACTGGCTGGTGTGAGGTGTGTTGGTATAGTCACACTCAGTCATACACACACAGGAGTGACACACAAGTTTAAAGCCCTCTAGTGATAGCTGGTTTTTATCAAGTAGACTGTCAGAGCATTTTTGTCAATGACTGTTTTCCTCCATTGGCTTTGTGTCTTTCCTTTGCACTGTTCCTGAGAAATAATATCTCATGCAGACTTCTCAACTGTATCCCACTGTTATTTATGCAATACTTTTCATATTGTGGGTGAGATGGAAGGATCTTCCCTCATGTTCTGATTAACCCACAGTCTCAGCATGGTGCTGTGTTCCTCGGTCTCAGAAGAATGGCCTTTAGAACTCTTGCTTTTCTCCAACTCTAGAGTTTGTAATAGCATGTGTCCCTGGTCATCCTCAGAGGTAAAGATTTTCTTCCCTGTCACCCCTCCCCCCCAAGCTGGAATGGTTTTCTACCAGTGCTCTTAGATGACACTTCTTATTGCTTTTCCCTTGCAAATGAAAGCTTTTATTCTGGAGGGGAGATGGGACAGTAACTGGGTGGAGTTTTGGCAGCGATGTCTGTAAACCACTCCTGGACCCTCCATGGCTGAGCCAGCACTCAATAAATGCTTTCTCAGGATGCTCCCTGATGTTGCTTATGAGTGTGTTGTGGCATTTGTAGAGGCAACACCTGAGTTTGTGAACCCCTCTGTACCTTCCCCCAGAGGCTTCACATTCTCACTAGCCTGCACTCAATATTTAGTAACTAAGTGAGAAGTTGTAGCTGTAGCTTTTTATAGGCTTACATAGAATCTGGTGCTGTTTGGTTCAGGTAAGCAAATGTTCAGGTCCAATTTCTCCCTGCCAGTGCCTGGCTCTTCCCAGATTTTTGGTTATTGGGTTGCTCTGTGACTTCAGTTCTCTGGTGACTTAAAAACAAAAGTAATTAACTTTCAGATTTTCTAGCTTTTTCATTCTTATAAAGATTGGAGTAATGCTATTTGCCACCTCAAACAGAGGTTCTCTGCCTCTATTTTCATGATGTTGTTCATTGACTTAAACCCTCCAGGCTATAACTTCAAGCCCCTTCCTTAAAATAAGGGACACTAGATGACCTCTAAGGGACCATCCAACATTAAATTTTTGGAATACAGTATATTCCCAACCATCTACTTCAGGCTGTCTGAGAAGCCCTTCAATCCTCTGTTTTATAGAAATAAAACAGTCAGAGTTCGGACCTTGTAGACTGTTTGTTGTTAATAATCAGGAACTTTTTTCCCTTCAGCATGAGACAAGAACGTGTGGTGTGGATGTTCATATTTCTATGTGATGCACATACACATCTGCACACAAATCGACACATGCATGGTCATTGGAATCAGGAATTTAGATTGCATGCCAAGATAGAACACATGCTAGGGCCATCTGTCACCTGTAAAATGTAATATCGGAAAATGCATGAAGGCATATTTACTGAATAAAAAGTGTTCTGGCAGTTAATCAGATGCATAATGTAAACAGCACAGTTTTGGAAGATTAAATTAAGTTGCTTTTAATTAACTTATCTGGGATTTCCAAAAGGAATTATACTTGGACTGTTAATATTTTAGTTACTTCTATCGGCTACAGAAAGGCCCAAATAGACTACATTAGTCTTGCAAGAATATTAAGGCTTTATGGTGCTATTAAATCTTTTAAGAAACAGGAAATATATCTAGCAGGAAAATATTTAAACATATCAGTCACTTAAGTCCGCCTGCAAATATATACATTTTATTGAATAGCCTGATTTATCCCCCATATCCCTACACTGTTACTCCATTTACAGTCCAAATGATAAAGCCACATCTAAAGGAAGGTGAGAAATACATTATAAAGCTTCTTAACTTAAAGCATTCACATATTTCTCACTAATTTTCATTACTATAACTTGGGTATTTTACTTTTGAAAATATTATGATGAAACAAATTGAAGACGGTTTTGAAATTAGAACATATGAGTGCCATGCAAATTTGATTGTTCTCTTTCTCATTTGAAGTCTTAATTTCTTTTCCGGAAGCATTTTTTTTGTATCTTGATTAGTGTTTCTTTAAAAGCTAATTAATGACATTAAAGTAAGTATAAGGAACATCAAAATTCTTTGATGAAAATTTGAAACTGATGCTTGTAGCTATTTGGTTGAACTAAGTGAATTCCCTTTTTATGCTTCACGATGTGTCTTAATGCACTGATGGAAAATACCAACTCTTATATCTCACAGCCACCATCTAATAATTGAACTCATGCTATTACTCATTACTGGTCCACAATTTAGTAAGTAAAACTTATTAATTATATAATCTTTCTCCTCATATCAGTTGTAAAGCAGTTTCACTAGGGTGTAGTGACAGAAATAACTGCTTGTTTCTCCCACATATATTTTCATCTTTGTCACTGGTAATAGGATCCTTATTTCTGGGTTAGTGGCAAATCTTACATCATAAAGCACCATGGTCCAGCCTCCTTTACAATGAGGGTGCCAAGGAAATGGAAGCAGGAGCCCTTGGATGAGGTTTTAGGGAAAGCACTTTAAAGACATGTGACTCAGTTGGGAAGCATCCTTTATTGCACTTGTTCCATCCTAATTCCTGGTGCCTAAGACAGGGATAGATGGAGCTGTAGCGGCCGTCTTAGAACCGTGATGAAAAGGCTAAGAGAAACACAGAGACTGGGCCCTGATATCGGAACTATAGAAACAACGATAGCAACTGCCTACTTCTGGATTTCTTGTTATAAGAGAAAAACAAACCCTTTTACGTGTAGACCACTGTAATCAGTTCTCTGATAATAGCTGTCAGATGCAATTTGTACTGAAATGTGTGATGTCCGGGTATGAATGAAAAAATACACTTCCTCTATTCAGTATCTGACATAACATTGTGAATAATTCCTGTCACCCAAGTCAACTCTTAAAATATGTTTATATATTTTTTTAGTTTGGTTTTAATTGCCTGCCTGTCATGTGCAAAGCCCTCATGCCTTTAGTTGCTTATATTTTCTCTTCCTGAATTTAGTCACGATCGCCTGTGCTTCATATCTCAGACCAAATAAAAGTCTTCTTTAATAGACCCATTTCCCATTATTGGCTTTTTTATATCACACAGTGATTTGCTAGTGGGAAGGGGGTAGTAGTATTCAGCATGTATCAAATTGTAGTTAGGGTCTGAATATCTCAATCAAAAGCTGATGATGCTAATTTAGATAAGGAGCTGAAGGAAGAGCTTATTTACTTTATCAAACAAGCCTGACTTTAATGACAATTTCAGGTGCAAAAATTATTTGTAAAACCAGAGAAAATTGTTGATAATGATATTTCCTTGATGAATAGGAAAATATGTATGGCTTTTTAAAAAAATTTTTATTTTTACTTTATGTTTGAGTATACTTGATTAACAATGCTGTATTAGTTTCAGGTGTACAGAAAAGTGATTCAGATATACATATATATGTATCTATGATTTTTCATATTCTTTTCCCATTTAGGTTGTCACAGAATATTGAGAATTCCCTGTGCTATACAGTAGGTCCTTGTTGGTTATCAATTATAAATATGGTAGTGTGTATATATGAATCCCAAACTCCCAATTTAACCCTCCCCTCCATCCTTCACCCCTAGTAATCATAAGTGTGTTTTCTAAGACTGTGAGTCTTTCTGTTTTATAAAGAAGTTCGTTTGTATCTTTTTTTAAGATTCTGCATATAAGGGATATCATACAATATTTCTCTTTTTCTTTCCGACTTCCTTCACTTAGTATGATAATCTCCAGGTCCATCCATGCTGCTGCCAATGGCATTATTTCATTCTTTTTAATGGCTGAGTAATATTCCATTGTATATATGTACCTCATCTTCTTAATCCATTCATCTGTTGATGGACATTTAGGTTGCTTCCACATCTTGACTATTGTAAATGGCATTGCAATGAACATTGGGATGCATGTATCCTTTCGAACCATGGTTCTCTCCAGATATATGCCCAGGAGTGGGATTGGTGGATCATACGGTGGCTCTATTTTTAGTTTTTTAAGGAACCTCCATACTGTTCTCCATAGTGGCTGTACCAATTTGCATTCCCACCACAGTGTAGGAGGATTCCCTTTGCTCCACACCCTCTCCAGCATTTATTGTTTGTAGACTTTTAATGATGGCCATTCTGACAGGTGTGAGGTGGTATCTTATTGTAGTTTTGATTTGCATTTCTCTAATAATTAGTGAAGTTGAGCATCTTTTCCTGTGCCTCTTGGCCATCTGAATGTCTTCTTTGGAGCAATGTCTATTTAGGTTTTCTGCCCACTTTTTGATTGGGTTGTTTGTTTTTCTGATATTGAGGTGCATGAGCTGTTTGTTTACCGTTGCATCAAAAAGAATAAAATACCTGTGAATAGACCTACCTAAAGAGAAAAATACCTCTACTCTGAAAATAAGATGCTGATGAAAGAAATCGAAGATGACACAAGCAGATGGAAAGATATACCATGTTCTTGGATTGGAAGAATCAATACTGTCAAAATGACTATACAATCCAAGGCAGTCTACAGATTCAGTGCAATCCCTATCAAATTACCAATGGCATTTTTCACAGAACTTGAACAAAAAAATTTTTAAATTTGTATGGAAAAACAAAAGACTCTGAATAGCCAAAGCAATCTTGAGAAAGAAAAATGGAGCTAGAGGAATCAGGTTCTGTGACTTCAGACTATTCTACAAAGCTACAGTCATCCAAACAGTGTGTTCCTGGCACAAAAGTAGAAACATAGATCAAGGGAAAAGGATAGCAAGTCCAGAAATAAACACACATGCTTATGGTCAGTTAATCTATGACAAAGGAGGCAAGAGTATACAATGGAAAAAAGACAGCCCCTTCAATAAATGGGGCTGGGAAAACTGGACAGCTACATGTAAATAAATGAAATTAGAACATTCTTTAACACTGTACACAAAAATAAACTCAAAATGGTTTAAAGACCTAAATGTAAGATCAGATACTTTAAAACTCAGAGGAAAACATAGGCAGAACACTCTTTGACATAAATCACAGAAATATCTTTTTCAATCCACCTCTTAGAATAAAGGAAATGAAAACAAAAATTTTAAAATGGGACCGAATTAAACTCAAATGCTTTGCATAGCAAAGGAAACCATAAACAAAATGAAAAGACAACCCACAGAATGGGAGAAAATATTTGCAAATGATACGACTGCCAAAGGATTAATATATGCTTTTTTTTTTAACATCTTTATTGGAGTATAATTGCTTTACAATGCTGTGTTAGTTTCTGCTGTATAACAAAGTGACTCAGCTATATGTATACATATATCCCCATATCCCCTCCCTCTTGAGCCTTCCTCCCACCCTCCCTATCCCACCCCTCTAGCTGGTCACAAAGCAGTAAGCTGATCTCCCTGTACTATGCAGCTGCTTCCCAGAAGCTATCTATTTTACATTTGGTAGTGTATATATGTCAATGCTACTCTCTCACTTCGTCCCAGCTTACCCTTCCCCCTCCCCGTGTCCTCAAGTCCATTCTCTACATCTGCGTCTATATTCCTGGGCATATGTCTTTTTCATAGATATGGTAGGTTGCTTTCTATTCAAAAATAGAAATGCTTAACATTAAATCTCAAAATGTTTTTTGAGAATCTATACTTGTTTGCAATGCACTATTTTCGGTGTACAATTAAAATTACGTATGATAAATATTCAGCTCTTGAAGAGCTGCTCAATTATGGAAGAAATATTGTAATGGTGGTTTTTGACAACTTGAAACAGAAACATAGAAACCCACAGACTTCGTGTGAATTCTAATTCTACCCCTTAACAGATTTTGAGCACAATACTTAAATATTTATGAAATACAAAAATACGTAACTTAATGTGGTGCCTAGAACTTACTAGATGGTTTTGGGTATCATCCGTCCTAGGTATGAATTCTAGCTCTCCTTGAAGATCTCTAGGAACATAGACAAGCCTGTTTTCTCACTGGTAAAATGAAGCTAAAAAGAGGACCCACCAGTATTTTATAGAGTTATTGTTAGTTTTAGGTTAAGTAATATATTTAAGGAATTTGTATTCTGGGTAGCACACGTTAAATTTCCAGTCTACTTTAGTTGTCTCTATTTAATGATCAACAATGTTACAGAACTGTAAACTACTTGATACTTTTGGAAAGCACTTTCAACTACACTACCTATTTTAACCATATGTTTCGATGAGATAGAAAAAACTTTTCTCATCCACATATTTATGGAGAAGAAAAGCAGGGAAAAGATTAACTCCATTAACAGGTTAATTTCACAAGTGGCGGATGATGTAATTCTGAATAAGCCTACTTGATTCTCTCAACAGCATTACCTGTACTACATGGCTATAACGTTCTGCCAAACTTATATCTCTTCGCATCCACCTTCTGAATCTCATGAAATCCAAGGAGCCAAAATGCCATGCAGTGTTGTTTGAGGGGTTTTACGTGGCAAACGTACCCCAAAGTCTACCACTTATTATGGTTCCTTGTTCCCCCACTCTCAACATAGCTTCCATGTGGGTGCTAAGATTTCTGGTACTCACTGTGAAATTCTAGCTCATTCATTTTGGGGAAACATTTAAAAAACAACGACTTTTCTGCTTACAATTATATACTGGCCTCAGATATTCATTCAATTCTACTTTACTTTCCTCATCTGTGAAAGTTGGATAACTGAAAGAAATAGGTACTTACAAATCAGCTATTTACATATTTTATTTACAAAGAAAAGAGCTCTTAGTTGCACATATATGAATATATACAATGGATTCACGTTAGACAGGGCAGATATCACTTCAAATGTGTACACAGTCATCTACTGTTTATGCTATGCATCAGTGTATCCCCTGATCACATTACATAGAAAGCTACAAGGAAAGAGAATGGTTTAACATTTGTGCTCAAAAATTAAAGATGAATCTGAGAAAGTAGACAAATCTACTGAAAAATGATTAACATGGCTTTCATATATTTGCATTTTCTTCTGAGTTTTTTGAATTATATTTTGTGGACATTTATGTGGAATCTTTGAAACTTTTTTTTTAAATATAGAGATGTTTATTGCCGTGTTAAGGAAACAGCATGCCAAAAGTATAAGGAAATGATCTTGTTGATAGATCTTTGAGATCAGCATTAATGTTCTAACTGAATGCAACACAAATTTTAAAGGAGAATTGGTACTCAAAAATGCTACTTGAAAGGCTGTCCAGATATAGCTTCTCAATACTAATTGAGCTTCTATATGTCAGGTAAAGAATAAATACATCATGGAGCCATCCTCCATCGTAAAAAAAGACATTAACTTCTTGACCACTTACCAAATCAGAATACTATAGGCTGGAAGAATCTTCAAAGATAATTTACTCCATACTATAATTCAGGATGCTGAATCCCAGAAAAATAAGTGATTTATACAAAGTCATAAAATTGAATCCGTTTTTTTAAAACCTGTTTTGCATATAACTATGATTTGCAAGTATCTAGATTCACAGGACATCAGAAAGACTCTGCTTTCTTAAGTCAATTATTTTTCCTTAGAGTTACACAAAAGAAATAATGTGGACAAATAATATATTCATTTTCATCTTTCACTATAATAGGTTCATTCATCTGTTTACATAAAGTTAATCAGAAAGTTAATCTAACCCAATGGCCACCATCACCACTGCCAATAACTTTTACCAAAACTTGATGCAAACCTTGATGCAGGCTTTTATAAAACTACATAGTCTGTTTCCTTTGGAAAGAGTGTTCTTCATTTTCTACTTTCTAACTAACTTTTAATTAACTGTGAATCTTATATTACTTGACAATATCCTTAAAACAAAATAAAATCTTTGCAAAAGTAAAAGGCTTTCAAATGAAAGGAAAACATCTGTAACATAGCAAGGTAGTCTTAAACTCAACTAATTATGGGCTTAATCAGGCAAGTTCTTAAAATCCCTTTAAACAACATTGACCACAACCACACTTATGGGCTCAGTTTTGAAAAGGAAAATATCACACTGAGCACTTCTGAAAGAAACTTTATAGTAGGTTCATCTACCTCACCTAAGAAACGGATCTGGGGAACCAAAATGAGACGGTGTGAAAACAATTTTAAACTTTATTCCTCACACCAAAATGCCAAATTGTGGCACCAAGATTGGAAAAAGCACACCAGCTTTTTAATACCCTTCATATTAAAAGAAAAAAAGCTTGGCATTGAAATAAAGTAATTACAGATACTTGTAACTTTCCAAACTCTATAATTTGACCTAAAATTTCCTCTCCCTATTATAGAATTTCTTTCAAAAATTTACCTAGAGGTGGACGGATATTATTCAACCAATCCTCATAGAGCAACAAGAACCATCATTACTCACTATATTTTCCTGAATAGAGGCAAAACCTACTCTAGCATTTTTCAGATTTACCATTCTATTTTTTCCCCTGCTTCTTTCACAGCTAGGGAGACCGAGATGAAGAACACTGATTTCCCTGAGCCATCATCTTTCTTATTTCCCTGTGTGAATTGTCCCATATAACGACCCTTTACATCTATGAATGATATTCTATCTAGAAGTTTTAACTTGAGTTATCACTTCCTGTTTGCAAATCATTAGGATTTATTTTAGTAAGCCTATAAATGCTAGGTTACAAACTTTAGACTTTATTTTGCAAAGAAAGAGAGCACTTAGAGGGATTTGAGGAGGGCAAACTCTTCCAATTTTTAGTGTACAAATCATTGTGGTAGTAATGTAGAGGATGGCTTATAACAAAATGAGATTTGAGGGAGACCAGCTAGAGGGCCCTTTGGCTAGTCTAAGAGAGATTTGATGTGCACTTGAGCTAAGACAAGTGGCAAAGGAAATGGAGTGATAGAAAGTTGTCGAAAGCTGTGATTCCTCCAACTCTAGTTGGCATCAGATTCAGAGATTGCGGTGTTAGGATAGGGCCTGAGGATATGAATTTCTAATAAGTTCCGAGGTGGTATTAACGTTGCTGGCCTAGGACCCCATTTTAAAAACGACAGGACTAAAGCCTTTCTACTCAAAGTGGCCTTTGGATCAGCAGCCTTGGCACCACCTCCATTATTAGAAACTGAGATTATTAATAACTAGGTTATTAGACATCTAGTCCTATCACATCCAAATCTGCCCTTAACAAGATCCTCAGGTGGTTTCTATGAAGACGGAGGCTTGAGAAGTGATACACTAGCCTAAAATAAAGAACAAGTGAGATCAATAGAGTTTGGAAAAACTGAAAGAGAGTGTCTAACATGACTGATGCTGCTGCTTAGAGCATTAGGTAGATAGTGGTGAGGGTGCTTATTCAGCTCCTCCAACTGATGGGTGGACAGGTAATCTCCTAGTAATTGACAAAATTTTCACAAACCCCGAAGTCAATTCTAATATATACATACATACATACATACATATATATATATATATATATATATATATAAAACTCTAAGCTTGTATAATACAAGCCAACATATAAGGGTAGCCCAAGAAATAGGTATCAATACAAGTTATGAGGAATTTCTGAAAGTTGAGAGTGAGAACTGAGTTTTCTCTACAAAGAAAGAAGTCTCTGATCTACAAATAGGAAAACTTTTCAATTCCTGGCTCTAACTCTGGATTTATCTCCAAATACACTGTTTCCATCAATTTTGGTAGAGGATCAAGTTCCAGGCCAGATGGCTAAATGATTGCCTTCCTTCCTACAGGTAAGCCAATTTTTTGTTGTTTGTGTTAACAAAAATGGAAAGTAACTGCACTCATGTTTTTAATGAGAAAATGGTCTCTTAAATGGAAAGATCAAACATAATACAAAAGCAAGGCTGCTCTTCTGGTCCATAAATGTGTTGCTCTTTAGGACTTTCTCTTAGGAAAGATGAAATTTCTGCCAACTTAGCTGTCTCTGAGAACAAGGCTCAGTAAATGATGTTAGGAACCAAGAACTACAGTTAGAAAAGTTTTAAAGAGATGAGTGGCCGAACATATATTCCACTCACTGGGTAGTACGGCAGACACTGAGCAAACACCCCCCATCCAAATCCAGGTCACCTGCTAAATGGCTGTGAGACCTTAGGAACTTCCTTTATATCTCTAAGTCTCTTCAAAATAATCTTAACACATGGTTTATGTGAGAATTAAATGAACTAATATATAAGATGCCTTAAGCACAGTACCTTAAAGTTAATAATTTCCCAGTAATTTTAGGTAACTCCTGTCTTACCCATTGGCCACATCAATGGATAAATATGCCATAATTTCTTGGCTACTGCAGAAAATCTAGACTGGATCAGAAGCAACAGGTCAAAATTATAAGCATTAAGTAGTTTTCAATTACTGGGCTGCGTACTGATATGCCAGGAGCTCTTTTATCATAAATGTGCTACTCCATTGCACTCAAAAACTGTAAATAAACACTGGTTTGTTGCAAGTGAATGTACATGCCTTTACAGTGGTGATTATGTGATAAGCTGAAATGAGCAAGGCCATGCAATGAGCGCTATTTGTAAATAAGAGACAAACAATTTTGCAGGACATCAAACTACCACAAAACTTATGTCACATGTTTTTTTTCCCCCCAATATATCAAAACTTTGTTCTATCAATATTCAAGAAAGTACTACTAGGAAAAAAAAGAAAGCTCTCCTCAAACCAAGACATAGCACAGAGCTGACCTAACAACTATTTTGATGTGCAGTGTATTAACTATCAAGCAGTTATAATGTAATTACATGCAAATTTTTGTAGATCGTTTAGCTGTGTTCTGAATCTTTTAATTTTCTTAACCGAAAAATCAAGTGTTTGAAAATTTTTAAAGAGAAAAGGAGAGAAAGAGAGAGAGATTGAGAACTTTGTAGAAGTGTCTCATTGTTGAAGAAGGATCAACAGAAGGAAGAGGAGATGATAGCAGAATTAAAGAGGCCAGTTACAGACTGACTGACTTGCGATACAGAGATAGATCTCAGCTTTCCCTGTCCACACCCAGAATGCTGTCTTCCCCTTGACTAACTTTAATACAAAGTTTAATTTTGGTCTGGTTCCCTGAATATTAAGGGGCCTCCAGCCACAGTAAGGTGAGAGAGGATGAAGAAAATTAGAGAGGCAACAATTATGCCAAGGTAAATATCCAGACAGAGGCCACACTCTCTTTGACCCACACAGGAAGTTAGGTGAAGTAGCCAGGAAATGTACCATTAAATGATATAGTGGCAAAGAAATAGTGTTTTTCTTTGTGCTGTCACATTTCTGGCGATAATTTGCCTTGAAAAAGTCCCTCAAGTATGATTCTCTTACTGTGTCAGAGGAAAATATAGGTATAGAGAGTATATATCAGGATATAAATGCCTATTAGAGCTGAGAGATACATTACCTTATCATTCTTGCCTATAAGGTACTTATACTTTCTCCCTTCCAATGAAAACAAATGACCCTTCTAGATTGTTGAGCCAGACTCTGCAATACTCTCTCTCAACCCATCTCTCTCTTGACCCATTAAAACTACTAGGAAAAAAAAAAAAGCAGAGAAGTGTATGGACTGAAGATGTGAAGAATTCTCTTGTGTGTCTGGGTCTCCACAGATCCCATTCATGTGTACATGAACTTTCTATCTGCCCCCATGACTAAGATGAGAAAGTCACCTGCACTTGTCATAGGCTTGGGTATTAGTAACCTCAACCAGAGTACCTGGAATTCAATAAATTTCAGCATATGAAAAATACAATATGGATTTAACAAAGTCTTAAATGTAAAGTCAACTGTGAGAAAAAGACTGTAGACTCTGTTTTCTCTTTTGGTGAAATAAAGTACTCTAGAAAGTTAATAATAAAAGCAAAAAGTTTTAGGAGCTTGTTCTCACAATCCCTAAGTAGAAAAAACTCAAAACATTTCAAACCATTTAAGTTGTAAGAGTTTTTCTTTTTTTTTTTTTTTTAATTCTAATTTTTGGGCATCACTGATTTTTTTCCACACTATAATTAGAAAGGGGTGGGGGGGGAATGGATAATTATAGATAAAACATCTATGAAATTCACTTTGGAATCACAAAATATATATATATTTAAAATGAGTCTTTAATTTTTCAAAATCTTTCATTTTCTGGTCCCCCTTTGGTAAGGGAAAAGCCAAGTCAAGTCTCTTTCTGCTCTTCTGCAGTGAATTTCCACCAGCCAGCCACAAGTGGGAAAGGATTTCATATGTTTGTAGCACTTTACAACCAGCTTTTTGCCCCTCAAAGCATAAGAGCAGACTGTCCATTTATTGGCTTGTGATGATGATTCCTGGGGAATAAGTGCATACCACAAACCAGAACGTACTCTATCCCTGTACAGACTGTGAAGATTTCACATTAGATAAATGCAACATTGCTTAGGTACATTTTATTTCATTGCTTAGGCAAATAATTCCACTCTGATTTTTAAATATCCTTTAAACACCTTTCTGCAAATATTTGCTTTCTATGGACGTTCACCATCAGTGTTTGCAAGTTTTGTTGCCAGAGATGAATGAATCAGAAATTCTCTGAGTATACTGGCCAATTAGAATGGTGCATTTTGTCCTAATCGTTGTCAGTGCCAGGACACATTTATCTGCACAACAACAAAACATGGCACCATGCCTCACAACAAATATGTCTACAGCAAATTCAATACTCTCTGGTAATATGGAAAAAATACTTCAATACCAGATTTTCTTTTAAATATATCTGTGTGGAAAATAGGTTCATAAAACCATCACAGGATATGAAGGAATCTGTTGAAGTGATTAGAAAACAAAGATGGATCCTTGGCAATCAGGAAACTGTAAAGTGTTTCTGCTTGGGTGGAACAGAATGTAAAAATTGAGGAACAGGAAAAATAAAAAAAGAAAAAAACTTTAGAGTAGACTTTCAAGAAAAAGTCACATTTTACATTAAGCACCTCTACTGTCAGCTACAGAATCTGCTTAATATTTAATTAAAGACTTAAAAGGAATATGTAAACTAGTACAGGAAGTTTAGAGACTAACTAAAATGATTTAACAAATTATGGATTGTAGATATATGACAAGGAATTAAGAAAACTGAGGATGAATTTTTTGGCTTGGTAAGTGAATTGGGGTGACAAACAAGGGAAGACAGAGAGTAGATATAATGACTCTCTACTGAGTTTCATGGTCCCAAGAAAGAAAAATATAATTAGAGCAGAGAAGAAGTAAATATAAGTTAGATGATAAAAGTAAAGGAGGTTTTCCAACAAAACTATGGTTACGGGGGGGAAGGGGGGAGGGATAAGTTGGGAGATTGGAGATTAACATTTACACACTACTATATATAAAATAGGTAACTAATAAGGACCTACTGTATAGCACAGGGACATCTACTCAATACTCTGTAATGGCCTATATGGGAAAGGAATCTAAAAAAGGGTGGATATATGTTTATGTATAACTGATTCACTTTGCTGTACAGCAGAAACTAACACAATATTTTAAATCAACTATACTCCAGTAAAAAAAAAAAAAAAAAAACTAAAGGAAGTTTTCTACATAAAATATTGGTAATCCTGTCTTCTAAGATGAGAACAATTTTATTTGAGATCCTTAGTACCAATTGGTATATAAAATACAAACCGTTAACCATATTCACCACATGACTTGTTTTTATAAATGTACAGGATTTCATGTTAGAAGAATGTTAA
This sequence comes from Phocoena phocoena, assembly GCF_963924675.1. NCBI lineage: Eukaryota > Metazoa > Chordata > Mammalia > Artiodactyla > Phocoenidae > Phocoena > Phocoena phocoena. The sequence goes on along the minus strand of NC_089227.1, from coordinate 28,494,509 downwards.
AAAAAAAAAAAGAAAACCCTGATTCAAAATAAATTAATTATTATAAAAAGTATATCAGTTAGTAAAAAATGATAAATACCTATTCAGCAATTATTATGTGCTAGACATCTATTTAAGCTTCAAAGAAATTACATATGGCAGGCATAATTATAGCCACAGTTTAAAAGAAGATCTGAGACAAGAACTGGTTAGTCATGTCAGAATTGATCAACTAATCTTGTAACCACTAGGTAATACCCTTCCTGCCCTAACTACTTGATATACAGTGTAGGATAGTCACAATTTTCTCAAGAAAACCTCACCTTCTTTCCATAGGCCTTAAAAAATTTAAGAGTGAGTGGTATGAAACTAGGTCAAAATAAAAATCAATCAAAGTATTTCACTTAAAGCAACTTAAAAGAATTGTTTTCTTTTTCTTGGCATTATTAATGCAGTGAAAAGAATTTAATCATTGATTTTAATACTACTTTCATAATATATGTTTATTCTGGTCTTTTAATGTCAGATCTGTCAATTTTTCCTAGAACTGGCTCTGTGTAAGGCTGTTCTTTCTCAACTTGATGTAAAATGACAACAGAACTTTATACACTTTTCATTAATTACTTCTAACCAGGTGAAATGATTATTTTTATTTTTTTATTGAAGTATAGCTGATATAAAATACTATATAAGTTATAGGTGTACAACACAGTGATTCACAATTTTTAAAGGTTATGCTTCATTTATAGTTATTATAAAATATTGGCTATATTTTCTCCAGGTTGTACAATATATCCTTGTAGCTTATTCTATACCTAATAGTTTGTACCTCTTAATTCCCTGCCCCAATATTGCCCTTGCCCCCTTCCTTGTCCCCAGTGGTAACCACTAGTTTGTTCTCTATATCTGTGTCTGCTTCTTTTTTGTTATGTTTACTAGTTTGTTGCATTTTTAGACTCCACATTTAAGTGATATTATACTAAAGTGATTGTTTAAGTGAGGGATAATAATCTGATTTATAAAGAAAGGAAGTGAAGGAAGAAAAAAATGAATAATTTCAGAGATAGTTGGAAAGAAAAGTCAATAGTCCCCAGGATCAATTGTTTATAGAAATATGAACAATGAGAAGCTGATGAGGACCTTGACTTTTCTTGCTTAGATGTCAAGTGTAAGAGAAGACGGCATTAGTTGACAAAGGAGCACATGAGTCATCCATAATTTTGATTTTCACTCCTAAATAGCCTAATGCATAATTTCAGGTCCATTTACCTTATGCAACTTCTCTACAGTACATGATGCTGTGGAATATTTCACCTTTCAAAGCTTTTTCCCCTCAGCATGCATGGTATCATTCCCTCCTGATCTTTCTCCTCCCTGATTCTTCTTCTCAGTGTCCTGTTTCTCTTCCTCTGCATGCTCCATAAACATTTTCCCCAGAATTCCAGCCGTATATACAATGAGAGCATAGAGTTTGAAGTCAAATCAATATGCTATTACATTTCAGCTCCTTTACTCACTACCTTTGCAAACATATGCAATCTCTTTAGAGCCTTCTGGTCCTCTTTAGACTGGCCTACAAAGCCCTCCAGTTGTCTGAGTCTTGCTTATTGATCCATCCTCATCCATTAAAACTTCTCTGTTCTTGGACCCTCCTACACAGTTGGTAGGAATGTAAATTGATACTGCCACTGTGGAGAACACTATGGAGGTTCCTGAAAAAACTAAAAATAGAGTTGCCATATGATCCAGCAATCCCACTCCTGGGGATATAGCTGGACAAAACTATAATTCAAAAAGATACATACATCCCTATGTTCACAGGTGCACTATTTACAATAGCCAAGACATAGGAACAACTTAATTGTCCATCGACCCATGAATGGATAAAGAAGATGTGGTACATATATACAATGGAATACTACTCAGCCATAAAAAAGAATGAAATAATGCCATTTGCAGTTACCTGGAGAGACCCAGAGATTATCATATGAAGCGAAATACGTCAGAATGAGAAAGACAAATATCCTATGATATAACTTATATGTGGAATACAAAATAGAACACAAATGAATTTATCCATGAAATAGAAACAGATTCAGAATAGATTTGTGGTTGCCAAGGGAGGTGGAGTGGGGTGGGATGAACTGGGAGTTTGGGTTTAGCAGTTGCAAACTATTATATAGAAAATGGATAAACAACAAGGTCCTACTGTACAGCACAGGGAACTATATTCAATATCCTGTAATAAACCATGGGAAAGAATATGAATAGATGTATATGTATATGTATAACTGAATCACTTTGCTGTACACCAGAAACTAACAAAAACAAAAAACAAAAAAACGCAAAAAAACCCCCAAAAATAACTTCTCTCTTCTCTTGCACAATTCCTACACTCTGGGCTTCGGTCATTTTCATTTGTTCAATTATCCAACGTAATGGTCTCCCTTTTTTGTGAGTATTGATGTGTTATTGCTTCTGTGTGTCACAAACCCCTATTATCTTTTCTCTTGGATCAATCTGAATCATAACTTAGGTCCAGCCAGGCACTGACACCGCTTCCTCAGTGATATAGTTCCTGAAACTTCCAAATTAGGGTTAGCGCCACACCCATAACCCAAATTAAGGTTATGTCCTAGTGGTCCGCTAGTTTTGATGACTATATAATTTATCTTCCAAACTTGGACATAATTGAGGGTAAAAGGAGGTGCTATTATGATTACATCAGCAAAACAGATGTAAGCTGGGACTACTCTACCTCTAGAAAGCTCCTTTCTCAACCATTAGATCAGAATTATAACATCACAATAACCTCAGAATTATCCACTTCTTTGAGTGTTTTTAAATCTCTCTCCCTGCTATATCTATTACTTTTGTGAGAATTATATTTCTGTGTAAGTTTATAGTCTTACTACCTAGATACACCTGAACAAGATATGTGTGTCTTCCAAAAGTATAGTTTTATTTTCCATGTTGTTGAACCACATGAGTATGAAATAAAGCTTTATGCATTCCTTTATTTTACTTCTGTCAACAGTGAGCTCTTGAGTTCAGCTGAAATTTGTTTATATTGATGTGTACTAAATAATTTGGATGTTTTCAGTGAAGTACTGACAAACATCACTTCTCCAATACTTATTCAGATATACTGCTGCAAACGGGCAAGATATTTTCTAATTTATATCCTACGACTGGCAATGATGGGTCATAGGGTATTGATATTCTCAACTTCAATAAATTATGCCAAATTTTTTCACCAACATGGTTATTTTGATTTACATTCCCATCAGCATTGCATGTTAGTTTTTGTTCCTCCACATTATTATTCTTTAATTTAACAGCTTTATTCACGTTTAATTTACATACCATAGAATTCACTTGTTCCCAGTATTTAAAAAATCAATGATTTTTGTAAATTCATAAACTTATAGAGTTGTCCAACCATCATCACAATACAATTTTAGAACTTTCCCGTCACCCTAAGTATATTTCTCATAGCCATTAGTCCTCATTCTCACTTCCATCCTCAGGCAACCACTAATCTGCTTTCTATCTCTACAGATTTACATTCTCTGGACCTTTCATAAAAACGGGATCATACAAGTTGTTGCTTACCATTATTAACAGTATTGTCAGACATTACAATTTTGACAACCTGATGGATGTGTAATTTATTCTACAGCTTTTATTTTCATTTCTCTGATTATTTATGTGGCTAAATACCTTTTCTTATATTACCCACTTGGTGTTCATCTTCCATGAATTGCTTGTTCAAGATTTTTTTTTTCCTTTTTCCTATTAGATTATCTATGTGTGTGTGTGCACATGTGAAGGCGGTGGTGGTGGGGGGGTGCGCAGTGAGAGAGAGATTTGCAGAAATTCAAAAATTTCCTCCTGTCAGTTACACGTGCCACACATGTCCTACCTCATTTCCGTAACTCCTCTGTTTACTCATGTATTCTTCACTGTGGATGAACACATGTTTAATTTAATGTAAGCAAAATTATCATCTCCTTTATGGTGTCTAAGATTATCTGGCTTTTCCTTTATTTTTGCCCAAGAAAATAACTCTTATAGTGAAGTTGTGAAGATATTCTCTATAATATTTTGTTAAAGCCTTATAGTTTTGCTTTCCATATTTTGTTCTGGAATCCATCTATAACTGATTTTTTTCTGTTTTTAGGAAAGGTTTTTCCATAAGTATATCCAGTTTTCTCAGCATATTTGCTTGAAAAGATCTTTTTGCTGATCTGCCATATTATCTCTGTCATATAGCAATTACCCATGCAGCATTGAAAGCTATTTTGACTGTAAATACTGTTATAATTGTTTCACTATGTTGCACCTATGAATAATGTAAGATTCAGTTATTTTAGATCTGCTTTGTCATTTTATAGTTTCTGGCTTCCTGTAGTGATTTCCTTGCTTTTAAAATTTAAGAAACTGATTTTTTTACATTAACTCCTTATCTTTTATGTCACTGGTTGGGTTCAGTCATGGTGACTTTTTGCTGTGTGCTTGGTTTTCTTTGCCTGGTGCTCCTTGGTGACATTTTACAATAGCTTCTAGGGAACTACTCAGGCTTAAAATGAAGGTATGTCTTCCAGGATGTATTTGCCTTTTCATTTGCTTCTGCCAAGTGCTTGAGGTTCTACAAAATGAAACCATGCTTGAATGGCCACTCATAATCAAACAAATTCAAACTGAAATTCATATGACATCTGGCCAAGGGTTCAGTTTCCTGGGAAAAAGATTTAGCTCTTTATTTTTTTCCCATGCTCAAACCAGGACTATGACTTTCCCTGAAAGGATAACTCTAATCATCGCTGTTTTGAAAAGTATAACCCAAATGTTCCCTGCTTAGGTTACATATGGGTATCTAGCAGCTTCCTCACTTTGGGAGGCAGTGCTTATTAGAATGGATGTAGGTTCCCTTGGCCCTTTGAGCCTTCACAGTTATAGCTCAGATACTCAGCTGTATTTCATCATGATTGGCGGATGTGTTCCAACCAAAAGCAACCTCCTCTGATTGCTTCCTTGGTCTTTAAATTCTTACTATCTTGATATTCCTAGCTTTTAAGGAAATGTTCTGTTTTGCTTTGTTTTGCATACGTTTATCAAACATTTTAAGTTATTTTTGGTGTTAGTATGGAAATGTAATCTGCTATCAGTGGGACTGCTGTTGGGTTTGAGGAAATTGGGAAAGTGAACCTGCAATTTTAGAGAAAGTAATATTTATTGGTAATGCTAAAGTCTAAGATTTGAACTTGGCAGTGGGTGACTGAATTACAGTGGAGAATAAGATTACTGGAGAATTGGGAGCAAAAGGACAAAAGAAATAAACATGGAGACCACAGACTAGTTTTCTGACACATATGGCTGAGAAATAATGGATCTGCCCTCTGTGAAGGCTACTTACATTGTGCATTCTATTTTCGTTTTCTCTTGAGATAGTTGTTCTTGTTTTCATGTAGAAACCCTAATAATTAAGGCCCTCTTATTTAGTTACAACGAAGAACCTCTGTTTCTCAAATACACGACATTATTCATTGCAAATAGGATTTGACTGAATGCCCCAAGTTTAATTTGGCACATTGAAAATAGAATTAGTAACAGGATATAAATGTCCACTGAATAAAATAAATTCACATTATTAGTATGGCCCTATGTGTAATATAACTAATTTATTATTATTAATGTAAATATTTTAAAAACCTTTAACTTTTTTCTCAAATTTCATAGTCTTTGGTTTTATTATTTTCTTTCCCTTTATTATTTGCTTCATTTTTTTTTTTTTTTTTTTTTGGTATGCGGGCCTCTCACTGTTGTGGCCTCTCCCGTTGCGGAGCACAGGCTCCGGATGCGCAGGCTCAGTGGCCATGGCTCACGGGCCCAGCCGCTCTGCGGCATGTGGGATCTTCCCGGGCCGGGGCACGAACCCGTGTCCCCTGCATCGGCAGGTGGACTCTCAACCACTGCGCCACCAGGGAAGCCCCTGCTTCATATTTTTTAAAGTTAAGTTTATTTAAAAATTTTTCATTTACTAAACTATTTATTAAACTACAGCTTCTACCATAAGCATCACTTTTCTTTTTGTAATAAACAATTGTTCTTTTCCAGGAGCATAAAATATAGATTTTTTTTACTAAGCTTTCTTTTAAATAATTACCTTGAATTAGTACATGTAAACATTTAACAATTGACTTATATTATAAATTAGGATTCCTCCCCACTTCTTATTTTAGTAAGTTTCTTTAGTCTTATTCTTATTTCAATGGATTCTTCATTTAAACATTACGAATAGACGAATCTGAAATAGATATATTAAGGTAAGTATAACATTTAAGTAACAGTTATTGCTTCTTTGTGAAAGAATCATATCTATTCTATTTCAGAATGGTTCGATGGTCTAGAAAATTATCTCCTTAGAATTATGGGGTATTGAGAGCTTTTCTTGAACTATACACAAGTAGTGCACAAAGGCAACAAGATTTAACTTGTATAGGATTAAGAATTCTAAGATTTGATAACAAGCTCATCTCTGCAGAAACCAGACACCTGTATTGGGTTGGCCAAAAAGTTCGTTTGGTTTTTTCCATAACATCTTACAGAAAAACCCAAACGAACTTTGCGGCCAACCCAATACTATGACAAATCTCTTAAGCTTTCTAAATATCCCTTTCTGCATTTATAAAATGGAGAGCATATTTCTTCTAATGCTTTTCACAAAGGGTAATGTACTAAAGAAGACCAGTGTATGTGTCAGAATTGTGTAAAATAAAATCTATTATGGATATGAATAGTATATAATATATACTATATATAGTATATACTATATATAGTATATAATATACTCAATATATGTCAGCCATTCACAATTAGCCCATTTAAAAAGGAAATTTTGTTTGTGTACAATGTGAGAAGTTACCCTGCTTTCCCCCAAAATACTGCTGTCCAATTTTCACAGTGACATGTAATAATTAATCCATAATCCACTTGTAATTTTTCCATTATTACATAATTGTTTCATTTATGATGGAAACTCTGTGATATCTACATTTTCCCTTTGTCTACTTTTATGCAAGCACCACACTATTCTAATTTTTATTATATTATAATGTTTGGTAGCAAGAGCCACATCATTCTTTTAAAAATTGTAGCTATTCTTTCACATAAATATACATATATCTCTTTGTTTCCAAAATATACATATACCTCTTTGTTTTTCAAATAATTCCTTATCTATTGGTCAAGTTTTGTAATTTTATTCTTTTTAAAGTAATACATACATGGTTGGGACTGTTAATTTATTTTCTCACCTATATGAAATTACTTGTTTTATTATTATGGGTATTCATTGTTTTATTTATTTTATTAAAAACTAGTCATTATTATTGTGGGCATAAATCAATCAGCCATTGATTTATATACATTTCAATTGTATCTAGCTATTTTCATACCATTACATTAAAAGAATTCACAAATCGTTTACCTTGTTATCTTTTTTTTTTATGCTACACACAATGGACCAGAAGCAGTGATGATACTATCTCCCGACTTTTCTGGTAGGTCATTTATGCCTGCATTACCTCTTAGTAGGCTGGTAAAAATATTTCATAACTATAATAAATAAAGGGTAAATAAAATGTTTCTAGCTACTCCCGATTTTCGTGAGAATGTTTATTAATTCACTTTTTATATTTAAAGAAATAAAAATATGTAAGTTCTTGGGGGAGAAGAAAACACTATTTCACAATAATGATAGCAATAATTGATTCAGACATGAATCATCAGTAGATGATAAAACCAATCGATTCATGTTCAATGAAAAAATATGACACAGCATCCAAGCAGCTCACCACAAACATTAATTGCAAAAAGAAAAACAGTAACCTTATTGTGTAATAACATGGTGGATTCCATTTTAATGACATAATGAAAATTCGTATTACCATTAATAGTGCAAATTGATATTATGTGCTTACTGCTGCAATGCACTGAGAAGGGCACAAAATCACTATTACTGTAGTGCTAGAAATATACAAAATGAACCTGATCGTGAAGAAGTAGCCAATCTAAACTGAGGGATATTTTACAAATGTAATGCCCTGTGCTCTTTCAGAATCATGAGAGACGAAGAAAAACTGAGGAATAAAGGAAAATAAAGAGACATTTCTGCTAAATACAATGCGTGATCACTTATTCAATTTTTACTGAGGGAAAAAAGCCATATAGACATTAGACAATGAATGAAATTTAGATATGGACTATTAATTAGCTAAGAGTACCAATATTAATTTATGTAATTTTGGCAACTTCACTCTGTTTATAGAAGATTACATCTTTGTTCCTTGGAAATAGGTACTAAAGCATTTAAGGGTACAAAATATGATTTCTATTGCTTTCAAATGGTTAAGAAAAATATAGATAGGAAGAGAGAAAGCAATTACTACAAAATGATAAAAAGTAAAGAATATAGTGATTAGATAGTAGAGTCTTTGCAATACGCTTGAAACCATCCTACAACTTTGGAATTATATAAATTAAAAAAAAATTAAACACATCCTCTTTTCTTTATAGGATATCTTAGACCATAGGATAGAGTTTCCTTTTTAATTACAATTGTTGTGACATCTTGTATCAGCTCTATCAGCCTAACACTGTCACTAAACTACCCTTTAATTTTTGTTAAGTCTAATGCTTCCTGTATTCACCCTACAAATGCATACAGCCTGGAAGAGCAATAGAGCAACAGAGTGGTCCCAGGATGCTTGGTTCTTAAAAACCTCAATTTAATGACACTTACTGAGCTCTGCTACTCTGAGAATCTGTTTAACGAATAGCTTTCCTGGTCTGAATGTGCCTCTAAGTACGTGCAGGCCAGGCAAGAAGCCTCTGGTTAGGGTTGTCATGATATCTGTCTTTTTCTTCTCTCTGTCTCTATGTTATCAATTGGATCGTGATAGGCAGTCAATCCATGAAGATCATCGTGATGTATACTTGTCTTTCCACCCTTGTATTATCCATAGAGAAATGGTAGCAGGGCATGGTGTGGGAACATAGGCATTTGAGGTTTAGATTTAAATATGTAACAAAGATAGCAGCACAGGGTTTGATACGCTTGTATCTTTTCATTAATATCACCTTTTGATAAAATAATTATTTGCACTCTTCTAGAAAATAACATTAGAAAGGCTGGTTAATTCCATTGTTCATTGAAGTTATAGGCAGAATGTTTCAGGTAGATTCATGGCTCAACAATGATAATTAAATAGTCCAGACCCTGGCAGAAAATGTAGTTTTAAGTATAGAAAAGCACTGGGAGTTTACTGGTTTCATCCCATTTTTAATCCCCCAGGGGGTTCCTAAGAGTTGAAGGCTTTGGCAAGACTTGGACGCTTTAATGAAATGTGAATAATCTAGAACACACAAGCATTTGAAGAGCATATTGCATTTAAAGAATGATGACTAAAATTACATATGTACATAATTACTTCATTTAGGGTTGTAGGTGGTAGTAATAAACCTTTGGCACAATAAGAATGATGTTATAATTAATTACTACTTTCCTTAGGTTGTTAGTGGAACAGACCTGCTCTGTATATACAGTTTGGAGGCGAGCAGAATAGTTATTTGGCATATGATATTCATAAGGAACAGGAAATGGTACATGTCTTTGAGTGAACTCATATGTGTCAGCACATTTTATTATGTAGTCTCATCTAACATAGCTTGAGGGAAGGAGATTATAGTTCAGTGACTCAGAGAAAAAAATATCCTTAAGAAAATTTAAAGAAACTCTCAGTGAATGTTTTTAAACACATGAAGCCACAGAAACCAAGCACTTTATTAAAAAATCAGATTGTACGCAAGTGTGACTTTTCCATTAATGGCCATTCATCTTATTAAAAATTAAAATTTTGATAGAAAGGTTTTTTTTTAAAGAAAGTAGCAAGATGTCAGTTATTAAGATAATTAATTTATATATTAACAGACCTCTAATTATCATACTCTGAGTCAGTAACTTAATAATCTCAAAACCAAGATTTCTCCATACTGTCTTTGGGGTAATTGTTCACATTTTAAAACAAATACAAAAATCACACTTGAAAAAATGAAATTTCTATTTCTTACTGAAAGTTTTTCTCTCCCTCTCTCCCTCTTTCTCTTGAAAACAAACCCCAAAATGCCTCCTTTGTCCTCACATTCTTCTCCAGCAAGTGCTAGAGGTACATGCCTTCAATTTTTTTCCTCTCATTTTCTTCTGAACTATATCCAATTTGGCCTCTGCCCTATAGTTTCACCAAAATTCATTATCTACAAGATCACCAACACACTCTTCCTTACTAAAACTGACGGTTAGTTACTAGTCCTAGATGTCCTTGACCCATCTGGAACCTTTGAAAATCTTTGCATCTTCTCACGCTTGAAGCAGCCCTCTGCTTCCAGGGCATGACCTCTCCTGGATCTCCCCACACTCCTCCTGTCACTCCGTCTCAGTTTCTGGTGGCTTCCTCTGTTTCTCTCTAACTCTGACTATTAAAGTAACCTGAGGTCAGCCCTCCAATCCCTGCTTTTTTCTACCTACCCTCTCTCCTTTTGCTACGGCTTAGTTATCATGCAAGAGATCCAGCGAGAAAGAAAAGCTCTTCTTCCCGTAGAGCACAAGGCAAAACAGAAGTTCCAAGCCTCTTCCTGGTGCCAAAAAACTCTTTAGTTTATCCCTTCATTTAAACAAGGTGTCTTTAAACATTTAAAACTCCTTGCTTAGCAATGACCTGTATTTTTTGTGCCCCTTTCTTTTGTGTGCCATAACTGACTCCTAAACCCTTTCATGTTTAGTAAATTATTCAGGGTTAATTTCTTGAAGTCACTTTGTTTTTGTCATTTTATTCTTCTGATGTTGTTTTACTTAATTTGCACAATGATTAAATCATTTCTAGTCTTTAGTTCAGAACAATTGGCATATTACAACTGGTTACATCAGGCTATCCACATGTATTCCCTAGGCACATAGGAAATTCAACTGATCAAATTTCAAAGTATTTAAATTATTATTGATAGGACTGATACTTAGATTTCTTAAAAAGACAAATATTGATTTTTTTCTTATTTGTTATTTACAGGACCCTGGACAAAGGATATGAAGATAAAGGAGACATGAACCTGTTTCTCAAATTATTTCTTAGGGATACATAGAAAATATGTCTATAAATAACTATAAAATGAAATCATCATGAGAAATATAGGCAGTGTTACAAGATTAGAGGAGGAAAGATCAAACTCTTACTGCCGAGTATCAGGGACATCTCCACAAAGATGACATTTAAAAGGAACCTCATGAACCACCCCAAATGTCATCAATTGGAGGAGTCTGGCAGCAACTGTGGAGTCATCCTAGCATCTCGTCCTGTATGATTTCTCAATTTTATTCCCAAGCTTAAAAAAATACAAAATGTATCTTTCTTTCAATATTAAACATTTCAACAGTTAAGATCCAAATTCCACGATATCATTTTTCTAGAATAAAAAATTAAAGAATATTTGAATAATTGAATTTACCTAAGAAGAACCTCAATATATATCTATCTCAACATGTATGACTAGTTACCATCAGTTGTAATTATCATTTTCAAAGCTCAAATTGTCCCATCTTTAGCAAGAGCATTCTTTTTAAATTAGCTCCTGATCCTTTTGATGTGACCTTTTGATGTGTCTTTGATATCTTTGTCACTATCCTATGTGACACCGTGTTCCAAGCTTTCCTTGGACATTTTCTGCTCCAGAATTGGAACTGGTCACTTGTCGAAAAGGCACTCCTTTTATTTAATAGAAAAAGTAATTAAGACCCCTTTCTGTGTAGTAAGGACTCTCACTGGTACTAGGTTGGCCATTCTTTTCAGGCCTCCTCAGTGGACTGAGCTAAGAATATATGTTGATGATAGATGATAAATAGATAGAGATAGACAGGCACTTTTAAGAGACATTATGCTTCGTGAGGTCTTACTGATACTTCCATTCAAATGTAAGACCACCAGACTTTTTCTATATCGTGTTCTATATTACATTCATAACTGCTTTCTTTTACACTGAGAATTCAAATTCTCTAGGGAACATGACATAGTAAAATGTATATAGTCCATAGCATTACTTAAATTTTTCCCACTTTATACACATATTATCAGAAAAATGATATTAACACTTTTAGTATATACACAATTACTGAGAACAGTTTAACATTTTACATATGCTTTCCCAACTTCCCCCAGTTTTTTGTTTGTTTTTTGCGGTACGCGGGCCTCTCACTGCTGTGGCCTCTCTCGTTGCGGAGCACAGGCTCCGGACGCGCAGGCTCAGCGGCCATGGCTCACGGGCCCAGCCGCTCCGCGGCCTGTGGGATCTTCCCGGACCGGAGCACGAACCCCCGCGTCCCCTGCATCGGCAGGCGGACTCTCAACCACTGCACCACCAGGGACGCCCTCCTCCAGTTTTAATAATTGCTTTATACCTATAATACCTGAGCATATGGTCATTACATATTGTTCTATTTCACGTTTAACCCTTCTTCAATTTTAAGTCTATAAGTAATTCTGTTTAATGTTCTCCATCCTCCTCATGTCGATGCCTTTATAGCCATTTTGGTTGTCTGAAGATCATTCTCCAGTAGATTTCTCTAGAAAGATCAAGGGAACAAAATTTCCTGAGTTCTTCCATGTTGAGGAAACTTTATGTCTTCATACTGGAAGTCAGTTCTGCTGGATTTTACACTGATGCACATTTTTAAAATTTTCTTGAGTATATTGAATATGTTACTCTATTTTTCTTACAAAAAGCACTGCTGTTGAAAGTCTAACGATAATCTAATTTTCTAGTTCATGTAACTTTTTTTGTCTTGATACCCAAATGAGCTTTTGTTTATAAAAATTTTATTAAGTCCAAAATTTTTAATAGAATATTTCCTGGGTTTGATCATTCTGGATCAAAATTCATAGGTACCCAGCAGGCATCAGTACAAATTTCCATTTTTTTAATGACAGGAAATATTTCTTAAGCTATCATTTTTTCTTTTGTATTTGTTCTTTTTCCATGCTTTGGATTTGTTCAGAAAGTTCTATTGTGTCTATTTTTTTTTTATCTTCCTTGCCTATCTTCAATAATGAACACTTTTTATTGAATCCTTTTATTTTTCTTTTTGGTTTTTATAATTGTCCTCTTAATGTAAATTTCACAAGTCACTTTCTATTTATTTACTTGTGTTTCTTCTAATTAAGATGCTATTTATTAAGTAATTTTTCTTTTATTTTAGTTATTTCTTGAGTTGTATCACCATATTTCTGCTTTACTCTAATTCTCATTTATGTTGCTCTTTCATTTCCAAATGATATAAGGTAGTTTAAAACTCATCTTAAACTTTTCATTTTCTGTGGGGATGTTATTCTTCACCTTATTACCTTTTTGTCTTATAATAAATGTATGGAATTTGACCTTGACAATGATCTGTTACTTATTTTTATGGAAAATAGTTGAGGAGGCATAGTTCAGAGACTTTTCTAACTTAAAAGTGCTCTTATTTTCTAAGAGTGTTAAAAAAAAAATACCGGGCTTCCCTGGTGGCGCAGTGGTTGAGAGAGTCCGCCTGCCGATGCAGGGGACACGGGTTCGTGCCCCAGTCTGGGAGGATCCCACATGCCGCGAAGCAGCTGGGCCTGTGAGCCATGGCCGCTGGGCCTGCGAGTCCGGAGCCTGTGCTCCGCAACGGGAGAGGCCACAGCAGTGGAAGGCCCGCGTACCGCAAAAAAAAAAAAAAAAAAAAATACCGTCATGCTTTCTGAAATTTTATGGGTCTCTTAACCCCACTTTATCTGGGCATTTTCTTTTTTGCTGTCTCTGTCCATACCTTGCTTAATTTTGATTGCACTCAGCAGTTTCTCCTCTGTGTGTAGCTTTGGCCTGGCAGGGAGCCCTGGCTAGTCAGTCTGGGGAGTTTTTAATGGCTAGAAACACCGAGCATTTTAGTGGTTACTGTGCAGTCATTGTGCTCACCAACAAAGCAAATCTCCTCCTCACTTCAGCTGCTGTTTTCAAGTTGGCCCAGGGTGACATCTATCACTTTCAGGCATGGCAGGTACCTTGTAGCTTCTTTGTTTTCTGCCTCACAGATATGAGTGCCATGCAGGCTTCTGGTCTTCCTAAAAATTAAACCTACTTGTATTTTGAGATCCATAGGAATAACTTGCTGCCTAGTTTTATTGTAAATATTGTCCATGAGTTTTGTTTTTGCTAAATAATTTTACTGTTTTGATGTGAAAATGTAAAAAGATTAAGCCATTTGTCAAGAATTCTCCACAGTTAGTATTTCCTTAAATACTTTATTGGGAAAGTTTTTTCTGGATATCCAGTGTTCCAAATTGCTAGATACAGAAGTCCTTTTTAGACATTTAAATTTCTTGCAATGAGTGAAATATTAGAATTTATTCTTTGATTTTTTCTGTTTGTTTTATACTTATTTTGTCATTTATTTGAATTTTATTTTTTTATGCTTATCTGCTAATTTGAAATTATGTTTCTCATTTTCTTTTTTAGAAGTAAACAGAAGGATCCATGGATCTTTCCCCACCCCCAAAATTTCTCTTTAATTGCATCTCTGGGCTGGTGGGAAAATGAGGAAAATCTCAAAAGTTCAGAATGGTAAGAAACTACAAACTCATTTCCCCAATACTGCCATTCAAAAATACATATAAAATTATATAAGTTTTATAATTTGGATCTGTGAGTTTATTTTTTTGCTTTTAAAATTGTAACTCATTGAATAGGCATTCATATAAGGTAAGGAAATTGTTAAATAAACAATGCCCAAAGTTATAATCCTCAAACATACATGCATGGAAATTCAAAATGGATATTGCAGACTCCTACTGCATCCTCAAAAGGTTTCCACAATTGCCCTGGTCATTATGTTCAAACAGGCAGATGGCAGAAGAAAGCCTAGAGAAAATCTAACTTCTTTTCTATCACCTTGGGTCACATTTTATTTGTGAGAACCAGTACAATGGCCTGAGGCAGACATAAGGGAAATATGGTCCTTGTCCACTCAGCTACTTTCTAGTTAATTACACTATAGAAGGGTGCAGTCTTAAATCTGTATCAGGTGTTTTCAGTGACTCTCATGGACATTTTAATAAGTGTAATTCAAGTGATCATTACTAGGGATAAAAAACACATTACACCAATATACTGCTCATTTATTTTTCACTTTAATTGATAACTCAAGATCGCTGAATTGTTTTGTTTTTCCTTTGGTTGCATCAGGTCTTACTTGCAACAGGCAGGCTCCCTAGTTGCAGCTCATGGGCTCCTTAGTTGTGGCATGTGAACTCTTAGTTGCAGCAGGCATGTGGGATCTAGTTCCCTGACCAGGGATAGAACCCGGGGCCCCTGCATTGGGAGCACGGAGTCTTAACCACTGCGCCACCAGGGAAGTCCCTGTCTTTCTTTTTTAATCTTAGACTTATTCGAATTAACATGTTTGTTGAAAGAGCTAAAGGACATTAGCCTAGTTGAACTATCATTGATGTGACATTAGCAGAATGCCTGGCCCCGCCATTTCCTAAATTTGTCTCCTTGGACAAGTTATTTAATCTCTTTGCTTCTTTTTATTTAGGTATAAAATAGAGATATAAATTATACCTGACAGAGTAATAGAGAGGATTAAATAAATTATGATTTATAATACACACAAAATAGAGTGGCACAAAGAAAGTCCACCTGTTGTTCTTGTTTTATTATTTTTATTATTATATATTCTCTAATTATCTATAAAATTGAATGTTAGCAATTACTTGAGATAGCATTTACAAAATATTTTGAAAATAACATATTCCTATGCAGATGCAAAATATTATCCCCCAAAATGCTATTTAGCTTCGGCAAACACCCCAAATTTCCCATTTAATCACACTTTCTGCCCGGATTCTTTTAATTGGTAACTAGTAGATGTTCCTGTCCTAATAAATATATTTTAAACTAGGTTCTATCCCCGATAGGCATGAAACAGTGTGAGCCTGTTTCTTCTTACAGATCTCAGTAAACACATGGATCTGGTTAAGTCCCAGGGTGAAAGAAGGGCAGAAAGCACTATTATACAACCTGCATATTTCCCCTGTGGACAATCTATGGAGAGAATGATATAAGCCATCCTTTGAAATAGTCCATGTGGTACATAATAACCCTGTGGTATCTCAAAATAGGATTTCTTTAGTCATTTACATGATAGTTTTGAAAGACATACATCTTGTGAAGCTAAAGCCCAACGGTATTAAGTCATCAAAGATAACCACTACTGAGGGGAGGCACAGCTGATTGGTTAAATTCTAAATGAGGACACAACCTGAAGGAATAGATCCATATAACATTTGGCATAATTTATACCCAATCTTGACAAACTGCTTTAAAAAAAAATCAAAATAGGTATAATAAAATAGCTGCCAAACTGAGTAGTCCATGTGCATCACCCTAGTGGCGTGCTAAGTGGTTTACAGATTGAGTATCTATGGAAAACAAAGAATCTTTTTTATAATCCTCCAGGAAATTTAGGCCATCAAATATTGTATTATTGTCTCCAATTATATATGAAGAAAAGTCAGGAATTGCAGATGTGTGGGATGCATGAATTTCCACATTTAATAAGAAATCATGTAAATGTCTAAAATATAGTTCTCAGTAAAAGCTATTATCTTTGGAATGCCATTCATATCACATGCTTCTTTTTAGTGCCTTCTAAATATGTGTTCCCTCTAGAGTTGGCTTGGTTTGAGTGTATGTTCTCCCAGTTGCCTATTTCTTATCAAAGAATTTAGAACTTAATAGATAGCACACTTCTGGACCAGACCAGTTCCCTTTCTCTCACTATATGAGGGAAGAATCTGCAGTTCAGAGAGGTTAATTAGTAAGTGTTTAAAAATAATGCCTTAACATATTGTGCTCAAAAGCTGTCTTGTTGAATGCATGAATGAATTAATGTCACCCAATCAGTGGAAACACTGGCACGACACAGATTTTTGTTCTTGACCCTTTATCTCTTGGTTAAAGACTTAATGCTCAGGCTCCAGCCTTTTGTGGTGATGTAATATGTGCTAAATAAATAGAGGTGTAAAGTCATTCTAAGTGAACAATGATTTGCATAACTTGGTTCATGCTGTCAGCATGAATTGTAGAGACATAATTTTACTGCTGAGTTTTCTGTATTTTATATTCCCCGTCCATGGTAAGCAATGAGGTTTATGGTTGTTATTTCATTTGAACTTTGAAAGAACTTTGCAAGAGATAGAACAGCTTTTATTATGAGAAAACTGATAGTCTGGTGTTACAAAACCTGGTAGGAATTTGTGGATGCATTCACATATAGCCCTAAATAATTTCTTTTTCTCTTCTATTCTTTAGAAAGTCAGAACAATGTTTTATGTACAAATATATTACACTTGTATGTGTGTACTTAAGATGGGGACAGTGAGAATGTGCAACTCTCCCTCTTTTATCGTAAGCTATTTTGCCACTAAGATTCCATATGTCTAGATATGTTTATAGGCGTCTTCCAGGAGCTTATTTACGAGCACTCTACAAAGCTCACCAGGACATATGATAATTCATGGGAAGACAGAAACACTATTGATAACGAAAGCTTTAAAAAAGATAGTTCCCTTTGCTAAAAGCATAAAGGCAATATATTTGTTCAGCTGATCTCCAGTGACTTGTGTCTCAGTGCTTTGGAGAAAATTTACTGGAGGAAAAAGAAACAACAAAACAAAAACCAAAATTTAAAATAACAATTTTTCCTCCCAACAAACAATAGTCCAGGAACAAATGACTTCACTGGTCAATTCTACCAAAACTTTAAAAGAGAATTAATACCAACCCTTCTCAAACTCTTCCAAAAAATAGAAGACAAGGAAAAACTTCCAAACTCATTTTACAAGGCCAGCATAACCCTGACACAAAAACCAGACAAGGATACTACAAGAAGAGAAAATTACAGGCCAATATCTTTTTTTTTAGGCCAATATCTTTGTTACTGTTACTTTTTTATATCGTGATACTATGCACACAAAACCCTGAAGACTCCACCAAAAAATTGTTACAACTAATAAATGAATTCAGTAAAGTCACAGGATACAAAGTCAATATACAGAAATCTATGGCATTTCTATACATTAATGTTGAACTATCAGAAAGAAAAATTGAGAAGACAATCCCATATACAAATACATCATAAAGAATAAAATAACTTAGAAAAATTTAACCAAAGAGGTGAAAGACCTGGACACTGAAACTGTAAAACACTATGAAAGAAATTGAAGATGACACAAATAAATGCAAAGAAATTTCATGCTCATGGGATGGAAAGATTAATACTGTTAAAACGTCCATACTACCCAAGGCCATCTACAGATTCAATGCAATCCCTAAATGTGCATAGTGTCAATGGCACATTTCACACAACGCAAGTATATAATTCTAAAATTTGTATACAGCCACACAAACACACACATATAAAAACAAAAAAATAAATAGCCTAAGTAATCTTGAGAGAGAACAATAAAGCTAGAAATATCATGCTCTCTGATGTCAAACTATACTACAAAGTTACATTAATTAAAGCACTGTGATGCTATGTTAAGTAAAAAATATTATAGAACAATATGAATAGTATGGTTCTATTTGAGGAAGGTATCATAAAATACATATGTAAGCAAAATTAAGAAAATAAAAATCATTGACTTGTTAATATTTTGTTGTAGCTTCTAAAGTTGGTACAAGGAATGTGGGCTATTTAAAATAAAACAAAGAAAAACACAGAACAAAACCAACAAAAATAATTAAAATGGTGTGATACTGGCATGAAAAAAGACACATAGATGAATGGAACACAATCTAGAGACTATACATAAACCCACACATACATGGATAATAAATTTATGATGAAAAGCCAAGAATATACAATGGAGAAAGAGTCTTTTCAATAAATGGTTCTGGGAAAACTGGACAGCCACATGCAAAAGAATAAAATTTGACCACTATCTTATGCCATGTGCAAAAATTAAACTAGATTAAAGACTTGAATATAAGACCTGAAACCATAAAATTCCTAGAAGAAAATGTACTTGGTAACCTCACTGACATTGGTATTGGAAGGCTTTTGTGGATCTGACTCCAAAGGCAAGGGAAACAAAACCAAAAATAAATAAGTGGGACTATATCAAAGTAAAAAGCCTCTGTACAGCAAAGGAAACCATCATCAAAATGGAAATGCAACCTACTAAATGGGAGAAAATATTTGCAAGTCATGTATCTATTAAGAGGTTAATATACAAAATAAATAAAAAACTAATAAAACTCAATATTAAAAATCCAACAATCTGATTTTAAAATGGGTAGAGGATCTGAATAGACATTTTTCCAAAGAAAACATACAAATGGCCAACAGGTAGGCAAAAGGTACTCAATACTGCTAATCAAGGAAATGCAAATCAAAACCACAATGAGGTATCACCTCACATCTGTTAGAATGGCTACCATCAAAAGGACAAGAGATAATATATACTGGTGAGAATGTAGAAGATGTGCCCTGTTAATGGGAATGTAAATTGACGCAGCCAGAGTGGAAAACAGTATGTAGAATCTTAAAAAAATTTAAGAACGAAACCACTGTACGACCTAGCTATTCCTCTTCCATTTATCTGAAGAAGACAAAAACACTAATTCAAAAAGATAAATGCACCCCTGTGTTCATTACAGCATTATTTGCAATAGCCAATATATGGAAACAACCTAAGTACATTGATGGTTGAATGGACAAAGAAGATGTGACATTTTATATGTGTATACACACACATACATACTGTATATACATGTACATATACATATACATACATATATATATATATATTTACACACACACACACACAGACACACACAAACACAATGGAATACTACTCCACCATAAAAAAGTAAAATCCTGCTGTTTGTGACATCATGGAGGGACCTTGAAGATAGTATGTTAGGTGAAATAAGTCAGCTGGAGAAAGACAAATAAATACTGCATGATTTTACTCATATGTGGAATCTAAAAGAACAGCAACAATAAAACCAACTAATAAATAAAATAAAACAAAAACAAATTCATAGATACAGAGAACAAAGTAGTGGTTACCAGAGGGTAAGGGAGTTGGCGGGGGGGGGGGGCAAAATAGGTCAGGGGGGTTAACTGTATGTTATGGATGCTAACTATACTTACTGTGCTGATCTTTTCATAGGATAGTATACACATGTCAAATCATTAAGTTGTATACTTGAAACTAACACTGTTATATGTCAAGGATATCTCAATTTCAAAAAAGAAAATAATAATAATTGAAACAAAAAATAATTATTTTGTTACCTAATGTCTTCCTGAGGAAAAAAAAATTCTCTCCCTTTTAGGAGGCACCGACTATGGTAGCAGGTGACCTGGAGGCATCAGAACTGGTGATAGCATTGCTATCAGGAGTCACTGGAAGCATCCAGGGTTTACTCGTGAGCTAATGGGCAATACGAGGGTACTGTAACAGCAGATTGGAGGTGTCTTGACAGGAAACAGGGAGGCACTTTTCTTGGCTTTGGGATCAGGGTAGTGCATGCTTTGCCACCACTCAAGGAGACAAGCTCAGAGCACACCTGGAGACTATTATCAGGACATACGGAAACTGGTGCAGGGCCTCCTGCACCCCCCTCGCCCAGCAAGGTCAGTAATCCCTGAACCTGGCAGCTGTCTATGCCAGTAATGAGATGAACATGAGTGATGTCAAGGTCTATAGCTCTCACTATGAAGAGATGCTGGCCCAGAACACAGCTGCATTGCACCTAGCGATCTACAGTGCTGCACATGACATCCTGATTGAGCAGTACAAATGCTCAGAAGGGATTCAGAAGTATGACTACAACCTCAAGTTTGCCTTTGGGGACTCCACTATGACATTCAGAAGAGTATTCAGATGAAGAATGATGCCTTCCATTATACGCAACTGGGGAATGCCTCGAGGGTCCTCCAACTCAGCAGGAAGAGGAAGTGATCCACCTGTTTGGGGGCACCCAGCATACCCCCTGTACCAGGTGGACAGCAAAGTTCCCTCCATCATACATTTCATGGACATCTTCTACTGCCAGAGAGGTCACTGTTCTGCATGGTAGACCACTTCCTGGCTCATGATCTGGAGTTTGACCAAGTGTACCAATACAAGGATGCGATGGAGGTCATTCAAGATGCCACACAAGACATGACCTCATATACCAGCGGATTGAGTGGGGACCTAGAGAAGTACATCCCAAAAGTGAAGTAAATATTGCTATCCTGAGCCACCTGGTGGCCCATGGGAAACAGCTGTCCCTCATCACCAACAGTCCCTTCAGCTTTGTAGACATGGAGATGTATCACATGGTGGGTCTTGATTGGTCAACCCTTCAATGAGGTTATCCTCCAAGTGGACAAGTCCAGCTTTTTTCACCAACCAGCACAGTATTGCAGAAAACTCAATCAAAAGGGCTTAGTCCAGTGGGACCATATCACCCACCTGGAAAAGACAGGATCCTTCCACAGGGAAGCCTGTTGGACTTCCTGGTCTGATGGAATGGGATGGCCTCTGCATGCTTTACTTTGGAGAACACCTCAACAGTAACCTGGAAGATTTCATGCCCCAGGACGACTGGTGCAGTGGTGCCATCATGCCCAAGCTGGAATACGAGATCCACATCATCAACACAACACAGAACAGGACCTGTGCTCACAGACCCTGAAGTTGCACTCATGGGACTGCTGGAGCATAGGTAGACCTTCCAGGAGGTAAAGTCCAGGCAGGTGCTGTGTGCCTGGAAGAAGGAACAGGAGGAACCGACTTGCATCACCTAGGTCCTATTCAATGCTCAGTTTGGGAACATCTTCCACACCCGCCAAAACCTCACCTTTTTCTCAGGGCATCTCTTGTGTGTATCTGACCTTGGCATGGCCTCCCTAGGTTAAGTGCTCAACTACTGAATGGCCTTTACCTCATACAGGCCCTACTCACCCCAGCAGCATGAAGCAACCTGCTGGATGGACCGACTCTGCACCTGCTGCAGGAAGACACCTTTCCTTGGCAACGTGGCCCACATGTGCCAAGGGTACCTCTATTGTCAAGGAAAGGCCCCCGCCCCTCCTGCCCCGCCCACACTGGCTGTCTGTCCACACAAGCAGAAGTGGTCTCCTTCTTGTAAAAAACAACAATAATAAACACAAAGCCCCCAGAATTATACTGCACCGCAATCAGAAAGGCTAAAAGAGCCAAGATACCAAGTGTTGGCAAGGATATGGAGAAACTGGAACTCTCCCACATTAGGAGTGTAACTTTTATATCCATGTTGAAAGATTGTTTGGCAGTGCCTAGTAAGGCTAAATATACATAATCCCTGTTACCTAGATTTCCAATTTTAATGGAGACTCGAGAGAAATATATATATTTGATTACCAAAAACTGGGTATACGAAACTGTATAGCAGCATTGTTCATACTAACCTTGACTGAAAATAACCCCAAATCCATCAACAGTAGAATTGGATTAAAAGAACTGTGGCATATTCATTCAATGGAATAATTTCCAATAATAAAATTAAACTAGTGTTAAGTGCAACAACGTAAAAGAATCTCACCCACAAAATGTAGCACAACAGATGTCAAACATAACAAAAATATGGCTCTTATGATTCCATGTATATAAAATTTAAAACTGACAAAACTAATCTATAGTACTGGGAATCTAGATGGGATTGGGGGAGGAGATCGTCTAAGTGACTGGAAGAAGGTATTATAAGTCCTTCTGGGTGTTGGTGTTATTCTGTTTCTTGACTTGTCCATTTATGTGTGTATGTTACAGATAAGTTACTGGAAAGCAAGCAAGTAAGCCTAAGTATCTCCATTAAGACGAGTATCTGATTGGCAACTTCTACAGGTCTCCTTAATCACACTCCACAATATCTTTTAGTGAAGCTTGAAAATATAAAAAAGTTGGGTTCAATCCCTGTTTCCAAAAAAAAAAAAAACCCCAAAAAACCAAGAAGCACTGATAGCTCTGACTATGCTGGAAATGAGTTTTTAAAACTCTAAGCTCTTTCCAGCCGTAAGCTATGAGCCCTCTCCTAGCTTTAAATAATCTGGAAGAATTCTTGTATTCACTGGTGAATGCACTGATTCTTATTATTTCCCCCCAAATAAATCTAAAATCAACATCATGAACCTTGTCTGCCAAGTCAAAATGTGTAGCTTAAACCACTTTTATACAGAAAGGAAAAAAGCATTTAAATTTCCCACATCCCTACAACTTCCCCGTAAGAGGGACTAGTCAAATAGCTGTGTCCTTCAAGGAGCGATCATCTGGTTGGAGATGCCACGGCTCAGGATTTCATTAGGTGACTCCCTCAGGGATAATTACCCTAACTTTACATTTTCTCATGTAACATGACAATTAAAGCTATTTATTACTAGGCTTCTTTCCTGGCAATAGCACCGTTTTTAGACGTGTTCTCAAACTCCCGAACTGACAACATGGAAATGTAGGCTTGTTTATCTTTCTTATTTGTTTCCAAGTCCCACTAAGTGTTTCCCTTATCTGATTCAGACTTTGGAAAGCATCTTTCAAAATTCTATGACTCCTCACCTTCATTAATACTGGAAAATGTACTAAGTGGACATTTAGTGAACAGGAGCTAGCAATGAATGCTGGCACGTGCATATACACATATAGGCATATAGTACTGCAACATGATTCTAACAGCTTTTTAGGTGTTGGAGGTGGGCAGAAAGAGGTACTTGTGAGTTTCATGAATGTACTCCTGCCTGGAACAGTCCTATCACCGGGACCTATGTGTCCAGAATACGAGCTGAAGACTCAGGTGATTCACCTTATTTCAGTTCTCCTATCCTTGCTCATCACTGTAATCCGAGTGCCTTATTAGGCTCTCAGGAGGACTTCCTTGGGGGAGACAGAGGTGTCATAAATTATAACACTGCCTCTATCATTTCCTGTGAGAGACTTTTCCTCATCCTGGAGAACAGAGTACCTTCTTGTTTCAAAAATCCAATAAATAAGTGTGCCCACAGGAAGGCCCATAAAGACCTGAACCTTAAAGCTCTCAGGCTCATTTAGAAACTGCTCACACAGGAAGTTTAAAAGCAGGAACCACATCCTCGTCCTTGGTTCACCCATCCCCTATAAAAACACGAGCTGCGGTGCCAGTTTCAAAGCTGGGCAATTGTAACTGACCCTGGAGGGCATGGTACTTTTTAGTACAATAAGCTGGTTTCTTTTCACATTCAAGACGGGTGGAAGGAGAGTTTGTTACAGCCAGATAAAAAGTAATCCTTTGGCTCTAATTCAGACGGATTTGCAAAGTATGATTTTCTTGGAAGAAAAATGAATCCCTTAACTGTTTTCGCCTGCCATCACAACAGCCCTAACAGTCGCCTAATTTTCCATCTGCATATTATTTGGAAACGGTAAAAGTTAGGGTAATATAATGTGCAGATGAGTGAAAACAGAATTTGTTTGCTTTCCTTCTTGCCTACATACAGGGTTTTCTGATGTGTAAATCATAGAATCTGCTCACTTGGTGTGTAAGCTGTGTTTCGATGTGAGTTCCAGTGCGCGCTTTAGACTCTGGGCTGCTGAGGAAACTTTTAGGAATGTATTACAGGTAAAACACCAGGAGACAGCATTTATGTGAGAGAAAGTGAATGACAGCTTGTTAGCTATTCTGTCTGAACAGTTAAAGTCTTTTACTCTTTCAGTGAGTGAATGGGGGAAAATCCTCTGCTTCTGTCAGTTTAGGTTACAGTAAGAAAAGAAGATAATTATCTGTTAGCTGTTTTCAGCCCCTCAAGAACTTGGAAGGAGATGGAGCGAAAAGGTAGGATTCTCCGTCCAGTATCTAACTCTTCAACTAGATCTGTTCTTCTCTTCTCTCTTGTACATACTGAAAGTATAACTTTCATGTAGAGCAGTGGTTATCTTTTTAAAAAGTTTGAAAACCATGACTGATATTGCACAAACTAAAATCACAGTGCAAGCAGAAAAGGTGGCATCAACAAGTTTTAGACTTTTTAAAAAAATACTGACCTCAGAATACGAGGGCAAACTCCGTACACAGCACCCCCTCTAATTAAGTGAATGCCATCCATGGAAGGGAAATATCCATCAGCATAATACAATCCCCAAGCTTAGCTGCAGACACAGTTATGATTCATCTGAAATTCAGTCTTGGACGTGGCAATTTACCTGATGTGACACATAATGCCAAACGAGAACAGAAGTTGAATTCTATTCATGTATTTGTAGCTCACTGTTTATGGCCAAAATAATATAATTGGCATTTTGGATAATAATCAGTGCTAGATATTTGATAAATTATTTTCTTAAACTCTTATAAATGATTATTCTCTTAGTGTCTCCTAGGAAGATTACTAAATAATACAGGAAAGAGGTGAACTGAATAGTCCAAGATAGGAAAAGAGAATTCCATTGAGTAAAAAGTTATCTGGTAATCTCACTCTGTTGTACTCCCTTAATCAGCATTGAATTTCAGGATTATTTTTCTTTTAGCTTTGGATATAGCCTGTTATAATCAGAAAAATCATGTGCCAAGTGTTCTGCTGCCTGTTTGAAAACTTCACTTATGAGAAAACCCTTCTGGCTTCCTGGAAACGGAGCCTGGCATTTCACTATTGCTGCAAAGTCTTCAGTAGTTCATGTGTGGTGTTGTATACGCACGCTGTGTACTCAGCCTGTATTAGTAAGCAGTATTAGGGTAAGAGGCATAATTACTGTATACAAACTAGCACGATTGGCACAGACTCATTTGTTGTCTCTAATTTGAGGAAAGTTGATTTTGACTTGAGAAGTAACTGGAGATTACAAAGCACTGGCGATAACTGTATTTTAGCTGAAAAGCGGGCAATTTATTCATCCTTAATTTACTCAGATAATCCTGATTCTCTTTACTTTTTTTTTCTAAGAAGGAGCCCAGTAGAATTTTTTTTTTTTTTTTCTGGTGGATCCAGTTAGTCTTGCAATTCTGTGAAAGCAATCTAAACTTATTGGTTACATTATGAGAGCAGGAGAGAATAACACCTCCTTGTCCCAACTTTCTACGCCAGTCTTTTATCCTTTTACAGATATGCCAAGTCACTGGGGAGACATGGTGGTCTCTAAGGCAGCATTCTGGAGCCAGGAGTGCGTCCGAGAATGTAATCAACAGTTAGATCTAAGGTTACATGAGTTCTGGCTCATCAGCCTGACGCATCAATGTGTGAAAGCTATTTCTTGTGCTTGGCTTTAGAAAATATGGATAAATTCTAAGTAGCTTCTCTTTTTTCAAATCTGTATGTTTAACATTAAAACAGCTGATATTATACCCAGAGAGTAACTCCATCATCAATGATCTTGCAATTTCACCTCTTAAAAATAACATATTCTATATTACTTAAGCATTTTCTAATAATGCAGTTGTAATCAGGTATTATTTCTGTCAAGGAGTTGAACTTGGCTGAAGCAAACAAGTGTAATTATGTATCCAAATATCTCATGAGATAATCTTGTATCCAGAAGTTCTTAGCCTGAGGTAGAAGGATATATTTCAGTGAGTTCAAAGAGACTTCTAAAATTAAAAAAAAAGTGAGGCATACTTATTACATATTTTCAGTGTCTTTTTTGCTAAAAACCCCATGGCTTTTATCAGAATTTTCCCCCCAAACTGCTAAGCACCACTGATTTCATGATTTTGTTATTATGATTAGTAGTAATAGAACTAAAGTAGTATTTTGCTGATGAATCAAAACTGAAATTTGTAAAACAAATTCAGAAATAACCATAGGTTGTTTTCTTCGTGTTTTTTTTTTTTTTTTTTTTTTTTTTTTTGTCTGCGTTGGGGCGTCATTGCTGTGCGCGGGCTTTCTCTAGTTGCGGCGAACGGGGGCCATTCTTTGTTGCAGTGCGCGGGTTTCTCACTGCCGTGGCTTCTCTTGTGCAGCACGGGGCTCTAGGCACGCGACTTCAATAGTTGCAGAGCGCAGGCCCTAGAACGCACAGGGTTCAGGGTTCAGCAGTTGCAGCGCGTGGTCTCTAGAGCGCAGGCTCAGTAGCTGTGGTGCACAGGCTTAGTTGTTCTGCGGCATGTGGGAGCTTCCCGGACCAGGGCTCGAACCTGTGTCCTCGGCACTGGCAGGCGATTCTTAATCACTGCACCACCAGGGAAGTCCCACTATAGGTATTTTCAAGTTTATGATTATCTATTATAAAAAGATTGTCAACATGCTGTCTCCTATCTGACACATTACATGATCATAGCATGGATTCCAAAATACCTGGAGTCAAAACAAAAGTTTTCCCCAAAGCTTTGTGCTTTTAACAAGTAAGAATCAATCAACTACACAGTGATGCCTCACTTCCTGACACTATTCTAAGTTCTCTGCACATTTTATCTAATTTAATCTCCCAAACAAGTTTATAGATTAGGTACTATTGTTTCCATCCCAGTTTTACAGATGATAAAACCAACACAGAGAAAGTTGCATATTATGCCCACCGTCAATGAATTAGTAAGTCTGGCCTTAGAATTTGTAAATTAACCACTGTAGCTATGGTACCTTGAGAATCAAAGATCACGTGACACAGAGAACAGTACACATTTCAAGGCTCATGTCTTAGACTGAAGTAACAGTAGGACTCCTTTACCATTTTCTTCCTATCAGTAACATCAGATCTTCCCAACTCCTATTTCCATAGTCTTTGGAGCTCTCAATCCTGCAGTCTCATCAACAACTTTAGTGATGTCCTGTATCAAGAACACGCATCTGTCTCATTGTCTCTACTTATCTTTTGTTTTCTTCAACCTTCTCTCCAGGAAAAAGGACTCTATGGTCAATGTTAAAAATTAGAATGTTAACTGAGTGTACCTCCATCCTCCAATTTTTGCAACCTTTAGGATATGACAGGAAGGGGTAGGCTTTCGTAATTCAAGTCAACACAAACATGCCTATGAAATGCACCTTTGTGGAAAATTCAGCACATGCTCCAACTTTTGTAAGTATAGTTTGCTCATTAGTGGTCAGAAAGTACCAAACTTGAGGTAGCTGTATTGTTTCATGATGTCATATATGGTATCATGGTCACCCTGTTTACTGGGGAAGAGAAATTCAATTTGACCACATCAAAAAGTAATTATTCTCACTAAAGAGAGTGGAAATATTTTTATCACCTTACCTGCAATATGGATAACAATACAGATTAACTGAAAAATAGTCAAATGAGAGATGAGCTGAGTTAACACATACCTCTATGATCAACAAGTAAAACAGGCATCCAGGAATTGGCATCATACTGAAATTGAAAACTCAAACACTGAGGTTTTCCTTTGTATTAATATGTCTTTCCAACTCCTGAGTAAGCATATGCATACAAACTCACTTTAAGCAATTGCTTTATCAGAGCTTGAGAACTACGTGAAAATATTAAAAAGACGCTTGGGACAAGGACTGATAATTTCCAGCACATCTGGCACGGAGGAAAAATTTGTGATACAGAGAAGTGAAGGGGAATGGGAAGTTGGCATAAGGACATCGTACTCTATTGTTAGTGTGTTTTATGAAATTAAGTTTTGTTGTGTGTGTTGAGAAACACAGAATACAGTCATTTAATCTAAGTCAAAATAAGCTTTGATTTTCACACAACCTTAAGGAAAACATCTCATGTAAAACTGAACTCTTCTAAATTACAAAATCAGGGGTTTGTTGGTAGGTAACTAAAAATACATATGCGTACCACTGAAAATAGCTTAACTGCTTCTGATCATCCAGATAGTCTGGAATATATCAATAGAGAAAATTATCAATAACAATAATTGCCATGGTTGGGATATAAAACATTTCTCTCAGTGTGACTCCCTGTTATTATGAAGGTATGCTTGAACATACTGACAATGTATGCCGTCAGGACAACAGCAACTAAAAGCTTTGCCACAAAATCTTATTTGCATAAGTAATTAATTATAAGAACAACTATATTTACAAATAGCTTCACATGATTTTTATATTCAGCTCCTCACAAAAGACATACCACATGAGCTAGAGTTTCAATAATACTTTTGGAAATCCTGAAACAACACAAAGCCAGCTCACTACATCAGTTACTCTTAGGCAGTAAGTAAAGGACTAAGGGGCATGTGAAGCATGCCAATTATTGGGTTTTGTTCGTAATTAATGCCTCATTATTTTACAGTAACAATATTATGACTTAATTACTCTTTGAGTTACAGTAAAATCTTGAGCTTTAGAAAGACTGCTACAGTTTGGCTATGCATTTGACACCACATCAAACTGATGCTTAAAGAAACCAGGATTCTCCATGACCACATATCTAAAATGATTAAACTCTTATCTTCAAAACTATTTAATAGAAATCATAAGTTATCATCACTGTCTTATGACAATATTGATAACCATATCAAATCCAGTAGTTTACTGTACATAGATCTGTAACCATAGTGTACCATACAGCTTTATTCCACAGCTATATTTTAGAATAGTGTTGCCTTCCATTTATATGAATATATTATAATATGAAAGTACGTAATAAATGTTGATATGCATATCTCATATACATAAGTCTGATTTAATATATTGTTTAGCCGATCAATCATTTTGAAAATTACCACTGACGAAAATATGAATCATTTTATCCTCACGTTCTAGCTAAATATTTTGACACAGACCCATCTGGATAGAATCCTGTGTAACTTGTTTCTGATGACCTATGATTTTGACAGTTTGAACACCAATTCTACTACAGTTACATTAGTTCTTAGGTTGGCACACTGAGATTTCAAATAGAGATGGAAGGGCCTACTGTTTTAGATGCTGGTATCAGTGGTGATATGCAGAATCATTCAAAAGATGTGGAAAGATGGAGTAAAAGGAGTAAAAATTATAAAGCTTTAGGACAAAGGTATGAAGATTAAGTGAGCAAAAGATACAAGCATTCTAGTGGAAAAAACACAGCAGGCTAGATCTATAACAAAATATTAGCTAACCACAAAAAATACTATTTATAAAAGATCCAACACTCGGCCTTGAAACAAATATGAACAACTATGTTGCTATAACTAAGCATATATACTTGACTGCCACCAGAACTTATGCTTATCTTAACATGAAAGATTATATATATGAAACAAATTTGGGCCCTTTAAGCAGACATTTTATCAATAAAACATTGTCTTTTTAAAAAAAAAAACACCTCATAGTTGATTGCGAACATGATTATAACTCCTGGGTATAGAGTAAGCCATCTCAACCTACCTTAAGTATAACACTATTCTCTAGCCATGTAAAATTGATCACACCCACACCCACACACCCCTACCTTACAATACAGCAAGTCATGGACCAAATTTCTCTGTATGCAGATTCTCTTTTAAGTATCAGATTTAATTTAAGTGTAACTACATCAGTCTCTCAAATACATTTTAAGTTAGATCCTGACTCTGAGATTTTCCAGTATCAAGTAAAGGCATAAGTAACACATATCAAAGGAACAGACTGCCTTTTAAGGAGAAACCAAAATCCCAAACGCTGTGCCTACTGTATTGCTTAAATTCCTCAAAATTCAGTAAGCATGCTAAAAACCCTTAAGTAAGACACAAACCCAAGATTATCCTACCAAGGAAGGACAGGATGGTCACAACAATCATAAATGTACATACCATAAGAATATCCACTTGACGTTTAGAGGAGATAACTCAAGGAGATGAAATGATGTGAGTCATAATTGAAAACACTCCAGCTATCATCCACAAAACGTTTGCGGTAATGTGAGAGGGCTTGTCTGCAGAACTATCATAATTCAGGCTTGGCATTTGGCTTTGCCTCGGTCACCAAAATTCTGTTCTAGGTTATTATTGCACACTCTGTGGACTGAGTTGCAGCGGCGATAGAAGCCAGTTTCCATATTAGTGTTAATTGAACACTGGCTTGGATAGAGCCTAGATCCCACAAAAAGTGATCTTATAGGGGGAGCAATGGATTTAAATTATCAAAAGAGTTCTCTTTCTTTTGCTGATCTCATAACTGCATACACACATACATAGCAGGCAGCTTGCCAAAACACTGTGAAATAATGCCCTTAATTAAAGCAAGCCACTTTTACCATTTGATATACAAACTGTTCCCTTTACAAGGTTTATCAAAAAAGATTATATATTGAATATCAAAGTGGATTTTTTTGAGCTCAGATATTATTTCTACATGGTATTTTGGCACCGCAGATAGTCTGGAATGGGTGTGCTTGATCCTTTCATATCTTGGGATCTGTGGATAATTTACAGTCATCAACATTGTTGACACAGCACAAAATAATGTAAAAATCTAGCCAAAATAATGACTGTGGGACTAAGTTATTTTGCTTTGGTCTCTTTTTCATTAATTCTTTGTAAATGCAGTTTAATTTATCATGCCTAATTTTGAACTTAAAATTCATTGAAATCTTGAGTTGTATTTCTTTAAGCAATATGGTATAAAAATGTGGTGGTGTATATTTTTTCATCTCTAATGGTGTTTTTAAAATGACTCACTGCTGCTCCAAGTCAGACGTCTTACAGGAACTTCTTTTTCATACATAATTTGCATATTAAATGATAACAGCTTTCTAAAAATGATTCAGATTCAACTCATGTGTTATTATGCTCTGTGTCATGGCATAACGGGTCCTCTATTAATGGGTCCTCTATTGAGTCTGCTTTTGGTACTAAATCATCTTTACAACATTGCCTGGAAGGAAAGGTTGACTCTAATGGCTAGTACTTCTATACTTATACTCCATCCGAAGAAAAGGTCAAAACATGTTTTAAAAATTATTATTATTAAATGAAAGGCAAAGAAAATGTGCAGTAGTACAGGGTAAATAAAGTGCCGGCATTATAACTGGAGAACTTACAAGGGGACCTGCAGGGAATTGGAAGATACTATGGAGATCACAGAAAGAGAATAACTTGAGACAGAAAATCTTTAAAGTTATTTACAAACTTTTCGGGTGACCCCTCACACCATCCCCAACCACCAAGATATGCATGCATGGATTTGTCCTCAGAAGTAGACAAAAGACTTGGAAACGAAACCAAGAGACAGACAACCAGACAGTTCCCAGACTATCCCAGTGCGTATCACACTCTGGAAATAGAAAACAAAATATTAAAAACACAATCCAGAGATGGATGGATGGGTGAGTGGAACGTATGGCTTAAAGCCAAAGTTGTTATCTACTAAAAGTATCAACATTATCTAGAGGTTTTAGAAGATATGAGTCTCATAGCACAATATTAAAACGTCCAAGACACATTTAAAAAGTTCTTTGCACACAAAGAACAAGGAAAATATCAACAAGCAAATGATACAACGATCAATGTTTGCCAATGACATGACACAAATGTTGGAATTGACAAAGACGTTAAAGCAGCTATTAAAAAAATGTTGCAACAAGTAAAAGTGATTACTCTTAAAATGAACAGAAAGCTAGAAAAGCTCAGAAAATGAATAGTATAAAAAAAACAATGAAATGGAAATTTTATAACTTAAAAACAAACCCTCATTGGATGTGCTTAGTAGCAGAGTGGATATGACAGAGAAAACAGTAAGCAAACTTGAAGACTGATTAATAGAAATGACCTAATATAAACAACAGAGACAAAACATATTAGAAAAAAAATGCACAGAGCTTAAGGAACGTATGGAACAAAATCAAATGGCCCTAGAAGGAGAGGAGAAACTTAGTACAGAAAAAATATTTGAATAAATATTAGCTGACCACTTCCCCAGTTTTATGAAAGACATAAACTTACGGATTCAAGAAACTCATTAACCCCAAACAGAATACACCAAAGAAATCTATCCTCATCAGTTGTTATAAAAGTGCTGGAGGGCTTCCCTGGTGGCACAGTGGTTGACAGTCCGCCTGCCGATGCAGGGGACATGGGTTCGTGCCCCGGTCCGGGAAGATTCCACATGCCGTGGAGCGGCTGGGCCTGTAAGCCATGGCCGCTGAGCCTGTGCGTCTGGAGCCTGTGCTCCACAACGGGAGAGGCCACAACAGTGAGGCCCGCGTACGGCAAAAAAAAAAAAGTGCTGGAAATCAGAGACAAAGAAAAAACTTTTTCAAAGCAGCGAGAAAAAAAAGAATGCATTGATTTTGGGGGAATAACAATTTGAAGGCTGGCTTCAAGTTTTATTTCAGAAATAACTGATGACAGAATGAGTGAAACAAAAAATTTAAAGTGCTGAAATCCTAGATTCCTGTATCTAGTGAAAATATCTTTCAGGGATGAAGGGGAAATAAAAATACTTTCAGATGAAATGAAACTAAGAGAAGTTGTTGCCAGCAGACCTGTACTCAAAGAATCACTAAAAGAAAATTTTCGGAAGAACACCAGAAGTAAACTTGCATTATTAGGAATGAGGGAAGAACAGCAGAAATGGTAAGCACCTGGGTAAATATAATAGACTCTTCATCTCTACTTCAGTTCTTTAAAATACATCTGACGGTTGAAATCAAAATTATAACATTGTCTGATGGAATTTCAATGTATGTAGGGGTAATAAACAAGTACAACACAAAGGGAGAAATAAAGCAACACATATTGTGCTAAGGTTTCTATCTCCACTAGAAGTGGTAAAATATTCTTTCTAAGTAGAAGTGAAAAGACAAGTATATAACTGCAATCTCTAGATCACTAAAAGAATTATATAAAGACATAAAGAGGAAGAGAGATTTAAATAATTTAAAAATATTCAAATAACTCAGAAGGAGGCAGAAAGGGGAACCAGAGTAAGGATAATAAGAGGAATCAACCAAACAAAAAGAAATGCCGGACCTAAATTTGAAGACGTTTATTTTATGGTATGTTCATGTCCCTAAATACACCGATAAAAAGACAGAATGTCAGAATGAAATTTGAAAAACATGAAACAACTATACTCTATCATAAGTCACTTGATAGAACGACAAAATATAATGATAGAAGATGATTTCCAGAATGGCAGTGTAAGGAGCTCCACAGACCCTCCCCTCAGTGAAACAACCATAATTGGTGAGAACAGCCATTCAAAGTCTCTGAAAAGTGTCCTGAAGGATTTTAGTGAATGGAGAAATAGTTACTGAGGAAAATTTACTACATCTTGTGTGAATAGTCTGAGTCTCTGACACCTGAGTCACTGTATCCTCCATTCTTCCCCCACCCTAGCTCAGGAAGCTACACTCATGGCAGGTACCACCAAGACGACAGAGCTCCCTCTCTCCCCAGTTCCCAGGTATGGCTACTGTTCCAACCTGGCCACCAGCATTTATCATCCCCTCCCACCTCATCCAGTTGCAGAAGCTCTCTATTCCAGGCAAGGGCAGTTGAGATGTCTGGGGCTCCCGTCCTCCATCCAGACCCATTATTGAAGAAGCCCTACTCTAGACATGCCAGCCTGAGAATACTCTGCGCCAATTCACCTTAGTACCAGCTCATGTTTAGGGCAAAGATTCCACACCATGAGAGGCAAGCTGAGAAGATCAAGGGCTACCATGGCCACCAAACATTCCATTCATAGAACACAGGTGTCACCCCAGGAGAACTGGTTGCTCAAAAGGAGAAGAACAATGCTTCTGCCCAGGCATAAGGGAGGCCTTAAGAACAGAGAGCTGTGTAGCTCCCACTAAGGAAACTGTCTTTATGGCCCAGGTGATAAGTTAAATCCACCAGAAGAAATAAAGAAAACCAGACGTGATAAACAAAAATTTTAATATAATGAACCCTAAATACGTTTCCTCCTTGTTTTCCTCTTAGCTTCTTTGAAAGATATAAAATTATATAAAGAATTATAACAATGTATTGTTGGTTTTGTAAGATATATAAACATAATATGTATAACAAAAAAGCACCAAAAAAAGAGGAAGGAATAGTTTCATATACAAGTAGCATTTTCTAACTATCAATTTATAATCCCTTATAATTTGTTTGCCAGTTAACTATAATAATTACGAAATGGGAATAAAGAAATTGACTGGGGCCTTTTTAAAATTTGAATACAAAAATGTTATTAAATTAAAATAATCTTTTCCAAGATTTCTCCAAGTTTTATTAAAGTTTAATTAAATGTCAATAAAATTTTAACATAGTTTTATTTTCTTTTGCAAGTTTATATATGTTACAGTATATAAAATAAATGTAATACTTATAAGTGTTGAAACAATTGCATTCTGTAGATCTCTTTTTGTTTTCTTAGGGGAAACAAATACCCTGTACCTCTCTTTGAGCCAACTTGAATAGGAGAACTCTGTAAATGAGGCATGAGGCAAGACTGTGACTTCTTGGCTTAATCCTTTTCATAGGAAACCCTTGACAAGTTAAATGAATAAAAAAATAATGTACACATTTTAAAAGATTATGAGTAGAATAAATGATAATGAGAAGTTCACTGGAATTTTGTGATCAAACAAAGAGAATCACCCACCTGAAGAAAGGACACTTAAGAAAATTTTCCTTATTAATGCTGCATGGGAGAGGACCAGCCCCAGATCCTTTAGTGGCAGGTGGTACAAGGAAAGCTGTCAACTGTTCAAGTCTGATCCAAATTGTTGAGAAGGTACCCTGTTATCCTTCCATAATAAATTCATTTGTAATATGATTCTTTAAAAATAGTATGTTTCTGTAATGTGCTCCTTTTTTAATGATTTAATATTTATTTTCTTTCATTATGAGCTTTGCATGAATATTTTGTCTACATATAATTTTAAAAACTCATATAATTTAATCATTTGAGCTCTTACAATAAATAGAACTCTTTGATAAATGTAGGTTATTCCAATTTGAACTAAGATAAATCTCTAGACATCCATATGTTTCTGGACCCTGTTAATGGGGCTATTTAATCAGGTTTAGAAAAAACAAAAGGTTTCTTAGGCCTGCAGGATTACAAAGCATCCCAACGCTAAATCCAGTCTCTTTTCCAACCAGAAAATTTTGACATAATATTCTCGGTTTAGATGGTTCCAGAAACAAACCTTAATATGTTGGACCAGCACTGGGCACCTGGGCCATTGAAAATTGCTTTACCCCAGGATATGCATTTCCAATACAGCCTTCGGACATCTGCTCTACGTTTGTTCTTAACTGACTTTTCATTTCCACTTCTTGACTATGTCTTTGTTACCTACCATCCTAAACTCTCAGCAATTCCCAGTCACATTCATACTACTGCAGCCTCAATTCCAATCTCAATTCCAATTTCAGGTCCTGTATCTACCCTTTTCTAACCCAGCTTCTATTGCACCCACACTCTAGCCCCCCACCCGCCTCCAGTTTTCACCATTTCAATAATCCATATTATGTAAGGTATAGACTCTAAGTTTTCCAGGGGTTGTCTGGGATTATCTAGTCCAATTTCATTAAATACACACGTTCCAGATAAGCTGAAAAACAGGCTCAAGATGATAGAGTTAATTAACAAAAAAAGAGAACTAGGTTGTTATATTATGACTCCTAGTCTAGTGCTGCTTCTATCAAATTGGAAATATAGATTGATCACTAAAAAAAAGTTAAACTACTATTAAATGCTATTGCGAAAACTGGACAGGTACACGTAAAAGAACGAAACTGGATTATTCTCTCACACCATGCACAAAAATAAGTTCAAAATGGATTCAATACTTAAATATAAGACCTGATATCATAAAACTCCTAGAAGAAAACCCAGGCAGTAAGCTCTTTGATAACACTGTTAGTAATATTTGTTTGGATATGTCTCCTCAGGCAAGGAAAACAAAAGCAAAAGCAAACAAAGGGGAATACATCAAACTAGAAAGCTTTTACACAACAAAGGAAATTATCAACAAAACGAAAAGACCACCTACTGAATGAGAGAAGATATTTGCCAGCGATATATCCAATAAGGGGTTAATATCCAAGATACACAAAATAAAAACTCATACAACTCAACACCAAAAAATAAAAATAAACAGGCAGAGGAGCTGAATAGGCATTTTTCCAAAGAAGACATACAGGTGGCCAACAGGCACATGAAAAGATGCTCAGCATCACTAATCATCCGGGAAATGTAAATCAAAACCACAATGAGGTATCACCTTACACCTGTCAGAATGGCTATTATCCAAAATAACAAGAGTTGGTGAAGATGTGGAGAAAAGAGAACACTTATACACTGTTGGTGGGAATGTAAATTCGTGGAGACACTAGGGAAAACAGTATGAAAATTCCTCAAAAAATTAAAAATAGAACTACCATATGATATGATCTAGGAATTTCATTCCAAAGTATTTATCTAAAGAAAATGAAAATGTTAATTAGAAAAGATATATGCACCCCTGTGTTAATATCAGCATTATTTCAATAGCCAAAATATGGAACCAACCAAGTGCTCATCAACAGACAAATGGATAAAGAAGATGTGGTGTATATATATATATATATAAATGAATATTACTCAGCCATAAAAAATGAAACCTTGCCATTTACGACAACATAGATGAACCTAGAAGGTATTATGCTAAGTGAAGGAAGTCAGACAGAGAAATACTGTCTGATTTCACTTACATGTGGAATCTGGATAACAAATGTATAATTATAACAAAACAGAAACAGTTATAAATACAGAAAACAAACAGGTGGTTGCCTGAGGGGAAGGGGCTGAGGGGAGGAAAGAAATGGGTGAGGGAGATTAAGTGGTACAAGCTTCCAGTTGTAAAATAAATGTCACGGGTATAAAATATACAGTGTGGGGAATATAGTCAATAACTATATAATATCTTTGGATGGTGACATATTGTAACTACACTTATTATGGTGATCAGTTTGAAATCAGTCTGAAATAGAATCACTAAGTTACACAACAGGAACTAACATAGTGTTGTAGGTCAATTGTACTTCAAAACAAACAAACTCATAGAAAAAGAGACCAGATTTGTGGTTACCGAGGCACACGGTGGAGGCGGGGCAGCTGGGTGAAGGCAGTCAAAAAATGCAAACTTCCACTTCTAAGGTAAGTACGAGGGCTGTCATGTACAGCATGACAAATATTATTAACACTGGCGTATGTCACATATAAAAGTTAGGAGAGTAAATCCTAAGAGCTCTCATCACAGGGAAACATTTCGTTTCTTTAATTTTCTATCATTTTGAAATGACGGATGTTCACTACACTTGTGACGATCGTTTCATGATGTATGTAAGTCAAATCATTATGCTGTACACCTTACACTTATACAATACTGTATGTCAATTATACCTCAATAAAACTGGAAGAAAAAAATATACATGATTCAATTTTGGTGTTCCTTTTAGAGCTGCTCTTTCCAGACTTTAAGATTCTTGTGTATTCCTTTACGATTACTTTAGGACCTACAACAATTTTGGTGAATATAATGTGGAGTCATAAATATTATATTGCCCTAAACTCAGGCACTCATTTGACTATTTTCAAAATATAATATAAGGTAGTGGTAACTTCTCTCTACCGCTTCTTCTATTCACTCTTGAGTTCATTAACATATTTCCATGTGCTACGCTCAATTTACTGGTGGTTTAAAAGAGCATTAATATTAAAAACAGCCTCTCCTTCTCACTCCAAGAAAACTTAATCCGAAAAACAATCCTCCAAGTGTTGTATTTTGCCTTTGATTCCTCCTCTCAGCCCATTTTGAGATCCCTTCCCCTAAACTTTTGAGCAAATATTTCCTTAAAGAGACTTTCAATTCTGTCACAACACTAGTATCTTCCTGATGGGCCTGATCAACTTCTGTTTCTTTCTTCTCATCTAGGATCAATGTATAAGATGACACAGACCCACATTTGTATTTAAAAGAATGAATAAAAGGGAGAGTTACTATAATATCAAATATTACAGTTACTGTAAAGGCAAATGATTGTTTCAAAAGAAATAATCTCGTTTTTTTTCTTTTTTTTATGTCAAAGGAACTCATTATATGGCTAGATATGTCATTTTGTATTATTTTCCAGATTAGAGGATATAACCCCTCAGATAAAAGTATATTTTTTATAGAACATTTGATCTCAGTGGTAATTTCAGAATGTAAATATTAGAACTATTCAGTTTAATTGGACTGATCCCAGAAATGAAACCTTGCTTTCATGAAATTCTAACTGTATCTACACAATCTACTTTATTTGCTTTTAGAGTTTCCTGGCAATATTCTGTCTCTGTGGCTTATGTGTCTTTCATATGGCTAAAGGATTTCTTCCAATTTTCCCCATTAACCCAGTAAGAGATTTCAACTGAGATCACTGTAATTCCAGAATTTCTATTTCAACTCCAATATTTCCGAATCCTATTTGAGATTAAGGCAAACACTAGATGTCGCAAATGAGTTCCAATTAAATCCAATTTATCCACACAGTTCTCTTAGAAACTTCATTTATTTGAATAGCTGGGATTTTAGTTTAAACTTAGAAAATCATGTGAAAAATACATTTGTTTCATATGATTGATATGATTTTGACTTCATATTTTTATACTTTCTTAGGGGATTAATGGTATTACATAAACAACATCTGTATCAACTGAAACTTAGTTAACATGTAGAACCTTTTCATCAAGATAGAGCCATCAGTTAGACAAAAATAAAACTTGCTCAGATAGTTACCTCTTTCCTGCCTCACTGTTATTAAATAAACCTGGAGTTTGACTTGCGTCATATTGGTTTGTGGGAACTGGAGTCACAGAATAAATGTTTGGAAGATCAGTCCTTGAAAGGACATTGTCAACATCTTTAAACCATGGGTTTGAATATTTTATTCTTCTCCTGTTTACTGTATAATTTTATTTTTTTAACTTCCAAAAATATTATCCCAACTATTGGGCTTTATAAAAAATTGCTTTTAGTTCTTTCTCCAAAGTATTCTTAGTTGAGTTCAATTTTACACTAAAACACTGAGCACAAAGTTTAGTAATAAAATTATCTATATGTAATTAATTCCATTTGCTAAATGGTAAAGTTTGCCACTTTCTATCATTCCCCATGTACTTTCAGGGTCAATGTTACTATTACGAAATCAGACTGTTACAAGGTAAATTTTTTGCCCAAAGTTTTGGCAAAGGAAGCAAAATCATTTTAAGTTGCTCCTCTTAAATTTGAGATATATTGCAGAATATAAATTACGCTAAAAAGGGACACAATAGGATTATAGATCAGTATGTTAAGTGACCTGTTAATATTGCAATAAAACATCACTATCGATTTTAGTCATCTCTGGTAGATATTCTAGATTAATTTTCTCATTCTACTCTTCTAATTGGAGAGATTGTATATTAAATTATATTTTCAAGACTCTTGTACCACACTAGGCTTCTGGATATAGACTTGTTTCTGTTAATTATGGGAATGTGTGAGATTTTTGAAAGGAAAAATGAGACAAGAGTCATCTTCCTCTACTGGTAAGATAGAGGTGTGAAGTAGAACTGTTTTTACATCATTTCAGCATTGTATTCCAACATTCTGGGTATCAAGAGGCAGTTACATCAGCAGCAACAGATAAGATGGTAGAGATTCTTGAATGAAGCTTCTAGATTCATAAAGTGCAGGTGTTGATGTGCTGCCTCGATTTGGAATCTCCATTGGTGACATTAGAGATAGATGGCTCTGCATATCCATGGAGTCAACCAACTATGGATCAAAAATATTGGGGAAAAATTTCCAGAAATTTCCAAAATGCAAATCTTGAATTTGCCTTACACTGGTAACTACTTAGATCACATTTACATTGTATTAGGAATCATAAGTAATCTAGAGATGATTTAAAGTATATAGGAGGATGTGTGTAGGTTATATGCAAATACTATGCCATTTTATACAAGGAACTTAAGCGTCCCTAGATTTTAGTATCCATGGGGGTCTGGGAACAAATCCCTGTCAGTTATTGAGGGACAACTATAGTTGTTCTACCATCAATTCTGTATTGCTCTAAAGGTCATTCATACAGTCACATGCCTGCAGCATTCTGCTGATTTTTATATACACTGAATTCCTTTTATTAGTAATCTGTGAGAAGAAACAACTAGGTTGATTACTGGTTCCAGGCTGGACTTTGATATGGTAACTTTATTTGGGGACTCTGTTAGATTTAGTTTTCTTTTGTCAGTCTCTTTCACAGTACAGCTTTCATTATTTTTAATTATACTTCACATAAATCATTCTAGTTTTGTCTTATTCATGAAATAACAGCATTATTTTACCCTCAACAGGAGAAAGCAGTGATTCACTTTTTCATTAAAGAAATCCACTTCTGGAGCCTTTACTTGTATTGATTATAACTCATGCTTTCCAAAGACATTCATTTATTTTTAAATAATGGATTTTCTCCAGACACTTGTGCTTTGGGTGAGTCTTTCCTGAGTAAGAAAATACAAAGATTTCAACACCATTTTTTCTACTAATTTATCCATAAATAACTTATCAATGGCTTTCTCTGGCTTGAATTTAGAATCTACAGTAATTCTTTCTTATTTCATTTATGTACTTAGAAGTTTTATTTAGAACAAAGGAAGTATTAAGCAGTTGTGAGTTAATATTTATTGAGCACTTGGATAGAAAATAACATGCGCAAGGCTGTGGGAAGAGGGTATGTTATTTAGATTTCA
Source organism: Phocoena phocoena (assembly GCF_963924675.1). Taxonomy (NCBI): domain Eukaryota; kingdom Metazoa; phylum Chordata; class Mammalia; order Artiodactyla; family Phocoenidae; genus Phocoena; species Phocoena phocoena. The sequence goes on along the minus strand of NC_089227.1, from coordinate 28,452,775 downwards.
TGATATGTCCGAGAGAAAAATGGTGTATTTTCACTTTGGAAATAAAAAAGTGAATGGGGAGCAAGATTCATGCAAAGTTTGCTTTAATTAAAAAGCTGAATACCTTTAATTTTTTTTAAGTTTTTTTTTTTTTTTTTGATGTGGACCATTTTTAAAGTCTTTATTGAATTTGTTACAATATTGCTTCTGCTTTATGTTTTGCTTTTTGGCCCTGAGGCATGTGGGATCTTAGCTCCCTGACCAGGGATTGAAGCCACAACCCCTTCATTGGAAGGCAAAGTCTTAACCACTGGACCGCCAGGGAAGTCCCTGAATCCCTTTAATTTTATGCTCAGCACTCAGCTTTAACCAATTACTGCTGACCTTGCATAAATTGTAATATCTGTTTCTATATCTCCTAAACTGTAAAGTGGAGTTACCATTGACTGCCTGACATAGGTAGTTGCTCTCTCTCTCTCTCTCTCTCTCTCTCTCTCTCTCTCTCTATATATATATATATATATATAGGCACCCTAACCCATTTGCTATAAAGATGTTCTTTGATATCTGTGGTAAAAGTTCTTTCCTGGAAAGTTACTGGTATCCACATCAGGGAAGTTTTAGTCTTTTGCAATATTTTTAATATCTCTTTAGAACCATGTTTAAGAAAAATAGAAAAAATCTGAAGTATATATATATTTTATATGGTAATCATGTCATAAAGTTTGAAAAGATTATATACATTTGTAGGTATACAACATAATCACTGACTCAAACTCTACATAGAAGAGTGTGTACTTTTAGAAATAATCTGAAATGTAGAGGATTCTGCTAAGCAATAAATAAAAGATGACTTTGGAGTCAAAGGTGGTTCACAGAACAGACTGGACTTTTAGGAAAGGAAAAGGGTAGGGCGCCGTGAAGGTAGATATTTATCTGATTTTATTGACTTGACTTTTGGAGTCATGTTTGGACATAAACTAACTCAGAAATGTCTGGCTCTAGTAAGGGGTACACAACAAAACAAGCTGTGGAGTTGGAAGTTACGTGCTCCTGAGACCAGTCTCTTTGATTCTAATCCAGTAGGATCTAGAGCAGATGTGGCCACTTTAATTTTAGGAGATACACAGATCCGATGCTCATCCTTGTTTGAAAACCACTAAGGTACATTACTCAGTGTCGTAAACATCTATAAGATTTCAAAAATATTCTCAATTTAAACGTCAGGCTTTTGGACAGAAACAGCAAAATGAATTTAATATGATATCAGAATCTCATTATTTACAAGTACTTTTAAAATATCAATATCAATTTAGACAACCTTCAGATAAGCCAACAGAATTGGCTAAATGTCAAAGTTATTTTTAGGATTGACTTAAAATGTTGGGCACTTATGTGCACCACTGCTTATGTCTAACTCCAGAAAAGAGATTTTAGGGATGAAAAGACATCCACTAATATGTAATATCTAGTAAATAGTATCTGACAGTTAGTTCCATGGAGAATAAATTAACCTTTTTAATCTCTTTTTCTGAGACTTTCTGAAAATGCTTAAATTTCTTATGGGGCATTAGCAGAAACCACGTAATTTCTTGGGACACGTGGCAGAAACAGTTTGTGACCTAACAACACCCATTTCCTCATGCTTATTAACAAAACACAGATTTTTGACCTGGAGAGTAGTGAGCTCATCTAAGTATTGCTGTTCTTCCTCTCCTTTGCTGTTAGGTGTTGGCATACAACAAACTTCTCATCAGAAGGGGCATAATTAGAAATCTATGAAGTGTTTCTGAAAAAAATCTTTCATTTTCTGGTGAATAAAATAAGAGTCAGTAGGCACTACACTCCTTCCTGCATTGACTTGGACATGCAGTCTGAACTGCAATAACCTTACTGTGCAAGAACCAAATGTCCCTTATCGGGAGGGAAAGGTCCTTCATATCCAGAATGTGGCTTCATTTATCCCTCTGTTTTCAGCTAGGCTAACAGATGTTTATTGAACTGAATCAAAGGCCTTAAAATTTAGAGTGTGACTATGCTTAATCTGGATTAATATCTTACCTAAGAACCTCAGAACACTTATTTCCAACAGTTAGAAACTCTTTTTTCCCAAATCACTTTGGCAAGTGGGACAGGGGCAGCAAGGAGCAAGGGCTAAGCTATTTTCTTCTTTTTTTTCTGGACAAGAATTGACTAATATCCTCACACATTATTTCTCCCTTTCATATACCTTGGCATGTATGTATATGGCTAGTAGAAACAGAGAAAGAGAGAGAGAGAAGGAAAGGAAGAAAGGAAGAAAGAAACAGAGAGAAACAGAGAGAGAGAGAGAGAAAGAGAGAGAGAGAGAAAGAGAGAGAGAGAGAAACAGAGAGAGAAAGAGAGAGAGAAACAGTTGCTTAACAAATATGCATAGCTTTATGAGGAACCTAGTAAAAATTACAACAAAATTAGTAAAGTAATATGTAATATTTCATTATAATCCAATCACTATGATTAAAAATAGTGTGATTTCTTGCCCATGATCTTGACTTTTACTTTCTATCCTTTCGTGAGGCTCTGCTTTACATATGCACACGATCTCTATATTTATTCAAGCATATCAAAGATACAGCAGTGCTACTACTAATTATAGGTTTACAGTTCCACATTTCTTTTCTCATCTAGTGTTCCCTCAATCTCTTCAACATCCCAGGTAGATAAAAACAATAAATCTCACAAGCTCAAACATCAGAAGCAAAATTTTATGGAGTTATAAGTAAGAAATCTAACTAGACTTTACAGAAAAGTTCAGAAGAAAGTTGGCAATTTAAAAAAATACAAATTGTAAGGCAATAAGAAGTAACAACTGAATGATCTGCATGGAAGCTTTTGGCGGATATAGATTTTGGCTGACCAGAGAAGTGAATGAACCTTTTTTCAGTTTAAGACGCAATGCCAATATTCTGGGGAGAAGATGAGTATGGTTTGTGTTGTAGGGTGTCTATGACACAGGAGTTGTTGAGGATTCAACATGTTGATGTCTCATTGGAAAACATAGGAGAAAGAAAAGAGAAATCTAAGGAGTGATCTGACATCTGCAAACCAATTCCTTTCTTTTCCTTAATGGAAATAATGCTAGGACGAATGTGAGCTCTGATGAGCCAGACTGAAGTTATTTATTTCACACTGCTTATTGTAGAGGTTGGATAATCTATTGACACTGGCTGGGAGTGTCAGCAAGAACTTTATTCAAGCTCAGCAAGAACTTTATTCAAGTAAACTGCAGTAAGAAAACTCCTCCTTATTAAATCATACTCGTTTCTGACATCAAAATACTGGCTTCTGAAAATTAGAACTTGAAGCAATACCATCTTGAAGTATTTAATTGTACTCCCCGATCATCCTATAAATCAGAGTTGATTTGGTTTCTCTTTCCAAAGGGAAAAAACTTTTTTTACAAATTCATTTTCGCTTTAACTATAGAATACAAATGAAGATAATACTACACATGTTCATGTTGTTTTCCTTAAGTGAAGGGAGAAAAAGGAAAAGCTTTAGGATGGTAAAGGGAGGCAAAGCATGGCTTTTTCCCCCATCACGTTGGGAATAACTTAAGAGAAAAACCAGCTTTGTGTAGAACTGCCTTTTTGTTTTCCTTCTTAGAAAGCATATGCACCCAAGTAAGAATAAACTGGATTCTCTGTTCCAGGACCCTGAATGTAACTAAATATTGGCTTTAAAGTGTTTATTATGTATCAATTTCTGTACAAGGCATTGCACATGTATTACCTAGTTTAATTGTACAACAGCAGTGAGGTATTACTATATTCAGTTCACAGATGAAGGAACTCAAGTCAGGAAGATCATGCCAACAGTACATAGAGGAGAACTTACCAAGCCCAGTTTGTCTTTACATGAAAACATCACGATGCCCTAGTCTCCATACTCCAATTATCTGAGGTCTATGAAAACTGTAATCCCAGCTGTCTGAAATTACCCTGCCCGAGCAGCATGCCACAACAAGCCCCAAAGCCCTCTTTGTTCTACAGTTCAAATACAATTCAAACACAATCACGGTGCCTCCACCAAGCAAACGGTAGGCTTTGTGAAAACTACTAAAAGCACAAGCGAAAAAGAGATCCCTTGGAATACTTCACCAGTGGGTCATTTTTCCATAAGTCAGATTTTCAAAATTTAACAGCTAGGAAGAAAGATTTCCACCTGTACTAATTAGTTTCCTATTGTTGCTGTAACAAGCACAGACCAAGCAGCTTAAAACAATAAAAATTTTGAAACTTACAGTTCTGAAAGCTAGCAGTCCAAAACAGGGGTCACAGGGTGTCATGGTGTCATCAGGGCCGAGCTCCTTCCCGGAGGATGCCAACATTTCTTGGACCGTGGCTTCCTTCCTCCATCTCCAAAGCCAGGAGCTGCCACGCTCTCACACCTCCTCACTCGGACACTGACTCTTCAGCTCCATCCCCGTGTCCATTTAAGTACCCTTGTGATTATATTGGGCCCACCTGGTGGATAATCTGGACTAATCTCCTTAATTGAAGATCAGATAACTTGCGATCTTACTTTCACCTGAAACTTTAATTCTCCTTTGCCATACAACACAATATAGTTAAAAGTCCCAGGGATTAGGATGTAGACACCACTTAGGGACCATTATTCTGCCTACTACACAACCATTTTAAAAATCACAGTGGAAAATCAAAAGTTGTAGTAGAGACAAAAGGGCAAATATGGACAAAACCTCAAATTGCTTATCTTCAAATTCTAAACACTGGAAATCAGTAAATGTCCCTGGCAGGAGCATAAGGATGAACACAAAAATCCCTCTAAGCCTTCTCGGGAATTTCAGAAGCAGCATGAAAGGATAGTTCCAATTCTGGTGCCTGAAAATTGTGTGACCTTAACCACGTCCGTGAACTTGTATTTCTGGACCTCAGATTCCCCATCTTCAAAATAACAGGGTCTGAGTAGACGACCCCTCATATCATTTCCAATAGGTACAGTATGATCTCCAAAAAAGAGGGTTTTGATGAAGATATGAAACTCTGACAAATGTGGGTACTAGTGGCCCGTAATGACATAGCACCTGCCAAAAAACAAGGCAATTAACATTTTATTACTTTAAAAAAATGTGCGGGCTTCCCTGGTGGCGCAGTGGTTGAGGGTCCGCCTGCCGGTGCAGGGGACACGGGTTCGTGCCCCCGTCCGGGAGGATCCCACATGCCGCGGGGCGGCTGGGCCCGTGGGCCATGGCCGCTGAGCCTGCGCGTCCGGAGCCTGTGCTCTGCAATGGGAGAGGCCACGGCAGTGAGAGGCCCGCGTACCACAAAAAGAAAAAAAAAAAAAAAATGTGCAATCTGATACTGAAGTAATAGTGCAATCGTGAGCAGGGAGTCTTTTTCTTATGATTTGCAGATGATGAAGGACAGACTTAGAAGCATTTGGGTCAAAGTAAATACCTATGAGGATTATTATATGAAATAATTTTTACTTAACTTTGTTATTCATTGTATTCATTGTCATAGAAAATGAAAATTAATTGAAATCCTATAAACAGAAACATAAGCTGTTTTTTACAGTTAAAAACAATTGCGTTGAAACATGATTAATGGGCTAGTGAAAGCAGTTGTCAAACAAAAATTTATAACTGACAGACAACAAAAGAATCTCATATTTATGATATTTCATATCATATAAATTAGCATTTATGATTTTATAGTATATCTCAGACTTTAAAACCAAAATAAAAACTCAAATTCCAATTACTTAAAAGAATAATTAATAAAAATGGATAAAGCAGAAAAGCACTTTCTGATATCAAATATGGGCCATCTTGTTTTAAAACCACATTAGTCAAAATTATTCTTTGAATATATGTACCCCTTTCTCTTCATATTAAATATAATTGTACATATGTCACTCAATCATAATTTTGTGGGTGATTTTACAATAGGCCATAACTTGTTGAAATTTGAAGAAGACACCTTGTGGCTAGAAAAAAAAATAAAATCAACTTCAAGGAAAAGCAGATGGGGTTAAGGCAAAGATAAAACCGGTAAGGAAAAGATGTTCCAAGATATGTAAACTTCTGTAATCCCTTTGGTCCTTATTTTCCTTATTTGTGACATATATAATGTTTCCTATCTAACAGATCTGTGATTCTACAAGAAGTGAACTGATCGAGTCCAGGAGATCCAAGTAACAACTGCAAGATGAAACTTGCTCAATATTAAAAGGAGTAAAAGCGTTCCAGACAAAGGCTGAAGAAATAAGACTCGCAGAAACTGACTGAGATGAATGGGGTGGAAGGCAGTGGGGGAGGAATTTGGAGGCAGTTATAGGTGAAAAGATGTTCTGTGCTTCGGATCTTGGGCCAAGTTAAATTAGATAATTGCAAAAAAGTGCAAGTAGATAATTGGAGTGTGGTTTAGGCCTGGAATCCTTTGGGATTATAGGGAAAGTCCCAAGAGCCACCAAGAACAGTGAGGTTGCAATAGAGCTGAAATTGGGGCAGAAAAAGCCTGAAAAGGAAATTTGGAGAGAGGCAAATTGTCATTGGTGGTTAAAATGTAGCGTGAGAGCTAATATATAGTTGATACTCAGTAATACATTGCCCAATTTATTTTATACATATATATGTATACCATTTATACAATCAGATGACAGTAATTACAAAGATTTGGCATTCATTCTTCCAAGTTACATTCTGTAACTGTTATTTTCTTCTTAGGAAAGCTACAGAGGTACCTAAAGGATGATGCAGATCTAAGAAGGAGAAATTCAAACTTAAAAATATTTATTGGACTAATATACTACCAAATGTAAAACCGATAGCTAGTGGAAAGCAGCCGCATAGCACAGGGAGATCAGCTCGATGCTTTGTGACCACCTAAAGGGGTGGGATAGGGAGGGTGGGAGGGAGACGCAAGAGGGAGGAGATATGGGGATATATGTATACGTGTAGCTGATTCACTTTGTTATAAAGCAGAAACTAACACACCACTGTAAAGCAATTATACTCCAATAAAGATGTTTAAAACAAATACATTTATTGGATTTCTGCCGTGTTAATGGCATTAGATACTGGAACAAGGAGAAAACACTGTAATAGAGTAGTAAGAATATTGTGTTTATGCAGTTTTACAAAAGCTCATTATCTGTCATATGATGAACATTTAATAAATGTTGATAGGGATGACAATGATGATTGGATAATAAATAAGAAGGCTTAGATGTTAATTTTAGTTCTGCTAGTTACCAGTTACGTTTTCTTCTGAAAGTCATTAACCTCTCTTTAATCTTAGTTTCCACCTTTAATTAAATCATAAAGAAAAATACCTCTTGTACACCTATTGGATGGGATTTTTGAGAAGAGAGAAGACAATGAATCCTTCTATCTATCTATCCATCTATCATTGCTTTTTGTAAACTCTAAACATCTTAAGAATCCACATGGCTAAGGCAAAGTCTTGTCTGCACACAGACTGTAAGCTAAAAATTGAGATATAATGCACGTACAAGGGCTACAAACACATACAAAATGTTGATGATACAGTGACAGAATACAACAAATGCTGTAAGAAAAGTACAGTTTTATTTTCATTAACACATTAATGAAGGATTATAATACGATATTAACACCAATTGACTCAGTAGACTTAACGGAATGGATCAGAGTAGATAAAAGGAATCACTCACCAAAAACTGCGTTAAAGAAAGGGTGTAAATGTTACATAGAGCATATCTGCAGTTGCAGCCTTAACACTGTACTTAGTCACTTCCATCCTCCACTCCTGACCTTTCATATAGATTCAGTTTTAAACCATCAGACTCTTGAAAACCTAACATACATTTCAGCCTAATGGTACCCATCGATAACTAAAAGAATTTTTGAAACTTTGTAAAGAAAATGTCAAAAACTGCTACTGATTCTAACAGCAGAATATGAGGTATCCTGTAGAAGATGAAGGGTGACTTACAGTGGTATAGAGAAAATAATAATACAATGTATATTGGGTTGAATATAGAAGAAACCACAGAGAAGTTACAGTTAAATTTTAGGGAAACCACAAAATGATTAGATTATAGAATCCTCTCCCTGGGGAAGTAAAAGAAACCTTGTGACTACTAAAACTACATCAGGGGAAATGAAAGGGTGGAGACAATACAGGAATTCTATACCAGAGGGGAGGGGAGAGATGGATGACCTTTGATTTTTTTTTCTGTAGCATTCTTGGACACCAAACTGCTCGGAGACAGCACTATTTTTCCGAATTAACTGTAAATAAATCAGAACCATATGTATTACAATTTCACATTCTGAAAATGACCCTGGTCAACCCTAATGGGGTGGGGAAAGTTACTCATTAAATTCCAGATATTTTCAATTTAGCAGGCTCTGTACAAAGGGCACGAGAATAGGTGTAGCCAGTTGACATCAAGACTAAAAGAGATAAATCTCTGCAAACAGGCATCTGAGGCTGTCTCTCTCCACTGCTTCCTTATCTGTACCTTAACAAGACATCTCCTTCGGGCAAAATATATTCTCACATGACAGAAACTAATTCTGACACAAAATGTTCTGTATTGATTTCTGGGATTCTGTTGTGGCCTCTCCTCAGCAGATTCCTGCTGGACCAAACAGGGAAACCACTTTGATCCATAATTCAATAGAAAGCCCAATATAACTTTTCGAATTTACTACTGACATCTGAGAAGATGAAGAATGGCATCCCATCCTTCTTCCTGGAACTTCAAGCACAATGAATAAAACTTTTCTGTCCAAAGGGCATATTCTGCATGAGGAGCCACATCACTGGGGAGAAACGTACCAAAAATGATCCAAGTTTTTAAATAATAAAGGAAAGGATGAATGGGTGTAGCCGTTAAGTGCTTTTCATTACATTCCTACCCCCTAAGGAAAAGTATTCCTTCTGGATGCCAAGATTAAGCCCTTCTGTGCCATAAAAGGCAGCAGGATGATGTTCTTCACAGCAGTTTTTAGGGTCCTAATCTAATGTGACCCAACTTGATATTCCAACTGGACATAGAAAAAACAAAGGGATCAGCAAAAAAAAAAAAAAAAAAAAAGCCTGATCAGTATTATGATTTTCAACTACTTTTCATGATACATAGTTAAGAATTTCTCAAAATTATCACAATTTTCATTCACAAAAGAATTCAGATATATACCACATATTTAGTAAAATGTACAAGATGCCTTATTTCCAAGGCAACACTTCTGATAATTTCAAAGATGTATTCATAAAATTTCAAAATGCCCCACCACAGTAAAACGCAATATAGTCTTTTATTTTATGATATTGTGCTCTCTAAAATACTTATTTATGAATAATGCATGCAAATCTTAATTATTCAGAAATATGTAAATATCTTTGTGACATCTCTGGGGACTATTGATAACATTGCTATAATTTTGTGCCTGAGATAATATGAAATCTGAGAGTGATTTTTGTTGATCATACCTTAAATTCACTTGAGAAACTTCTCAATCCTAAAATAACTGAATTTATTTCAGGATTGAGGGACATCAGACTTACGACTTTTGTCATTCGATTGCTTTATGTTTTTGAAGGTAAAATATTTTTACACACAAAATCATTTCTCTTTACACTAAAAATAAAATGTCAGAAAGAGAAAGTACAAACAAAAAAATCCTATTTAAAATAGCATAAAAAAATACCAAAGAATAAACTTAACCAAGGAGGTGAAAGACCTATATGCTGAAAACTATAAAACACTGATAAAAGAAATTGAAGATGATGTAAAGAAACAGAGAGATATTCCATGCTCTTGGACTGGAAGAATTAACTTTGTTAAAATGGACATATTACCCAAAGCAATCTACATATCATATTTAATGTGATCCGTATCAAATTATCCATGACATTTTTCACAGAACTGGAAGAAATAATCCTAAAATTCATATAGAACCCAAAGCGATCCTGAGGAAAAGAACAAAGCTGGAGGCATAGCCCTCCCAGGCTTCAGACAATACTACATAGCTACAGTAATCAAAACAGCATGGTATTGGCATTAAAACAGACATATAGATCGATGGAACAGAATAAAGAGCCCAGAAATAAAGCCATATATCTACAGACAATTAATCTTTGACAAAGGAGGCAAGAAAACACAATGTAGAAAAGACAGTGTCTACAGCAAGTGGTGTTGGGAAAGCTGGATAGTCTCATGTAAATCAATGAAATTAGAACACTCCTTCACACCATATAAAAAATAAACTCAAATGTTTTAAAGACCTAAATATAAGACATAACACCATAAAACTCCTACAAGAGAACATAGGCAAAACATTCTCTAAGTCTTACCAATATTTTCTTAGGTCAGTCTACCAAGGCAATAGAAATAAAACCAAAAATAAACAAATGGGACCTAATCAAGCGTATAAGTTTTTGCACAGCAAAGGAAACCATAAACAAAACGAAAAGACAACCTACAAAATGGGAGAAAATATTTGCAAATGATGTGACGAACAAGGGCTTAATTTCTAAAACATACAAGCAGCTCATGCAGCTCAATATCAAAAAAACAAACAACCCAATCAAAAAATGAGCAGAGGGCTTCCCTGGTGGTGCAGTGGTTGAGAGTCCGCCTGCCGATGCAGGGGACATGGGTTCGTGCCCCGGTCAGAGAAGATCCCACATGCCGCGGAGCGACTAGGCCCATGAGCCCTGGCCGCTAAGCCTGCGCGTCCCGAGCCTGTGCTCCGCAACGGGAGAGGCCACAACAGTGAGAGGCCCGCATACCGCCAAAAAAAAAAAAAAAAAAAAAAAAAAAAAAGATCAGAAAACCTAAACAGGCATTTCTCCATAGAAGACATACAGATGGCCAATAGGCACATGAAAAGATGCTCAACATTGCTAATTATTAGAGAAATGCAAATGAAAACCACAATGAGGTATCACCTCACGCTGGTTGGAATGGCCATCATCAAAAAGTCTACAAATAATAAATGCTGGAGAGGATGTGGAGAAAAGAGAAACCTCCTATATTATTGATGGAAATTTAAATTGGTGTAGTCACCATGGAGATTCCCTAAAAAAGTAAAAACAGATCTACCATATGATCCAACATACCACTCCTAAGCATATATTTAGAAAAGAAAACTCTAATTCAAAAAGATACCTGCACCCCAATGATCACTGAAGAACTATTTACAATAGCCAAGACATGGAAACAACCCAAATGCCCATCAATAGACAACTGGTTTAAGAAGATGTGGCATACACACACACACACACACACACACACACACACACACACACACACACACACACACAATCACTCAGCCATGAAAAAGAAGGAAATATTGCCATTTGCAGCAACATGGATGGAAGCAGAGAATATCATAGTAAGTGAAGTATATCAGACAAAGAAAAGACAAATATCATATGATATCACTAATATGTGGAATCTAAAAATATAATAGAAATGAATCTATATACAAAACAGAATCAGACTCATAGACACAAAATAAACTTTTGGTTACCAAAGGGGAAGTGGGGGAGGGTTAAATTAGGAGTATGAGATTAACAGATATAAACTACTATACATAAAATAGATAAGCAAAAGGATTTACTGTATAATACAGGAAAAAATATTCAAAATCTTTTAATAACCTATAATGGAAAATAATCTGAAAAAATATATATGTATAACTGAATTACTCTGCTGTATACCCGAAACTAACACAATATTCTAAAACTAACACAATATTGTAAGTTAACTATATTTTGATGAAAAAATCATTCCTGTTCAATAAAAATCTCTACACTTAATTTGGTACTTACGTGGAAATATACACTAAGATCACATATGTGGGTTTATCATAATATATGACATATATAACATACATTTTTATACAATATATTATGTATACATTATATACATGTATACACATATATATGTATTCATATGGCATATTAATATATACTATATATAATATAGAAATACATATGTATACAATTTTCCCATCCCATAATAATTAGAATTATTTTCATTTTACTCCATTAATAATTATAAATTATCAGGAATAATTCAAAAGCTGAGTATAATTTTTTAACAAATTTTACCATTGATCCAAAAGTTCAATGATCTTTGATAATTGATTACACTTTTAGGCCTTGCAGATGTAATAAATTACAGGTTGGCGCTGATGTCACATAATTCAATATATTTAACCTTCCATTATTTGGTTGTGAACTCTAGCTTTAAAAACATGAAATCAAATACATTTAAATGAACTTCCCTTTACTGCGTTTTCAAATCTGCAGAGAAAAAAATACTCCAACTCAAGTCAGAGTATGTGAAAATGCCTCAAAAAAGAAAAGAGAAAATAAAGGTTTATAATGTTTGGAAACTTTTTAGAAGCTTTGTTTCCAGTATTTTATTTTACTTATAGACCTTGGTCCAACACAAACTAACTAGAGTCAGGATAAATCTAATGATTTTCCACCAAATGAATTCCAAGCTTGCAAAAATAAGAACTGATAATAACAAGAACAATATTTTGATATCTCCCTTTCCTATTTAGGTCCATCAAGAGGAAAACTACAAAAATAAATAGTGGTCAATCCAAAAGGCAGAAGCACAAACATGACAGGCCTTGTGGTATTATTTCCTGAATGGCTCATGTGATTTGTTGGAGAGTATTTTTATAGGCTAAATTACAGGATCATAGAATTATGGAATTTTTAGAACTGGAAGGAATGTTAGCAATCACTAGGGTGCTGTTTAGTAAACTTTCCCTTGAATGTTCAAAACAATACCCGAAGGAACTCATATAATTTCCTAAGACCTCCTTTCCCTGAAGACGGCTTTCTATACATGTTGAGGTGCTGGGTATACAGCACCATGTAGCTTCACTACATTGTGATTTGGTACAGGGTGGATAAGGTTTGCTTCTTTAGGATTCTACCCAAGGAGGTTTATCATTGGAAGTTAAAGGGATTCATAGGCAAACATATTTATCAAAACACATCCCATACAGAAATCCAGATAATACCACCAGGATAAATTTTCTGTGTATAAAAATGCATGTCACTAACTAAAATCTGCAATATGCAGCAGAAACTTTAGCCTAGCTTGTGATCTCTAAGATTACATTATAATATGTTAGTAGATTATGGTGTTTTTTAGGGTAGAGTTTATGTGCTACATTACTGTAACTCATATAGAACCTAGCCTTGCATATAGAAGGAGGTAGATATTTGTTTGTTTTATTTTTTAATACTTTAGGTGGCATCTGTCTCAAAAAGAAAAACAAAACAAACCTCTAGAGTATAATATGGGCAACTAAAATGTCTCATTTATTTTAGTAGAATTATTAGGGAAAATTTAACTGTGCTTAAAGAAGATTATCTCATTCAAGCCTCACAAAACTCTAGTTTGCAAGTGAGAAGACTGCTTAGAGAGGGATAATTATTTGACCTGAGTTACACAGCTGTTAAGGCACAGCTCTGAGCTTCAAGCCCAAATGTCTGTTAAAGCCCCCCTGTGAGGAATGACAGAAAGTGAGAAGAATTTGCACATTAGTTCATCCATTTTTCAAAGGAAGGATAATAATTCTTAGAAAATTTATATCAAGTAAAAAATATGTAATAATTCGAATTACTGTATGAAAAAGGAAAATTTAAACTGAGATGTACCATGGAATCTAATCAAAGAGGAAAATGAAACAAAATCATTCTCCCCAGAAATCTCCCTTTTACCCGTCTCCAGAGTTTCTTCATACTAAAAAAGAAACACAGCATCCCCTGGAATAAAAACGATGCCTGGAAAACATGCTCCTGAGGATGTGATGGACTAAGGTCCTCCTCAATCTACATTCCTCTCAGTCTAGCTCATAACTCTGAATACATGTTGTTGGAATGATTAGCTAGTCTGTGGATTCATCTGCTTCCATATATGCCCGTGGTACAAGTTTGTATATTTCCCTCAACTCTAACTTTCAAGCATGCACAGATTTGGTAAATTATTTCAATCTTTCACAATTTCTGTTCTCAATATGTTGAACTTCTGCCTTTCAAGCATTCTATTAAATAGTTACACTCATTCTCTGAACCCCATTGTCTTTCTGCTGAGAACTAGCGATACAATGTTGATCTTATAGATTAGCAGACTTCACCAGTAGTTGATATTAGAAGTTTATTCTCTTTATTTTCTCTTTCACTGGGCATTTTGCCCCATCCTTGTGGGTGATTTCTAAGGTCACTTGATACCTTTATTTTTATTTAAGGGGGTTTCCTAAGGTCACTGGATATCTTTATTTTTATTTACGTATCTTGGATCTTTCATTAGGAAAAAAGACACTTTTCCACTGAAAATAAATCAAAATACTGGGTGGGCTTGTAAAGTTCCAAAATTATTTGAAAGTCATATTTAGCTGCCAAAATTGATATAATTTATCAGCTGGCATTTTTAGTGCAAGAAAATTTCCAATTATTTGAATCAACTTTTTAAAGTAAATGAGGATATGATCCTCATGTTCATTCTAGCAATTTTTTTTTTTTTTTTTTTTGCGGTACGCAGGCCTCTCACTGTTGTGGCCTCTCCCGTTGCGGAGCACAGGCTCCGGACGCGCAGGCTCAGTGGCCATGGCTCACGGGCCTGGCTGCTCCGCGGCATGTGGGATCTTCCCGGACCGGGGCACGAACCCGTGGTCCCCTGCATCGGCAGGCGGACTCTCAACCACTGCGCCACCAGGGAAGACCCCATAGCAAATTTTTTTTTTTAACATTGTGTTCCCTTGGCTATTTTGTAGTCTGGCTGGATAAAAATTGCAAATCAGCATATTAAATAATTAGAGAGAATTAATAAACTAATGTGAGAACTGATACCATCTCAACTTAGCATTACTACAGTAAGTTTCATTCAGTGCCTTAAGTTTAAAGTAGAAGTGAGTAGTAATCAACAGACTCAAGATTTTTAATACATAATAGTTCTATCTCATTCACATAGTATTTAATGAACTATATTTTACTATATAAAGCAAAAATGTTCTTAATCTATATTTATTAAATCTGATTAATCAATAGTTCTTGTAAAGGGGTCCACTACAGTAACTGTTAGGATTACATAGGAGGAAAAAATCAATTACTCACATTCCACTTTACAGGAAGCAAGAAGTATGTGTAAGTTTATAAGAAATTTTGCATGTTATTTCAATGACCTTTTATCTCAACTTCAAATTTGTCAGATTTTATACATATCTAGGGTATTAAATTTTATTTTAGCCAGCTTCACCTCTGCTTTCTAAATACAGCCCATACAGAGCCTATTTCTTAGCAAAACCATTCTTGTCTGCTATATGGAGTTATTCACTTACTCCCCTGTGATGTATTTGACACATTTTTCAGTTGGAGATCATACCCTATTGTTTTCTAATTATTATTTATGTCTGCCTTCCCTTTTAAAATAATGGACTTGTAAACAGACAGTCTCTTCTGTTTCATATTTCCACACTCTCTACTTGGCACTCTTTCTAGCACTTAGAAGATGAACTAGAATGTAAATTTCCACCAGCCAATAAATTTCATGAGGCAGGGCTTTTGTTGTTTGTACAATGATGTGTCATGATCACCTAGAAAGTGCCTGGCACATAGGAAATTCTCATTAAAGAAATATTCATTGATCTCATAAAGTTTTATTAAATTTAAATTAATTAGTTTATTCAATTAGAATTATTTTTTAAATTTGAATTAGATCCTAAAGTGTCTAATCATGAAAATTATCATTTGCCTTTCTATTAGCTTCTATGAATTGTATCAATGTATAAAATATTTTCTGAATTTAAGTTGACACCTGAACACACATTTCAGTCACCAAAATAAAGCAAAGAATCAGATCTGCTACATCAGATTGTAACCCCTGCCTGCCTTTCTGACACAAGCACCATCTAATACGTGTGCATTACATTTCCCAAGTCTGGTACTCTCATCAGAAGCTTCAACCAAACTGTGTTCGAGTCTTAACACTGAAAATGGGGTGGAAACTTTGCTGTAGAGTCTCACTCATGATATTTCTGGCACTATTTAGGTCATTTCATGCCAAATAATTGCAAGAGGCCACATTAGATTTCAGAAGGACATACCACCTCTTGCCAGAAACAGGAAGATAAGTGAACATGATGAAACTGTCACAGGTTAACAGTAATTACAACAACATATTTTTCAAGCCCTCTCTTTGGCAATCTCCTGTTTCCAGTCTGTAATTTTAATTGTTCCATTCATATTGAATTAAACGTGAACTAGTAAAATTTAACTTATTTATTTAAAAGAGCACTGGACTGTGAAAATCAAGAGACCCAGATTCAGGTATCAATTGAATCATTAACAAGCTGTGTGTCTTTGGCAAGTCCCCTCTTTTTTTTCATTCTTAGGATCCCAAATTGAGAAAACAGGAGATTGAGCTGTGTGATGTTTGAAGTCCCTTCAAGCTCTAAGATTCTAAGATCCTTTTAACTTATCCCTAAACTTTGACATTTCCCAATTTTCACCCATATCATTATACTTTGTGTTCTCTCCTTAGCTTAGAATACCCTCCCCTTTCCCTACTTTTTTAAATCTTGATGACTTTTCAAGACCCAACTTACTGCAAATTTCCAGAAAGAAGCCTTCCCTGATTGCTGTGTGTGGACATATTAACAGCCATATGAATATACTATTTTGTTGGATAGATTAGTTTTTTCTATTCAGCAATAGTTTTGCATAAGTATTAGTCTTGTATCTCCAAGTAGGTTACCTATGCTCTTGAAGAGAGAATGGCTATGCTTCCTTTGTATGCCTCATGGCATTTAGTAGTATTGTAGGTATTCATTAGTTTTCTGTTGTTGTCTACTTTGAAGAAGCACTTGATTGACTGCTTACTTAATTCATTTTTGAAATGAACCTGTAATATTTGTGCAATTAAAAAAATCTACAATTAAAACTTCACAGTTTACTTTTTGCATAAGCTCTTAAGCAAGATCTGACTAAATTTTCCATTCTGTTGATAATGCTGGTATTTGAAGGGTCTTTCGTTTTTGAATTTATATACCTTGTTTCTGAGAATCCATTTTGTTTATGAAGGAGAAAACGGCTTTTGGTGAGACCCCTGTGTGTGTTCAAGTAGTGGGAAATTTTACCATTCCAGATGATTCATTTTAGCTAAAACATTTCTTTATATGGCCTAAGGAATGAGAGGATTATGACTCAAGAGAACCAGATTTTAGTACCAGCTTTGTCAGGAAATCCCTGGATAATAAAACCAATAAATTAAGACGTCTGTGCTCAGCTTTCCTATTACATCTTTAATTCAGTCTTATTCTCCTGACTTATTTCATAGATTAGCTGAAAATGAAATGAGAAAGTTTTTTAAGACAAATTTTAAATACAAGTGGTATAAAAATGCTAGAATATTACTACTTTCAGCTTGCTTTTTCTATCCTCAGTTCAACTGTGTCTTTCTTATCAATCACAATTGTTGAGATTATTTTAAAATTCAAAAGAAAAATTGTACACGAAACTGGGACTTTCCTTTCGCTGAAAATAGATATAGGCAGAAGCAATGCATATGAGACTCATCTAAACTGCCAGTGTGAGTTTTAAAATTACTTTAAAAAATGTTTTAAATTACTTTTCTTTTTTATGAGTTTAAAAAATATGTTTATTTGACAAAATGAAAGGTGGACAACCCTACACTGATTTCCATTTTTAATTTACTTCTTCATGAAAAACAAAAGCACAAGAACCACTGGTCTAGCCCAACTCTTCATTCAAGCAGAAAATAAATCAAGCCCTGGAGTGATCACATGACTTTCTCAAATTCCAGATTTAAAGTGGTTAAAATGATACAAATGATCTTATTTACAAAACAGAAACTGACTCACAGATATCTCAAAATCAAATTTACCGTTATCAAAGGGGAAATGAACATGGGGGGAAGTGATAGATTAGGAGACTGGGATTAACATATACACTTTACTACATATAGAGTAGATAACTAATAAGGACCTACTGTATAGAACAGGGAGCTCTGCTCAACATTCTATAGTAACCTATATGGGAAAAGAATCTGAAAGGGAATGGAGATATATATATATATATATATATATATTACTGATTCACTTTGCTGTACACCTGAAACTAACACAACACTGTAAATCAACTATACTCCAATAAAAATTTTAAAAATAAATAAATAAAAATAAGAGCATATATATAAAAAATTAAATTACTTTTCTATTTAAAAAATTACTTTTCTATTTTCTAAAGAAGACACTTTTTTCCCACAAAATCTCTCTAATACAGTGTGCTTTTACCTTATAGAACATAAAACATATGACTTTTCTACAATGGGTAAATTTGCTGAAGCCTGTGTCTGGAGCACATGAGCCAATGGTTGAGGTTATGGCAAAGCCTATTTCTTACTGAGGTCCTCAGTGTCAAAGAAAACTGTTAAAACATGTGGGAGTGTCGATTAGTGTGTGTTGCATTAACAATACCATTCTCGGACTACCCTGGTGGCGCCATGGTTAGGAATCTGCCTGCCAACGCAGGGGACACGGGTTCGAGCCCTGGTCCGGGAAAATCCCACACGCCTCGGGGCAACTAAGCCCGTGCACCACAACTATTGAGCCTGCGCTCTAGAGCCCGTGAGCCACAACTACTGAAACCTGTGCCCGTAGAGCCTGTGCTCCACAACAAAAGAAGCCACCGCAGTGAGAAGCCCACACACCGCAACGAAGAGTAGCTCCCACTCGCCGTGACTAGAGAAAGCCCGCGCGCAGCGACGAAGACCCAACGCAGCGAAAAATACATTTATGAAAACAAACAAACAAAAGAATACAGTTCTTTACTGAGATATATTAATTCATAAAGAAACTCTAAAACTTTATAGAAGACTACAACTATACACTTTTCTGATAAATATTAAATAAAAATGCCAACAGATAACAAGTGAATTAATTGTCTTGGGTTTCCTCTTAAGATAGTGTATATAACTTTCCGTTAGTTATCTATTAATTAGATATCTTCTAGTTTGTTCAGTTTTAGTAAGACGTTTTTATATTCTTGATTGATCATTCCTTTTAATCTCCTTTTCTTGTTATTTTTTCTTTTGGTTCATTAATTATTTTATTAAGAGCTAATTTTAATTTAATAAAGTACATTCATTTTATCATTTTATTTTCACAATAAACCCATGAGGTAAGTAACATTATCATCTTTATTTAACTAAAGACAAACTTAAGTTTTAGAGAGATAAATAACTCACCAAAGACCACATAGTGAGCAAATGGCCAAGTCAATAACAAGATCCAAGCATTTCTGAATCCAGAGTAGATGTTCTTAACCCTAATCCATTCTGCCTTTGTCTCACCAGCATTATATGTTTATTAGTCCTTAATTCTTATTCCTTGAAGAAGCCCATGATCATTCATCTTTGGAAATAATTTTCATATTTGAAATTTATAATCAGAAAAAAAATTAACTCTAAACTCAGTATTTCAGCTACATTTACATAATATATATCAGAAATTATGAGAATTAAAATGCAATCATAGAATAAGCACATATTCTACATCCACACAGCTCTCTCTATATACAGACACATAATAAGGTAGATTGATTGGTTTTCAATAAAGTAATTCATTCATTCATTTACTTAAGCATAATTCTTTATTTGTCAAGGTCATGAAAAACAAGAAAAGACTGAGAAACTGCCATAGATCTCAGGATATTAAGGAGACATGACTAAATGTCATGTGGTATCCTGAATTAGATCCTGGAACAGAAAAAAGACACTAGAGGAAAAACTGGTGAAATCCAAATAAAGTGTTTAGTTTAATTAATAGTATTACCAAGGCTAGTGGTTTAGTATTGACCAAAGCACCGTAGCAAATATTATGTTAACATTAGGGAAAGCCAAGTAGAGGATGTACAGAAACTCCTTGGACTATCTTTGCAATTTTTCTGCATATTTTGAGATTTTTTTTTTAAGTTTAAAATTTAAAAATGCTTTATTGAATACCTAGCATGTGCTGTACTGTGCTGAGGAGTAGTCAGGAAAGAAGAGTCAAGAGAGCTCCTGCCTTCGATGAGTTCACATCTAATTAGGTTAGTAGTTCTGACTGCAAAAGAGTAGGACACTGTTTTGTATGGATATGCACAGAAAGCAGATGGGGGTACAAAGAAAAGAGGACATGAACTCTACTTGGCCAAGATAAAGAATACTTAGTGGTTCAGAAAATATTTCACTTTATTATCTAAATTGTTAGGGTGACAAAAATGGATACTATTTGTAGGCCAATATTGCTTCTTATTTTAAGGATAATGTTGAAAAAATTATGTGTGGACAAATATTTCTCTTTATGAATAACAAAAGGTTTTATATAGATAGATTAGATAGATAGGTAGTAGATAGATGTAATAAAAAGACTGGATATAAAAATTGTCTTATATATAATACTAAAATACTTTTCTTAAGGTAGTGATATGCAGTTTGCTTTATTCTATTTTTTTTTTTTTTTTTTTTTGCGGTACGGGGGCCTCTCACTGTTGTGGCTTTTCCCGTTGCGGAGCACAGGCTCAGCGGCCATGGCTCACGGGCCCAGCCGCTCCGCGGCACGTGGGATCTTCCCGGACCGGGGCACAAACCCCTGTCCCCTGCATCGGCAGGCGGACTCTCAATCCCTGCGCCACCAGGGAAGCCCTTGCTTTATTCTAGACACTAATAGCATCTAATTAGCAAGAGACCCAAGAGAATAGGAAATATTTTAACATTTCAATTGGTAGTGGGCAGTATAGATAGCAGTTCTTCTCCATTACAACATAATTTTACAAGCTCCTGTTAGACTTGTAGAAATATTAACTTTTTCAAGAAATAAGGACTTATAACTGAAGTTTTCTTAGGCTTGTTTATAATGCCATCTATCATGTTTCAGATAGGAAATTTTTATCTAAATATGGTCCTCCGATATTCAATTACATTGTCTACATTTAACAGAGTTATGAAAACTAATGTAGTAATTGCTTTGATAAGAGGTTTAGGTTAGTATTCAAAAACATAGTATCCTTGAGAGAATAATTATAAATCAACTATGGGATCTGCTTTTGTAACTAATCATTTAGAAACGCATTAACAGAAGGTTCTGTGAACAGCTGAAATACTGGGCATGTCACTTTATGTTTGGGTACTATAAATAGAGGATTAAAAAGGCTTTATGAACGTTTAACTACATTTTAACTAACACCCTGCAGTCCATTTTCTATCAGTAAAATGCCTAGGAGTTTACACTTGTAGAGTTTCAAGAAATCCAGATGGACTGCATTACCGTTTGGCTTCTTTGAGCAGTGTGAAAACATGACCTTGTTTCTCACAAAAGTATACAGTTTTATGTTAGTGTTAAGTGCTGTAATATCTCTAAGCTTTTAACTTAATTTGACCGGCTCAAAACAAAATATTCCATTTTGTTGTTATATGAGAATTGTTATGACTCACGATGATACTGGCCTATTTGCCAATAATGGGACCTAACATAAATATACAATCAATAGCATCAGGACGCCATCTTAGGTATGTAAAGCTGACTTTTTTGATACACCATTAGACATACATGGACTTGGATTTGTTTTCCTGGTAGTGGTAATAAATTTGACTCAATCCATCCACATTGTGTTTTCCAGTCCTTCATATGACCTGCGGTTTTATTTGCATTTTAGTTGTCAAAGTTCTCAGACACAGTAAATTCAGATATATTGAAGTAATAAAGTTTGTTTTTGGTTCACCAGCCCCTACTTTCTCTACGTTGGCCTCTCTTGCTTACTCAACCTTTAGATATTCTCTCAAGAAATGTTCTCAAGATAGGAGCTGATAACCTCATTTACATTTCAACATGAGAAACAAAAAGCATATTAACTTCCCCAGTGGTACTTTCTTTTTTTGGCAGTTGAAAAATCTATTCAAGCAAAGGACACAAAAGGGAACCTCTGTAATATTGAATACAAATAGGATTATTGTAAGTTCTGCTTGGAAGGAAGCATGAACCTTTTCATTATCCTAACATGGATGATCCATAGAAACGCTTATATCTAGGTTTGCTGGGAACAGATCCAGTTCACATCTGTTACCCTGGCCTAATTACAAATTGAGTTTCATTTTACTGTCAAAAAAAAAAAAAATCCCAATTTGGATTTTAAACTATATAGTTGTTTAGCCCTGTGAAAGACCTTGCCCACAGAGGGACCCATATTTTGCCCACAACAGGATATAGTGAAGAATACATAAATGAACTGTAGTTAGTTAGGGCCAACATTTCACGATAGTCTAGAGTAGAGCTTGTGAGGCTATTACTGTGATGCCATTTCCCTGAGTCTTTCTCAGTTTTCAGCTACTACTTTTTACATGAATATGAATCATTACATAATGTGATATATATTTCTAATTGAGAAAAATTCAAGTGGAGAAAAGCTTTAATTAACTTTTGTTTAAATTTCATGACAAGGCAAGCCTTGAAAACATGATAATTTTATAGAAAATAATACACACTGTTAAATAAAGCAAGATGAGGGAAAAGGTATATATTTCCATTAGATACACATCAGCAATAAACACCTCAATCATGAAAATAAAAATCAGTAATAAGCATTTTTCTATCTGTTGCTGATGGCCCATTGTAATACATCTACGTCATAGCCAAAGAAACAAAAAACTTTGAGCCAGATCTAGTGATTTATTTTTTTACATATCAGTTCAATATATACTTTAAAATGGGAGTTTTATATAAATGTATGAATTTTTAGTATTTTTAAAAATCTGAATTCCTCTTTAGGTAGCATGTGCTTTCTTCAGTTTAAAATAATCCTTTAAATTCCTCACCATTCTTGTACTTGAGCGTTTTGATTTCTGTATAGTTTACCTGGCCTGTGCTGAACGTACTCAGTCAGCACTTAGCGTGGTGCTTTTTTTTTTTCACTCTATTGGCTAAAAAACAAAAAAATTTACTTTCCAATGCTTTCTTGCAACTAAGGAGGCTGGGAAACTCAAAATTACTTTCCCATAGTTCCTGAGCACCGAAGTTCTGGATGTGTCTTTGGTTCTAGTGACTGATAAACTCAGATTAGTTTCGGAAGACAAAAGTGAGGCACTTCTGTTTCCAATTTTGTCCTTGGAGATGTGAGTAATCAGTAGTGGTTACACGGGTGGATCCAGCATTCCAGTGTCTGGTAACCTGCTGCGGGGAGACCCTTGTAATCGCCTAGATGTTAGCAGCAGGAGTTTGCTGAGCTCTGGGCTGCAATTATGAATTGACTATCGCGATGGCATCCCCTGACTCTAGCCCTCCAGTCACTCCCCGACGGTGTAAAGCAGACATTTATTCAGGAAAAATCACTAGAATTATCACTCTTAGTTACAAACATGTGAATTAAACTATACTCATTGTCCCATGAAAAAATGTAACAGAACATTTTAGGTGACCCACACTGCTCCCATATCCATTATTAGGCCAATGCAAGTGCTTCTGAGTTGGAGGTAAGAGATTTGAATGATCAGGGGCATTTTTTTTTTTTTTTTACATCGTTATTGGAGCATAATCGCTTTACAATGTTGCGTTACTTTCTGCTGTACAACAAAGTGAATCAGCTATGTGTATACATACATCCCCATATCCCCTCCCCCTTGAGACTCCCTCCCGCCCTCCCTATGCCACCCCTCTAGGTGGTCACAAAGCACCGAGCTGATCTCCCTGCGCTATGCAGCAGCTTCCCACTAGCCATCCATTTTCCATTTGGTAGTGTATATATATGTCAAGGCTACTCTCTCACTTCGTCCCAGCTTCCCCTTCCCCCCACTGTGTCCTCAAGTCCCGTTCTCTCTATAAACATCCGCTAAAAGTGGCTTACTTTTTCAATATAGAAGAGGGATCCCTAAAAGGTACAGTGTCAGGACAGGGAATAGAAATCTTTCTAATTATTTCAAACAACAACAAAAAACTTGATCGTGAGGAATTAGATCTTCCTTTACACCGTCCGGGGATGACTGGAGGGCTAGAGTCAGGGGACTGTCATTGCGATAGTCAATTTATTCCTGCCCTGCCACTAGGTTCATCAGTACCATTTTTTTAGATTCCATATATATAGGCATTAGCATACAGTATTTGTTCTTCTCTTGCTGACTTACTTTACAATGATCAGGAGCATTCTAAGAAGAGTATCAAAGGCTCACCTATTTCATGGATTTATATATCCCCAACCAGTATCTGCGGGTAGGAAAAGGAACAAATGTCAAGGACCACCCTCCCAAAGAGAACAGAACTCACAGTGATGGGATAAAAAGTCTGGATATAGAATTTAGTTTGTCAATGGGAAGGCCCATTATGAAGCAAAGATATCGAGACTGACTGCCTGTACCTCAGATCCAACACAGACACCTTCACATGACGTGCGTGATTTGGGAGCAATGGCTAAGGAGATGGGTCGATTGAACTCTATGAGATTCCACTCCAACCTCTCAAGGTGTTGATGTGCAAAGGCTCCCGTGTATGAGCCAAGTTAGCAAAGAGAGAGACGTTAGCTTCTTGTGGAATAGTTCCTATTGGTTCCATTACGCCTGGAAAACTAGGACAATTATTTTCTCCCAAATTCTCTTCTTAGAACTCTTGTCTGTGAAGGATTTAAATGCTTCAGTTAAATATTTCTATTGCTGGCAGCCTAATTCCTGTCCATGTGACTTCTTTCAAACCACAGCAGAAGTCTCACATTGGTCTCCTACCCACAGGGTCTCCCCAGCACTGCATACTTCTAACAGATTCATCATCACAGGGCTAAAGGATTCCAGTGAGTTTCTGTCATCCTGGAACACTGACTGGCATTCTAGAACGCAGGACAGAAGTGTCTATGAAAAAGTATTTGTAACTTAATAACATATAGGTCAAAAGCAATTTCCCCAAAAGGATTAATGATACGAGAACCCCATTTCATTTCCAGTGTGCTGGCAGCAGTAACCAGTGATTTGTCTCTATGATGACATTAGGAGAAGCTGAAGCATGAAGCTCTTCACCCCACAAAGAGAAAAACTTACTGTCAAACGTGGTATAGTTGGGAGATAAAGAGCTACTGCCTGGTAGCATCATAGAGAGAAGGTCATGAAGTCAACCATTCTCTAGTTCCACATGCCTTAAGAAAGGTCAGTAGCTCAAGTAGTGATCATTTTATGATCTAAGCTTTTAATGAAAAAGGAAGCCTCTCTGACGTATAAGACAGTATCACACATGGCAAATGATTAAGCTTAAAATTGCCATAGAGATGCATGTAATACAGCACAAATGCAATAAAAATATGAGGAACTCTGTTGATGAAGAAGAGATGTTATTCTCTCCCCAGGAGTGACTTACTACATCTGTTAATTTATGGGTGCCATGCTGGCACTGGATAAGAGCATCCTGCCAGACAGTGGTACAAGTTATTCTGAGAACTTAACATTCATATGTTGACTATGTTTTCAATAAGCAAGCAACAAGGCCCACTGGCATAGACCAAAATTTCATATCAGATTGCATATATGAGAATTAAAAAGCCTCTGTAATACTTGCCCTTATCCTCAAATTCTACAAGCTGTTTCCCACAAATTCAAAACATTCAGCTACTCAGTGCATTTGGTCTTGCTTATGCCCAAACATCAGATCAGCATGCATTAGTTCATTCTGAAAACACAATCACCTATTATCATCATTAGGTGATTCTGTAGTCAGAACAATACATAGGAACTGCCTCTGCTGTCAAGAAGCTCATATTCAAGTGGGAGAAAGAGAGAGAAATGTAAGCACACCATTACAATACAACATAACACATGCAACTATACAAGCACAGGCAAGATAAAGAAATATAGACAGGGCTGTGAGTAAAGTGAGGCAAGTCAGCAAGGATGGCAGATAATATTCTACGTGCTTCCTAACATTTACAGTTAGTTTCAGATCACATGACCATGCCTACTTAAGGACTGTATGTCACTTAAAGGACAGTTCCCCCCCATGTCCCACTCTCTCTTTCCCTTTGGTGATGGCCAGGAAGGCCTTATGGAGACTGCAAAGCCACCGCATAGAGGCAGTCTGGAACTCTGAGGCTACTTGAAGAAGAGGCCTTAGTGGGATTGAGAAATAAACTTTATCTTGTTGAGCCACAGAGTTCTCTAATGTGTCTGTTGCATAGCTAACATTTACTATCTCGGCTATTTTAGAGAGAAGTAATTTGGTCAACTTCGTTAAATGTTACAACTTGGATCTGGGAATACAAAATTGTATCAGATTTTGACAGGTGAGTCATAGACTGCAGCATCAAGTAGCATAGTCACTGAAAAGAGTTCATATGTATATGAAGATATGCAGTTCTGAAACACTCTTCAATACTCTAAGATTTGATAGTCACATATCAATAGGCAGGATAGGAGAGATAAGCAAGATTCTCTACATCATCAAAAAGAAATTTTAAAATCGTATGGTCAAAAATCAAGTATTGATTTTTTTTTTTTTTTTTTTTGGCGGTACGCGAGCCTCTTACTGTTGTGGCCTCTCCCGTGGCGGAGCACAGGCTCCAGGCGTGCAGGCTCAGCAGCCAGGGCTCACAGGCCCAGCCACTCCGTGGCATGTGGGATCTTCCTGGACCAGGGCACGAACCCATGTCCTCTGCATCGGCAGGCGGACTCTCAACCACTGCGCCACTAGGGAAGCCCTCAGGCATTGATTTTTAAAGGGAGTCAAAACCATGGCCTGGTTTGTGTTTCCTAAAAAGGTCAATCTGGTAGCAAAATGAAGAATATTATGAAAGTAGTTTGACAGATAGGTTAAAAACCATCAGCCTGGGTAAAAAAAAAATAAGACACAACAAAAGCACAGACACAGAAGTAAAAAGGTTTAATCTAATGACTACTAACAAGGCAAAATTTGAGGGGCTTAGGTAATTGATTATAAAAAGGAGGATTAGTGAAGGAAGAGTCGGAGCTTAACTCCTAATTTCTAGCACCTGTATGGATAATGCCACCAGTAGCTGAGCAGTTACATAGGAGAAAGATTTGGAGGTAAAATAATGAGTGTATGACTCATTGCGTTGGCAAATTTTCAGCAAACAGGTAGAAACCTCAGAGCCTATCTAAAGCCTAGAAATAAAGACTTCTCATAACATTGTGAATATAGTAAGTACTCAATATATATATGTTTTCCTGTTTTTCTTTAACTGAAGGATAGCTATATCAAGGGCATGAAATTTGGGAACTAGACCAATGATTAGAAAATATTATTTGTTCATAAACCACAATAGCAAAGGTTTTGATAGTATTGAACTGAGAAGAAACATGCAAATGCCATAAGAAGATTTGATATTTCCAAAGAATCTCTGAAGGAATGACAACCATGTCCTGTTATCCAATCTCAGCAATGGAATTCGTTTGCTGCAGAACTGTTTCCACACACTTTCTGAACTAAAAAAGAACAGATCATTATTTCCTGAAAATTAAGTAAAGAGAGGGAAGAGGATGAAGCAGAGCAGATAGAGGAATTTTTTTAAAAACCCAAGATTTTCTATAAAGTCTTATGAAAACTTCTCCATTGCAACATTGGAGATGATTGACAGAAAGAAAAAACAAAGGAAAGAAAATAAAATCTTGTTAACAAAAGTATGAATTAGCTTCTACCAAACCTAACGTTTCCGCAGCCCACACGTATGACATACTTTATTAGGCTATACGCTAGTTGAGTAGATGCTTCCTGGGGGCAATTTCACTATTTACAAGGTTTTAATGCCGTAGTGGTTGTCCAGAACTTGTTAATGTTACTAAAGGTTTTCCCCAAGAGGGTTGCCACAGCACAGCTGTCAAAAGTATACCCACTCAGTTTAAATAATCAGTACGACATTTTACAAATGAGTAAAAGCCAAGAGACTCAAAAGTCTGGAAAACTTATCCTGAACTAACAATCTTGATTTCCTCAAAGTCTTAAAAATGAAAAGAATAAAAATGTCCACATTACCGGTAAAGATTCTTGAAGTTGTCTCTGCATAGTTTTCTGTAACTAATTACCTTTAAAAAATGAGTGTTTGCAAAGCTAATATAAAGCAACATTCTCAAATGGTCAAAATCTTGGACCGCATACACCTGGCCTTGGTTATTTTTCTGTGTGACCTTAAGAAGTTACTTTCAGTTTCCCCGTCTACCAAAAGATGATAAAAAAAAAAACATTTGTTTACCCCTAGAACTCTGGTGGAAATCAGTTAATAAATTAGAAAAAGTTATTCTGAAAATTATAAAAGTACTTCATAAAATCCAATTATCAATTATACTTTCAGAGCTTTATTTTTTTTCTCAAAGGCATTTGCACTAAACTAGATGTAACATATGTATAATTAAACTGTTACGTTTCTTCTCATGTGTAAGCATATGTTTGGAACTGAGCAAGGAGTGAATTTTTAATCAATGTATATTCTTCAAGACAAAAAAGGCTATTCATCACAAAAGTAGCTATAAGAAATAAAGGGAATGCTACATGGATCTTATATTGAGAAACATTTATTTATAATGGTAACAATAACGATCACTTT
This sequence comes from Phocoena phocoena, assembly GCF_963924675.1. NCBI lineage: Eukaryota > Metazoa > Chordata > Mammalia > Artiodactyla > Phocoenidae > Phocoena > Phocoena phocoena. The sequence continues at coordinate 28,424,192 of NC_089227.1, read as the reverse complement.
CACTGATTCTAGAACACATAACTTTATATCTCTGGAATTAAGATACATTTTACAATTGAGGGCAATTCATAGTTTATTGATAATGGGGGGTTTTTTGTACAGAAAATAATGTGTCTTAGAAAAAACTATGTGTAATGTGTTTGAATAGTGCTTTCAAAGTGCCTTCTTTGTGGATGCAAACTGAAATCCTACTCACTCAGCAAAATGAAGATATTTTTTCTGTATTTTATAAATACAGAAATTCACAATCAGACTACTAAGAGCAAATGTGTGTCAGTTCATGCCTTCCAGAAGAGAGGCCAAGATGGAATTAGACATGAAAGGGAGTTAATGGGCGAGAGACAGGAAAAGGCAGGAGGGACTTCAGACCTTGATGCTGATCTTGACTCCTGTGGAAGGATAGAGAGGATTAAGAAGGTTTGTATTGAGCCTATTACTGCTGCTAGGATGGTGAGAAATCATGAGGCTAGGTCTCCTGTTGGAGGAGTTCCACGTCTCACAATAACGGGCCCGCCTTAGTACATTGCCATGTTCAGTTACCAACTGGGAGCTACCTGGGAGGAGTATGGACTTGGCAAGATGATGATGGGGCATCCAGACTGACAGCAGGTGGGACCTTCAGTCAACTGCGCTTCCCGCAGCCAGAAATCTTAGTTGTGGATTTCCATGGCCACCACACATGGTTTAGGCAACACAGCTCTTAAAAATTGGACCTATTTCCTTTGTATTATGAAATCTTTTTATTTCTAAGAAAAAAAATTTATTCCATATTAATAAGTCATATTTTTATAGCACATAGGAGTTTTTATTTCACACACATTATAAGTTTACTGGTATGTAAAGCCAAATAATTTAGTGTTATAGAAACACAACATGAAAAATTTGCTTCCTGTTTTCAGCATCTACACTTGATTATTTACTTGTATATTGTATCCAGAACCCACAAATCTCTCGTGTATTAATCAGCAGCATTGTGAAATGTAAAGAACACCAGCGGAGGATTCAGGAAACCTAGTATTTGTCACTTTTTTTGTTCTGACCACAAACACACACTCTCTCTCTTCTCTCTTTCTCTCTCTCTATCCACCCCCTATCTGTCCCCTCTTTTCTTTCTTTCTCTCTCTCTCCTAATGACCTCCTGGAAAATCATTCAGCCTCTCTCAGCTATAATTTCATTATAACTAAAATGAGTAATAGCATTTGAAGTAGTTACCTTGTGAAAATATGTTCAATCAATTGACTAAAGAGTTTACAGAAAATTCTAGGTGGTGATTAACTATACTAAAGGAATTCTAAATTCTGCAGAAAATAAAGAAATTGGACCAGCTTAACAGAACACAATAGGCTGATTCTGTTCTTTTCAATCCTAGCCAGATCTGTGGTTTCTAAAGCAAACTTGAGCTATGCTCATATTTTAAGGACTCATCTACTGGTGGCACTGCCTACTAATAACACTGGATTTGCACAAACTGTTATGTTTCAGAAAGGGAAATATACCTCTAATCTGTGGTTTTTTAAATATATGTATAAAATATGAAGTAATAAAAACTGATCCAAAGAATATGGTTTCTTATAGTTTCAAGGTGGCTTTTAGGAAAAGTCCATAAATTTTTAAAGGTAGATCTATTGACTAAGGCGAAAAGTATACTGAGTAAAAGAACAATAGAAAACAGCAGAAAAGAAGGAACAGATTGGAAAAGAAGTTTCACTGTGTCTCTGAATTCTGGTTTTAAGATTGTATCTTTTGAACAATCATAATTTATAAATGAATTAGACAATATTATGATGAGGTGACAAATAAAATGAATTATATTTCAAATATAAAAATATTTTGTGATTTTGATTCATATAGTGTATTACACAGACTATCTTTTTTGATCAATAGGCTAATGTAATTGAAATAAATAATGTAATTGAATTGACTTTATTAATTGTAATCCCTATTAAAATGAATATCAATTTAGTGGTAGTAACCAAGTTACAAGGCTATATATTCAGAAAATTTCTTTTCCTTCTTAGCAAAATGATAAATGAAATTGAAGAGATACTAAAGTTGAATAAGATGAGAGAGAGATGTAAATATGCCATTCCAAGCAGTCAAATGAACAGCCATGGAAGAAAGGAGCAGTTAGACATTTACAATTGAACAGTAATAATTTTATATAAAAATATTGTATATTTTATCACTTCACTTCACATGTAAAAATTATCATTTTATATATATCTGGAAAAACCTATAATTCAAAAAGATACATGCACCCCTATGTTTATAGCAGCACTATTCACAATAGCCAAGACATGGAAACAACCTAAATGTCCATTGACAGATGAATAGATAAAGAAGATGCGGTAGACCTACACAATGGACTATTACTTAGACATAAAGAATAATGAGATTAATGCTATTTGCAGCAATAGATGAACCTAGAGATTATCATACTAAGTGAGGTAAGTCAGAAAAAGAGACAAATACCATATGATATCACTTACATGTGGAATCTAAAATATGACACTAATGAACTTATCTATGAAACAGATACAGACTATAGAGACAGACTTGTGGTTGCTAAGGGGAAGAGGGGATGCGGGAGGGATGGATTGGGAGGTTGGGATCAGCAGATGCAAACTATTATACATAAAATGGATAAACAACAAGGTCCTACTGTGTAGCACAGGGGGCTATGTTTAATAGGCTGTGATAAAGTATAATGGAAAAGAATATGAAAACGAATGAATATATATGTATAACTGAATCACTTTGCTGTACAGCAGAAATTAACACAACATTGTAAATCAATTCTACTTCAATAAAATTTTTTTTAAAAAAATCACCACTTTAAGTGTATGAATCTATGAATTTTGACAAATGTATTCAATAAACAGTAACCACAATCATGATATGGAACATTTCTTTCACTCCGAAAAAGTTTTCTCATAGCTTATTTCACTGAACCCCCTTCCCTTATCTTCACCCCTAGGCAAATATTCATCTGCTTTATTAACACTATAGCTTTGCCTTTTCTAGAATTTCTTACAAATGGAATATAGAATGTAGCCATTTTTGTCTGTTTTTTTCACTTAACATAATGCTATTGAAATTTACTTATTCTAATACCAATTTATTCTTTTTATTCCTGAGTACTATTCCATGGTGGGGTTTACCACAATTTGTTTATCCCCTCTTCAACCGAGGGACACTTACAATATTTTTACTTTTTGGTCATCAGGATCAAAGCTGCTATGAACATTCAATAACAATTCTTTGTGTGAACATATATTGTCATTCCTCTTGAGTAAATAACTAGCAGAAAGATTTCTAGGTTACATGATAAATGTGTACTTAACTGTATAAGAAACTGATAAATGATTTTCCAAAATAGCAGTCTCATATTGTATGCTTACCAGTGTTATATAAAATTTTCAATGGCTTCAACACACCTGGTATTGTCAATCTGTTTGTAATTCTAGCAATTCTAGTGGGTTTGAAATGATAATTTGTATTGTCCTAATGATAATGAATGATGTTGAGAATTTTTTATGTCCTTATTTGCCATGTCTATATTGTCAAAGTCTATATTGCATTCAGCTTTCCTCAGTGTATCCCAAATTCTTAATCTGTTTCAGACCCACCCAGACTAACACACTACATTTAGTTGTCATGTCAACTTAGGCTCCTCTTGATTGTGACAGCTTCTTACATGTTCCTTATTTTTGATGACCTTGACAATTTTGAGGATTGTTAGTCAGGTATTTTGTAGAATGTTCCTTAATTGGTATTTGTCTGATGTTTCTCTCATGATTAGACTGGAGTTACATGTTTTGGGGAAGAAGAACACAAAGGCAAAATGCCATACTCATCATATCAAGTGTTCATACTATGGATATGGCTTTTAGTTCATCTTAAACTTGATGACCTCGTTTGAGATAACTTTTGCCAGGTCTCTCCACTGCAGAGTTACTTTCTTTCTCCTCCCTTTCCATACCCTACTCTTTGGAAGAAAGTCACTTTGCAAAGCCCACATTTAGAGAGTGGGGAGATGTGCTCACCCCCTTAAGAATAGAGTATCAACATAAATTATTTGGAATTCTTCTGCATGGAAGATTTGTCTATTCTAACTCACTTATTTGCTTAATCATTTATTTACATGAGCATGAATCCATGCATATTTACTTCATACTTTCGTTTATAATCAAATACTATTTTTTTCTCAAATTGTTACAACTTTGGTCATTGCGGAGCTCCTTCTATATTGGTTGATATATCTCTTTGACATTCCCCATCTTTTAGGGGGTGGTCACTTTCTTACTTTATGGCCCTGAAAGATGTTCTAGGTTCACTCTGCATGTTTCTTTCATAATCCTAGAATCAGGAATTCACCAAAGAGCCCAAGTTTCTTTTATTAAAGAATGGGATTACAAACAAATTTCTAGCTGCTAAATGCGGTCGCTGCTACGGTGTGTCATTGATTCTTGGCTCCCAAAGCTAACAGAGCAAAGAGATATATGTGTGTATAGTAGCCTATGCACATATACATATGTATAAATATTTCTATATGGAACAACTTATATTGATATTAAGCTAAATCTGAGTATACCCTGATATCACCAAGTCTTATGCACTGCCACATGGATTATTCTCAGCCTCCTTCCATTTCTTGTCTGCAAATTCCCACTCCAACAGGCTCCTACCATCCAATATCCATTTACTTAACTGTTCAATTCCAAAAGACATGAACAGTGGCTTCAGGGTTTTTAATCAATACTCCATGGGAAACAATCTTATCAACTAGAGTTGAGTGCATATACACAGTTTTTTTTGCCATTAGTCTTACACATTACATTAATTTCCAAAGGGACATAGGTCAGCCTTTTCTGTCACCCCTCTCAGGGAGCTTTTCTCACTGAAGCACTGCAAGGATAGACATTACAGAAAGATACTCTGATTTGTAGATTCAAATACCAAATAAAGGACCTTCTAAAGAGGTATGAGAGGAAAAAACAAATATATGAGACAATAGCAAGAAATGTTGGATAAATTTTTAAATCTATGAGAAGAATACAGTAAAGACATGTTTCTATAAGCCCTAAAGACTCTACAGTACTAAAACTACCAGAACTGAAAAACAAATTCAGAAAGGTAGCAGGATACAGGGTTAACATACAGAAATCAGTTGCATTTCTTTACACTAACAATGAAATACAGAAAGGGACTGTTAAAAAACAATACCTTTCAAAATCACACCCCAAAAATAAAATACTTAGTAATAACTCTGACCAAGAAGGTATAAGAGTTATATGCTGAGAACTATAAAACATTAATAAAGGAAATTGAAGATGATTCAAAGAAATGGAGAGCTATTCCATGCTCTTGGATTGGAAGCATTAATATGGTCAACACGGCCCTACTACCGAAAGCAATCTAAAGATTTAATGTGATTCCTATCAAATTACCCATGACATTTTTCACAGAACTGGAACAAATAATCCTAAAATTTATATGGAACCATGAAAGACCCAGAATTGTCAAAGCAATCCTGAGGAAAAAAACAGAGCAGGAGGCATAACCGTCCCAGACTTCAGACAATACTACAAAGCTTTGTATTGTAATTTGTAATCAAAACAGCTTTGTATTGGCACAAAAACAGACATATAGATCTATGGAACAGAATAGAGAGCCCAGAAATAAACCCACACACCTACAGTCAATTAATCCTCGACAAAGGAGGCAAGAATATACAATGGGAAAAAGTCTCTTCAGCAAGTGGTGTTGGGAAAGCTGGACAGCCACAGGTAAACCAATGAATTTAGAATACACCCTCACACCATACACAAAAATAAATTCAAATGGCTTAAAGACTTAAATATAAGACATAACACTATAAAACTCCTAGAAGAGAACACAGGCAAAACATTCTCTTATATAAATTGTACCAATGTTTTCTGAGGTCAGTCTCCCAAGGCAATAGAAATTAAAAATAAACAAATGGACCTAATCAAACACACAAGGTTTTGCACAGCAAAGGGAATCATAAACAGAACAAAAATTTACAAACCTTACAAACAGCTCATAGAACTCAACAAAAAAAAGACAAAAAACCCAATTGAAAAATGGGCAGAATACCTAAGTAGACATTTCTCCAAAGAAGACATACAGATGGTCAACAGGCACATGAAAAGATACTCATCATTGCTAATTATTAGAGAAACGCAAATCAAATCTACAATGAGATACCACCTCACACCAGTTCGAATAGCCATCATTAAAAAGTCTATAGCAAATGCTAGAGAGGGTGTGGAGAAAAGGGAACCCTCCTACACTGTTGGTGGGAATGTAATTTGGTGCAGCCACTATGGAAAACAATGTGGAGGTTCCTCAAAAAACTAAAAATAGATTTGTCAAATGATCCAGCAATCCCACTCCTGGGCATATATCCAGACAAAACTATAATTCAAAAGGATACATGCACTCCTATATTCATAGCAACACTATTCACAATAGCCAGGACATGGAAGCAACTTAAATGTCCATCGACAGATGAATGGATAAAGAAGATGTGGTACATATATATATAATGGAATACTACTCAGCCATAAAAAGGAATCAAATAATGCCATTTGCAGCAACACGGATGGACCTAGAGATTATCATACTAAGTGAAGTAAGTCAGAAAGAGAAAGACAAATACCATATGATATCACTTATATGTGGAATCTAAAATATAACACAAATGAACTTATCTATGAAACAGAAACAGACACACAGACATAGAGAACAGACATGTGTTTGCCAAGGGGTGGGGTATCGAGGGGGAGTTTGGGGTTAGCAGATGCAAACTAGTATATATAGAATGGATAAACAAGGTCCTACTGTATAGCACAGGGAACTATGTTAAATATCCTGTAACAAACCACAATGGAAAAGAATATAAAAAAGAATGTATATATGTATAACTGAATCACTTTGCTGTACAGCAGAAATTAACACATTGTAAGTCAACTATACTTCAATAAAATTTTTTTAATTTAAAAAGGCATGTTTCTATAGAGTATAATACTGAAATATTCACCTTTCTTTCATGAATTTGAAACACTCTTTACATATTAAGCTTTTTAAAAGTTTGTCCTACAAATATTTTTATATATCATAGTTTATCTCCTCAATAGTTGACTATCATTTTACACACAATCATTTATGTTTTTATAATGGCAAATTTGGCAGGTGTTTTTGGGATTCTCTAGATTTTATGCTATATTTAGAAAAGACTTTTCTACTTCCAACACAATATTTTCCTAGCAGTTTGATGGTTTTAAATTTTACATTTAGGTCTTCAGTCTGTCAGTGAATTTGGTAACATCTATGCTTATTTCTACCACCAATTTTTTCATCACGGAATAAATAATTTATTAACCCAGAACTCTCACAAACTTTTAAAAATATTATAATTAAATGTTATTTTATGTGGATATAGCTTTCTGGTGCTAAAATCATTCTCCTTAGAATGCTGAAATCACAAATCATCCATTGTTGTCAACCATTTAATGACATAAATGATGCCAAAATAATTCTGTATTTTGTGGGTAACTGGATTTTCTTAGTTTATAGAGTTATTTTATATAATTTTTCTTCAAGTATTTCATTGACATATGATTAGTTCATTCACAATTCCTTTCCAAATTCAGCGGTGCTTTTTGATATAAGATTTAAGTCTTTTTGCAACTCAGCAAAAAGAAAATAAATAATAATATGGAAATTTAATCCATGGTTCAAGTTATGTACAATAAAATCAAATATGACTACCTTAAAGATTCAAGTAGTATTATTCATAAAGGAGTATAAAACCAGAAAACCATATTAAAATATTTTAATATTTATTTTTTGATAGTGGAAAAATATTAACTTAAAGTTGGAGGGTCATACATATGCCACATTTCATAAATTAAGTCCTGATGACAATGGCTGAGGATACTGACTAGCCATATTGGTAGTTTTTCAGTACATCAAATTGCCTTTCCCTTTCTTGCCTCTGTGCTTTTACCTGTTTGGTCCTCTCTGCCTAGTTATCTTTCACCAACTATCCAGCTATTTCCTTCTCATTGTTCAAGGATATACGCTCACGTAATGCCCTGTATTTTCACTTTTATACGACTCATCACACTAGAGTATTTCTTCAATCTCATTTTTCTAATTAAATTATAAACTCATAACTCTACTTCTTCCTAGTACTACTTACATTTCTAGAAGATTGTATGTACTTATTAGACCTTCATATTATATCCTGAAGTCTTTCCTTAGTAATTTTGTGTGTTAATGTCTGTTATGAAAGGAACTTGTTTTTTTTCATTATATTTTCTAACAGTTAATTTTGAGCATATAGTTATCAATTTTGGTATAATTATCTAGTAATCTTTCCTTTTTAATGGTGACTCAATATCCTAGAGATTCACATTTGATTATTTTGTGTTTTCTGCTACTTTTGAAAGGTTTTCATTGTTTATGTTTTTAGTTATTCTCTATAAATTCCTCAAGTTCTTTTAATTACATGAAAATCAAGTTACAGCCTCATATTCTTCTTTATAACATAATACTGTAGCATGCTTGAACTCTCTCAAATTTTTTATTCAATCTCTTTGCTAATAGGTTTTAATACTTTATAAATCCTTACCTCCAAAATACAATAATTGTTTTTGGAATCTACATTCTCTTTAAAGAATAGTTCTAACAGTTACATGTTTATCTCAGACCTTTTTTTTAATCTAAGTTTTATTCCTGAACTTTCGATATTATTTAACTCTCAAAACAAAACGTATGCCAACATATTTTTAAACAAATTTTGTTTTATAATTATGTTTTCTCAGATATATTTTCTGATACATTAATTACATAAGAATGTTTCTCCATTCATTAAAAAGCACTCAGTTGGGCATAAAATAAGTGGAGCATGTCCTTTTGCTCTCCAAACACTGTAGACATTGTTCCCTTTTCTTCCGGCAATTTGATTCACAGAGAATTCTGAAGCCAACTGTTTTTTTGTTCCTTTGTAATAAAATATTTTTCCACCTGAATTCTTGTGCAGAACATAAGTGCACACACACACACACACACACACACACACACACACCCTTGTACATATAAAAACCAATTATGGCAAAATAATAACAATTTGGAATCTAGATAAGATGTATACAGTTTTCATTTTACTATTCTTGCAAGTTTCCTGTATATTTGAATATTTTCATAATAAAAATTTGTAATTCAATCATTTTCCAAGATGCTTACAGGTGTGATATTTTTTCTTTGAACCAAATGAATGAATGCATCATTCTGTATACTAAGGTGCATTTCAACTCAGAAAAGTTTCTCTAAACACTTCTTTGACTGTTGTTCCAGTTCCCATATCTTATTCCCTATTCTACAATGACAATAATTCTTGGATTGGATTTCAGCCAGTTTTCTTCCCTGCCTATCATATTCTATTTTATCTTTTACAGTTGTGTGTTTTTAAATTCTATATTTGGGGAAATCTTATTTTCCCTTTACATTACTGATTTAATTTCCCAGTTTGTGTATGCTGCTCTTTTCTGCTACCAATGCTGTTTTATTTTTTGAATTTGTTAGAGTTATTTCACTCTTCTTGAAATAGCTCTTATTTTCACTTCCTTTTAATCACAACCTGTAGTCTTTGCAACTCACATCATTGTTTTGTCAAGCCCTCCCGTCTTATTCTGATACCAATATTTCCTCTTCTGACTTTTTTTTTTTTTTTTTTTTTTTTTGCGGTACACAGGCCTCTCACCGCTGTGGCTTCGCCCGTTGCGGAGCACAGGCTCCAGACGCGCAGGCTCAGCGGCCATGGCTCACGGGCCCAGCCACTCCGCGGCATGTGGGATCTTCCCGTACCGGGGCACGAACCCGTGTCCCCTGCATCGGCAGGCGGACTCTCAACCACTGCGCCACCAGGGAAGCCCTCCTCTTCTGACTTTTAATCATATTTTATATGAATCCAGATTACTACCTTTTTTCTCCTTTCATGCCCCCCCAAATTTTTCTAGCATGTATTCCTTTTGTCTATTTCTTCAGAACACCTATATGTCAACATGATGTTATATTTTCCCTATTCTATATTATTTTATCATGTTATATGCTTTCTTTTAATCCTTTTCTACTTTTCAATATCCATTTTTTCTGAAGCAGGGATACTCCAAATTGTATTTGTCAACTGAATGAACAGAGTGGCATGTTATTTATACCTTGTTCAATGTCCACTTAAATGTACGAAGCCCCCTCTTAGAGTTGAAAACTGAGGTGACAGTTAGGGTGACCAAACTTCTCGGTTCTCTGGGCAATGGCTTCATTTAAGTGCCACACCCTGGAAAACTCCTCAGTCCTGGGTAAATCATGACAGTTGGTCACCCTAGAGCAAGCATAGGTCTCAGCCCAGTATCTAGTAATTTCATTTTATGTAACTGAGTTTCACTCCAGAATTGCCATGCTATAGAATATAGATAGCATGTAGAATCACAACATAATTCATATAAGGAGGAAGAAAGGATCAACAGTAACTATGGGCCCATAAAGTCATTTAGATAGTATAATTTTCAGGAAAGACTTTAGACTTTTATTTAATATGAAATTTTACATCTGCACCCATCTTGTTATGAATGCAAGAGGAATGAGACTCAGGCAAACATTTAAGATAATGTGAAAATATTTATCGATGTTCTTCAAACATAGGATAAGTCGCAAAAGTAGATCATTGCTTTTACTGATTTGGTTCAATTTCTAAATCTAGGTCTGCTGGCACTTTTGTCGGTAGGATTTCTTCCCAGATTCTGGCAGATTTTCTGTATCTTAATGTGCTTTTATTAGGATTTTATAAAAGGTAGTGTCAGAAGTTAGTACAAGTGGCATTTTTCAATGAAAGTCCTGATTTCCATTTTTCATTTAGAAAATACTGAGTTAACTGTCTCCTGATTCAAATCTAGGAAAAATATTAATTTTTTTTTTTTTTTTTTTTTGCGGTACGCGGGCCTCTCTCACTGTTGTGGCCTCTCCCGTTGCGGAGCCCAGGCTCCGATGTGCAGGCTCAGCAGCTTGTACTTCAAAGGGAGTTATATAAAAAGTCATTTTACACGTGGGTTATTTTACAAGTGGGTATTATTTTTAAAGTTATTTAATAAGTGTATTTCAAAAGTAGATTGCTTTTTAAACTTTAATTTTCAAGAACATCCTATTCATAATCATTTATAGATAGAAAATAATAAATTTGAATTCTACTTCATTTAAAAGGATAAAACACAGGCCCATATATGTATTTATGTCTATTTAGTAATGGACCTGATACAACCATTGATAATAACAAGTACTGCACTGTTTATGAATACATCTACTCTTACCATACCATGCTCAGAAAGTATTTGTGGTTATTCACTAGAATGTATATGATTCAATAATTATTAAATAGGAAAATAATTTTGAAATAGAGTATAAAAAATGAATTCGGAGGGTTTTTTGTTTTGTTTTGTTTTGCTTTTGCGGTACGCGGGCCGCTCACTGTTGTGGCCTCTCCTGTTGTGGAGCACAGGCTCCGGACGCGCAGGCTCAGCGGCCATGGCTCAAGGGCCTAGCCGCTCTGCGGCATGTGGGATCTTCCCGGACTGAGGCACGAACCCGTGTCCCCTGCATCGGCAGGCGGACTCTCAACCACTGCACCACCAGGGAAGCCCGGAGTTATTTTTTAAAAAGTAAAAACTGGCCTCATCATGGCAATTAATATCAATTAATGTCATAACTGCCTTTGCATAAAACAAACTCATCCGGCAGTAAGTACTCTTTATCTTTCTACTGCCTCAAAATGAGTTACAAATAGACTTTAAAAAGAGATTATCTAAACTGAGTAAAGTACGCTGGTAGAAAATCGGGATTCAGAAATCTAACAAAACCAGCTAAAGCAGATCACCGCCCCTACAACTCAAAAGTTAGAAAGCAGTTCCTGTCATAGAGAATTCTCCATTTAGGTTCCACAAGTGACTCAACTATGTGTCTGGAGATTCTAAATTAACCACATGTGGAAGTATTGCTAACATCTTGATCTTGAGCTCCAAATTCAAGCAGACATAAGTTTAAATGTGCTTTTAAACTCAGCTGCGTGATTTTAAGGCAGTTTTTTAACTTCAGGGTTTTTTTTTTTAATCTATAAAATGAGGATAATAATATTATCTAACTCTTAGGTATATAGTATTATATAAAATATTGCATCTAAAAGTCACTTACATTTTATGCCTAAAGCAATTCACTTGCAAACACCTGGAATATTAAAAAATTCAATCACCATGTGTCCAGAGGAGAATCAGAAATATTAACAATGAATAGTTATGCCTATCAAATTCTGTGGGCTCAGGTTTAATAGAGCCCCAAGTTGAACTAAAGTGGGCTCCAATTGAAATAAAGACCAAAGATTTCGTTCTAGTCCAATAACTCAAGCATGATAAATGTACATTGAGTAGTTATTATTCTGGGAAGAGTCAACATATGGGTCTCCAGAAATTCTTGTGGTAATTTTTTAGAACATCTAGAAAAACACAGAATATTTATTAGGAAGCATCAAAAGGGTAGGTATAAACGCTTCTGGGTTTGAGTACAGGTTCTGCCACTTACAACCTGTGTGACTTGGCCAAGTTACTGAATCTCTCGATACCAATGTTTTCATCTGAAAGAAAAGATAATAATAGCATCTACTTCAAAGGGCTGATTGCAGATTAACTATGTATAGAATGCTTAGAATAGGTTATAATATGTAGTAGGCATTTAAAAAGTATTTGATCTCATTACTACTACTTTGTTTTTTACTATGCTACCTCCCCTCTTTGAGGACTTAAAAAATCTTAGAAGTTAAACATTTTAAAATGTTTTAAGACAAGAGGCTAGAAATCAATGAAGTAAGTTTAAAATTAGGAAAAATGAACAAAAATATAAAAATAAATAAACATAAAATAAATAACATTTTATGACAAAGGAGCCAAGAATATACTGGAGGAAAGGGCAGTCTCTTCAATAAATGGTGCTGGGAAAACAGGACAGCCACAGGCAAAAGAATAAAACTAGAGTACTATCATACATCAAACACAAAATAATAACTCAAAATAAATTAAAGACTTGAACATAAGACCTGGAACCATAAAATTCCTAGAAGAAGACATAGGCAGTAATTTCCTGACATCAGTCTTGGCAATTACTTTTTGGATTTGACAGCAAAAGCAAAGGCAACAAAAGCAGAAGCAAACAAGTTGGACTAAATAAAACTGAAAAGCTGCTACACAGCAAAAAAAACCATCAACAAAATGAAAATACAGCCTATCAAGCAGGAGAAAATATTTGCAAATTGTGTATCTAGTAAGGCATTAATATACAAAATATATTCAAAAGAATGCATATAATGCAATAGCAAAAATCAAATAATTAATTTTAAGATGTGCAGAGGATCTGGATAGCATTATTCCAAAGAAAACATACAAATGGCTAACAGGTACATTAAAAAGTGCTCAATATCACTAATCATCAGGGAAATACAAATCGAAACCATAGCGAGATATACCTCACACCTGTTAGAATGGCTATCATCAAAAAGACAAGAGAGAGCAAACGCTGGTGAGGGTGTGGAGAAAAGGGAATGCTTGTGCACTGTCGGTAGAAAGTAAATTGGTACAGTCACTATGGAAAACAGTATGGAGGTTCCTCAAAAGATAAAAATAGGGCTTCCCTGGTGGCGCAGTGGTTGAGAGACCGCCTGCCAATGCAGGGGACACGGGTTCGTGCCCCGGTCTGGGAGGATCCCACATGCCGCGGAGCGGCTGGGCTCATGAGCCATGGCCGCTGAGCCTGTGCGTCTGGAGCCTGTGCCCCACAACGGGAGAGGCCGCAGCAGTGAGAGGCCCGCGTACCGCAAATAAATAAATAAATAAATAAAAATAGAACTACCATATGATCCAGCAATTCCATGTCTGGGTATTTTTCCAAAAACAAAACATAACAAAAAACAAAAAAGAACATTACTAATCTGAAAATATATCTTCACCCTCACGTTCACTGCCGCATTATTTCTAATTAGTGGAAACAACTTAAGTGTCCATCATCGAATGAGTGGATAATGATAATGTAATATATATATATATATATATATATATGGAATATTATTCAGCCATAAAAAGAAGAAAATTCTGTTATTTGTAACAACACAGATGGACCTAGAGGGTATTATGCTAAGTGAGATGTCAGACAAAGAAAAATATCATACAGCCTTACTTATATGTAAAATCTAAACAAACAAACAAAAAAAGCTCTCAGAGAGAACAGATTGGTGGTTGGCAGAGGCAGAGGTAGAGGTTGCAGGGTGGGATGGGTGAAACAGGTGAAGGTTGTCAGGTGCAAACCTCTAATTATAAGATGAATAAGCCCCAGGGATGTAGTGTACAGCATGGTGACTATAGTTAATAATACTGTATTGTATACTTGAAAGTTGCTGAGAAAGTAGATCTTAAAAGTTCTCATCACAAGAAAAACAATATCTGTAACTATCTTTATCAATGGATGTTAACTAGACAATGGGGTGATTATTTCCCAAACCAAATTTCATCAAATCATTATGTTTCACATCTGAAACTAATAGAGTTATATGTCAATTATAGCTCAACAAAAAATTGAGATTACAAAAATAATAAATACAACATTTTTATAATAATGAACAAATATACAAATAATTATAAAATGGAGATCAAGATGATTAAGTAGGAGGACACTGAGCTCACCTCCCCCCATGAACACATTAAAACTAACTCTACAAAAAAAAAGAAAGAAAGAAAGCAAGAAAGAAAAAACACTAACTCTACATGTGGAGCAACCCTTGCTGAAACAGACTGATGACTTGCAGAAAGGCTCCTCTACAATCAAGGCTATAAAGAAAGATCCACATGGAGTTTGGCAGGAAGGGAGAAGAAGCAATTCGGTCAGGACCCACATCCCTAATAGGGGACATAGAAGAGCAAGGGATTATCATGGGCTTGGGGATCCTCCCTGGAGCATGAGGGATTCAAGCCACATACTGGGCAACCCAGCTCTGAGGTCTAACACGCAAAGATAAGTCCACTGAGCTGGTTTGAAAACCAGGGGGACTAACAGGAGGGCTGTAAGAAACCTAGACTCCACTTATGAGAGTGCTCTTGCTTACTCCTGGGAACAAGGTGGAGGAAGCAGACTGAAACTGCCTGGGCTCTGGCCAGTTTCCACTACTGCACCAGAGTACAACCCGGGGTGCAATGGGTCCCTGGTCCAGCCGCTCTTGTTCCGGTGCAGCTCTCCACTAGGGGGAAGGAGCTTTGGCAAGGAGAGTGTCCACACTTAGAGAGAATGGCTCAAACCTGACGCTGCCTCTGAAGAGGGTGAAGACAGTCATTACCAGTGTTCCTGCAGAGGCAGCAGATTGAAAACAGCTTGGGGCTCTGAACCACTTGCCAGGACCATCCCAGCCTCCACCACAACCCTCAAGGGATATCCCCTCCAACCTGCCTTGCTCTGATGCTGCTCTCCACTGGGGTCAAGGTACCATTGCCGAGAAGAGGGTGTGCAATTGAGGGAAACAGAACTGGCTTGGGTCTGGCCCTGCCTCTGAGTGGCACAAGAGCGGCTACTGCCAGCAAGTGTAGAGAAAGCAGATTGGAAACAACCTGGGGCTCTGACTGGTCTGCCAAGACAGTCTGCTCTGTTCCAGAGCATACCCTGGCCCACACCTGGTACATGTTCCAGCCCCTCTTGCTCTGGTGCTGTTCTCCACTAGGGTGGAGGTGCCTTTGTTAGGGTGTGTGCACACACTGAGAGGGAATGGAACCAGTTTGGACCTGACTCTCAGGACTTCTGCTCCAGCACCTTGGGCCCTGACTCCACTGACTATAGGTCAGTGACTACCAGTGAGCATGGGAGATGCCCCAGTTCACACCTGGCTTGGGCTCTAGCCCCTCCAACTCCAATCCTACCTCTCACCAAGATGAGAGCTTCCAGAATGTCCCAAAGGAAGACCCATGCTCACATCAGATCCAACTCTCCCACCAAAGCCAAGGAGCACATGCAGACTGCATAGGGACACTTCCACACAAGGACAACCCTTCAAGACTGGGAAAGGTAACTTTTCACCTACTTTCAGATAGACAGAAAAAGATAAACAAAATAAGAAGACAGATGAATTTGTTTCAAATGAAAGAAGAGAAAACACCCTGAAAAGAACCCTAATGAAACAGAGAGAAATAATTAACCAGTTAAAAGTTTCAAAGCTTTAGTAATAAGAATGCTAACTGAACTTGGAGAAAAATTATATAAACACAGAGAAACTTTTAACAAGGCACCAGAAGATATTAAAAAAGAAGCAGTTGGAGCAGAAGAATACAATAACTTAAATGAAAAACAAACTGGAAGAAATTAACAACAGACTACATAATACAGAAGCACACATAAGTGATCTGGAAGACAGAAAAATGGAAATCACCCAGTCAGAACAACAAAAAGAAAAACAAATTTTTAAAAATGAGGATAGTTTAATGAGACAGCATAAAGCATACTAACATACAGACAGACATACAGATTGGCAACAGACATGTAAAAAGATGCTCAACTCGCTAGTTGCCTGCAAAATGCAAATCAATACCACAATGAGATATTATAGGGGTCCCAGAAGGAGAAGAAAGAGAGAAAGTGTTCGAAAATATATTTGATGAAATTATGACTAAAAACTTACCAAAGCTAAAGAAGGGAACAGATATCCAGGTACACCAATCACAGAGAGGCCCAAACATGATTAACCCAAAGAGACTCATACCGTGACATATAGTTAAAATGGCAAATGTCATGAATAAAGAGAATTCTAAAAGCAGCAAGAGAAAAACAAAGAGCCACTTACAAGGGAAGTCCCATAAGGCTATCAGCTGATTTTTCTGCAGAAATTTTGCAGGCCAGAAGGGAGTGGCATGATATATTCAAAGTGCTGAAAGGGGAAAACCCACAACCTAGGATACTCTACCCAGCAACGTTATCATTCAGAATTGAAGAAGAGATAAAAATTTCTCAGAGAAGCAAAAACTAAAAGCATTCATCAATATTAAACTGACCTTACAAGATGTGTTAAAGGGCCTTCTTTACGTGGAAAAGAAAAGGGTACAATAAGAATGTATAGGAAACAAAAAAGCCCACTAGTAAGGCAAATATATAGTAAAGGCTGTGGATCAACTACTACAATAAGCTAGTACAAAAATTAAAAGACTAAAAAATTGTAAAAACAACTCTAACTACAATAAACAGCTAAGAGATAGACATGGAATGAAAATATGACATCAAAAACACAAAATGTGGGGGAGGGGAGTAAAAAATGTAGATCTTTTAGAATGTGCTTGAATGTAAATGACTATCAGTTTAAAAGAAGTAGATATAGTTATAGGTCAACATACATGAATTCCATGGTATGCACAGATCAAAAACCTGCAATAGACACACAAAAACTAGAGAGAAAGGAACAAAAGCATACCACAAAATAAAATCACCAAACCACAAGGGAGGAAGCTAAAAGAAGAGGAAAGAACAGAGAAAAACAGAAAACAAGTAACAAAATGGTAATAAGTACATACCTATCCATAATCATTTTAAATGTCAATGGATTAAAAGCTCCAATCAAGTCTTAATGTGAAAATGACTCTACTACCCAAAGCAGTCTACAGATTCAATGCAATCCCTATCAAACTACCACTGGCATTTTTCACAGACCTAGAACAAAAAATTTCACAATGTGTATGGAAGCACACAAGACCCCGAAGAGCCAAAGCATTCTTGAGAACGAAAAGTGGAGCTGGAGGAATCAGGCTCCCTTACTCAGACTATAATACAAAGCTACAGTAATCAAGACAGTATGGTACTGGAACCAAAACAGAAATATAGATCAATGGAAGAGGATAGAAAACCCAGAGATAAACCCATGCACATATGGTCACCTTATCTTTGATAAAGGAGGCAAGAATATACAGTGGAGAAAAGACAGCCTCTGCAATAAGTGGTGCTGGGGAAACTGGATAGGTACATGTAAAAGATTGAAATTAGAACACTCCCTAACACCATACACAAAAATAAACTCAAAATGGATGAAAGACCTAAATGTAAGGCCAGACACTATCAAACTCTTAGAGGGAAACATAGGCAGAACACTCTATGGCATAAATCACAGAAAGATCCTTTTTGACCTACATCCTAGAGAAATGGAAGTAAAAACAAAAATAAACAAATGGGACCTGATGAAACTTAAAAGCTTTTGCACAGCAAAGGAAACCATAAACAAGACCAAAAGACAACCCTCAGAATGGGAGAAAATATTTGCAAATGAAGCAACTGACAAAGGATTAATCTCCATAATCTACAAACAGCACATGCAGCTCAATAACAAAAAAACAAACAACCCAATCCAAAAAGGGGCAGAAGACCTAAACAGACATTTCTCCAAAGAAGATATACAGATTGTCAACAAACACATGAAAGAATGCTCAACATCACTAATCATTAGAGTAATGCAAATCAAAACTACAGTGCAATATCATCTCACACCAGTCACAATGGCCATCATCAAGAAATCTACAAACAATAAATGCTGGAGAGGGTGTGGACAAAAGGGAACCCTCTTGCACTGTTGATGGGAATGTAAATTGATACAGCCACTATGGAGAACAGTATGGAGGTTCCTTAAAAAACTACAAATAGGGCTTCCCTGGTGGCGCAGTGGTTGAGAGTCCGCCTGCCGATGCAGGGGACGCGGGTTTGTGCCCCGGTCCAGGAAGATCCCACATGCCGCGGAGCGGCTGGGCCCGTGAGCCGTGGCCGCTGAGCCTGCGCGTCCGGAGCCTGTGCTCCGCAAGGGGAGAGGCCACAACAGTGAGAGGCCCGCGTATGGCAAAAAAAAAAATAAAAAATAAAAAAAAATAAAAAAAAATAAAAAACTACAAATAGAACTACCATACGACCCAGCAATCCCACTACTGGGTATATACCCTGAGAAAACCATAATTCAAAAAGAGTCATGTACCAAAATGTTCATTGCAGCTCTATTTACAATAGCCAGGACATGGAAGCAACCTAAGTGTCCATCAACAGATGAATGGATAAAGAAGATGTGGCACATATATACAATGGAATATTACTCAGCCATAAAAAGAAACAAAACTGAGTTATTTGTCGTGAGGTGGATGGACCTAGAGTCTGTCATACAGAGTGAAGTAAGTCAGAAAGAGAAAAACAAATACCATATGCTAACACATATATATGGAATCTAAGAAAAAAAAAAAAAAGGTCATGAAGA
Organism: Phocoena phocoena; assembly: GCF_963924675.1. NCBI lineage: Eukaryota > Metazoa > Chordata > Mammalia > Artiodactyla > Phocoenidae > Phocoena > Phocoena phocoena. The sequence continues at coordinate 28,404,819 of NC_089227.1, read as the reverse complement.
ACCTAGGGGTAAGACGGGAATAAAGACACAGACCTACTAGAGAATGGACTTTAGGATATGGGGAGGGGGAAGGGTAAGCTGTGACAAAGTGAGAGAGTGGCATGGACATATATACACTGCCAAATGTAAAACAGATAGCTAGTGGGAAGTAGCCACATAGCACAGGGAGATCAGCTAGGTGGTTTGTGACCACCTAGAGTGGTGGGATAGGGACGGTGGGAGGGAGGGAGACACAAGAGTGAAGAGATATGGGAACATATGTATATGTATAATTGATTCACTTTGTTATAAAGCAGAAACTAACACACCATTGTAAAGCAATTATACTCCAATAAAGATGTTATTTTTAAAAACAAAAAAAGTCTTAATGTGGCTGATTGGATTAAAAATAACAAGACCCATCTATATGCTGCTTAAAAGAGACTCACAACAGAACTAAAGACCCACACAGACTGAAAGTGAGTAGATGGAAAAAGATATTCCATGCAAAAGGAAATGACAAGAAAGTTGGGGTAGCAATACTAATATCAGACAAAGTCGACTTTAAAACAAAGTCTATAATAAAATATAAAGAATGCCATTAAATAATGATAAAGGGATCAATATCAGAAGAGAATATAACATTTGTTAACATATATGCATGCAACATAGGAGCACCTAAACATATAAAGCAAATATAAACAAATGTAGAGAGAGAAATTGACAAGAACACAATAATAGTAGGGGATTTTAAAAACCTTACTGACATTAATAGACAAATCATCCAGACAGAAAATCAATAAAGAAAGAGTGGCCTTAAATGATGCATTAGACCAGTTGTACTTAACAGATATCTACAGGATACTGCATCCCAAAACAGTAGTATACATATTCTTTTCAAGTGCACATGGGATGTTCTCTAGGAAAAATGACATGCTAGTCCATAAAACAAGTCTCAACAAATTTAAGAGGATAGAAATTATATCAAGCACTTTTTCTGACCACAATAATATGAAACTAGAAATCAAATACAGGAAGAAAAATTGGAAAAACACAAGCACATGGAGACTAGACAACATACTAGTAAAAAAACCAACGTGTCAATGAAGACATCGAAAAGGAAATCAGAAAATATCTGGAGACAATTGAAAATAGAAACACAATTGTCCAAAATCTACAGCACACAGCAAAAGCAGTTCTAAGAAGGAATTTTATAGTGATACAGGTCTAGCTCAAGAAACAAGAAAAATCTCAAATAAACAACATAACCTACAATCTAAAGGAATTAGAAAAGAAGAACAAACAAGCTAAAGCCAGTATAATAATGAAGATGAGAGTGGAAATAAATAATATAGAAACCAATAAACAAAAAAAAAAACCAATGAAAACAAGAGCTGTTTTTTTTAAAAAGATAAACAAATTGATAAGCCTTTAGCCAGGCTTATTAAGATAGAAAGAGAGAGGATCCAAATAAACAAAATAAGTGAAAGAGGAGAAATAACAAATATCACAGAGATACAAAAAGTCATAAGAGAATATGATGATAATTATATGCCAAAAAACTGGACAACCTAGAAGAAATGGATAAATTCCTAAAAACAAAAATCTTCCACACCTGAATTAGGAAAAAATAAATAATCTGAACAGATCAATCAGTAGTAGTGAAATTGAATCAGTAATCAAAAAACTCCCAAACAAACAAAAGTCCAGGACTGGATGGTTTCACCAGGTAATTCAACCAAGCATATAAAGATGAGCTAATACCTTTCCTTCTCAAACTATTCCAAAAAATTAAAAAGGAAAGAACACTTCCAAATTCATTCTCCAAGGCCATTACTACCTTGATACCAAAACCATACACAGACACTACAAAAAAAGGAAATTACAGTACAATATCTCTAATGAATGTACATTCAAAAATCCTCAACAAAGTATTGGCAAACCAAATTCAAAAATATATAAAAAGGATCATACACCATGATCAAGTTGGAGTTATTCCAGGGTCATAAGGATGGTTCAACATTTGCAAATCAATCAATGTGATACACTACAATAACAAAACAAAGGATTAAAATCACATGTTAATCTCAACAGATATAGAGAAAACATTTGATGAAATTCAATATCCATCTGTGATAAAAATTATCATCAAAGTGCATATAGGGGAAACATATCTCTACATAATAAAGGCCATTTATGACAAACCCACAGCTAATATACTCAAATTTGAAAAACTGAAAGCTTTTCCTCTAAAATCAAGAAAAAGACAAGGATGCCCACACTTGCTGCTTCTACTAAACTTAGTATTGGAAATCCTAGCCACAGCAGCGAGACAAGAAAAAGCAGTAAAGTCTTCCAGATTGGAAGGGAAGAAATAAAATTTGTCACTGCTTGCAGATAACATGGTACATTTATAGAAAAAGTCTTCACCAAAAATTATTAGAACTAATGAATGAATTCAATAAAGTTGAAGGATACAAGATTAATATACAGAAACGTTGCTTTTCTATAAACTAATAATGAACTATCAGAAAGAGAAAGCAAGAAAACTATCCCGTTTAAAACAGCATCAATAATAATGAAATATCTATGAATAAACTTAACCAAGAAGGTGAAAGACCTATACTCTGAAAACTATAAAACGTTGATGAAGAAAGTTAAAGATGACGCAAAGAAATGGGAGGAAATCTCATGTTCATGAATTGCAAAAATTAATATTGTTAAAGTGTCCTTACTACCCAAAGCATTCTACAGATTTAATGCAATCCTTATAAAAATACCCATGACATTTTTCACAGAACTAAAACAAATAATCCTAAAATTTATGTAGGACAACAAAAGATGCTGAATAGCCAAAGCAATCTTGAGGAAAAAAAACCCAAAGCAGGAGATATCATGCTCCCTGACTTCAAACTACACTACAAAGCTACAGTAATCAAACAACATGGTAGTGGCATAAAAACAAACACATAGATCAATGAAACAAAATAGAGAACTCATAAATAAACCAATGCACATACAGTCAATTAATCCACAATAAAGGAGCCAAAAATATACAATGGGGAAAACACAGTTTCTTCAATAACTGGTGCTAGGAAAATTGTACAGCTATATATAAAAGAATGAAATTAGAACATTTTCTCATACCATATACAAAAATAAAATCAAAATATATTAAAGACCTAAATATAAGACTGTAAACCATAAAACTCGTAGAAGAAAACATAGGCAGAACGTTCTTTGACATAAGTTGTACGGATTTTTTTTGGTCTGTTTCCTCAGGCAACGAAAACAAAAGCATACATTTAAAAAATGGGCTCTAATTAAACTTAAAAGTTTGTGTACTGTGAAGGAATCCATAGGCAAAATGGAAAATCCACCTACTGAATGGGAGAAAAACATCTGCAAATGATCTGTACAACAAGGGGTTAATATCCAAAACATATAGACAGCTCATACAACTCAATATTGAAAAAAAACAAACTTATTAAAAAATGGGCAGAAGACCTGAATAGATATTTTTCCAGAGAAGACATACAGATCGGCAACAGACACGTAAAAAGATGCTCAACTCGCTAGTCACCTGCAAAATTCAAATCAATACCACAATGAGATATTACCTCACACCTGTCAGAGTGAATACAATCTAAAAAATGAAACAAACAAATGAATATAACAAAACAGAAACGAACTCAGAGATACTGAGAATAAACTATATGAGGAGAGGGAAGAAGGGAGGAGCAAGCAAGGGATAGAGGGCTTCCCTGGTGGCACAGTGGTTGAGAGTCCGCCTGCCGATGCGGGGGACACGGGTTCGTGCCCTGGCTCGGGAAGATCCCACATGCCTCGGAGCGGCTGGGCCCGTGAGCCATGGCCGCTGAGCCTGCGCTCCGCAACGGGAGAGGCCACAACAGTGAGAGGTCCGCGTACCGCAAAAAAAAAAAAAAAAAAAAAAAAAAAGAAAGGGATAGAGCATTAAGAGGTACAAACTACTATGTATAAAATAAATTACAGTGATATATTGTATAACACAGGGAATATAGCCAATATTTTGTAATAACTTTAAATGGAATGTAATCTATAAAAATATTGAATCACTGTTGTATGCCTGAAACTATTAAAATAATGTAAATTAACTATACTTTATAAAAAATAATTTAAAAATAAATACAAAAATAAGGAAACAAGATGAAAAATAAAAAGTACACATGATTGTTTTGTGAATAAAATTTTAAAATTTTACAATTTGATTAAAAATTTATTTTAAAATTTGCTTAAAAATTGAACTGACTGTGGATCCTTTCTTAACTTCTCTGCATTAGATCGTGATCTGATGAATCATGCATATACACTGGGTGTATCACTTTGCCACTCAATTTTAGTAGAAAATTAAGGAGTAGCAATGTTTATACTGAATCGTAACATATACCATTTTTATACACACACACACACACACACACACACACACACACACAATGTGTAATACATTCCTGTTCCTAGACTTAGTTTTCCCATTGTCTGGTAGATAGAAATTGTTCTTTCTGTGTCCTTTGTGTGTATATACATATTGCATCCCCACTTGTTACTTGTTTTCTTTTCCTTTTTGTGCATTTCCACCTTAACTTCAAATGCCTAAGCATCTTTTTATCAGGTGTGCAGTCTTTACATGTGATTCATGAATTCATGTGATTCACGATCTCATCTATTAGGACCATCATGTCAAGGCTTCATGAAATATGAGTGAAATACACTACAAAGTGCTTTCTAAATATGAGGTTTTAAATAATAAATAAAGTCTACTTATGGCAGACAGTGAGTAGATGGTGGACCTTTTTTTAGAGTCTCATATTGTTAAAATGTCTTCTGATATATCATGTGGAAAGAGAAAGAATAATACTACCTTTGTTTCTGCTCCATTCCATTACATACCTACTCCATTCCATACATCGCTAATGATATCTCTATTTAAAATAAATTTAAGGAATTAATTGCAATTCCATAAAAGCATATCTAGAAATTCAAATGATAGACAATGGTGTGACTTGGTTATACAGGTATCAAGTAACCTAATGGAAAAGAAATTTTGATTGGCCTTCTGACTTCATAGGGCCACAAACTACAGTCCTTCTGTTATTTCACTTAAGTGTATTATGTCCCAGACAGGCACTGTCTGAAAACATTGAGAAGCATGAAACTCAACTCTAGGAATAAAGCTCTGTGGGCCCTGAAATAAACCATTTTTATTTCTAAAAGAAGCTAGAAATGAACTGTAGTATTGTAGAACCTAAAACTGCAAAGTGCCCACTGGCCCATTTTTTTTTCCCTCCAGTGCTTCTGCACATGAAGTATAACTCCCCAAAGAATACTACAAAATGCTTCCTTCTTCTGTTAAATGATTCAAATGATGGTCTTTCCACAATTGCTTTCACTTTTACAGTTTGAAAGCCCCAGCATTTGTATATTTAACCTTTGACTTTTCCTTTTTTGTTCCTGTATGTTTAACCAGCTTAATTCAGTGGGGAATATAAACTGGCCTATATTTTAGCACTTCCTGCACTTTGCCTACCGCACAGGGCCAGAGTTATGGACCATGAGAGCTGGGTTCTATTATTATAGCCTTTTCTACATCACATGGAAATGTATACTTTGACAGAGAAATTCACTCTCAGAATTGCCCCTCCAAAGACACAAAGGGAGCATTATCCTCTTTCTCTTTCCTCATCATATAACCCTATAGAATTGTCTTAATTATCTTAAATACCAACGACTTTTTAGCCAGAAAATTATTTTCTACGATGGCTTGCAGGAATGCCTGAAAGTGCACTAATTTTGCCTTCGGGTTACAGGAGAAAAAAAATCTTTTGAAATTTGTTAGCTGGAAGGGTGCAAAATTTTTAGAGTTACCACCTATAAGACACTAACACAAATGGAAAAGTATGATTAGCCAACAAATCATCCCAAACAGTGGGACCCTGAGGCACTGGGTCAAAGAACAAGTAGAAAGTTTTGAAAGACTCTGAATATGAAGGAGAAAATCAAGGGTTGGAAAGAAATGGAAAACACATTTTGCCTATGGTATACCCTCTATGTAATAAGGTGCCTTACAAAATTTCAAAGGTTTTGACTAAGATGTTGATTTATATGCATATATATATATATATGCTTGCTTGATAATATTTGGATTTAGGATATTAATAAATGATGATTAAAGAAAATTGTAGCCTTCATATGTGCCTAAGGGCAGCCTTGATAGGTTTTCCAATAATTACCATCTTTTTGATTAAAGAAGGGAAGTTGAATTTTAAAACAGAATGCCAAAGTTTTAATTAAATGTGCAAGAGAAAGTTGATACTAAGTCATACAAGAGAAAATTACTGAAGCATTTCCAACTTGATCAGAAGTCAAGAATTTTCAGTAAAAAGAAAACCTTATAATCATACATTCTTAATATCAACACACTCATTCATCTGATAGCTCTAACAATGAATTTTAATGAGTATCCAAAACCAGTAGAGTCTAAACAATGTTTTCATGGGGCTACAGAATTGCACCCTGTCCTCGCAAAGTTTTTGACACAGATCCAGGATTTATATTACAAGTGTACTAACAATAGAAAGGTATTGTTCAAAGCACAAGGACTGGAAAATGGAAAAGAGAAGAGAGTAATAGGAGTTGGGAATCCAATGAATTGATTTTCTTCATTTTGGCCTACCTACTTGGCTATTAATTTTTGGAGTAGTCATTTCTGTGTACTAAACTATATGTTGCTTTGATCTAAAAATGACTAAAGAATTTATAAAGTTTTACATAATTTTAGTAGCACACTAGAAACTTAGAAACATTTTCAGACTGAAAGAGCAGACCACATTTATTACAAGCTCTTCATGTTACTTCATGGTAAATATGTTACAATGATTATATACTCTGAGAGAGACTTGAGTTACTAAATAATAAATGATATTACTAACGAACACAATAGGCAGCATTCATTCATTGGGTTAAATACAGACTGCCCGCTTATTTTCTTCCATGCAGTATCTGAGGCATCAGGATACAGACAGAAACAAATGTTTTCTTTCAAGGAGCTCTCCTAAACTGTGGGTTAATCAAGTAAAGAATCTAAGGGCTGGGGACTTCCCTGGTGACGCCGTGGTTAAGAACCCACCTGTCAATGCAGGGGACATGGGTTTGATCCCTGGTCCTGGAAGATCCCACATGCCTCAGAGCAACTAAGGCCGTGCACCAAAACTGCTGAGCCTGACACTCTAGAGCTCCCGAGCCACAACTACTGAGCCCGCGTGCCACAACTACTGAAGCCTGCATGCCTAGAGCTCGTGCTCCACAACAAGAGAAGCCACTGCAATGAGAAGTCCGTGCACCGTAACAAAGAGTAGCCCCTGCTCACCGCAACTAAAGAAAGCCCGCGCACAGCAACGAAGACCCAATGCAGCCAAAAATAAAATAAATAAATAAATTTAAAAAAGAATCTAAGGGCTGGATAAGCACTAAGAACATAGGGAGATCATATGATATTTCTTATATGTGGAGTAAAAAAAAAAAAGATACAAAAAGATACAAATGAACTTATTTACAAAACAGAAATAGACCCACAGACATAGAAAGCAAACTTACGGTTACCAAAGTGGGAAAGGGAAGGGGGAGATAAATTAGGAGTGTGGGATTAACATATACACATTACTATATATAAATTAGAGAACCAACAAGGACCTACTGTATGGCACAGGAACTATACTCAATATTTTGAAATAACCTATTAGGGAAAAGAATCTGAAAAACTATATATAAATATATATATATATGTATATATAACTGAATCATTGTACAGTACACCTGATACTAGCACAACACTGTAAATCAACTATACTTTAATTTAAAAAAGCATCAAGTTGTATACCTTAAATAATCTCAAAAAGGTTGTTAAAAAAAAAAAGAATATAGGGATAAATACTAAGTAAGAATATCCACCCACACTGGGACAGGGAATGGCCTAAATCAGAGGCATCCCAAGTACGCAAAAATAACCCTAGGTTCATAACACACTGTCGTCATGGGTCTATGCATACTGCTCTTCAGAATAATTTATCATATATGTGTATGCCTACCTAACCTTGTCTTCAGTGCTATACACCTAAAACACAACATTATACATCAACTATATCTCCATTAAAAAAAGAAAGAAAATATTGATTTTAGTTTTGTTTGAATTTAACTTTCAATTTCATTTGTTTGTTTCATTTCATTGTTTACTGAAATAATGAACACTCAGGAACCTATCATTCAACCCAAAACTAAAGCAAACTGGCATATATACTATTGGTGGTTCACATCTACCCACCTTTCCTCTTACTTCCTTTCTCCTATCTTTCCCCAATATCCATCACAGAAATAACCATCACTCTGAATTTCATTAATTTTCCAAGTTTTTAATTATTTTAAATATATACATATACCTAAATAATATACTATATGGTATTGCTTGTTTTAAAGTTATAAATCTCAAAACCTGATCTATGTCTCAAAGGTTGCGCAGGTACTATTTGAATAGTGTACTTGCTGTCTAATCAAGACTGTTTAAAGTGGTGTGAATACCTTCTCTAGAATGTTAGGTATAAGTTTATCTCTTTCTAATTATTAGGAACACATCAGTTTGTGGGACACCAAAGTGAGGAATTAGTAGAAAAGAAAATGCCAATTCACTCTAAAAAGAATCTTGATTTCTCTTCAGTTTTCATAGTCAATTCTTGCAATCATATTTTTTACTCTACTTGTCACTTAAAGGTCTAGCAGAATCATCTGGGTGAATTTTCAAAATATAAATATGGGTGTAAATCCTGCATCTGATCCCATATACGGAGGAGACCTCTGCTTCATGTACACCACAGAAGGCCCCTAGATGTTTCTGAATTGCCTCCTGTGATCCCATTACCCAAACTTGGAAGAAACAAAAACATATACTAAGCTGGTTAAATTCTTCTCAGCATGTCTAAAATCTATGGATCTGCTACTAGATGAAAGAGGTTACTTTGAGAGGTAGTATGTACAGTGGTTAGGACTACGGATTCCCTCTGTGCATCTGTTTTCTCACTAATTTAATAGAAATGATATCATTACAGAATCTTCTAAAATAGGACTTGGTAAATAGTCCTTGTTATTAGAATAAGATTTTTGTCTTGTGTTATAGCTGTGTGGATTCATTGACTACGATTTCTTCAGTCATAAATTATCAGTGAGATCAGAGATGTTAATTTTATTTTTTATAAACAAAATATATATGTTGATATGTTTTCAATCATAACATAACTAAGAGGGATATCAATTAATTACTAAATTTATAAAGTGAGGCAGATCCTGTTTTATGAGGTCTGTAGCTTATACAATTTAGGGATTTTAAAATATATATATAATTATAAATTTAAATTTCAGTATGAAAATGAAGATTTATTTAGAATGGGAAAATAAGTCACACGAGTAACAAATATCAAAAGCTGGCATATACCACACACATCAAAAAATCCAGAAAAATAATGTAAATTTGTTTTTGATTTAGTTATCTTCCTGACACAGTTTTATGACACATTTTACCCTACAGAGGATGGAGTAAAGAGACAATAATCTCAAGTGATTTTAACTGAAATGACTTATTCTGGTCAATTTTAGTAAAAATATAAGACCATATGAATGCATTGCTAGGGCCACTGCCAGGGTTCTGAAAGGAGCTCATGCAAGTGAAGAGACATAGAGTTTAAACTCTGACCTTTTGCAGATAAAATCCTTACAGTAAGAATTAGACATATTTTTAAAAATCCGTACGAATGCAGCACTAACTGTTACAAAAGATAATGCTGATTATAAACACAAGAAAAAGTACAAGTTTTCTTATAAGATAACTAAAGTACACATTTCTTCCAATTTCACTTGAAGTTTTGGGGGAAAATATGTTATGTAATTGACAAGAAATTTAAATGTTTTTTATTTTTTGGTATGGAAAAACACATATATTCTGAGGTAGAATGACATCATCTCAAGGATGCATATGTTAATAACTTTTATACAAGTCTCATGCTTAAAATAGGTTGCTCTGGTCCAAAATCTAGGGTTATGAATTTTTTTTCTCTTTAAAAATATTAGGTTATACGCACAAAATATTTATGACTTTTTAAAAAGGATTAAAGAACTTTTCATGTTAGGGTTATTTTTTTTCCTATAAATAAAATAGAAATAGCTTCAGTGATACCAAAGTATTACCAGATTTGGGGAATAAATTATTTAAAAGATTGTTATCAAACAATAGTTCATGAGACCATTTTGATTAGGTATATATCATTCAAGACACATCATTTCCTATTAGTTGTGATTAAATGTTTTAACTTCAGAGTATTGAACAGAAAAAAAGCAGTGGCTCAATAATAGTTTATGGTTTTCCCAAACTAATATAATTTTGTAAACAGGATTAGAGTTCAGGTGTTGGGGCAACACTCTCATGTGAAAATGTCTTCTCCCAAAGCAAACTGAGCATATTTGTCAAACGATGTGCTTTACATGCACTTCCTAATAAGAGATTAGTATGTAATTTGCAACAATGGCATCATCATTAATGTATTCCTATGTGTCTAAAACTACAAGTCAAAACATAGGACCAAATGAACATAATTAATTTCGTGTGCTAGTATTAATGTCAAGTTTTCAATTAACTACTGCTTTGCAAAACCAGGTGTAGGCCATTTTGCATTCTATGAGGCAAAAAGCATAGAAAGAGCCAGGAGGTATAATTTATCACCCAATATGAATAGGCCGAATACTATATATGACAGTGAGAATCAGTTTTCAAGACCCCGCATCCCAATTTTCTCCTGTCAGTAAACCCACTGCTTTATCACAGACACACTGCATTAGCAAAAACCTTCCCCAAGTCATTAACTTCCCCTTTATGCTCTGAATCAAAACTGCTCCCAGAAAAATGGGTTTAAAGCTGGTAAAGAAGGTTTTCAACAGCCATTTGGTCTTTTTATAGGAAGAGATTCCTTTCGGCTTTTCAAAACACTCTTCTCATTTTGAAACTAACATAAAACCTGATTAATGTAACAGGGCTACCTTGCACTCTCCTCCATCTATAAATTTCTGCACTCCCGTGTACTACAGAATCATCTGGATCAGAAAAACAAAATGAAGAACAGATGGACAAGAGACATACAGCATCATGAGGAAAACTACAGGGTATAGGACACATTATTATTCATTATTATTTATAGTCAAGCTAAATATTTATTATGCATATACCATTAGGAGCTTTACATCTTAATACTTTGGAAAATAAAAGCCTTCCAAAAAAGGTTGCAAGAATACACCCTCCCTCCATTGGAAACTGTTGTTTGACACCATTATTATGGTTTAGCAATGGAACGTCTTTCCTCTTTAAGATATAAAGTACCTTGAGAAGGCCTGACCAAACGTACAAAATGTGCATAAAGCTACCTATGAAGTAAGCCATTAGGAACTAATAGATATTAAGGATGCTCTCCTAACAGGTCCTGGATTAAGGACTCTAATGGTAAGTGGCTGTTGCTAAGTATGGGTGGGGGACAGCAGCAAAGCAAAAGTGGAAAATAAACAGAGGAGTTAGGGAAGAATGCCCAGGAGCCCAAACTTATTGTATTCCTTTAAGAGGCCACAGAAGGGGGGCTTCCCTGGTGGCGCAGTGGTTGAGAATCTACCTGCTAATATAGGAGCCCTGCTCTGGGAGGATCCCACATGCCGCCGAGCAACTAGGCCCATGAGCCACAACTACTGAGCCTGCGCGTCTGGAGCCTGTGCTCCACAACAAGAGAGACCGCGATAGTGAGAGGCCCACGCACCGCGATGAAGAGTGGACCCCACCTGCCACAACTAGAGAAAGCCCTCACACAGAAACGAAGACCCAACACAGCAAAAATAAATAAGTAATAAACTCCTACCCCCAACATCTTCTTTAAAAAAAAAAAAAAAAAGAGGCCACAGAAGGAGGTTGCGAAAAGTAGAGAAAGAGGACAGAATTTAGGTGATTCCTTCTTAAACTCTGTATCTTGTGGACACATCTAATAGACTATATTTCACTCTACATAATTACAAATGCTCAGTCAGTTTTTGTTCATAGTCTCTAGAACCAGAGAAATCACATGACTGTAACCACCTTCTTTTAGAGAAGTTATATATTTCAATTTCATAATGTATGAAATAACATGATTGTAAACAATATGAAACAAAGATTCTCAGAATGAGCAGTCACCTGAATTTTTGCATATTTGGTATGTTTACATGGCAAATAGAATTCTCTCTGTTCTTTCAGAAATTGGGATATGCTTCCTATATCATATCATTGAATATTCTTTCCAGAAGGAGGTTTTAGTTTTAGACAATGTGTAACATTATAATGTCATGACATAGTAATAACAATATGCCTCGTAGATGTTTTTGTTTAAACTTTCTGAAGACGTCAGTTTCTCTCTTTTGAATAACCCCAATTCTCCTTTTGAACCAATTTCCTCATAAGTAAACATGATCAACAGACTTTCAAAATTACACTACTTGAATACAACAAAAACTATTTTATGTAGGCAATTAAGATGCATAATTAATAATTATTTAATAATGATTAAAGAGCTACATTTTTCAAAGCTGTCCTAAGTGTTTTACATATACATTCTCAGTCAATCCCCCAAAATGTCTTGATGAGAAAGGTATTATTTCTATCTCCTTTTTCACAGTTTTCACAAGAAAACTGAGGCTCAGAGAAACCAGATCCACCACTAGGATGTGGGAGATCTTGAATTTGAACTCACACAGTCAAGCTCCAGGAGAGCTGTGCTCTTGATGACCCTGTATTCTGCCCTGCTATGGTTCTTTTGCATATTATGTGCCAAGAACCATTTACAACTCTTTACATGTACTAATTCAATCAATCCTTCCTCAACGCTATTAATTAGGTACCACTATTACGCTCACTTTATATATGAGGAAACTGATGGCCGGAAATTGCATAATTTGCCCAAGTCCACCTCTTAAAAGAGGAGAAATATCAATGACTTCCATAAATAGAAGAAAACATATCCACCTAGCCCCGGTCTAGATGATCTCAACCTGGTTGGATACATCACCAAGGTGAAGAAAGACTGCCTAACTCCCAGTCTAGTGCTTTCTCAATTCTTATTCAACACAGAGCACACATCAACTGGGCCAAGCCTACCACAAAGGATGCTGCTTGCCTCATCTTCCTAATTTCCATAATAAAATCTTGAATTTCAATGGTGAGTCATCGTCCAGCTGGTCCAGAGATCTAGCTACAAAAATATCTGAATTGTTTTACATAGTTACCGGAATTTCGTGAAGAAAAAATAAATCCTAAAAAACCAAGAGTATATAGGTTATTATAAGTTAAGGTCATTAAATTATTACCATAGTAAATACTATATGCTGTGTTTCTGCTATTAAGTTCCACTCAACTTGTCCTCATTCCGAACCGGGGAAATCTTTACACAGCGGTAAGCTGATATAATCTGCCTTATCCCCTCTGCCCTTTCTTCTCCCATGTCTCAGATGCCTCACACCCTTACTGAAATACCTTGGAATGATTATTTCCACATACTATTTCTTTTATTCTTAATTGGATATAAATAGATGCTGAATTTTGCAATTGTTCAATGTTTAGACTTTAAATACAGCTTTCATTCAGTGATTAATTAAATATCAAATTAATTTAAAAGACATCATTATCCTCTCCTGAGGAAGAAGTTCACCCAAAAATGTCTCTCTACGCAATGGCATGGTTTTCCATTAGTTTCATGTCCCTGTTCAGTCTAGGATCTGTCCTCAGTGCGATCGTACTGGTTTTATCAGGAAAGATTGATAATGAAGTAGCATCAGCTATGAGAGAAAGGAAGGCAGCTGAAATGAACTCCCATGGTACAGTTAACTGGAATATATAGATGTAGCCAGTATTTAGAGAATGCTAGTTTTTTAACAACTGAAAATTTTTAATAAAAAAAGGAAATTACTGATGATAAAATGTGCTGTTAAACATAGGCACGCATATGGATGAGCTATTCACTTGATGAGTTTGGAACTAACAGTTACATCACATGAAACGTGTGAACAAAAGTCAACTTTTACTCACATTCTATGAGCAGTTACTTTAAATAGTGACTACATCTCAGGACTAGTTTGGAGCAACTGACAGCAGACTGGTCTGGTATGTCATATTTGGTAATCACAGGATTTACAAGGATTTCTAAAACCACACAATCATCACAATGAAGTGTAAATCCCTACAGGAATACAAAATCTGGAAAGTAAACATGGTATGTTCTAAGTAGCTAATTCACATAACTGGAAAACCAAAGAAAGTTTGGGAAGTTTAGTTTCTGCAAAATAATCTTAGCCCATGACCAAGCTGTATTCTAGGTATAAAAATACACGTGAGAAAAGACAAATATCATATGATCTAGCTTATATGTGGAATCTAAAAAATGGTAAAAATGAACTTATTTACAAAACAGAAATAGACTCACAGATGTAGAAAACAAACTTATGGTTACCAAAGAGGATGGGGGGGATACACTGGGAGATTGAGACTGATATATACCCACTACTATATATAAAATAGATAACTAATAAGAACCTACTGTATAACACAGGGAACTCTACTCAATACTGTGCAATGACTATATGGGAAAAGAATCTGAAAAAGAACAGATATATGAATATGTATACCTGATTCACTTTGCTGGACACCTGAAACTAATACAACATTGAAAATCAACTATACTCCAATAATAATTTATTTTTAAAAAATGCATGTGTCATGTTGTGGGTCCTGGAGGGTGCTAGGAAAGTGGGTGTTGTGTTGTGACCCCTTCCTAGCTTTCTCTATTAACCCTCCACCTTCCGTTTTCCATGCTAAAATTATTCACTAAGGTTGGCTCTACCTGGTGACTGAGAGGGAAGACTTCTAAGAAGGAATTGAAATGGGAACTATTTCTCCAGCAACAGAAAAATGGAATTGTTTTATAACAATATTTTGAATTAGGGAGAAACATCCAGAAAAAAAAGTAGCATGACCAGTTACAGGGGGGCTTACTAGAAGTTTCCTCTTCTTTATATGTACCAACTACTTATATTCAAGTCTAAATAAAATGGATATGAAAATATTTCCTTTGCCTTGAGACACGACCTACTTTTCTTCTCAGCGCCTACAGTTTTCTTTACCATCTCTTTTTTTTCCCCTTCTTGTCTCTTTATTACTGAAAAAATCTCTGAATTTTGCTTCTGTATTATTGTTGTAGTTCTAATGAAAATTGTGTGTGTGTGTGTGTGTGTGTGTGTGTGTGTGTGTAGTTTGGAGAGAGAGAGATGGAGAGAGGGAACTGCATTTTTACAAGTTCTTGAGAAGATTCTTGTACACGCTAGTTTGAGTCACTGCCTTACATTTCCTATCTAGTATTCTTTTTACCTTGTGGTGAAGTGCTGTGACTCAAGTAAAAGTCAATAAACTTGTCTTGAGTCTGTTATTGATCAGGGATTTTGCTATGTGATATGTGTATACATGAGTAAGAGATGATTTCTATCTTCAAAGAACTCATATTTAATATTCTAGTTTAAGCTATTATGTATTATCAAGTTGAAATCTATAGACCCTTCAAACAATACAACTGCATGCTTTCCATCCACATAATGAAATCCACCACTGAGAAGTAATTTCAAAACACACCTTTTGTGATCTCAGTTACATTTCAAGACTTTTGAAGCAAGTGTGTCAACAGTGTATTTTGACTTGCCTTTTTGGATTTCAGATGCAAAATTCTGTTTTATGCATTGACGTCCTAACTGCTCATCTTATCTCTTCAGCTGATGAAGTTTGAGAGGCTGAGAGACCAAGAATACCTTCCCAGTGCCCAGAGACATCACAACTGCTTCATTTCAAATCCTAGTTCAGAGAAGTGGGTCACAGAAATGCTCTTCAGTCTTAAAACTTCAGGGAAAATGTTAATAGAAAACCTCATAACTCCTATTGAATGAAATTGATTTTGAAATGCAGACAGCTATTTCAATGATGTGCCTGACACAGTATTGTCAAAATACCATCAAAAGGTTTATATTGCACTTCCCAATCTCACTGTTCCTAAGAACCCTGGAAAAAATCCAGGCAAGGCATCTGCTATTATTCATTAATCAATGTAAGTTTCACTGTGTTAACAAGTTTTTAATTACAAAATAAATAAATAACGTAGAAGGGTCCAAAGTTTAGGGCTGATTCCTTTCCAAATGTGAAACCTTGGAGTTCTGAATGTATTCTTTCTTGAATTAGAAAAGGATTTTCATGCTAAATTCTCCATTTTTATTTCTTTCACTCAGTGTACTACATTTTCAGGCATTGCATTGTGTCCAGTCATCTGACATTATGAAAAGCAAGCTGTACTTTTTTTTTCCTCTTCAAACAATTGATGAATACCCCTACAGACATTGCTTCTTTTGCAAAATTCCAGGGAAATCTCTAACTCACCTCAGACATGACGTGTATCATAAACACGCCTCAGGCTTCTTCTGAGCGCCTGCAAAGCATGACCCATCTGGCAAGCCTGAGTCATGGCCTTATTTCTGGCAAAGCAATCATTCAAGGGAGCCAAGAATAAGAGTAGCAGAAGGAACTGCCCGTATATCAGACTAAAAGAAAGTGATGAGTGTATGAAATCTCCCAGTGGGTACAGAACCATTCCTAAATTACTCTGGTCGCCTTTGCAGACACATAGAACGCCCTGCCCTTACTTTGTTCTCATTGAGATCTTCCGCTTTCACGTAGGAGACCAGCTGCAGTGACACATTCAACTCACTGGAGGAAACACATTCCAACCACAGGCTTTTCATTAAAGTGCAATGTATCTCATAAACATTCTTTTGAAATTTTTAGACACTTAAATGGTGCCAAGTGCAATCCTTTCTTCTATTCATTAAGCAATCGATTTTATAATGCATTCATTTTGCCAAGCACAAAAAGAAAGATCATGTATACTTATACACTGTGGATGAGGCATGTAGGAGAAGGGAGTTCCACTACTACTAGTAATAGAAGTAGTAATACAATAATAACAACTAACATGTATTACTTTCCCTGAAGAGGCACAGTACTTTGCATTTTACCTGGGCTATATTATTTAAATGTTAAAACGACCTTAAAAGTAGGTATTATTATTAGCCTCAGTATAATATTTGAAGACACTGAGGTTATAGACCTTGGGCAAGCTTATAGAGCTAGGAAATAAATGCCTGGGAAGTAAAAGAAACTCATCATATTAGAAATCTACGTACAGTAACTGAATTAATCTATGCACACACCCTCAGAGAATGATTTTATACCCATATTTGTTATGTTAAAATCATCATCAGGTTAAATATCTTCCCCAAGACCATGTAACATGGTATTCTGATGTACACTTAGGTCTGACTCCAAAAACCATGATCTCTCCTATAACCTTGCATTTCACTAGGTGTATTTCTCACAAGAAGGAGTAGGACAATTAGGACTAGAAGGAGAAGAAAAGAAAGCTACAATCGTCTCTCAGTATCCATGGAAGATTGGTACCAGGACCTCCGAGGATACAAAAATCCAGGCACGGTCAAGTGCCGTAGATAAGATGACACAGTGTTTGTATATAACGTTCATCCTCCAGAGTGCTTGAAACCATCTCTAGGTTACTTATAATACCTAATCAGTGTAAATACTATGTAAATATAAATAATTGCTGGAGCTGGCAAATTCAAGTTTTGCCTTTTGGAAGTTTCTGGAGTTTTTTTTTTTTTTTCCCCAATATTTTTGACCAGGGTTTTCAAACCATGGATATAGAGAGCTGGAGGCCCCATTGTACTTTGTCAGAAGGGGGTAAAACATTTTCAGGTGCACTTTACACCATGCATCATGTATTGATATATTAACAATGTTTTGACAACACTATAGTTATGACATCACTGAAACTTGATGACCATTTGTCATGTTTCTATATAATCCATCTCTCTACTCTTTCATTAATATGTACAGTAATAATAGAACCTTCCATTGCCAATCTGACACTCATTTCATCTCTAAGGAAAAATATGCAGGATTAGTTCCGTCCAGGAACATAACACTTTTACATACACAGCCCCTTATAGTCTCATTAAAGGTCATTTTGCCTAAAATTGAGGACCACTTCCCACCAAAGAGTCATACCAAAAAGAAAATGGTTGAGTCAGATGATACAGTAGGTAAGAATGGAACATTATACTTCTCATTGCCTCTATTTCTTTCTAGCCAAACCTTAACTACAAGCTCTCAGTTGAAATGCACATTCCTGAGAAAGAAAAATGGGGCTGGAGGAATCAGGCTCCCTGACTTCAGACTATAGTATAAAGCTACAGTAATCAAAGACAGTGTGGTACCAGCACAAAGACAGACTTATGGATCACTGGAACAGGATAGAAAGCACAGAAATAAACCCACAAACCTATGGTCAGTTAATCTATGACAAAGGAAGCAAGAATATACAATGGAGAAAACACAGTCTCTTAATGGTGCTGGGAAAACTGGACAGCTACATGTAAAAGAATGAAATTAGAACATTCTCTAACACCACATACAAAAACAAACTCAAAATGGATTAAAGACCTAAATGTAAGGCTGGCTACTATAAAACTCTTAGACGAAAACATAGGCAGAACACACTTTGACATAAATCAGAGCAATATCTTTTTTAGATCCACCTCCTAGAGTAATGAAAATAAAAACGAAAATAAACAAATGGAACCAAATTAAACTTAAAAGCTTTTGCACAGCAAATGAAACCATCAAGAAAACAAAAAGACAACCCAGGGAATGGGAGAAAATATTTTCAAACGATGCGACCGACAAGGGATTAATCTTCAAAATATACAAACAGCTCATGCAGCTCAATATCAAAAAAAAACCCAACCCAATCAAAAGAATGGACAGAAGATCTAAATAGACATTTCTCCAAAGAAGACATACAGACATCCAAAAAACACATAAAAAGATGCTCAACGTCAGTAATTTTTAGAGAAATGCAAATCAAAATTACAATGAGGTATCAGCTCACACCAGTCAGAATGGCCATCATCAAAAAGTCTACAAACAATAAATGCTGGAGAGGGTACCCTTCTACACCGTTGATGGGAATATACATTGGTACAGCCACTAGGTTGGGATTAACATATGCACACTACTATATAAAAAACAGATAATCAACAAGGATCCACTGTATAGCACAGGGAACGCTACTCAGTACTCTCTAATAATAGGGGAAAAGAACCTGAAAAAGAGTATGTATAACCAAATCACTTTGCTGTACACCTGAAACTAACACAACATTGTAAATCAACTATACTCCAATATGAAATAAAAATTTAAGAAAAAGAAATGCACATTGGTTTTATACTCATTTTATGTCACTTTATGGATAATTACTAAAATCCTTACAGTGTAAAAAAGTGAACTTTAATTACAAATATGTGAGATGTTATTTTATAATCAGAGTCAAGGAAATACGTTCTAATTAACAACAAAACTGGTCTTCAACATATTAGAAAAATGAGTGGCTGCTTTATTTTACCTCACATGGAGATGTGCTAAAATCTTTGGGGGGATAAATGGAACCAAGAGAGAACCTTTCCTACTGGACTTCTTTACTATTTTTAACCATTGATATTAGCTCATTTTGGTTGCACTGTTCATATGCTTCCTTGAAACAATGATTTATTCACCCCCAGGCAACAAGCAGAGTGACATATAGTACATGAAATAAAACCCCCAAGGTGCTGAAACTTAAAACACCAGTCTACTTTGTCAAGGTCAGATGATTCCACTTGGGAATGGGGAATTTGGCAGAAACCGGTTGTAATATTTTAAGGGTTGTCACAAACTTGGTTAAAACCTGTCCTTCTTAAGAAGGCAGTTTAATTGCATCACATTTCATCATTATTTTTTCATATTGACATTTAGTTCTTCGGGACTACCAAGGTACAAATTTTATATTATCAATTTCAAATTTGGGACACATTATCAATGTCAAATGAACCAAATTTATTTATATACCAATTTATTTCAGACTGCTTAAGTTCCTAGTTTTGTTAAAGTAATAACAACTTAGCCATCTAGTAATCACTACATAGATGCCTAAGTACACACTGAAATTTTTAAAATGTCAATATGATTCAGATGGGACAGACGAACCTTAAAATTTTGACTTGTACATTCAGATCTCCCAAGAAGAAATGGTTCAAGAGAATGTAAGTCATCCTATCAAAAAATTATCCAAAACGACTCCTCTTCTACCAAAGCTTGGGAGGTTCACACACATTTGGATTCACTCTCAGTATCTGAGTAATTTTCTCTTTGCATGTCCTAGGCTAAAAGAAATACCTAACAGTTCCATTTATTTAGTAGCTAATTCCAAACAGCCTAATAAGTATTTATGTCCTAACAACTTAGTAGGCTTTTGGAAAAAATACACATAAATTGAGAGAACAAAATAATACTTTTAGTTCATACTTAATAACCACAATTACTTACAAACGGGGTGTGTGCACCTGTTTGGCTCTGCAAATGCTTAAATCAGATCAAGCACTCACACACTCATTTCCTGTTTCACACAGATTGTCATATGGTACTTACTTTTTATCATGCAGCTGCAGGAAACATAGCTCAGCAAGTTATGATGTCATCATCAGGAATGCAGCCCAATGTAATGTTGAAATTGTTAATATTTTTCGCTCCATGTCTGAGGGATGTTGAGTATTGTTGTGTTTTTCTTGAAAACTTAAAATATGACGCAGCTCCTCCATGAGTTTGCTGCAGCTGTGGAGAGAATACGTTGGTGCATAGTTTGAGTGGTATGCCTGTAGTCTGTTGATCTCATTGTCGTACAGATATGTGGCAAATAACATAGGCTTTTAAAGCTGTCATTTCACTACCAAACTCATAACAGTTTCAGCGTACCAACCTTCCTCCTCCTTCTGTAGGCACAGAACACCGGGTGAGAGAGGAGGTTAGGAATACCCAGCAGCTGGGTCCAATCGGCCTTTATTGGACTGAGATGTGAGATGTGGCATCAGCATCCAAGCACTGGAGCAAGGAAGCTTGTCTTTCCAGGAACACTTTTCTAGGGTTCCACTCTTTAACTTAATATTATTGGTTGTGCAGGATTCCAGGGAAATATATTTGATAGGGCTCTTGTCTACAGGAACAGTTTGGTTACAAAATAAATAATGCCATGTTGGGTATAGTGAAGTATCAATGAAGGTTCAGAATAATGGGTAGAGATACTTCTGTATGGGAAATTTCTGTATTCAGTTTATTGTCCAACCAGTACACAATGACATTTTTTGTTTGTTTTTTCACTGTCCAGGCATCATTTCTTCCCGTTAATGTCCAGGAACTGTCTCTTTATTGTTATTGTTAAAGGCACCATCCTGGCTAATTTCGTATCTCCCACTAAGAGAAAAAGATATAGTATGATCTCACTTATACGTGGAATCTAAAACACAAACAAACAGCAAACCAAGCTCATAGATACAGAGAACAGGTTGGTGGTCACCAAGTCAGGGGATGGAGGGTGGAGAGTGGGCAAAATGGGTGAAGGGGGTCAAAAGGTACAAACTTCTAGTTTTAAATAAGCCATGGGGATGTAATGTACAGCTTGGGGACTACAGTTAATAATACTGTATCATGTATTTGAAAGTTTCTAAGAGAGTAGACCTTAAAAGTTCTCAACACAAGAAAAAAATTCTGTAACTATGTGTGGTGATAGATGTTAACTAGACTTACTGTGGTGACCATTTTGCAGTACATACAAATATCGAATCATTATGTTGTACATCTAAAACTAAGATAATGTTGTATGTCAATTAAAAAACAGTTAGCAATGCTGTTAGAACTCATAGTGCCATGAAACAACATAGATAGTCCTGCCTCTACAGTTTCTTAATATCATTTATTTCACACTGATTGTGTCACCACTCATGATTCTGCACTTTCTATAATATTGCCCATGAATATTGGTCTCCAAGGATTCTTGCAATGGTTGCTAATATTACTACACTTTGATGATTGATGACAACAAATGTGAGTGTTAGCTATGGAAACAATAATAACAGGCATGTAAACAATAATTCATTTTCTGGTCTGGTTAAATTTATCTTTAAAAATTTGTTGACGTAAATGTCAAACAACACATCTTCCATCCGTGCCTTCTCCTGGAATCATTAGGCAATGATCACTGGATCCCTAGAAAGTGATCTTTTTCAATGCTGGCTGCACTCCCACCTTCCACACACTGAGGAGGATGTCAATTAGGAGGGCTTACTGATCTTGCAGAATGACAATCTCAAAAGCCCTTGGAGGAGATAGACATGGCCACTGCCAAGCATGTCCTGTCATGTGGCCTGGAGCCTGTGGAGGGATGGAGTGATCTCCCTGGGTGCCAGCATGGAGGGGTGAGTGGGGGGGGGGGTAGGGCACAGGATAAAGCTAAGACAAACAAACATCATAAACCACTTCAGCTAAAAGTTGCTTAGGGAACATCTGGTAAGGCATTTTCCTTTAGATTGGCAACAGCAGGTGGCACATGAAAGGAAGACTTGGCTGCAATGGTTTCTGGACTTGCGAGCGGTGAGTGATACTCTCTCCAGCTCTGTTTTCAGTGACTTAACCATTGAAAGCGATGTGCTATTGATCCTCCTTGGGCACGTTCTCATCCTTTCAGTGTTCCTCTCTGTGGACTTTCTTCTTAAGCCTTTCCCCTAATATATTAGTTTGCAAAAATATGTCACAAAGTTCCTTTTGATTTTATGTCTTTACCTGCCATCTGTGAGATCCAAAACCGGATTTTATATTCTGTTCTGCTCTCAGGTTGTCTAGCGTCCCACAGTATTCATGAATATTGGTGAAGGTAACTCGCTCTGGAGGGACTTTTAATGTAGCTGTGCTCTTCCAAAGTATCCTGATCTTCAGAGACCTGTCACAAAGAAAAGGAAGCAATAGAAATGGACACATAAATTCTTGCCAGATAAAAAATAAGGTTTATGTGCAATCCTCAATTATATATTGACATTTATCCTGCTTATTTCGTTTAGTTTTGTCTGTGTGTTTCTGGTTATTTAGTTGTATGGGTGAAGTTGAAGTGCTTGACATAAGTCACTCTACAGTGCAAAGATATTTAGACTGGGGGCCAGGATTCTTGTTTCTAGACCATCTCTCTATTAATTGACTGCATGCTCCAGTACTAATCACGTTATATTAAGCTTCAACTCATCTGTCAAGATAATTAAATCACGTGAACTCTAAGGTCCCCATTATTCAGCAAAATTTTAGATAGCTATGGCTTTATGTTAATAAATGACTGTGACTTGGTTTGATATAGCTCCAAGTTATGTCATTTTGACCACACACTTCACCTTTTATATCTGACAGATTTCTGGATTAACAAAATTAAATTCATCCTAGACAGTTATTAAAATATCATTAATGTTCACATTTTCTCCCCGAGATAGTGAGAACAGGCTAAAGTAATCTAAGGTAACTACCTCTAGTTACCTTCTTAGCCACATGACAAAAGCACTGGACCTGAGCCTACGCAGGTGGGTCCACTTTTCTTCTCATTCTTCGATAATGAGAGAAGTGCCATAAACAGTTTCAGCGGGCAATTTAAGATATCCAGTTCCATTTATTTATCGATATTTTAACTTCTTTCAAGGGTAAGACTTCCTTCCTCCTTAACTAGGGTCAGAAACAGTAGGAACCTAGAGAAGGATGGGGTATCCTTTCCTGTTCCCTCCTTACCCACCTCCGCCATGAGAAATCACTATTTAAGACTCTCCAAGGTCAAATGAAGGTGAGAGGGAAAAAAGGTGATGAGGGGTTGGTTGGTTTTGGGCTTTGTAATATAAATTATTTTCCAGTTATTGATAACTATTTTGCCTTTAGTCTCTAAATTTACTATTTAGTCACATTTGGTTGCTTTAGTTTTATTATTTCTGTAGCGTGTATTGGAAGAAGAACTCTGTCCCGGGCATCCTGAGCATCCCTGTATGTTCTTGTTGAATGTGCCAGACTGCAAGTTCCTCCCGATAAAGAGAGATTTCTGTAGTTAGTCACCCAGGCAACTAAGTAGGTTAAGAAGATGAGAGTGACTACATGCATCTCTTTGTTCCAGAAGGGGAGACAGCAGGTTTGTTTGCTGCTTGCTACCATGTTTGCTGCTGGCAAAGGGGCAGTACTGGGTCGTTGGCCCAGGTTCTTCTCCTGTAAAGCACCTGTGCACAGGTGTCCTCTGGCCCTCCACGTGGTCCTGTGGGAATTGGGGCTCAGAGGACCCACACAAGCATGCTGACATGTTGAACACTGCTGTTGCTATGACTCTTTCATCTCTGATTCGAGAATCTCTTGTCTTTTGTCAGTTTCCATGAACCTGTGGCAAGTTGACTTACTATCTTGCAAGTAGGGCAAATCACACAGCACCTCACAGTTCCTGATGGTGTTTGGCAATGAGAATGGGCCGCTGACAGAAACATGGCTTTCTAGGAAAGAACTACCTGGGCTCTGTTGGACAATTAACGGGATTTAAGGAGGGTTCTTAGAAATTTTCAGCAAATGTATTGACCAAATTGTATGGTCAAAGGAACAATAAATGTTTCTCCGGATTGTTGCCTGTTAATGAGGAGGAATTAGGCAGGTCTTAACAGTATATTTCTTAAATATTTAATTGGTTGTGATAAAAACCTTCTAAACAATGTTAATAAGGAAAAAGGAGTACCCAATTTGAGTTATGCATTACTGAAAAATATATACTAATTCAAAAGAGATAACAAGCATCTCCTAAATTATCTCAATAGTTTAGCATTTTATACTCACACTTATTATCAGAATTATTACCCTATAAAAACCAGTATCTGATTAAATACTCTTTTTAATATTGTACTAATGACTAATTAATAAAAACTAGTTTAAGATGAAAAACCAAAGATGAAAAAATTATTATTTACCAATTTATAATTAGGTCAATCATATAAATTAATTTTAATCTATGTATTTTCACCATATTGTCTGCCCCATTTTCCCCAACTACATTTCATCATATATCAATAAGACGGTTATTGTAACATGTAATAAAAGATAATTCTGCTCCTCACAAAGCGCCTATTTCGAAAACATCATCAATGTTTTCACTCAACATTACAAGAAATGGACTTGAATACAGACTTGGGTAGGATTTGGAATTTCCAGAGTAGACTTAGTTCTTAATGAGTGGTCACTTTGTATCAGGCATCACTCTAAGTGTCCTATGTTCACTTATTTCATAGAATGATGCCATGGTTAGGCTTCCCTAATAACTCCGTTCTACAAAGAAGGAAAACAAGAACAAGAGTTCCACTACGTTGCTTTGTGCCACACGGCTCCTTAGTGCAGACCCAGAATGCCAACCCAGCAGTCTGGTTCCACAGCCAGATTTAAAGCCACTGTGCCAGGTCAGGTAACCTTATTTTCTCTATGTCTGAGTCTCTTCAAATGTGAAAATATGGACAGGTTAGTGCTGAAGATCCCTTTCAGGAATAAGATTTTTCATGACATCAGAAGAGAAATCACATTTACAAAATGCATTTCCAAGTTAGTCAAAGATTAAATTTCTCTTAAAAAAGGAGGAAATTTCAAGATTCTCAATCACTTTGAGGAAATTGAGGGAAAAGCTGTTCAATACTAGAGCATTATTTTGCATCTGTAATGTCTCTTGAAGCTTCATTGAAGTCCATGATCTTTTTAAAGCAATGGAAGTGAGTGAAAATATATAATTCATCATGGCTCTTTTATTTTCTGGCTTCTCATTTGGTCATGATGCAATGCCTAGACCTAGAATATTATCAGGAAAAGTCTTATTCTGTTCTTTTCCTTCACAAAACAATTTTCTGTGTTAGACTGAAAAGCCTCAGTGATGTGGCTAGTACAACAACGATGCTCTCTTTATTACTGAGACTTACTGAGAACTATTGATGTCAGACCAGATGCAAAAAAACAGGAATGAAAGAGCCACACATCCAAAGAAGACAATTTAATTCTTAATTCAAAATCATTGTGTATTTTTATTATTTCATTATTGCTAAGTTAATTCAAAGGTATTCAGATGTTTATTTAAAATAATGTCAGCTTAAGGTCTTTGGTTCTTAAGTTGCTGCATTTTTAATTTTTTAGTAATATTTACTGAACACCCACATTTCTGTTTGAGATATTGTGCTTGAAGGTTGGCCTCTGCTTTCATGGAATCTATAATCTCCCAAAGTAGACAAGCCAGCAATTATAATGTAATGTGACCAGTGCAATAAGAGGGTAAGCAGAAGGCACTAAGGAAGTACTGAGTGTGGGGCATCAAAACTAGTCTAGGAATTCTGAGATGGTGCTCTGATTTGGTGTAATACCTACAAAAACTGTATACAAGCCACAGCTTTCTCAAAAAAAATACCGTACCTCACAAAAAGTACACCTACAGGTATATTCAAATTAAAATTCTGTGAACGGTACGGCTTTGCAAATATGCATTTTCACATCAAATATAAGAAAGATTACATTAATTAGGACATAATTAACTTTCTGATAACAAGCTTTATTTTCCTTAAATTTAAAAACTGCTTGAAGACATTTTATTCTTACATAATAGTATTTTATAAATATGGCCTCTTAAGATTCACTGATAATAATTCAAATGTTAATGACTTGGAAAGTACTAAGCTCAAAAAGTTAATGTTCTCCAAGTGAGACACTTTCATATACATTTCCCTAAAGACGTCATCTTTGCTAAAATCGGAGCAAAGTCTATTCCAAGTCCCAGTATTTCTCTGCCTTTAAAAAATTCAAATACCACCCCCTCCAAATTCCTCACTTTAAATGTATATTAACACAACCTATTTATTATTATGTTTTTGTGCAAAAGCGAAGGTTTACATCTCAGATCTTGAACTAAGATGTAAACCACAGAGTATTGTTTGGCCAACAGTCAAATACTATGGCATTTAACCCTTAACCTTTCCTTTCTCTAAGACATTTTCTCTTTTTATCACAATATTAATCTCTCCATGTTAGCTACTTCTGCCTTCCCAGCGTAGTTAACCTTAATTCATGGTGATCTTGTCAAAATACTTCTATTTCACCTTTTAGAGCAATTCCAGCTGTTTCTTTTTGTAATAGAGTTTTGTTTTTACTGAAAGAACATGCAAATTAGACAAAGTGAGAAACGAGAGTTTTTTCCTTATAGATAAAAATTTTGCATTGTGAAAAAAATTATTTTAATTCTATCTTTAAAAGGTAAGTAGGCCAGTTTTTCTTAGCATAATTAAAATGCATTGTTTAATATATTTAAATGCCTTCAGTAGGTCATGAACTTGCTATTTCATTACTGTTACAAAGATGACTGCTGAAAACTATAACAAAGAATTTATATAAACTCGTCCCACATTTCCTGTATTTTTCAAATGTGTATCCCAAAACTTGCAAAAAATTTTGAGCCAAAGATCCACAGGACTTTCAACCAAAGTGTGATAATTTTTCACAAAGTACTTGGGTATCTTGAGCGAATACTTCACAAATATTGCTTTCATTGGTTTTAGCATATTCCTACCCACTTATAACAAGAAATTGGCTATAGAAGCAGCATAGGCTATTAAGTGTGCCATTTGTATCTGAAGTTTGTTTCAATGTAGCCTTGTTTGTCTGTTAGTCACTCTTTTGTGAAGTATACCATTATCATAATAGCTTCAAACAAAAAAATACAGCGGCTACATATTTCAAGAAGTTGGCTCTGCAACTTCAGAAGTTCAGCAAAAGCAGAACACTAAAGTCCTCAGTTATCTCTTTGTATTTCTCTTCTTAAACGTCGTTTATCTTTTCCATCACAGGTCTGCCTTACCTCTTATCTGGGATATAACAACACTCTCTTACCCAGTGTCACTACCCACAGTCTTTCTAACCCCTACCTACTGCCTCTCATTCCGTATAAACATCACGGACAAATTATCTTTCTGAGGCATAGCTTTGACTGTAACATTTGGAATCAACGTTTTTGAATTACCATATGACCACATTTCAGTTGTGGAGCATGCTGCTATGACAAATGTACCTTTAAACTATCACCACCATCAAGATATGAAAAAGTTCTGTCACTCCAGAAAATATGTTTATGCCCCTATTTATTCGATTCTCTCCCAAAACCTGACCCAAGACAACATTTAAGCTGAATTCTATCAAATGACTTTTTTTTTTACCTCTCCTAAGACCTCATATAAAAGGGATTATACAGCATGTACATCTGGCTTCTATTGCTCAGATTAGTGTTTTGAGAGTCATGTGTGTTGTGGCTGTATCTGAAGTTTGTTCTTGTTAACTGGTGAGTAATATTCCAATGTGTACATGCACCAGTTTGTTTCCCACTCACAGTTTTTGTACATTTGGGTTGTTTCAGTGAGTAATATAAATAAATAAGCTATGAACATTGGTTCACAAAATTGATGGACATAGGTTTTCATTTCTCTAGCGAAAATTTCAAAATAGGTTAAATGTTTATAAGAAATGTCAAAATATTTTTCAAAGTCACTCTCTCATCATAAGTGAGAGTTCAAATGGCTCATATCCTGGTCAATACTTAGTATTGTAAGCACTTTTAATTTTTGCCATTCTGGTGAGTGTGAAATGGTATCTCATTGTGCTTTTCATTTTAAGCTCTTGTCTCACAATGAACATCTTTCATGACCTTATTGGTCATCTGTATACCTTACTTTGTGTGGTACCTGTTTGAGACTCTTGCCCATTTACAGTTGCCAAGATATGGAAGCAACCTAAGTGTCCATCAATAGATAAATGGATAAAGAAGATGTGGCACATGTATGTATACACACACACACACACACACACACACACATATATATATACACAGACATATATATTTATATATATAATGGAATACTACTCAACCATGAAAAAGAATGAAATTTGCCATTTGCAGCAACATGGAGGGCATTATGCTAAGTGAAATAAGTAAGACAGAGAAAGACAAGCACTGTATAATATCACTTATTATGTGGAATCTGAAAAATACAACTAGTGAATACAACAAAACAGAAACAGACTCACAGATATAGAGAACAAAATAGTGTCTACCAGTTGTGGGGGAGGGACATTATAAGGGTGGAGGGAGTGGGGAGTACAAACTATTGGATGTAAGACAGGCTCGAGTGTGTATTACACAACATGGGGAATATAGCCAATATTTTGTAATAACTGTAAATGGAAAGTAACCTTTAAAAATTATATTAAATTTTTTTAAATTTGTTTACTCTTTTAGTATTAATTTGTAAAATGTCCATTTATGTTCTAGATATAAGCACCTTGCCAATATGTGTTTGAAACATACTTTTCCTCCAACGTGAGCTTCTTTTCAAAAGCAAACACAAATTTGTTATGAAGTCCAACTTAGCAATTAATTCATTTGTGATTAATGATTTTTGTATCCTCTCCAAAAAACCTTTGCCTACCCCAAATTTGTGTAGATTTTTCTCTATATTTTCTTCTGGAAGATTTATATTTTTAACTTTTCTGTCTATGGATATTTATTTTGAATTTTTAGTAAGAATAATATATAAGGGGCAATGTTCACATTATACATACAGATATCCCATTGTTCCAGGAGCATTCGTTGAAAAGACTATCCCTTCTCCATTGAATTATCTTGGCACATTTGTTGGAAATCAGTTGGCCATATGCACCTATTTATAGACTCTATTCTGTTTCATTTACCTGTGTGTCTGTCCTTATGAATTACTGCACTCACTTTATCATTGTTGCCCTATAGTAGGTCTCGAATAATGATAGTAGTACAAGTCATCCAATTTATTTTTCTTTTACAATACAGCCTTGCCTTTCTAAGTTCTTTGTTTATCCACATAAATTTTAGATCAGCTTGTCAATATCTACAAAATAATCTTGTTTGGGATTTTGATTGGGAGTACAATGAATCTACAAATCAATTTTGGAAAATTTGATACCTTAACAATATTAATTTTTCCAGTTTATAAATCCGTATATCCTACCATTTACTTAGGGTTTCTAAATTCCTCTTAGAAATAGTTTGTGTCTTCAAAGTACAGGTTTTGTAAACCTCTTTTAAAAATTATGCTTGAGTCTTTTACTTTAATGCCATTATGATTTTTAAATTTTTATTATTTTCCAATTGTTCATTTCCAGTCTACATAATTATATTTATTTTATGTAAAGCTAATTACAACGACTGACTGCTTTGGATTTAAAATTTGCATTCTTTAATTATCCGAGCTTACTTAAAGTGAATATTGTATGACTTCCTCCTTTACATTTCCCAGTTAAATGTTATAAAGTTTCATAATTCCATTTACATACCACCTATCTTTTCACTATTGTCATACTTTTGTTTTTATCTAAGTCATAAATCCTGATTTACAATGTTATTGTTCTTGGTTTAAAAAGTAATTTCTCTTTTAAAGAAATTTTGCTAAGAATTAAACATAGTTTTTACATGTATTTATGTGCCATTTCTAGTACTCTTCATCCTTTCTTTCAGTCTTTAATCTATCCAGTATCACATCCCTTCATTCTGAAGAATATCTTAAAGCTTTTGTTGCAGTGTGGTCTGCCTGTGACACAATCTCTCAACTTTCATTTATCTGAAAATGTCTTTTTTTATACTCTTTTTAGAAGCAGACATTTATTGAATTTACAATTCAGATTTGACTAATTTCTGTCAGCAATATGAAGAAAAATGGTAAGTCTAAATGTAGAAATTTCAGGGTTGGTTCGGTGCCTCAACAATATCAAAGATTCAGGTTTCATCTGCATTTAAGCTCTATAATCTTAGCATATTGGTTTACAGGTCTGTGAGTCCAAGACGGTTGTTTGTAGTGCCAAAAATTATGTCTTCAAGGCATAAAGTAGGCAGAACTCGTCTCTAGCTGCATTTTCCTATTTTCATCTAAAATATAAAAAATTTTTCCAGAAGCTCTTGTACCAGACTTCCACTTAAATTCACAGACTGAAATAGATCTTTGTAGTCACCACTGGCTGTGATGTGAGGCTGGAAAAGTATTTGACTTTTCCATCCTCCGTAATGTGATACCATGAAGAAGAAAGTTTTCACTATGAATTTGGGGTCACCCATCAGTAGGATTTGTATCTATAGGAAAAGAAATTCAGAAATAGTCTCATATGTACAACTAGAATCCCAAAGAAAAAAGAATATGCAATTATAATTCCAGAAAGAATAGCGAAATAAAGAGGAAGAAGAACTATTTGAAGAGTGAATGCCCAAGAATTTTCCAAAAATAATAAAAGATGTCAACATCAACTATATACCAAAGATATGCAGAGATCCCCAAGCAGGAAAAATGACAATAAAAAAACAAACAAATTTTTTGAAATCTAGATGCTTTATAACCAAGTTTAGGAAAATCCAAAGATAAAGAGAAAATCATGAAGCCAGAGAATAAAAGATACATTACACACAGAGGAAAAGAGATAAGAATTAGTGAAGGGACTATGCAGACCGGATGACGACGTGATTATGTTTGTTTGTATGACATTCTGGAAAAGGCAAAATTTTAATGGAAGAAAACTAATGAGTGGTTGCCAGGGATTAGCAGGTAAGGGTGTGCTTAAATACAAAATGGTACAGGGATAATTTTGTCTTGATGGAAATTTTCTATATCTTGATTGTGGTAGTGGTTACACAGAGCTGTATATATATATATGTCAAAACTCATAGAACTTTGCCCTAAAACACTTGAATTTTACTGTATGTGAATTATATCTCAATCGACTTGACTAAATAAGGTAGAACTAAGTGCACATTTTCCAATAAACATTGGAGACATCATGCATGTTTGCCACAACTTCCTCCCAAGACACGAATACAAGAACAGTAAACAAATATTCTATTTAGCATATAAACTTCATATGTGAACAAGAGGAAATGGAAGGGAAAAAGCAGAGGATAGGACAGCAGAACAAATTTCTGCAGCTGAAGGATTGGTTAGGGACCAGATGAGGAGGAGACATGTGAAAGTTCAACCCCAGGGCTCCGCAAAGCCTTAGGAGACAAGGTAACAATAGTTCCCCAAAAATTCTGGGGTAAGGCAAGGGTTTAGCAACAAGGGACTTGTGTAACAAGGGCGATCAAGTAACCTTCATATACCTTCATCATATTTTCATTAAGTGTGTGGCAAGAGTGGAAGCACGTTCTCAATCAGGGGACATTATTCTGTGGTGACAGAGGATGGGATCATAGTTGAATGTGAATGGTATTGACGGAGTTCAAGAGAGAGGCTCCTGTGGTGGTGGAAATAGTCTACATCCTGATTTGCAGAATGGTCACCCAGAGGTAAACATAGGTAAAAATGCATTACGATGCACATGTAAGATTAATGTGCTTTACTGCAGTTAAACTATATCTCATTAAATTATTTTTTAAAAATAGGAATTTTCAACAAAATATTTTCTTTTTTAACATTCACAAACATCAGATAATTTTGGTTTTGTCTTTTAAATCTCACAGTTGGTGCCTCATATATTGTAGGTGCTCAATAAGTATTTTTGAATGTAAACAAAAGATGAAGTATAGTGTTGGGGAAATATATTTTATTAAATAATGGCTTTTAATTTCACACATGACAAATTCAATTATTTAGCATGAAAATCCATTCAGCTATATTGGTAAACTGAATTCCAAAGTCCGTGATTTTTTTTCATTTTTCTAAGTTAGCATACGTCCAAGATAATAGTAAAGCTCTAATAAAAATAATGGAATCTCATATTTCAATGTTTTTAGTGTGAGATGAAGTTACTGACAGAAGAAGAAATAACCCCAAAGGTAGGATGCTTAAAAATATTCTATTATAATTCATCACTAGGATTAATAGTAGAGAAATATGATTTAAAATCTTTTAAAATGTTCTTACCTTTGATCTTCTTCTCATGTGATATTTGCTGTTCTATGGTTGCAGAGCATAAATAAATTGAAAATGTGGTTGTAACTCTTATGTGGTTCTTCTCATGATATTAAAGTTTTGTGGTAGGTTAATGGTGTTCAATAAACACGTTGCTACATGTAGAAATCTTGCCGTAAGTATATAGTGCTCCAGCATTTCCTGCAAGATTTACTGTGCTTCACAATATGGGATAAGTGATGTTGATCACATACCTGAAATATACATTTAATTGTTTCAAGTAGCCATAAAACATTATTGTCAAACACCTGCTTTCAAACAAGATCTCACAGAGATAAAATGTAAGTCTTCTATCAGCTGCATACAACCAATAATTTACATTAAAAAAAATTGCACCCATATATCCTGAAATATATGATTTCAAAATAGTTAATTTATATTTTGGAAAAGAAATTCTGCTGGACTTTCATAGCAATTGAATTTATTGGGTACCAATGCACTGAGATTTTATTTGGAAAGTAAATTTTCATTTTTATAAAACTAATAAATATTCAGTTACTGGAAGAATATGAAAAGGATAAAGGAAGAATGTTGCCTTTATATTTGAGTTATTTTATAGGGTAAGATGTATACAATAGAGCACCACATCCTATAATTTTGACCCCTAAATTTAAACACAAAAATTTTTTTAAAAAGAGAGCAGTCTATCTACTACAATTAATTCTTCACAAATTAATCAATACACAAAGTTTTAAAATTATCTTTGCTTTTAAATTTGATGAAGTGGACATACATAAACATAACAAATCTGTTTGAAATTATTTTTTATTTTTCTTCTTGTTCTCTGACTTTTACTCATTCTTTCTTTTAGTGTCAAATAGAATGGAATATTTTTCTTTGAAGAATAAAGTATTCTGCTAAGTCAAACCCTTTAAAGTAATATAACGTATTAGCGTCACGTCTTTTCACTTTTAAAATAATAAAATATATTTTACAATTTCTGATATTAACAGGATGCAGTTAATTCTATATTTTTCTTCTCTCTTCTTGGGATTTACTCAATAATTCTGAAGGGAATGAGAAACAAAAATGTAAATTTTGTCTTTGATAAACCTTACAGAAACTTGAAACCTTGTGTCTCAACTGAATAGAAAGGTATCCCAAATGCAGTGATGGTCAAATGGGGATTAGAAAGACACAGAATGCTCACTCCAGAGTACACTGAGCAGTAGGTAATAGTTCTCTAAAATAAGGGGCAAAAGCAAAGGTGCAAACCAACAAGTCTGTGCTTACAAAAATGGGAAGTAGGGCCCTGGAATCGCAGTGAGAGCTTTCTTGGACTTGGTTTGATTTCTAATCCTACAGATGAGCAATATTTGCATAAATCATTTTGCCAGTGAGGCAGGGTGGAGGACAATGACTGAACTAGAAGCAATGTATTCAGTTGCCTGAGAGAAGTAACAGATAAAAGAACTCATTTGCTCACAAACCCTGTCATAAAGATAATTCTCATTACCTTGGAAATGACCTTGAACCCTTCACTGGTGAAAGACAGTAGAACAGTGCAGTTCCCCAAATGTGACTCAAGGACATTTCACACAATTCAATTATATTCAAATATAAAGCTAATAGGCAGAAATTTTTGAACTTGAAATAACTCAGGGGATATACTCGTCATATATTGCTCGTAAGCTTTCATTTAACTCACTGCTTGAGAATGAACTTCAGGCAACTTTGAGATGATGATGAAACTCTGGCAATAGGAATGTGTGACGATGAATAAGTTGAATATGGAGCTTAAGTTCATAATATAACATATGAACATGATAAACCTCAAAATTTTGGAAAATTCCTAAGTAAAAAGTGATGTCAGGGAAAGGAGAAGAGAAATTTGTAGATATTGTCATTTTTTCATTTTTTATACGTGTGAAAATTATTTAAAGCTAATAAAATAACAGTTGTTTGGGTAATTTAATTATTTGTTAGTAAACTAACTTCTTTGTAGAGAACTTCCTTATGTAGTAAAACATTAAAATATATAAAATATTACCATATTAAATCAAGACAGGAAGGAAGACAATATAATTACGTTAAATAAGAAACAATAAGTAGCAAGTTGTCATAGATATATAGGAAATTATAGAGAAATTTAAGAGAGTTCTTTGGCAACTTCATGAAATAAATTTGTGAACCTAGATAAAAGATGATTTTCATGAACGTATATATTATCATAACTGATGCAGAAGATATAGAAAGTCTAAACTGAAAAAAGTGACATAATAAATAAAATTTCCAAGAGATTCTCTCCTTGAGAAAGCACCAGGCCTGGAGTTTTCCACAGAGGTACCTCAAAGAAACTTTAAGTAACAGATTTATTCTATACCATTTAGCATTGTCCTTTACTAAGAGGGGAAAACAAGGAAGTCATTTAGGTATTTTGATGAAGAAAGTTTCATATCAAAATCTAACACAGAATGTAAACACAAAAATATCTTATCTCCAGATCAATCTTACTGATAAATATCAATGAAGAAATCCTAAATACAATTTCAACAAAAATAATTCATCAACTGATTAAAAGGATAATAAAATTCCATGATGTATCATGTTTATTCTAAAAATACAAAGATCCCTGAATATCAGAATGTCAATTACATAATATACCACATTTATAGATCAAATATTAAAATATCTAAACAAATCTGAAAAGGCATTTAATAACATAAAATTGCAATTAACAAGAAGTTTTGGTTAAAACCCTCAAGAAGTAGGAATGAATGGATAGTTCCTTCACATGATGAAAAACACTCACTTTATCCCAAAAAAGCCACATTATGCTCAATGAGAAAACTGTGGAAAGTCTGCTACTAAAATAATGAAAGAAAATCAACAACATTTAACAATACTAGGCAATAAGAACAAAACAAGAACAAAAAAATAAAAGCTGTAGAATTTGATGGAGAAATGGGCACTATTGTTATATGAAGGTGACAATTCTTGACCTGAAAAAAAATCCAAGAATGTAAGTTTATAGAATTCAAGCAAGGATCAGTCAGCATAGAAAATGGAAGAAAAGTTATTACATGATAGGAACAAGAAAGACTTAAATACGCTTGTTAATAAATTTAACAAGCGGTCAAGTTCTAGATAAAAAAATTTAGAGAGACAAAAGAATATTTTATAAGATGAAAAAACATTATATGTGCTTATTTAGAAGGACTCCACAACATAAAAGTAGTGATTCTCACTAAATTAATTTAAAATTATTCCAAGAAAAATACTAGTTTTTAAACTTCTGGACAGGGAATTCCCTGGTGGTCCAGTCGTTAGGATTCCCATTCTTCCACTGCAGGGGGCATGGGTCTGATCCCTGGTCAGGGAAGGAAGGTCCTTCATGCCCTGCGGTGTGGCCAAAAAGAAAAAAAAATTATTTAAAGTACTAGGCAGATTTTGCAGAAAAAAACCCAAATAATCAAAAAGTCCAGGGTAATTCTAAAAAAAACTTTTTTAATTGCTTGTAGCCACTATTCTTATCAGATATAAAACATTAAACTAAAATAACTAAACAGCATGGTATAGGTGAGCATATAGACAGCTAGGTCAATGCAAAATAATAGAAAGTCTCTTTTTTCTTAAATTTGCAAAGGTTAGAAACAATATAGATGTTCATCATGGTAGAACTACTTAAATGAATTGTATAAACATACACTATTCAGTACTATGCATCCATAATAAATAAAATACACACATGCACACATGCAACAGAGAGAGAGAGAGAGAAAGAGAAAGAGAGAGAGCAATTTACATGAACATTTCTGGAAATTAACACAATAATCTGGTAATGATAATGCCTCTGGGCAGAGAAACAGTGTATCAGTGACCAGAGATGGAGGAAAACTTAATTTTGATAAGACATGCTTTTGCGCATTTTGCATTTGGCACCTAACGTATTCGAGATATAAAATTTTATCATTTAAAGTAGCTATTTTGAATATTATTTCAATGTATTCAATCAGAAATTAATTCAGGGATTGTCAGTCTTTGAGGTTCAGCATTGTGACACCAGTAAAAAGAATCAATGTATTGACTAAGAGGAAATAATGCATGCTGCTATTGAATAGATTCATTGAACTGATAGAGTCATCGTGACAGAAATAATTCAACTAATATTCATTCATTTGGATACTAACCTTTGTAGAACTGATAAAACTTTCATGATTCAGTATTTTAACATCAACACATAATGGGCAATTAAATCATTTGCATTGATTTGCCTATAGTGCTTTCCAAAGCAATGAGGGGGAAAAGACATGAAATAGAAGAACTAAAAATGTAATTTTAGTTCTGTGACAAGCCTGAGACATGCGAAACCTTGCAACATTTCCAATAAATATACCCCAGGTGATCA
This sequence comes from Phocoena phocoena, assembly GCF_963924675.1. Taxonomy (NCBI): domain Eukaryota; kingdom Metazoa; phylum Chordata; class Mammalia; order Artiodactyla; family Phocoenidae; genus Phocoena; species Phocoena phocoena. The sequence continues at coordinate 28,367,387 of NC_089227.1, read as the reverse complement.
TTCTACTGAAAACTGTAGTCCAAACTATAATCAGTGTCTGCAACTTAGCTTTATTTTCTGTCATCAAGCAAAAGATGATCCCTAAGTTAATATCTAAGTACAGTGTAACAATTAAATTTGATGTAACTCCTACCACTTTTGTAAAAAGTACTTAGGTTTTCTGAGATAATAGGAGCTTCCAATTTGTTTTATTAGAATCAGGATGTGATTTCATGCAGACAGTGAAATCCGTGGCCAAATCACAAAAAACCAAGCAGAGTGTTTTACTAGCCTTTGTCTATATGAAGCCGAAAAGCCAATTTTAATACATTGTTTAAAATACTTAATTCCTTTGTATTTATATGAAATCAATGAGTAAATGTCAAAATTGTTTATTTAAAATTTTCTGCTTTATTAATAACCAATGTCAAGTAAGCATTAGAAAACAATCACTGGAAAATTGCATCTGCTGCCAGTGTTTGTCACTCTTGTAGATTTTTCTTTTATTTCATCTCAATAGCATCTAACTCCATTTAAAAATGAAACAATGGGTCTTTAAAGTCAGTTAACGACTTTTATTTCTCCTTCAAAATACAACTAAATTTAACATGAACAGAAAATTCCAGAGAGTGAATGTAAACTAGCTCCTTTGGCTTCATCCTTATGTGAATGCTACAATATACTTAGTCATTTAAATGATGTTATTATAAATATTGAGGATATCCATGAAAAAAACGCCAATATTAGCTAGGATGAGGGCAGATGTATATTACTATTTTCTATGCACACATGGAAAAATTGAAGTTTATTATAGAACCCCACTCAGAAAAGAGTCAAAAACCAAACTAGATCTTTAATCTGTAAACCTCAAAATTCCAAAGCCACACACATTCTCTGAAGTCACACTTCATCCTTTGTTTTGGAAGTATATTTATTATGTGTCTCATTTACTACAAAGCTGACAAAGTGGGGAACTCCCTTAAAATCATGGGGTTTCTGCATGCAGATTATCTTGGCAAAGACATATAGTAGAAGAAAAATGGGTTAATAATTCTCATGTGTTGTTGGCTTAGGCAGAGAAGCTCATCAGTATATCACTGTTTATGTGACATCTTTCCTGTTCATATTGTTTTTGTTGTTAAAAGAATGATCATATATGAAAGACTTCGACCTTCAGTTATGTTTAAAAATACAGAATGAATGAGATTTTTTTCTCAGTATAGTCTCTACTAACATTTTATTCTCCATTTTTAGTATTTTGATATTTATTATACCAATATTGTAAATTTTATTAATTTGTATTATTCAGTGCTATGGCTTCAATTCACCTTGTTTCTCTGGTATTTTTATTCTTATCTTCATCATTTTGCAGATATCATGTTGCTGGTTTGAGTGATATAGGTATCATTAGGTATGTTATTATAATTACTATATAATAAAAATATTGTTTTCATAATAGTTTAATTCATTCATGTAACAGTTACTGAGTAGAAATGGTGATTTAGATCCAGGTTAATATTTCAGTAATAATGATGATTTAAATATGATTCCTGCTCTCAAGGAGCTTAGGTTAATGAGAGAAGAAGTCATGTAAACAAATAAAAACAATCTCCTGTCACATCTTCCTTTTTTATGTGTAAAATCATATGACTTAGGTTTTGTAATTTTAAACACTGAAAACACTACCATTAACATGTTGTTGATAATAACAGGTGTGTCCAAGCTACAATTTGTCTTTTCATAAAAAGCTAGCACTCTAATAATTCTAAACTATTTAAATCTATTAAACTGTACCTGGAAGCACAAGGGAAAGAACCTTGAACTTGCCAGGAGAAAGACGGGGATGTTTTCACACAAATGTCAGATGTTAGTTTCTAAGATATTGTCTCTAAGGGTTCATCATTTTTACTTTTTTTTTTCAATATCTTCTACCTAAACATATCCCTAATTCAATTCAATTCAATTATTTTGGCCTTCATTATCTAGAAAATGAAATACTAGAATTTTCACTTGTAAAGTATACCAATTAGTTTGGCTATAATTAACTGAGAGTTTTACCATTATGAACATGTTTCCAGAATGGTAATAAAATGGGTCTATGTACAGCAAAAATGAACAGGAGATGTAATGTATTAATTATACTAGACACAAATAGTCCAGATGATCTGACTTGCTGTGATATAAGCTAAAATGTCACTTGAGATAATTAAAAAAGACCAAATTAACAGTTTGGGATATTTTTTCATGCAGCTGTCGTTCACATTTGCCTTATTTTCCTTATGGGTTTTAACTTCAAATCACAAAACTACTTTTGCTTGTAATTTCTCATTCTCTTATCTTGATATTTAACACATAGCACCTTTTTTATCAAAGAAGCAAAACCCACATGAAAAATAACGTAATTCAGAGAAAACCCAGATAACTCATTTTGTGACCTGGATTTGAACCCCAGCAGCAGTTAGCAAGTTGCTGAGCAAAGTGTGTTACACACGTATTACATGAATGAGTGTCCACTTGGCACACATAATTCTCTGGCTATGTTATTTATGCACAACGTGGTAACATGAAACAGACTCTTTCAGAATGAAAAGTCCAGTGAGTTATGGTGCTCTTTTTAGCTGAAGTTTTATTTTACAACCTAATGAATGCAGGTAATTTGAGGTTCGACTGAGCTTAATTGATGTGAAATAAAAGAGCCAACTGATTGCAAAGCATAGCTTCATTGGCCTGCCATTTTCTTTTTAAAATATCTTTCTTTTTTATGTGTGAAATCATATGACTTAGGCTTCATAACTTCAAATACTGAAAATACCACCTATAAATATGTTGTTAGCAGATTGTTGTACCCCCAATCTACAATTTATCTTTGCATAAAATTTTAGCACTGTTAGACCAAAGTGTTTAAATTTATTACATTTTAAATAGGTATCTAAGAGTGGAAACCTCAGTTAATGACATAAGGAAAAATTCAGATAATCATCCATATTGAACAGCATCCAGAATTCAATGGAAAGGGGAAATTTGTCACTAAAGGAGATAAAAGTTATTTCAAGATGTGTAGTATAGTATAATTATCTCAATTTCCACATGATTTTGAAGCTCTGAGATGAACAGGAAACTGAATCATGTATAGGAGACATCTTCTATTTCTACTTTCAATTCCTTATCATGCTATGACATTTGGGACTACTATTTTTCTTCTGCTAAGTTATAAGGCTTTATAAGGTTAAACTCCATGTTCTAAAATAAAAATTGCTAGAAAGATAAGTGACTCTCTACAACAGAAGTCATATTCCAAATGTGTTAGTAGTATGTTTGCATATTTAGAGTAATAGTTATGCTAGCCACTGCTCCAGAATATATATCTGTTGTGAATCCAAATTGAATAAACCAGTAAGAGTCATTTATGGTGGTGGAGGGGTACGAGAGGAGGGGCTTAGATTCCGAGCAGTGTCAGGGTTGTATGTGAGCATGACACACACAATTTGGGAAAATTCACTAATTTCCTGAGAATATGAAGCTATACATTTACATATTCTGCCACACTTTCAAATAGACTCAAATATTAAAGCATCTCCCAGGAGAGTTAACTCATAACCACAGGATGATTACAGGTGAGCGGCTCTGCCTGGTGGGAAAAGTGTCCATCCCAATGTCATTTATTCAACAGTCAGGAACTGAATACATACCCTTAGCAAGATACTAGGCTAAGTGATCTAGGGCATGAGTAGATACACTTGCTACAGTTAACTTAAAAATTATGTTGTGAAAATACAGCTAACACGTTTTTTTTAATGCTTCTTATGGACCAGGCACTGTTCTAAGTACTTAATATATTAGTTCATTTGATTCTCAAATAATCTGAGATTGCTGCTATTATTAACATCTTCATTGTACAGGTAAAGGGCTGAATCCCAGAGAGAAAAGTAACTTGCCTCCAGATAAAGCAGTGAGATGAAAGAGTAGAATCCAAATTGAGGCTGAATACAGAACCTGTGCCTTCAATCTCTCTACTTCACTGCTTAAAATACATCGCTCCACCATACCAACTCAAGGTTTCACTTGAAAACATTCTGGCTAAAGGACTTGACATTTTCTGACATTTCCTTTCCTCCCTCTCCTGCCCCTCCTTCTCATTCATTATATGAGTCCAAAGCTTACAGCATAGATAGTTTTTATCCCCAAGGTATAACCAAGCTGAATCAAGGTGCCCATTAAAGTGAGTTCTCATCTGGGGGATTTGCGGGAAAATTTACTTCCAAGCTCATTCAGATTGTCGGCAGAATTCACTTTTTTGAGGTTAAAGGGCTATTCCCATTACCTTGCTGTCTGTCAGTAGGGGTCAATCTCATCTCCTAAGGGCTGCCCCAATTCCTTGTCAAGTGGCCCCTTCTCCATTCAGACCCAGCTACAATCTCCCTTCTTCCTAATTCATCTCATGCCTCAAAGCTCTGAATTCCTCTGTCTCTGATGCAGATTCATAGGTTTCAAGTTATTAGGTTAGGCCCATCTGAATAACCTCCCTTTCTTAAAGTCAAATATGACATAAAACATAACTCGATCACATGAGTAAAATCCATAATGTACTCACAGTCCCAGAGATTATGCAGGGTATGTAGACCAGGGGAGTGGGGCTGTTAGTCCCATCTTAGAAATCTGCTTACCACAAAGAGTGACAATGTTGAGAGTGGTTTGGGACACGCTGAATTTGAGATGTCTAGGTCATGTCATGTGTAATTATCACATATATTTTTAAATGCATACTTGACCTAGAAAAAGAGATTAACAGTAAGTATATAATTTTAGAGTCATTTCAAAATTATGATGCAAGAAATCATGGAAGCATATGATGAAGACAACAGTGACAAAGTAGAATGCACACTTTGTGGAAACACCATTATTGAGGAATTGTGGAAAACAGACAAGTTTGTAGAAAAGAGATAAAGAAAGAAAGGAGACAGAAAAAAAAGACAGAAGAGTAGGAAAAGAGCCTAAATAAACAATGTTGCATAAACTAAAACCCAGGACAAGAATTTAAGAAAAGGATGGCAACTTGGAATGGAAAGTGATTTGTCCCTGGAAACACACTGTTGATGGACTTGGAAAAAGAAATATTTATGAGGTTAGGGTGGGAGTTGAGGTAGATTTCAAGGGGTTAAGTAGTAACAAGGAAAAGAATCATCACGTAACAATTAATTTTGTGAAAAGATTAGTAGCCTGAAGAAGAAACTCTAAAAACCTGGCTTGACTCCTTTATGAATTATGTAATAATTAGTTTTTCTAAAAAAAAAGAAGAAAGATGGTGGGATAAGAAAGCTGGTTGACAGGCAAAGTCAAAGCCATATGTTGAATGAAATATTCTCTTGGAGAAATTTTGGCACTCAAGAAAAAGCATTTGTTTGCTCACATTATTCTGTGACTGTCCCCAAAGAGCAACAGATAAAGGGATAAGTGGCATTTGCTCTTTCTTGCCAGATATTTTTTTCTTTGTTGTCTCTTTTGTCCCCTTAAGTGAAGGACTTTCCCGGCAAACAATTACCACATGAACTTGTAAAAATAGGTAGATGCTTTCAAAGAAGTGCGTGGGTGCATTCATGGGAGAAGACAAGTGGAACCCTTTGCCACCCGGAAGCTAGTTCTGCTAAAATCCCTATTGTCTGTCTTCCAGACATTAATGCATTAGTCATTCAAACCACTGCACCACTGTGATTCAACAGCAACGACTAAAACTTTCAATTCCACCACAAAGGAATTTTTCAGGCCAAAAGAAGAGTGATGTTTTCAGAATTCATTCATTTCCACCCCTCCTGGACATCAAAACAGCCTGACAAAGGCAGGTATTAAATTTTCCAATTAACTATAAATACTTATTTTAATTTCTTCTCAATCATTTCAGTGCAAAGAGGTCACCAGTGACAATACTGCACCAAGACAGGCACTGTGCTAAATAGTCAGTAAGCTAAAACTCTACACACATTTTCTGCAAACTCTTTAAGAGTCATAGAGGTCTTTTATGTTCAGTAGAGCAGTGAGAAGCAGAAATATACTTCCCAGCAGCTAAGTTGGGGTCACTAACTACCACATTTCTATTTTTGATTATTTATTAAAGTGTTTTTCGTACTTCTGTAGAAACTGAAAAACACTTTTCACATGTTTACTTAATTCACTATATATCCAGTACAATGAATGATTTCATTTTCACTACTAGTATAACTACTCTCTCTTCATCAAGTCTGAAAATAATTCGATTTCATTTTAAAGATCACATCTCTGTAAAACATCTATGCCATTCAGTTTATTATAATTTATAAATTTTTGTGCTATGCAAATCCATGTTTAAGAGCACAGATGATGAAAAATGTATAAATAATACAATCCTGTAAAGAAACACAGTGGGAACAGCTGATGCACAAAAGATTGAGACAAGTTCGTTGTATCATCCATAATTTCAAATGCCATTGTGAGCTGTCGAGTGAACATAGGGAATAATCCATATTTACATGTTAGAATAAAAGAATATCATTGGAAAGGTATTCTAAGAGTCAGCTTTTTCACCACTCACCGAAACTGAAAATTACACAATTTAAAAAGAAATTCTTGCATGCATGTTGTATTTAATAGGTTCCACATAATAATGCTAGCAGACTTGGTACAATTTTAGGAGTCTTTAATAAATAAGTCAGTGAAGAACCAATATTTAGAAAATCAGAAGTCCAGGATGGCTTAAATTCTCAGCTTCTAGAATCTATGAATTGCTCCTGAAGTTACAATCAGTTGATAAACCATGATGTCTGGCTATTAACCAAGGGTGAGGAATTGGAATTGTGAGGAATTTATAACATCTAGTACAATCACTGACTGTAAGAAACTGTTTTCCTTAATAGTCCAACAATCTAGAATTATATGAATCCATCTGAGAAACGTATGATTGCCCAATGTGGGACATGAACCTTCTCTCTTAGAACATTACTCTGAGTTGAAGATTACTGAATGGGAGACAGGAATGTGAACTCATCGAAATAGGTAGAAATATCTTACATTTTTACATATGTTTAAAACTTAAGTCAGGTAAAATTAAAATGCTTTTGTACTCAATTTTGAAAAAAGGATTTTATGTTGATTTTTTAAAGGTCTACAGAAGGCATCATGGTTTAAGGCTCAGAGCATACAAATGCCTAAAGGGTAGTGTCATCTCATTTTTGCCACCATATCTATCTAATTCCACTAAGTCTTCTAAAAATAAACATAAGCCAGGGCTTTGATCTCGGACCTTCTTTTTTTCACTTTTGCTAATGTATTTAACACATGGTACTTTTCTAAGAAAATACTTTTATGTGAACATAGATTTCACATTATATTCTTGTTCTCTGAGATGGAACTCCTTCAAATACACGAAAGCCCTCTGATCCACTAAAGAACTGACTTCGGAGGTTGCTACTAGGACTATGCTGAAAGCAAGAAACAGACACTGTTATTCTGTAACTACCTCTCACACCCAGGAAGCTGGAGAAGGGACACTGAATGCTGCTAGACGGAAGCCCCACATATCCATATTGTTAGCCTTCAGCAATAGTCAAGAGTCATAGGAAGGTAAATGTCACCTCACTTCTACCTTCCAAATTTTCATCAGGTATATCAAATTGACTAAACATATTTTATATCTAGAAACTGGAAAGGCCTCTGGGAGATCTTGTGTTTTTTCTTTTATCTTTTCAACCTCCACAAATAGAAGAAATTGGAGGTTAAAGTGACAATCCTCAGCATTTATATAAGTATAATAAAGTTAACTCAACCTCAGTTGAGGACAAATCAATTAGGTATACCAGTGGCCAAAATCTATAAATCTAGTCCACCTGCATAACGGTAGCACTCATGAAACAGACAAAGCTTAATCACATCACAGGATTAAGTGGTAGAATTTCTCATGCTTTTATATCTGAATGAAAGAAAGAAAAATTATTTAAGGATTAAAAACATTTATAGATTCTCTACAGTAAGTCACTTATGACTGCCAAGACCCTCTGCCTAGAGTTATTTATGTTATAATAATAAAATTGTGGTTTTCATGACCACGAAAAGAAACGTGTTTGTTTTCATCCCTATGAATCAACAGCAACAGCCTTTGCCAAGTATTTTGATTGCACATTTTTATTGCCAAATGCTAATGTCTAAGTTGGGCTCTGTTGTGTCAATCATGCCATTTTGCTTCAGCTCTATTTTGTCTTACAAATGATTGATATCACAAAACTGTACCCATTAAGCCACAGACTAAGAAAAGGTTACTTAATGTATCCTCCCAGCTTTTCAAACAAAAGCAGATAGGGACAGCTCATTTCAGGGACAGGAATCCATGATTTTTCTGCTAGGCTATTATGGAAAAGTCAGTCAGATTTACAGTGCAATTACCTTTAGGAAAATTGATACATTGCCAGAGTTAGTAGGGACATTAGATATTGTCTTATCCTATGTTTCTTTGAAAATAGGCCTGCGACAAAGGATGATACATGAATAGTTTATTTGTAACTATGAACCCAGGAACCAGAAGTGAGTCATAGGGCAAGAGAACCAGGAATGAAAATAGAGCCATTATGTTATCAATTGGACCATTACTATGGAAACAAGGTACTTGATGTCTTGGGGCCATATGAGAAACTTCATGAACACCTACTTGGCAGAAGAAAGGAGAAGCATTCATTTATCATTTCCTATCCCCATGTTCAAAGACTGTTCCAAGAGATACTTCTTCAGAGGGAAGAGACATGAGATACAGAAAAGCCCTAGGCAGAAATGTACAGGGTAGGCCTGCTGTTATATGCTTCCATTATAGAGATATATTTCATATCCCAGAGGACAAAAAGAAAATTTAACAGGCCGTTTCATCGTTGCATTAGATCTGTTGCTCCTGGGTGATGGGGTATACATTAGACCAGCAGATCCAATAGTTACATGCCTATTATTGCACCTCTGTTGACAAAAAATGGGTCCCTTGAAATGAAACAATATTGTTCAATATACTATGCTGATAAAGCAAGCATTGAGATGCTGATGCTTGCAGATATGCTGTACACAGGAAAAGCAAACCCATATACAGCGTTGGGGTCAGTTCTGGTAAGAATGAGCTGCTTGTCTCTCCGGGATAGAAAGGGTATGAGGTCATCAACCTGACACCAAGAGGCCGTTTTTGAGGGGGGAACTATACCATATTGAAGGCTAAGTAAGCAACAAGAGTTTCCAAACAATGATAACCCCTACACCCTATATACATTCTGGCGAAAACAAGTGAATTCCTGGTTGTCCCATGTAGCAATATCAGAGAAGGCCACAGGCAAAAAGATCGAGGTGATACACTTCCATGTTATACCTACATAAAGCTGGATAAATTCTGTTGGAACTTGTCAACAGAGCAGTTCTTTAGTAAAAGTTGAGGCACAAGAACTATAAACTACTGAACTATAAATAACATATTTCCACCTCCAGCTAATGTAGGAATTGTTAATGTTCCTAAGAGTTGAGCAACCAGCCTCTGCTAAAATTTCTTAATTAAGGTGATCAATTTCCTGTGATTCTGAAAATCATATCATCTGCCGGCCCCCCTATAGTGCATTCTCATGAAGAGGAGGAATTCAGATGCTGTACTCTCATGAAGAATTATGGAAGATGCTTAGAGGATTGATCGTTCAATGAACCACTGGAATCAAAAAGAAGATATCATTCAAAATGCAGGAATTTTCAGAGTCCTTTGAACAGCAACTGTGCTTTAGAACCAAATGCTCTGTTAATTTAGGACCTGAGAGCAGAAGAGAGACATGAAAAGGAATGCCTGAGGATGGAGATGAGATCCTGCAAGGGGTGAGGAAGGAAGGACTCAGAGAAGCATACATGGTTCCCCAGGTTGAAAAATAACCCAAATAGTACTTTGTTTCCACATCATGACTATGGGTGCTACTGTGCTTTTTGAGCCCAAACACACCATGCTTGGAGCTAGAGGTGGCAACTGTAAAAGAGTCTGCAGACGCTGAGGGACTGAAGTGGGCGTTTGGTACAACTGCTCCCCAGGATGACTTATATCATATTCCAACTGCTTCTGGCATCTTAGTCCAAAGAGTGTTAACCTCTTTTACGGAATGAAAAGAATCATAGGCATTTAATAAAATAAAGTCAGTCTTGAAAATGTAAAGAAAGGTATTCAAAGGTGCGTAAAGAGCTTTATGTTGGAATGAATTCTAATTGTTCTCTATTTTGCAATCATTGCTTTCCTGTGTTGACCTCTCGGAAGACAGAAAAAATTTACTCTGGCTTCTACATGCCAGTTCTTCAAACATTTGAAAACGATTACCATCACCTCTTAGTATTTTATTTCTTCTCTAGCTTCTTCAACAACCCATTTTCATTTGACAGTGTTTCCAGGCAACTTACCATCCTTGTCATCTTTCTCAGATCTCTTTCCACACATCTTTCTTCAGCTGGGTTTTCTAAAATAAAACATCTCCCAGGGACGATACACAGCCAAATCTTCAACAAAAGTGAAGGAGGCGTGGTCAGCTTACCTATGGAAGCCAGGAAGGCAGAATTAGGATCCGGTATAAAGTAATGGAAAATAGAAAAGTCAAGCACACAGGAAGTAAGGTGAGGTCAGAATCAGTGGGGAAAAATAAGGAGAGATAGAGAAACACACAGTTTATGATTATATGAATAAGCCACCATGAGAGATGAGCATCTGGATTCCCAGATAATTGCTGCCCATGGATGGTATTATCTCATGAATTATGCCTAATATGTCCAGCCTAATCGCTCCATCATGGATCTTAACATACTGCCGTGGAGTTTTTGTTTGTACAATAACCAGTCAAAATCGACAGATCCAAAAAATACAATGAGGAACCCAAATACCTTTATATAAAATAAAAAAAAACTAGATGACAAAACAGTAAACTTCAAATTTTTTTTCACTGACAAGAACTTTTATTTCTTTTTAATGACATTAAACACAACAGCTACAAGGGGAAATATGGTAAAGAGGAGGCACCAAACTTCAGTTTTACAATTGATCCTGACAGCAACCAAAGTTGTAACTCAATTATTGAGTACTAAATTCCAGTTGGGTATCAAAAAATGTCACACATGCTTAAGTATACAAAATATCCCTTTGGGATAAGTGTTATTAATTAAATGGTAGGTGTTTAGGTTATTTGCTCAAGGTCACATAACACGTAAGTGTCAGAGCTGGAATAAAAATCCAAGTCTGTCTGACTCTAAAACATATGCTTCTGAATGCAATAGTATTATGCCCATTTAACCTGTACACTATAGAATTCAGCAAATATTTGTAAAGTTCCCACTCTTTACAAAACAGAATGATAAATGTTGTCTCATATCAAGAAGCTCACACTCTAGTAACATAAAAATATATCAAACTTTCTCTATGAAATATCAAGTTCTTAAGTGGGCTATAATGGAAATCAAAGCATGGTATTACATGTTCAACAGGAGGGAATAACTAATTTAACCTGGCAGTTTGGGGCAAAGGATTGGTTCTTGGAGGGTTAGTAGGATTCCTATAAGGGGATAAGTGATAAATATAGAAATTTTAAACAAAGGAAACCTAGTAGGAAGCTATTGCGATTGTCCAGATTAGATACAATGACAACTTCAACAGAAGCTTGAAGTTACAACTTATTCTTTTCTTTATAATTAACTTTAAATCATACAAGTGACTATTAATTTGTTTCCCTTTAACACATTAAAATGTTGAAGAAAAACCCAATCCTTTAACAATCCCTCTCCAATACCCCCATTACCACTGATATCAATTTTCTTTGTCTCTCTCCATGCCTTTTCTTTTACATACACTCATACACACATATGCAGTACATGTGAAATATATATATATATATGTATATACATATCTATATATAAAATTACCAACTTGTACATATAGGTTTATATACATGACAGGGTACTGTTACATTAATTTGGCTACCATAGTACAAACAACTGAACGGCTTAATAATGGAAATTTATTGTCTCACAGTTCTGGAAGTTAAAGTCCTAAATCGAAGTGTTTTCAGGATTGGTTCCCTAGGAAAACTATGAAGAAGAATCTATTCTATGGCTCTCACATAGCCTTTGGTGGTTTGTTAGCAACCTCTGGCATTCCTTGGCTTATAGTAGTAGCATCACCCCAATCTGTGCCTTTGTTTTCATTTGACTCTCTCCCTGTGTGCATGTTTGTCTTCAAATTTCCCTTTTATAAGTACAACAGTCATACTGTATTCGGGCCTACCCTAATTACCTCATTTTAACTTGATTACCTCTATCAAGACCCTAAGCTATGAGCAGAATATTTGTGTTCATCCAATATTCATATTTTGAAACTCTAATTCGCAGTGCAATGGTATTTAAAGATTGAGTCTTTGAAAGGTAATTAAGTCATGAGGGTAGAGCCCTCCTGATGAGATTAATGTGCTTATAGGAAGAGACATGAGAGAGCTTGCTTCTTCTCTCTCCACCACGTGGGGACACAGAGAGAAGGTGGCAGTCTACAAGCCAAGAAGTGGACCCTTACTAGACACTGGATCTGCTAGCACCTTGAGACTCCCTTGCCTCCAGAACTATGGGAAATAAATGCTTCTTGTTTAAGCCACCCAGTCTATGGTGCTTTGTTATAGCAGCCCAAGCTGCCTCAGACACCCTATTTCCAAATAAGATCATATTTTGAGGTACTGAGGGTTAGGACTTCAGCATATGAATTTGGGGACACAATTCAACCAATAATAGCTGTGGAAAACTTTTGTAATTTTTTAGATCTAACATTCTTAGATCTAAGCAACTAGCTGGATATAAATACCAATTGAATGTGAAGAATTAAGATTATTTAATGACCCAAATTCAATCTAGGGCAAGTAGATGTTGAAGATGATAATTCAGTTTTGTTGAGTTTTACTAGTTATTTTGTAATTGATAAGCTAAGCAGTAATATTGATAGGCATATTTTTATTTGCATGAGAATCCTACTAAAGCATTTGAAACGTCAATTACTCCTCATGACTATATTGTAAAATAAGTAAACATAGTTAATGATTTTATTAATAATAGTTAGACTGAAATATATTTAGAAAAGATGACAGCTCAGTGATAAATGTTAATGACATTTTTCAATTTTTAAATAGAGTACATGTAAAGATAATTTTGAATAATGTGATTCTGATCTAAAGGCTTTTTATTTCAGGATAAAAACAAATGCTATTTTGGTGATTCATTTTTAATGATGTCATATTTATTTGTAAAGTATAATTTCTATTAGCCAATTTAGTAATTTATCCATTGACAGAATTTGGAGCAGGTTATTTTTTTTCCCTTGTTTTTTTTCCCTTTAAAAAATATTTTTTTCCCTTTAAAATGGCATGGCATTTTAAAAAAGGGAGCGGGGGTTGGAAATGACTACAACTCAGCTTTTCCCCTTTAATTTCAGTAAGGTTTCTGGCCAACATCATATCCAAAAGAAGATTCTACTGTACAGGCATGATTTCCATTCCAGAATAGTGTCTTGTTCTAGTATTCTAAATTTCCTAATTTTATCCATATGGTTTCCTCCATTATATAAAGTTAAATTAAGAAGTGAAAGACTGATCTGAAATCCATCTATTTGCTCAAAGGCTGTGTTGTGCAGTGTGCCAGGCATTCCACACAGAACTTTGGAAGTTTTAGATCTATGCTGGGGTATTGCATATCTCATCACTTGTTTATAAGAGTGGGTTAGAAAGAACAGCCTGACCTCAGCTCAGAAATCAGCAGTGTCTGGAAACAAAGAATGAGTAGGCCCAGAATAAACAAACCCAGAACTTTCAAAGTATACTAGAAACAAACAGGCATTGTGGTCAATGCAATAAATTACTCAGAGCTGTTGATTTCAACCACACTACTTAAGCAAATACAGTGCAATATTTGGTACTCTTCACCACAGCACTGTGACCTCATTGGCTTAAGGACAGATAATATTATACCATATCTGTCAATCAGCCCCTGAATGAATGACCTATGACACCTTGGGAATAGAAAGAAATTTACTTCTTTGTTATTACTGGTTGCCCCATCTTTAGTACAACAAATGCATTTTCTACAAAACTATAAAGATAAATGAAGTTTCTTCAATGCATGACTCTCTTATTGTGGTAATACTAGATTTCAGAAAGGTTTTATAAACCTAAGTGGAAAAATTTTAAGTGAAAAAAAGTTTGATATTTGGTACTATGCTCCCTGAAACATATTTACATTAAACATACAGAAGTGGGAGAGTTGAGGAAGTGGGAAGGGAAATGGGATTATGGGCTATCCAACAAAGGCCAAACTGCAGAGTGTCAAAACAAAATACTATAACCAAGTTTGTCAATGATATATCCTGGTCTTTGCTACTGCTTTTCTTCAGCTAAGATACGCTCTCTGTAAAGCTAGACCACTTAATTATAGGAAGCTGATCTGTAATGATTCCGCGATGCAGTCCTGGAATGTGTAAATCATGACACCCTCCATTAAGTCCATAATTATTGATTTTATTTAAAATTATAATTCTCAATCTTTTGGGTTATGGCATTTATGTTTGGGTAATCAACCATCATTGTGGTTAAATATTTTCAAATAATCATTTTTGTTATATAAAATTCTAGAGTTGGAAAGGAGCTCCAAAGACATCTAAACAACTCCATTATCTTATAGATAAACTTTGGCCAAGAAAACTTGAGGGCATACAACTTGTGATGGCAACAAAACTCCAAGTCAGATCTGACTAGCCCAGTTTATCTTTACATGCCATGGCATGGCTCACCAGCTATCCAATGGACTGGCCACCTGGATAGTTTATAAACACATGACATAAACTACTTACGGCAGAAGGTGATATCAATGGTATACTACATGGCACCTAAATCAAAAGTTTGGCAATAACATTAATACTTAGAAGGGTCTGTGTGTGGAAACTGATGGACAACAAACATTTCTTATATATGTTGGACTACGTCCCTTCTCAAGGGTAGTCTTGAAAAAGATGAAATGTTTTTCAAAATTACAACGTATCAAAGTTTACTTTGCTTGAGTGAGAGGATAACCAGAGGTAGGATATAAGATAATGTCTGAGCAGTGTATAAGGCCAGCTGTATGATTTGCATTGCCTAGTGCAAAATGAAAATTTCATGGGACCCTTTGCTTAGTACCCTGCTATTAAAGGTACAAAAATATAAAGTTTTTTTCTTTAAAAGATTTCATTACTAAACATAATTGTAAACATAAAGGGGAACAAGTGCTACGTAAAAATAATATTAATTTTCAAACTGTAAAAAATTGTTATAATTTTATATAATACCACAAATAATAATTTTTACTGTAGCATCTTGATTGATAATAGAATTTTGGTCTCACTAGTCTGCAAATACATTTACTAGATCATGAAAATTTATATTTATAGCAACGTTATTTACAATTGATATAACTGAAAGCATCTGTCACTCTTCATACATGCAAGGTCGCAAATAATTTTGATAATTTTTAATTTGGAGAAGGATCTTCCTGCTGATGCAACTGTTTCTGGAACTGATAAGAATGTTTTACAGGCTGTGATAACATTGGGATAGATTTCTAATAAATTATTTCAAATATGAAATTTAGTACATCTGGATCTGATGTTTCTCAAGGAAATTTTTTTCTAAAAAGATTTAACTCTTCATACAAATTACTCTCTTGGAAGTCTGAATTTAATTTAAATGTAAATTTACATAACAGCATTTTAATGTTTCCTCTGACATTTCTCGTAACTTGTGGACGTCGTATAAAAAACAAGGCAACTTCAGGATCTGTACATAATTCAAACTGTCTGTCTATACATTCTATTGCTGTATCTTCAATTTCAAGGGAATCATTTAATTTAAAACTGCCTTCCTTGTTAAGAATAGTTATCTGAAACTTCATATGAAAATAGCGTTCCTTTCTAATAATGCAATGATATTTAAATTCCATTTCTATTTCCAAGCCTGTGGATATTTGCTTTGCAATATTGCATCGGTTATCAAAATGAAGATTCTGAACTCTTTGAAGTGTTCTAATTACTCCCAGTATTCTTTACTGCAATATCCACGTGTAAACTTTTATTTTGCAATAATGTACTGACACAGTTTACTGTTTGACTCCAGCAGTTTCTGTCTTAGCACTCAGACTGGAGATTTAATATTTCTGCAGATGTCTCAAAGACAGGCCCTGGAGACAGAAGAGCAAGCTAGCCTCACAACCCAGGTCCAAAAACCCACGCAGGACCCATCCTCCCTCCCACAGCCATGGCTGTTGGCACTTTTTCTGCTGCTGTAGCCAATGCTACTCCAGTCTGGCTTCAGATCCTGGCTTGGCTGTCCCCATGGTGCCCTAAAATGCCCCAGGGCATGTGCTTATGGGCCATGCCAACTGCTCTGCATTCTTGCTTTCCACCATGCCCACAGTCTTGAGCCAGCAGGTGTTGACTGCTGCTAGACCACAACCAAGTGAGTGCGCCGTCACTCAGTTTGTCTCCTCGGCTCACATGTCAGCTCTATTGTTCCATCAGCTTTCACTTAACTCAAGGCCAAAAGATTTCAAGACGGTAAAAGAAAAGCATTAAACAAAGCATGGGTCCCTTCTCTGCGTGAGGTCCGTGTAAGTAGACGGATCACATGCCTCTGAAGCTGACCCTGGTAGTAGGGAACAGTTTGACTAGATGCTCATTGATTTGGAAGTAGCAGAAATGAAAGATTAGGTAATACTGAAGTTTGGGGAAAGACTTTTATCAGATTTAATGCTTACCAGAGAGCTTTCACTGGAGAAAAGATTTTTAACAAAGAATTGAATAAACTATCAAAAATGGCCAACTATTTTTTTTTTCATTATCCAACCTTGTTCTTTCTAATGGCACAAAACCAAAGCAATCAAGGGAGCAGGGATGAGAGTGCTTGACAAAATCAAGAACGTGACCTTCTTCTTACCGTGTTCTTCCTGGATTGAATCCTAATTTTCCAGGAACAAATCCAACGCTCATTTCATGGTTAGTCACAGGGCCACCCACTTGTGTAACAGGACTTAGGCTAGTCTGCCATGGGCCTAGAATGAAAGTATATAAGATAAAACAGTAAACTATCTACCCTCAGTACAGCAAGAAGTTGTTTCATACAGTAGTATTCAGACCTTGAATGCTGACATGTTCCCATGTCAAATTAATATTTTAAGAGGAAGTAATTAAGTATTTTGCTTAAGCTCACACAATTAATTAGTGGTAGAACCAGGATTTGAGCCCAGAACGTCTGACTTAAGAGCTGTAATCCTAACCTATTACTCAATAGTCCTAGTACTACCCGGTCTTCTTTTAAAATTATGCATTTCTTTAAATTTACGCCTCTCAGATAAATACTCATCACTGCCAAAATAAATAAATAAACAAACAAAACCCTATTAGATTCCTTGAAAATAAGTTTCCAATTCTCCCAATGACTATTTCTCTACACTCAGTTCCTTTCTTCTGATTTATTAATTTCACCTTATATGTCATAAGGAAAACAGATGCAATCAGATGAGATCAACAGTGTTCTCCTCTTCCAATATATATGTTAAAAATTCCTAATATGACGTAATAATTCTGCCTTTTCTGGTCTAATGGTAAACCAGTTGTGCTATGGAGTACATCTCTCACTTCTTGAGGACTTTAATAAGTATCCTCTTTCCCTATCACATGATCAGTTTCTCCTTTTATATTAAACTATTCCATCAGAATAGAAATACTATGCCTTAACACTCTTTTTAAAAAAGCTACTTCTTGAAGGAATTCCTTAGACTTTCTCTCCACTCCATTACATCTTGTTATATCCCCAACATACTCCACTAAAGTAGCTCTTATTTAAGATCACAAATGATCTTCCTAAGGTCAGTGACCAACTTTTTCTTGATTTCTTAGCAGCGTTTTGAATTGAATGATCTCTCCTTCTTTATTGAAACATGCTATTTCTTAGGTAAGTGTCTCTCAGTGATCCCCAGATAAGCAGCACAAGTATTACCTATCTGCAGCCACCCTGAAGCAGCAGGATGGACACTGCCCAAAGTCTGGTTCACATGTCAAGACTGATGATGCCATACACACATACTAAGAGAGCATGAAAAGACTTATTACTCACATAATAAGACTTTCTCGGGACATCAAAATGGTTCTTAAGCAGGTCCAAAATGACTCATGAAAGCAAGCAAAGGAGACTGACTTAGGGTTTTTATAGTGGTTAAGGGGTGATGCCAGGTAAAGGTTCTCTCACACAGGCAGAAATGTTTAAGGGTTTGAATCTCTTACCAGGACCAAAGGAGAAGAAAGCTAAGCTGTTTAATTAGCTTATCTAGATGTGGCCAGAAGAGGAAGAGAAAGGAGGAAGCCTGAAAAACTGTCAGCAGTCAAACAAAAAAATGTACTCAGACCCTTTATGATACCTGGGAACTTATAAAATAAGCAAATTATTGGGCCCTTTCTCAGATCTACTGAATCAGAAACCAGGAGGATGGGGACAGCAATCTGTGTTTTAAGCTTTCCAGGTGATTTTGATGCACCCTCAATTAAAACCATGCTCTAGGCTCCAACAAAACAAGGTTCATCTGAGTTTCCTTCTGCTACATGAGATACATTTTCTCAGTCTCTTTCACTAGTCTTTCTACCTGGCCTCTAAATCAACAAAATTGAGAGTCCGCCTGCCGATGCAGGGGACACGGGTTCGTGCCCCGGTCCGGGAAGATCCCACATGCCGCAGAGAGGCTGGGCCCGCGAGCCATGGCCGCTGAGCCTGCGCGTCTGGAGCCTGTGCTCTGCAACGGGAGACGCCACAACAGTGAGAGGCCCACGTACTGCAAAAAAAAAAAAAAAAAAAGGTATGACTCTCACATCTCTAACTCCACTTTGGCTCTCTCCACTGTGTTCCAGTCTTATTTTTACAAATGCATTCTCAACATCTCTTCTTAGATGTATAGTAGCCATATCAAATTTACCATGGCTGAAACAGAAAGTGTTTTACTCTTAACTCTTTAGAAATTCTCCAGACAAGTCTATTGCTTAGCAAATTTGCCCTATCTCAGAAAAATCACGAATTTTGTTAGTTCTTTCTTTAACCTCCCAGATACAACTTATTTTCATCATATTGTGTTCCAAGAGGAGTTCAAAATAAAATCATTTGTCATCTGGACCAGACGACAAACGGCTCTTAACTGGCTCATTGCTGTCTCCATTCTTCATCCCACGGAGTTCATTCTCCAGGCGGCAGCCAAAGTGATTATTTTAAAACAGGAATCTGGGGCTTCCCTGGTGGCGCAGTGGTTGAGAGTCCGCCTGCCGATGCAGGGGACACGGGTTCGTGCCCCGCTCCCACATGCTGCGGAGCGGCTGGGCCCCTGAACCGTGGCCGCTGAGCCTGCGCGTCTGGAGCCTGTGCTCCACAACGGGAGAGACCACAGCAGTGAGAGGCCCGCGTACCGCAAAAAAAAAAAAAAAAAAAAAAACAGGAATCTGATCATGATACATTTTTAAATTAAACAATCTCCAAAGGCTTTCTATTGCAGCTAGAGTAAAATTAAAACTATTGTAATACACAAAGACTTGTATGATCTTTCATCTGTTTACCCCTCTTTCCTCATGTCTCCCATTTTCAACTCTTCTTAATTATGCATTTGTTAATTTATAAATAAGTAATTGGTAGTTTTTCTAGCCCTCATAAGCAGCTTGAAAGCAAGGTTTGTGTGTGTGTGTGTGTGTGTGTGTGTGTGTATCTTATTCAGCTTTAGATCCCTAATTTATCCTCATATGAATAAATGTAAAATTCACCTAACATATATTAGGTACTTAATAAATACTGAATCAATAACTGTTCTAGTTGGACAATTTGTGGTGGGTGAACACTTTTGGAAATGTATAGGAATGATGTTACGTGTTAATTCCTTCAAGAAATAGAAAGTAATAGAGATACCGGTCAGTGTTGGTCCTATTCGTACCCACACTCTCAAGTCAGGGGCACTACCTGAACACCACCCTTGCAGAGTGGCTGGTCATGTTTATCTCACCATTGATTGGATCAGTGACAGATATCTAATCCAAGACAGCTCAATCCCAGGCAAGCCAAAAGGCTAAAATATGGTCAGACATAAATGAGTCTGGCTTAACAGAAGTGAGTAATTAGCTCAAACAATCATATACCCTTTTCCGGAAATTGAAACTAAGGAAGAAGAGAAGATTGGCAATTGCTACTATGTCAGGAAAAAGAAGACATGTTAAGTGGGGTGTCACATTATTTGTGAAAGATGAGGCTGAAGATTCATAAATTAGTGCTCCTGAGATCTCTAGTGCTTGCTTGCATCAAGAGCTACCCTTCAGTTCTTCTCCTGAGCTGGGCAGGCCTAGCATAGTTCCATTTTAGAATCGTCAAGAGAAGAGATAGCAAACCTAAATATTGACAAACGAGTGATGTGCCAGCTGACAAAATGAAGTGAGGTATGTGGGGCATGTGATAGAACGTGGACAATAAACACATTTTCTTCAAACAGAGCAGCATGTACAAAATATGGGAGCATATTTGCACTGAGCAATGCTAGTATGATTTCACTGCATTAGTGCAGCTTTCTATACAGATGAGTCACATATGAAAGAAGAGGATAAAAATGAAAGGGCGATTTAAAAGGTTTCTAAGCAGGTGATCAGATATTAGCTAAATGAGGAAAAAATAACAAGAAAAAAATACAATGTCAAAGTAATGGAAACTAAATAAAATTGGTCTTGAAAGAACCAAACGTCAAGTGAAAGGGGAAAAGGGACATATAATAAAGTTGACAGGCTCCCCCTGCAGTAATTCATTTGTGAAAAAGAGAAATAATCTAGCCCACCAGAGAATATTTGCCTCATTATTTTTCAATAATGAAATCTGTTAACGCTGTGATAGTCATGGTCTAATCTGAACAAGCACTCAAATGTTTGGGTTCTTTTATGGTGTACATATCTCCTGGGCTTGTGCAACTACTCTGCAAAGCTTCTTAGAACTGGAAGAATATTCTCATTAGACTTTAGGTGCTTCCTCTTTCAGCTATGTTGGCAATACTAGCCAAGTCTTCTCCTCTTGAATAGCCTTACAGAAACCCACTTATTCTGATTATAGCATACATAATAAGAGCTTATAAAGATGTACACAAAAGAAAAACAATAAATGAAGCTGGTTGACATTCACCAAGATTTTCTTAAGAATTTCAGCTCAAGGGTTATTTCATAAACAAGAGTCAGTAAGCTTAGTTTAAACAAAGATGTGGCTCAATTCTTCCCAGCCAAATTGGTTTACTAATTTCTAGCTGTCACGTGCCTGTGGTTATAGAACTCACCATGAACTGCAGCCTGACGCCATGTGCTTTAGAATACCCCCAGATTTTGGATCTGATTCAAACTTATCTGTAGGTCTGTGGTTTTAAGAAATAGAAAAATAAATTCAAGAATGCTCATCACTATGTGGCTTATAAATAGAATAAAAGAACTACTTTCCTCATAGTAATTTAAAGCAGACGAAGTAAATTCAGAGAAAAAAAAAACTTGTCATTTCAGAAAACATTCCCAAATTTCAAAACTCAAGCTATCAAATTTGGGTATTTGTATTTAACATTCATAAATACACACACAGGCAGACATACCAGAATGCATACTTATCATGCATTTATACTTATCATTTAATCTTAATTAATTTATTCAGACAGCAAATATTTGGGTATTTGTATTTAACATTCATAAATACACACACAGGCAGACATACCAGAATGCATACTTATCATGCAATTATACTTATCATTTAATCTTAATTAATTTATTCAGACAGCAAATATTTGCTGAGTGCTTCTCTGTGCCAGAGACTGTTATATGCTAAGGACACACGTTAAACAGACTTGACTCCTCACTTTGAAATCTTTACACAGTGCATTCATAAGTAGAGCACTTAGCTTAATTCTGATAAGAACAGAAAGAGGCATAAAGTATGGTCCTCTTGCTTCAGGGAACTTAGTTTAGTTGTGTAGATAAAGTATATGCAAAAAAATTTAATAATAATAATGTATTAAAAGTCTTCCGGAAGAATTATTTCCTACCAAAACTTGACTGAGCTTAAACTGTAAAAGGAAAAAAAAAGAAGGATTAAAAAGAGCATTCTGTATGCAAAGGAGGCCATCAACCACAGGTCAAAACCGGTTTCAAGAAAACGGTGTTCAGGGTACTGGGGTAGACAAATATGTCAGGAGAAATTAATTTTATTTTTTGGATATTCAACGTGAAATGCAGTTGTTATCAAATAACGGAGTTTTGTTTCATATGCAAAAGGACACGACAGTGAATAAAAATGAATGAAAAGATATGGGGAAGTGGAACAGGCCAACAAATCTTTCAAAAGATACTGAGCCCCTGTCCTGTGCAAAGCACTATGCTTTCCCTCAACAGCAGAGACTGTTGGAGTCTCCCTCACATTCCCTTCTATGGGGCAGTGCATTCTTCCCCCAGCTGCCATAGATATAAGCTGATGGAAACTCACAACTTCTCCCTTTTCTGGAAACTTCCCCGGGGCTTAATGGGAGTTACCTTGACCTGTAATCCATGTGCCACTATGGATTGCCCTTGCTCTGGAAATTATACTGTGTGGGCAGCCAGTTTCTGACTGAATTGGGGGGTCTCATCACTGATGATAGCATAGCAACAGCTAGGGTTTTCATACGTGGTAAACTGAGATATGATGCAGGAGGAAAGGCATGTGTTAGCATATGCAAAATCTCAGGTGTTTGAGAAGTATGGAGGAAACTGCTAACAAAAAGCAACTGTGGAATTAAGAGGTTATTTCCATGGGCTGTTGACGCATTGAAGAAAGAATATAATAGGCACAGATCTATTTATCATAAATGTAATATGAACTGTGAAAATGAGATGCCTCCTTGGCACCATTGAGGGACTCTCACCTTCTGCATTCTAAGGGCAGACAGAGGGAAGTATCTGGGCCTAGAACTAACAGAGACAGAACCCTGAGGCATCGAATGGGGTTATCTGAGGACTTTGAATACTCAGGTTTTCCTGAATCATCTAGAGCAACTGAAGGAGCCTACTTTGCCTTGTTTGAAAATAAAGCTTCCCTTTATTTGAAGACTATTCAGATGCCTCCATGTGGCAAGAGCTTTATAAGACAATGGTTTCTCTCTCCTCGATCTATTCTCAGACAATGGTTTCTCTCTCCCTTCCTGAACATGAGACCCATATGTAGACCCAAATATCAATATCATCCAATTGACAAAGTGCTGTGCCAGCTAAGGACTGAGTGGGATTTTATACGAAAAGAGTGGCAGGATGTAGCTAACAGGTATAGGTGGGAACCAAGAGAGAATAAATCAGAGTGGATGATGGGGATGCCGGATTGAGGGGAGTGGAATATGGAACTAGATGAGGAGCGTTCTAAATGTGGAGCATTCTCTCATGACATAGGATTTAACAACCTGGCAAGGTTTCTGGGAGAACATTTTAATAGTCTGATGGATTAGCTCTCAGAAGCTGGGAAAAAGTGGTGGCCAGATATTTCTGCTTCCACTTAAGATTGAGGAGCCTGGAAAGAACATCACTTCCACGGTAACAAGATATATTCTTGAAGCAATTAGTTAGTTACAGTCACAGGATAACCAAATAGTCTGGAAATCACAGGCTCCCCTACCACCCCCATCCCAGGAAACCTGGGTAGGGAGAAACAGCTAAAATTTAACTAAATTACTAAAGGTGAAATGTGGGTTAGCAAGACTGTACATAATACCTAGGAGCCCCATATACATAGATAGTTTTAATTCACTGACTGTCAGGAGCTCAGCTGAGCTGTAGAGAGAGCTGAGCTGTCAGATGTCGGAGTAGCCAATTAAAGCCACAAGACAAAAATGAAAGTAACATTCACTTTAGTCACTGACTATGATGCTGTGAGCAAGAGTCTAAAAACAGAAGAATTATGGACTCTCCCCTACTAATCCCTCCCCGACCCAGCAGAGGTTCAGGTGGATAGACACAGACATGGGAATCATCTCACTGTTCAGGGAGCTTTGAACAAAAGCTAAAAGACTCCAGCAGTTTTACTGGGGGGTGGGAGCACTGGGAAGAGGGAGATGGAGAAGGAGAATGAGTGGAAAAGCAGTGAGTACGGAGTCAGAGTGGAGAAAGTATCTTCACATTTTCCTAATAAGGAAACCTCCAAAGGAAGGCACTTGGGCCAGGAATGCAGCTATGCATAAGAGCTTGGTCATCCAGGGGTTCCTGAGTCCTTGACTGCAACTCCTTTTAAAGAAGGACTGTGCATCAAGTCTTGTGTGGGGAGGGCAGTTTTTAACCTCATAAGTCTTGCCATGTAAAGCCTTTGAAATTGCCTATGGTTGGATCTGAAAAATCATACAGCGATTTCTTGGCAAATTGCCAAACTCCTCACTCATCGGGAAGTCTCCATGAACTTTCAGTGGAAGCAGAAAGTTGCAACAAATAGAAAACAACTTTCAAGATTATAGATTTAACTGATCAATACCAATAATTACATTAAATTTAAACTGTCTAAATATCCCAATTAATGTCAGATTTTCAGATTAGAGATTTTACAAAGTAAGAACTGTGGTGTCTACAAGTAATGTCTACAACATTTAAAATACAGAGACAGATAAGTTTAAAGCAAGTTTAAAGGATGGAAAAAAATATAACATGCAGACACTGACCAAAAGAAAGTTGAACTGGCTATATTACCATGGACTAATTAGACTTAAGAAAAATGAATATTTTTACAAATAAAAAACCACATTACATAACGATAAAGCCAATTTGGGGAGAAGACATAACAACTTTAGAATGTGTATGCTCCTAACAACAGAGCTTTACAAGTCAAAAAACAGGCAAACAGGGCTTCCCTGGTGGCACAGTGGTTGAGAGTCCCTCTGCCGATGCAGGGGACACGGGTTCGTGCCCTGGTCCGGGAGGATCCCTCATGCCGCGGAGTGGCTGGGCCGTGAGCCATGGCCGCTGAGCCTGTGCATCCGGAGCCTGTGCTCCACAACGGGAGAGGCCACAACAAAAAAAAAAAAAAGAAAGAAAAAACAGGCAAACAATGATAGAACTGAAATAAGAAATATACAAACTCATGATTATAGATGGATATGTTAAAGCCCCATACAGAAAATGATAGACCAAGTAGACCAAATGCCAAGAGGATATAAAACAGGAGCCAGGAAATTATGACCCATGGTCCAAATACTTGATTTTGTAATCAAAGTTTTGTTGAATCACAGTCACATATATTTATTAATATATAATCTATGGTTGCTTTCATAAACGTTTCAGAGTTGAACAGTTGTCACAGAAACAGGGTGACCCACAAGACTAAGATATGTACTGTCTGGTCCTTTAAGAATAAGTTTGCTGATTCCTGATATGGAAGACGTGAACAACACTACCAATCAACTTGATTTTTATGAACGCTCAGCCAATAACAACCATGCCTAACAGATTTAACCCATGTTTGCTTTTGCAAATGTCAATGTGGTAGAAAAAGCTATTAACTTCCTACAATTATGATGAAAATTGTTTTGACTTCATGGACCACTTGAAAGGATCTCAAAATTCTGCAGGTATCTACAGAATACGTTCCAAGGATGGCATTAGATGGGTACAGATGGGTACACAACTACTGTAAACTAGTTTACAGTAGTTGTGTACTATCTGGTTTAACCCATCAAAATGAGTATTTACCTATAGATATATATTTTTTAAATTACCTTTTGTTATTTTTTAATTTTTTGTTGATTTTTGTGGTTTCCTATTTCTTATCTGCTTCCAGTAACGCCTTTCCTATTGTGTGTTCCATAATTTTAATAACTGAATTATTTATGGGTCTTAATCTGTGGGTCTCATTCTGCTAGTACTTGCTCACTATGCCTTTCTGCTTTGTGTGTGGGCTTTTTCTGTTCTGTTAATAGTTTCTGTTCATTTGAATTCCATATGTGGGTAATACTTCAAGGCCTGTGTCCGAGGTGTCCTCCTTCGGAGACAATTTACATTAGCTTCTGCTGAGTAACTGGGAACCATTATAAACCCAGGTCAACCTTAGTGCTCTAATATAAATTTCCTCCCTTGGGCATTTTTGGGACAACTGGGTTATGCTGGTACTGTGAAGTCAAGCCACAAACCTTCTCGAGCTTCACCACATGGTTACAAATAGTCAGAGATAATATTTTGCTCTCTCCTCTCAGATCCAAATTTGAGAAATACAACTGTGTATCCTGTCTCCCCTTGCAAGAGCAGGTTTTTCTGTGGTTCATACTTCCATGAAGAGTATAGACTTTTGAAGTCCCAGCTTTATGTGATTGTCTCTCTCCAGATTCCTCATGTGTAAGGCCTGGATTTTTTATTCCTGTCTCTTAGACAGCTCTTAAGCTAACACTCAAGGTCACAGAGGCTCTGAGGTACGCCTCGGCTGGGGTTAGCTCACCTCACTGAATCCATGCACTTGCTTGATTTGAATGTTTCCTGACTTTCTTGCCAAGTTCAGCAAAGCATAAAGTAACATTTTCCTAATTTTATCTACTCTTTTTAGGTGTTTATAATGGAGGTTTGCTCAGGGTATTCCAGCATATTCTCCATTCACTCTTCAATTCACTGCATTTTGGATTCTACATCTAGGAATGCTCTTGTCATTCTTCAAGTTATATATTCTTTTTTTATGGCTCCATTTTATTCAGCTTCTCAGCCAGAATCTATACGGTTATTGCTCCCTCCTTCTTAAACCAGCTCTACCTTTTTGATTGCTCTTTTACTTTCTAACAGAATTGTCAGTTCTTTTCAGACTCCTTGATTAGCTTTCCTCCTCTACCTAACTGTGTGAACCATGACTTCTTCTCAGGGCGTTTTTTTCTCATATATATATATTTATATGGCATTCAAAGATTTTATATTCTAGATTTTTCTTTACTTGCCAGTCCTCCTTTCTTTGCTCCAATTCATAAATCCAATTTTCTATCTGATGCAAATATTTGCATATTTTTATGATAACTTAAATTTAACATGCCCCCCCAAATTGATTTTCTCTATTCAAGCTTAAATAATGTTTATTAGGTAAATCTTATACATGCAATATTACATGTATAGTTTTTGAAATATGCTAATAAAACAAACACCTAATAATCTACTACTTAATAAAATCACTAGAACATTACGAATAACATTGAATCTCCACTTTTGTGCTTCTCCCTATTCTTACTTCTCCAATGGTTATTTTGAATTTTTTTTAATTAGTCATTCTCTTGTTTTTCTGTAGTTTTAGGGGTATATATATATATATATATCTCCCTAAATAATATATGTTCTGTTTGAGGAATTTATGAAAATAGTATCACAGCTTCTGTATGTGCATGTATTAAATTTTTCACTTAAAATTTTATTTATAAGATTTATTTATGTTGTTGGTATAATACCAATTAATTTTTTCACTTATGCATAATATTATTCTGTGTGAATATGCCACAATCTATTTGTACACCCTCTTGCCAATTGATGTTGGGTTATTTCCAGCATTTTTGCTATTAAAAACAGTGCTGTAAGATGTTCCAGACTCATACTTGGTCCGTTTCATGCTTGGTGGTTTGATGAAACACCTGAGAGTTTGCCAAGCCCCTTTCTAGAAGCCAGTCTTGTGCAAAACTTTTTATAGAATATATCCCTAAAAGTGGAAGGACATTGTAGGAAATATATATCTTCATATACAATACTAAATTATTGTTGAAATGGCTTGCTGTAATTTGCAATCCAATCAAAAATTTATGTAAGTTCTGGCTGTTTGACATGTTTTCAAACACTTGGTATAATCAAACATCTATTTTTGCCAAAGTAAGTTATATAACAATACATCTCATTGAAGTCTTCATTTTCATTTCTCTAATTACTGATGTGTGTGAATAGTTCAACTGACCAAATTTGCTTCCTCTGTTAAGAAAGGTCTGTTCATACTTTTTTCTGTTATTTTATGCTGTTTGTCTTTTTTTAAAAAAATTGATTATAATGAATATTTCATATAATCTAGATGCTGATTATTTGACATAATGTGTTGTAAATAGCTTCTAGATTGCTTTTTCACTTACACTTTTTAGCTGTTTGTTGTTAATATGAGACAGAAAATTACATCCAGCTATATTGACAAATATGCTAGTAATTTTTGTAGATTTTTTTGGATTGTTTTTAATTGATTGATTTATTTTTATCCATTTCCCCCATTAGAGTCTAAACTCATGGAATCTAACACAACACTTACATTGTTCAATGTAGTATCCCCAGTTCATGTCAGAGTTCTTGAAGCAGTCAATTAAGTATGTGTTGACTGAATGAAATGAGTTATTCCTACCATCTGTAGAGACCTATAAGTAAAAATTAACAATTATTGGCTTAGGTACTCATTAAGTAAAAATGTTTTTGTGTATGTATTGCCAAACCAGATGCTTCAGAAAAATAAAAAAGATATACAAGATGTGGCTCTCTATCCTCGAGGCATTTTCATAGACACAAATTCCCTTCATTTTCACAATCAGACCCATAATCCCTTTATTTAGTCTATTTTGAGCAATAAAGCTGCTCTCCTAAGTATTATTTTTTAATACTTACAGCTATTTTTAAATCAACCCAACATTTGTTTCACTGTGTAGTATTTGCCCTGTAAAACAACTTTAATGTAGCTTATATTATTTGAAACACCTGTATTTAACTTTACTGAATATTTGGAAAATCTGCCACATGTTCCGATTCCATGAACCACAAACATTGAACATTTTAGAAACATTAGTGGTGCAAAAACAAAAAAATATATTACCTTTATTTATAATAATTAAGATGTGGAAAGTGTATCAGCACAGTTAAATAGAAAACTAATTTTATTCTTTTAAACATGGCAAGTGCCCTCTTTTACATGAATTTTTTAAAAACTCAACACAATTATTATATGAATAAGCAGGGAGAGCTGGGAATCATGCCAAACACTATGAAGTAGAAAGTTAAAGAACACAGAGCAGATGAAGAGTTTCCCTTTACAGAACATTTAATAGTGCTTGGGCAAGACAGACCAAGGCTCAACAAATGTTGCTTCAAGCAGCAAAAATGGCATTCTATCCACCAGAACTTCTACTCATAGACTCATCCATAGCTCATTACAATTCATAATGATAACTACCAAATTGAATTATACAGATATATTATAAGAATATTCTAAAAAGCTAGATGTTATAAGTGAATTCCTTTTATTATCTAAGCACAAGACTTAACAGTAATTTTATTAATCACAAGGCTGCATTTAGCCAAACATTCCATAATCTTGCAATGTAAGTATACCATACTTTAATTTAAGTCAATATTTATACCTGTATTTTGGTATCTTTTCACCCAGACTTCCACCAATCATATTAGGAGTTTTGATAAAACTGTCATATATTTAAAACAAGACTAAAATATTTAATTGAATACAGTTTTGATTTGATTTTAAAGAATTGTTTAAAAGAGGAAAGAACAAAACATGTTCTAAATAGGTTATTTTCAGTAAATCTAGCATTTGTCATATCCCTAAGAAATTAAGTTCTTCTTAATTTTTAAGGAATAATGGTAAAAATAATAATTTGGGCAAAGACAGTATCAGACTGAGAGCACTAATGAAATGATTATGTATGTAATTATGTTAAAATTTTATATAAAATTGATACATAAAATATAAAACATATCAAATATGTATACACATATACATACACAAATATGTGTCTGCACATATACAGTTTCATATATATATGTACATGTATTTTTGTGTTTCTTCCTTTTCATTTAAAAACATGATTTTTTTTTCTCTAACTAGATTCTTTGTCTGCCCCCCACCCCCCTATTCACACACTTCTCCCTCATATTCCTGACCTCTTTCCTTCTCTTTGCCTCTGGAAAAGAGAAAAGGACAAACATATAATCTGAAACAATGAAGTGCAAAGATGATAATTCTTAAAGAGGCTTCAAGATGGCGGAATAGTAAGACGCGGAGGTCACCTTCCTCCCCACAGATACACCAGAAATACATCTACACGCGGAACAACTCCTACAGAACACCTACTGAACGCTGGCAGAAGACCTCAGACCTCCCAAAAGGCAAGAAACCCCCCACAAACCTGGGTAGGGCAAAAGAATAAACTAAGACAAAAGGATAGGGACGGGACCTGCACCAGTGGGAGGGAGCTGTGAAGGAGGAAAATGTTTCCAACACACTAGGAAGCCCCTTGGCGGGTGGAGACTGTGGGTGGCGAAGGGGGTAGCTTCGGAGCTGCGGAGGAGAGCACAGCAACAGGGGTGCGGAGGGCAAAGTGGAGAGATTCCCGCAAAGAGGATCAGGGCCGACCGACACTCACCAGCCCGGGAGGCTTTTCTGCTCACCCGCCAGGGCGGGCGGGGCTGGCAGCTGAGGCTCTGGCTTCGGTCGGAGCGCAGGGAGAGGACTGGGGTTGGCTGCGCGAACACAGCCTGAAGGGGTTAGTGCACCATAGCTAGCCGAGAGGGAGTCCGGGGAGAAGTCTGGACCTGCCGAAGAGGCAAGAGACTTTTTCTTTCCTCTTTGTTGCCTGGTGCACGAGGAGAGGGGTTTAAGAGAGACGCTTAAAAGAGCTCCAGAGACGGGCGCGAGCCGCGGCTAAAAGCGCGGACCCCATAAACAGGTATGAGACGCTAAGGCTGCTGCTGCCGCCACCAAGAAGCCTGTGTGCGAGCACAGGTCACTATCCACAGCCCCTTCCGGGGAGCCTGTGCACACCGCCACTGCCAGGGCCCTGTGATCCAGGGACAACTTACCAGGGAGAACCCACGGCGTGCCTCAGGCTGGTGCAACGTCCCGCCGCTGCCGCCGCAGGCCCGCCCCGCACTCCGTGCCCCTCCCCCCCACCCCGCCCCGCCCCGCCCCCCGCCTGAGTGAGCCAAAGCCCGCGAATCAGCGGCTCCTTTAACCCCTTCCTGTCTGAGCGAAGAACAGACGTCCTCCGGCGACCTACACACAGGGGCGGGACCAAATCCAAAGGTGAACCCTGGGAACTGTGCAAACTAAGAAGAGAAAGGGAAATCTCTCCCAGCAGCCTCAGGAGCAGCGGATTAAATCTCTACAATCACGTTGATGTACCCTGCATCTGTGGAATACCTGAACAGACAACGATTCATCCCAAATTGAGGAGGGGGACTTTGGGAGCAAAGATATATGTATATTTTTCCCCTTTTTCTCTTTTCGTGAGGGTGTATGTGTATGTTTCTCTGTTTGATTTTGTCTGTATAGCTTTGCTTTTACCATTTGTCCTAGAGTTATGCACGTCCATTTTTGTTTTTTTCTTAATAATTATTTTTTATTTCAATAACTTTATTTTATTTTACTTTATTTTATTTTATCCTCTTTCTTTCTTTCTACTTTTTCTCCCTTTTATTCTGAGCCGTGTGGATGAAAGGCTCTTGGTGCTCCAGCCAGGAGTCAGTGCTGTGCCTCTGAGGTGGGAGAGCCAACTACAACACACTGGTCCACAAGAGACCTCCCAGCTCCACGTAATATCAAACGGCGAAAATCTCCCAGAGATCTCCATCTCAACGCCAAGACCCAGCTCCACTCAACGACCAGCAAGCTATACTACTGGACACCCTATGCCAAACAACTAGCAAGACAGGAACA
The DNA here is from genome assembly GCF_963924675.1 of Phocoena phocoena. Taxonomy (NCBI): domain Eukaryota; kingdom Metazoa; phylum Chordata; class Mammalia; order Artiodactyla; family Phocoenidae; genus Phocoena; species Phocoena phocoena. Next base: position 28,335,651 of record NC_089227.1, on the reverse strand, counting down.
CAACCCCATCTATTAGCAGAGAGGCTGCCTAACATCATAAGGCCACAGACACAAGAAAAAACACCACCAGATGTGGACCTGCCCACCAGAAAGACAAGATCCAGCCTCATCCACCAGAACACAGGCACTAGTCCCCTCCACCAGGAAGCCTACACAACCCACTGAACCAACCTTAGCCACTGGGGACAGACACCAAAAACAACGGGAACTACGAACCTGCAGCCTGCAAAAAGGAGACCCCAAACACAGTAAGTTAAGCAAACTGAGAAGACAGAAAAACACACAGCAGTTGAAGGAGCAAGGCAAAAACCCACCAGACCTAACAAACAAAGAGGAAGTAGGCAGTCTATCTGAAAAAGAATTCAGAATAATAACAATAAAGATGATCCAAAATCTTGGAAATAGAGGAAATACAAGAAATGTTTAACAAGGACCTAGGAGAACTAAAGAGCAAACAAACAATGATGACCAACACAATAAATGAAATTAAAAATTCTCTAGAAGGGATCAATAGCAGAATAAACGAGGCAGAAGAACAGATAAGTGACCTGGAAGATAAAATAGTGGAAATAACTGCTGCAGAGCAGAATAAAGAAAAACGAATAAAAAGAACTGAGGACAGTCTCAGAGACCTCTGGGACAACATTAAACGCACCAACATTGGAATTATAGGGGTCCCAGAAGAAGACGAGAAAAAGAAAGGGACTGAGAAAATATTTGAAGAGATTATAGTTGAAAACTTCCCTAATATGGGAAAGGAAATAGTTAATCAAGTCCAGGAAGCACAGAGTCCCATACAGGATAAATCCAAAGAGAAACACGCCAAGACACATATTAATCAAACTGTCAAAAATTAAATACAAAGAAAACATATTAAAAGCAGCAAGGGAAAAACAAAAAATAACACACAAGGGAATCCCCATAAGGTTAACAGCTGATCTTTCAGCAGAAACTCTGCAAACCAGAAGGGAGTGGCTGGACATATTTAAAGTGATGAAACAGAAAAACCTACAACCAAGATCACTCTACCCAGCAAGGATCTCATTCATATTTGATGGAGAAATTAAAGCCTTTACAGACAAGCAAAAGCTGAGAGAGTTCAGCACCACCAAACCAGCTTTACAACAAATGCTAAAGGAACTTCTCTAGGTAGGAAACACAAGAGAAGGAAAAGACCTACGATAACAAACCCAAAACAATGAAGAAAATGGGAATAGGAACATACATATCGATAATTACCTTAAATGTAAATAGATTAAATGCTCCCACCAAAAGACATAGACTGGCTGAATTGATACAAAAACAAGACCCGTATATATGCTGTCTACAAGAGACCCACTTCAGACCTAGGGACACATACAGACTGAAACTGAGGGGATAGAAAAAGATATTCCATGTAAATGGAAATCAAAAGAAAGCTGTAGTAGGAATTCTCATATCAGACAAAATAGACTTTAAAATAAAGAATATTACAAGAGGTAAAGAATACATATTGACAAATATTACATAATGATAAAGGGATTGATCCAAGAAGAAGATATAACAATTCTAAATATTGATGCACCCAACATAGGAGCACCTCAATATATAAGGCAAATACTCACAGCCTTAAAAGGGGAAATTGACAGTAACACAATCATAGTAGGGGACTTTAACACCCCACTTTCACCAATGGATAGATCGTCCAAAATGAAAATGAATAAGGAAACATAAGCTTTAAATGATACATTAAACAAGATGGACTTAATTGATATTTATAGGACATTCCATCCAAAAACAACAGAATACACTTTCTTTTCAAGTGCTTATGGAACATTCTCCAGGACAGATCATATCTTGGGTCACAAATGAAGCCTTGGTAAATTTAAGAAAATTGAAATCGTATCAAGTATCTTTTCCAACCACAATGCTATGAGATTAGATATCAATTACAGGAAAAAATCTGTAAAAAATACAAACACATGGAGGCTAAACAATACACTACTTAATAACGAAGAGATCACTCAAGAAATCAAAGAGGAAATCAAAAAATACCTGGAAACAAATGACAATGAAAACATGACGAACCAAAACCTATGGGATGCAGCAAAAGCAGTTCTAAGAGGGAACTTTAGAGAAATACAAGCCTACCTTAAGAAACAAGAAACATCTCAAATAAACAACCTAACCTTACACCTAAAGCAATTAGAGAAAGAAGAACAAAAACCCCCAAAGTTAGCAGAAGGAAAGAAATCATAAAGATCAGATCAGAAATAAATGAAAAAGAAATGAAGGAAATGACAGCAAAGATCAATAAAACTAAAAACATGCTCTTTGAGAAGATAAACAAAATTGATAAACCACTAGCCAGACTCATCAAGAAAAAAAGGGAGAAGACTCAAATCAATAGAAGTAGAAATGAAAAAGAAGTCACAACTGACAATGCAGAAATACAAAGGATCATGAGACATTATTACAAGCAATTCTATGCCAATAAAATGGACAACCTGGAAGAAATGGACAAATTCTTACAAATGCACAAACTTCTGAGACTGAACCAGGAAGAAATAGAAAATATGAACAGACCAATCTAAGCACTGAAATTGAAACTGTGATTTTAAATCTTCCAACAAACAAAAGCCCAGGAAAAGATGGCTTCACAGGCGAATTCTATCAAACATATAGGGAAGAGCTAACACCTATCCTTCTCAAACTCTTCCAAAATATAGCAGAGGGAGGAACACTCCCAAACTCATCCTACGAGGCCACCATCACCCTGATACCAAAACCAGACAAAGATGTCACAAAGAAATAAAACTACAGGCCAATATCACTGATGAACATAGATGCAAAAATCCTCAACAAAATACTAGCAAGCAGAATCCAACAGCACATTAAAAGGATCATACACCATGATCAAGTGGGGTTTATCCCAGGAATGCAAGGATTCTTCAATATGTGCAAATCAATCAATGTGATACACCATAATAACAAATTGAAGGAGCAAAATTATATGATCATCTCAATCGATGCAGAAAAAGCTTTTGACAAAATTCAACACCCATTTATGATAAAAACCCTGCAGAAAGTAGGCATAGAGGGAACTTTCCTCAACATGATAAAGGCCATATAGGACAAACCCACAGCCAACATCATCCTCAATGGTGAAAAACTGAAACCATTTCCACTAAGATCAGGAACAAGACAAGCTTGCCCACTCTCACCACTATTATTTCACATAGTTTTGGAAGTTTTAGCCACAGCAATCAGAGAAGAAAAGGGAATAAAAGGAATCCAAATTGGAAAAGAAGAAGTAAAGCTCTCACTGTTTGCAGATGACATGATACTATACATAGAGAATCCTAAAGATGCTACCAGAAAACTATTAGAGCTAATCAATGAATTTGGTAAAGTAGCAGGATACAAAATTAATGCACAGAAATCTCTTGCATTCCTATACACTAATGATGAAAAATCTGAAAGTGAAATTAAGAAAACACTCCCATTTACCATTGCAACAAAAAGTATAAAATACCTTGGAATAAGCCTACCTAAGGAGACAAAAGACCTGTATGCAGAAAATTATAAGACACCGATGAAAGAAATTAAAGATGATACAAATAGATGGACAGATATACCATGTTCTTGGATTGGAAGAATCAACATTGTGAAACTGACTCTACTACCCAAAGCAATCTACAGATTCAATACAATCCCTATCAAACTACCACTGGCATTTTTCACAGAACTAGAACAAAAAATTTCACAATTTGTATGGAAACACAAAAGACCCCAAATAGCCAAAGCAATCTTGAGAACGAAAAATGGAGCTGGAGGAATCAGGCTCCCTGACTTCAGACTATACTACAAAGCTACAGTAATCAAGACAGTATGGGACTGGCACAAAAACAGAAATATAGATCAATGGAACAGGATAGAAAGCCCAGAGATAAACCCACAAACATGGTCACCTTATCTTTGATAAAGGAGTTAAGAATATGCAGTGGAGAAAAGACAGTCTCTTCAATAAGTGGTGCTGGGAAAACTGGATAGCTACATGTAAAAGACTGAAATTAGAACACTCCCTCAGAATGGGAGAAAGTATTTACAAATGAAGCAACTGACAAAGGATTAATCTCCAAAATTTACAAGCAGCTCAATTAAATAAAAAAAAAAAAAAAAACCAATCCCTAAATGGGCAGAAGACCTAAATACACATTTCTCCAAAGAAGATATACAGATTGCCAACAAACACATGAAAGAATGCTCAACACCATTAATCATTAGAGAAGTGCAAATCAAAACTACAATGAGATATCATCTCACACCGGTCAGAATGGCCATCATCAAAAAATATACAAACAATAAATGCTGGAGAGGGTGTGGAGCAAAGGGAACACTCTTGCACTATTGGTGGGAATGTAAATTGATACAACCACTATGGAGAACAGTATGGAGGTTCCTTAAAAAACTACAAATAGAACTACCACACAACCCAGCAATCCCACTACTGGGCATATACCCTGAGAAAACCATAATTCAAAAAGAGTCATGTACCAAAATATGCACATCTTAATTTCCAATTATTTCTTTAACAGTAGTAGGAATAACTTTGCTGATTCTTTTTATTTTGGTGTTCCTGTAACCACAATAATAGCTAGTAGTGATTGGACACTTACAATGTACTTGGCATTATAGTAAACATCTGCCATTGATTCTCTTAATCCTCACAACAGTCCTATGAAGCAAATATAATTAACCTCATTTTACAAAAAAGGAAATTGAGGTACAAAGGGGCTGTGTAGCCAAGGTCAAACATCTGGTAACTGGTAAATATACTGAGCCTCTTTAGATTGCCTTTTACAAATGCAGATCCTAGGATTTACATCCTTAGCTTTTCTTTTCTCAATATTTCTTATTTATCTGGATGTTATAAACCAGCCCATGGTTTATTATTACCTATATGTCAGTGGTATATTGAATGAATGAACAAATGAATGATAGATGAATGAATGATGGCTGTGTTGCCAATGATATTTCTCCTATGCTACAGATATACATAAATATTTAACTACCTGGGTTCTACCTATGTATCTCCCAAATGTTTTAAATTGAATTATTTCAGTCTTGAATTTATTATCTGCCTCATCAGCACCAGTACCTCTAATATATTCACTCTGCCTCTATAGAATTGTTGTAGTTATGTACATTTTTGTCTCAGAAACAATTACCCTTTTTTTTTTTAACCAGAATCTGTGAGGAATTTTCAAATTACATTTCTCCTTTACTAATAGACTTCCTTTTAATACCCATAGGTAGCAATACAGAGAAATTAGCAAGCAAGAGGAAGGGAGACTATAATTTCTTTCATTTGTTTGCTGCTGCTGTCAACACTGTCCTAGCCGTAGTTGGTTCCAGCATTCAGATTCTCTGCATACACAGAACCAGGTTTATTGTACACCTGCAGCAGACAGCAGCACTCGCTCCTCAGGGGTCTGAGCTCTAAATCCATAGAGCCCTCCTGAGTTTCTAGGTTCTGATAACAGCAACTTCTTCCCTTTGTTCCCTTAACTCTAGGGTAGTAGCTGCTTCCTGCAATTATATACTTAGTCTTACCTTTAATTCTCCCATCTTCTAACACCAGTGTAACCAATTGCCTATATTAAATTCTATCTGTTAAAATAGCTAGTGTGCTTCCTGTTTCTTGACAAATGCTTCACTGACATACTCTTGTATTAGAATTTCCTTTGACTACTGCAATTTCTTTCTTTATTTCAGGCATTTTCTTTACCTACTCCATTCTCTTCCATGTTCAACTGATTTCCAAAAAATGCCAATTTTAATCTATGCTATGTCAAAAATCTATCTTGTCCACTTGTGTCAATCAAAATCCAGTGATGAAGATCAGGCAGTTTTGATCTATAAGGCCTGCATTCAAGCACTAGACCTCCTGTATGTTAGCTTTAAAGACCTGGGGAAGACATTGGTTAGGTGGTTTACCACAATCCACCCTAGGGTGACTGTAACCTGACAGAACTTGTATTGAAAGAATTATAATCTTTTTTTTTAAACATCTTTATTGGAGTATAATTGCTTTACAATGGTGTGTTAGTTTCTGCTTTATAACAAAATGAATCAGTTATACATATACATATGTTCCCATATCTCTTCCCTCTTGTGTCTCCCTTCCTCCCACCCTCCCTATCCCACCCCTCTAGGTGGTCACAAAGCACTGAGCTGATCTCCCTGTGCTATGAGGCTGCTTCCCAATAGCTAGCTATTTTATGTTTGGTACTGTATATATGTCCATGCCACTCTCTCATTTTGTCACAGCTTACCCTTCCCCATCCCCATATCCTCAAGTCCATTCTCTAGTAGGTCTGTGTTTTTATTCCCGTCTTACCCCTAGGTTCTTCATGACCTTTTTTATTTTATTTTTTTAGATTCCATATATATGTGTTAGCATACGGTATTTGTTTTTCTCTTTCTGACTTACTTCCCTCTGTATGACAGACTCTAGGTCCATCCACCCCACTACAAATAACTCAATTTCATTTGCTTTTATGACTGAGTAATATTCCATTGTATATATGTGCCACATCTTCTTTATCCATTCATCTATCGATTGACACTTAGGTTGCTGCCATGTCCTGGCTATTGTAAATAGAGCTGCAATGAACATTGTCGTACATGACTCTTTTTGAATTATGGTTTTCTCAGGGTATTTGCCCAGTACTGGGATAACTGGGTCGTATGGCAGTTCTTTTTTAGTTTTTTGAGGAACCTCCATACTGTTCTCCATAGTGGCTGTATCAATTTACATTCCCACCAACAGTGCAAGAGGGTTCCCTTTTGTCCACACCCTCTCCAGCATTTATTGTTTGTAGATTTTTTGATGATAGCCATTCTGACCGGTGTGAGATGATATCTAATTGTAGTTTTGATTTGCATTTCTCTAATGATTAATGATGTTGAGGATTCTTTCATGTGTTTGTTGGCAATCTGTATATCTTCTTTGGATAAATGTCTGTTAAGGACTTCTGCCCATTTTTGGATTGGGTTGTTTTTTTGATATTGATCTGCATGAGCTGCTTGTAAATTTTGGAGATTAATCCTTTGTCAGTTGCTTCACTTGCAAATATTTTCTCCCATTCTGAGGGTTGTCTTTTGGTCTTGTTTATGATTTCCTTTGCTGTGCAAAAGCTTTTAAGTTTCATTAGGTCCTATTTGTTTATTTTTGTTTTTATTTCCATTTCTCTAAGAGGTGGGTCAAAAAGGATCTTGCTGTGATTTATGCCATAGAGTGTTCTGCCTATGTTTTCCTCTAAGACTTTGATAGTGTCTGGCCTTACATTTAGGTCTTTAATTCATTTTGAGTTTATTTTTGTGTATGGTGTTAGGGAGTGTTCTAATTTCAATCCTTTACATGTAGCTGTCCAGTTTTCCCAGCACCACTTATTGAAGAGACTGTCTTTTCTCCACTGCATATTCTTAACTCCTTTATCAAAGATAAGGTGACCATGTTTGTGGGTTTATCTCTGGGCTTTCTATCCTGTTCCATTGATCTATATTTCTGTTTTTGTGCCAGTCCCATACTGTCTTGATTACTGTAGCTTTGTAGTATAGTCTGAAGTCAGGGAGCCTGATTCCTCCAGCTCCATTTTTCGTTCTCAAGATTGCTTTGGCTATTCGGGGTCTTTTGTGTTTCCATACAAATTGTGAAATTTTTTGTTCTAGTTCTGTGAAAAATGCCAGTGGTAGTTTGATAGGGATTGTATTGAATCTGTAGATTGCTTTGGGTAGTAGAGTCAGTTTCACAATGTTGATTCTTCCAATCCAAGAACATGGTATATCTGTCCATCTATTTGTATCATCTTTAATTTCTTTCATCGGTGTCTTATAATTTTCTGCATACAGGTCTTTTGTCTCCTTAGGTAGGCTTATTCCAAGGTATTTTATACTTTTTGTTGCAATGGTAAATGGGAGTGTTTTCTTAATTTCACTTTCAGATTTTTCATCATTAGTGTATAGGAATGCAAGAGATTTCTGTGCATTAATTTTGTATCCTGCTACTTTACCAAATTCATTGATTAGCTCTAATAGTTTTCTGGTAGCATCTTTAGGATTCTCTATGTATAGTATCATGTCATCTGCAAACAGTGAGAGCTTTACTTCTTCTTTTCCAATTTGGATTCCTTTTATTCCCTTTTCTTCTCTGATTGCTGTGGCTAAAACTTCCAAAACTATGTGAAATAATAGTGGTGAGAGTGGGCAAGCTTGTCTTGTTCCTGATCTTAGTGGAAATGGTTTCAGTTTTTCACCATTGAGGACGATGTTGGCTGTGGGTTTGTCCTATATGGCCTTTATCATGTTGAGGAAAGTTCCCTCTATGCCTACTTTCTGCAGGGTTTTTATCATAAATGGGTGTTGAATTTTGTCAAAAGCTTTTTCTGCATCGATTGAGATGATCATATAATTTTGCTCCTTCAATTTGTTAATATGGTGTATCACATTGATTGATTTGCACATATTGAAGAATCCTTGCATTCCTGGGATAAATGCCACTTGATCATGGTGTATGATCCTTTTAATGTGCTGTTGGATTCTGCTTGCTAGTATTTTGTTGAGGATTTTTGCATCTATGTTCATCAGTGATATTGGCCTGTAGTTTTCTTTCTTTGTGACATCTTTGTCTGGTTTTGGTATTAGGGTGATGGTGGCCTCGTAGAATGAGTTTGGGAGTGTTCCTCCCTCTGCTATATTTTGGAAGAGTTTGAGAAGGATAGGTGTTATGTCTCCTCTAAATGTTTGATAGCCAGGACATGGAAGCAACCTAAGTGTCCATCATCAGATGAATGGATAAAGAAGATGTGGCACATATATTCAATGGAATATTACTCAGCCATAGAAAGAAACGAAATTGAGTCCTTTGTAGTGAGGTGGATGGACCTAGAGTCTGTCATACAGAGTGAAGTAAGTCAGAAAGAGAAAACAAATACAGTATGCTAACACATATAGATGGAATCTAAGAAAAAAAAAAGGTCATGAAGAACCTAGGGGTAAGATGGGAATAAAGACACAGACCTACTAGAGAATGGACTTGAGGATATGGGGATGGGAAAGTGTAAGCTGTGACAAAGTGAGAGAGTGGCATGACATATATAAAGTACCAAACGTAAAATAGATAGCTAGTGGGAAGCAGCCTCATAGCACAGGGAGATCAGCTCCATGCTTTGTGACCACCTAGAGGGGTGGGATCGGGAGGGTGGGAGGGAGGGAGACGCAAGAGGGAAGAGATATGGGAACATATGTATATGTGTAACTGATTCATTTTGTTATAAAGCAGAAACTAACACACCACTGTAAAGCAATTATACTCCAATAAAAATGTTTAAAAAAAAAAAGGGAAACATTGAAAAATTGAGGACACAGAATGATTGAATGTAAAGAAATTAATATTTCATAAAAGGCAAAAATTAATCTAAAGAAAGCTGAGGTAGTCATGCTAATATCAGATAAAGGACACTTTAAACATGCATAATTGGAGTATAAAAGCTCACTATAAAATAAGCAACGTTTATTTCACCAGAAACTTTTAACAATTTTATTGTACACTTGAATGCACCTAATAAAGTGAAAAACAACGAACAAACAAAAAGATGTGCATATTGAATCTCTACAACATCAATCTGTTTCACTACTTTTTGCTCCTGTATATGGCTGCTCAGGTTGTGTACTACACAACCCAACATATGCCATTCACGTAATGGCATCTTGCAATTAGACAGCCCAGGTAATTCTCCACTTGATTAAAGTGCAGAGTTGCTTTCTGCTTAAATGCATGCTAAATGTTATTCAAGACTCTTGAAATTATACAAGTTGCTTTCTGATTTATAAGTGAAAGGATCCATGACAGGATAAATGGTAAAGGAAGAATAAGGTCAAATGCATGTTTTAAACTTAATTTAGAGAGTTTCACGAAAATAATAAAGTAAAACATAATCTGAATGTGAAATCAGCTTTTCAAAATGCAATGAGGTATTTTGTAGTTGTGTAGGGACGTTTATGAAGAAAGATGCGTGTGGATAAATGTATAATATAATGCATGGTGCGATTACTGGGTTGATAGGGAGTTTCTAAATGCTGGATGAGAATTTAGATATTTCATAGTTCAGTCTATTTTACACTCTACTTTTTTACAAAAGGAATAGTTTGGTACACTTTCATAGTAAAATCTTCTCTCTTACCTTACTGTTAGAATTGACAGCTACAGTTGTATTCAATATTATGCCTTCAGAGCTTCTCTACAGAGATATGCATTAAAAATATTCTAAAAAGAGAGTTCCGTGATTCAGATATCTTGCACATATGAGAAAGCTTTAACGTATTAGTTTGTTCACTTATGCAGTACAGTTCATCAGAAATAACTTTTTCAGCTTTTCCCATCTCAAACTCACTTAATATGAATTTCTTTTATTCTAATTATTTGGGGATGGAACATATTTGAACTGCTAACTAGTATACTTCAACTTGCCTAGAAATGTATGAGAAGTATAATGGATAGGAGAAGACAGTTTATGCTTGAATATATAAGCTACACCTAATTTTATCCCTGATGACTCCATCTTTATCCAAATGAAATATAAAAATTGGGCCAAATTTGCAAACATGTAAGTAAAAATAATGGCTTAGTTGTCACTATTTGCCTCAAAAGGGAGAATTTTACAAACTCCTGAGAAAAAGAGTAAGGAATCAAAATTACAGAATATACAATCTTTAAAAAGAAGAGAGCCAGGTCAAAGTACAGCTCCTTTTTTTTTAGTTTTCCAGGATTGGGGGCAAGGGGTAGGCCTAGTGAATTTCACTTTCCTAGAGGCCTCATAGTTGAAGGGATTCTTTTAACAAATGCTTTAATGCTTGAGGCTGTTCAATCATAAGATAAAAGTCTTCAAATTCATGTTATGCAGAGCCTAGAGATAAGGTTAATTTGCCATCTCCTGTAAGGGGCAAATGGTTAACATTGTTTTACTTTATTTATTAAATTACATATGTACATAGTATAGCCAATATCAAGAAATAAATATTCAGTACTATATACCATTCTTATTCCATCTTTATTCAATATAAATAAAATTTAACTTTGCTATATTTTACTAGCAATTGTGATATTTTATTTTTTTAAAGAAAATACATGCTTCTGAGTATTTGTCTTAGAAATTAACATAAAAATCTATATTTTTATTTAGCACTATTTATCTCATCTCTTTCATATTTTTATATAGTGATTAAATTATCAGTACATTAACTTTTTGAGAAAATTTTCAAAAATGATAAATAATGTTAATTTGGAGAAAGTCTATATACTTTTTAATAGTACTCTGAAAGAATATAATTATAATTTAAAATATTAGTTATTTTTTCCTACTTACCCACTTTAGATACCCAGAAATTTATGGTCTAGCTCTTAATAAAGCCAAATACACAAAACAATAAATGTACGGCAAATTTGATCTGAGTAGGAGGTTTGAAAGGATTTTTCCTCAAAAATAATATGAAAATGACAGAGAATGTATGTTCTAGTTCCATGATTCTTGATTTACAAACATTATTATCAATATATGACACAGATTTTATTGCAGTTAAGAGAAACCTGTGCTTTGTTTTTCATAGTATTTTTGCAGATAAGAGAACATTATAATATTTAGTCAACATCAGTTCTGATGTCCTTCAAAAAAAGAGTCTACAAATGCATGAAGGAAAGTTAAATGAAATTACTCATAATTGATATTGGAAGGAAAAATGACAGGCTGGCTTTGATTCAATTTGACTCACAAGATGAGATTAAACAATAACACATTTGAAGGTATACGTGAAAGGTGGTGAAATTTGTGTTACTACAATGTCAACCGGATTGGTATAATCGTTATCTATGTATAAATACAGAGTTTCTGAGAGTGGCAGGGTTTGGCTTAGTGATCTAAGCATCCAAATGAGAAAGCCTAGACTGCCTGGAGCCAGAGGTTTAAGTCCTGTCAACCAACCCTTTCCTCTTTCCAAAGCAGATAAACCAGGTTCTGAAAAGCCAGGTCTTTGTGTGGGGTGGAGTGGGGATCTCTCAATAACACCTTCAAATCATGGCCTGATTCTACTTTGGGGATCTTACAGATTATTTTGTCTGTCTTATGCAATAGAACAGCTTTGTCTTTCCACAATTCTGAAACCCAGACCAAAATATCAGGTGGGCCATCAACCACCATATCCCAATAAAGTACCTGGAATTTTAAATATTTCATCTCTTTGACTGACATTGATTTTTTTAAGGAATTAAGAATAGGAGAAATAATTTTGTACATCCAGAAAGATGACCTCTAATAATTAGATATTTATAAACTACTTCGATCGATCATCCAGTTAAGAGTTGAAAAGGAAAAACAAAGCATGAGTGGAAATCCGTGGTGGAACTCCTGGGTCAGAAGGCAAATGGGATTCAAGGAAATGCAGAAGCTGTGGACTTCAGGGGAACTTTTAATCACTCAGCTAATGCAACCCGGCACAGGTACCTCATTCAAAGGAGTCTTGAGTTATTCAGATGACAACGTAATGGTCCAGAAATCGTCAAAAGAATTTAACCAGTGGACTACAACATCTTGATTTACTTTTCTTTTTTGAAAATCTGAAGGTAAGAACATGAATATAACAAAGTCTGTCTTTTTTCCACAAGAAAAGCAAGAATACCAATAGAGTGGAAAGGCACACAGTTTATTTTAAGAAGGTAAGTGAAGTGATTCAGCAACCTTATTTAAAAAGTAATTTAGGTTATGAAGATAAATAAAGAATAAAGAGAACAGGATCAGACAAACAATACACTTCTCATGTAAGCTGATGGAAAGAAACCAAAAATTCCTTGAAGAATTCAGTCAATGAAAATGGCAAAGTAGATAAATGTTTCTTTTTTGTCAGAAAAGATTATTAAATCTGAATCAAAACATTTCTCTACATAATTTTTATTATTTATGTTAGTTATCCAAAAGAATTAGCAGTATTACAATTTATTAAATAAAAGACTTGTTGGCTAAGTACTAAAGGATTTAGAAGCTTCTAAATTGTGTTCTTCTGTACTGAGTTTACTGAAAGCATGGAAAGGGTAACAGACAACACAGAAGCTATTCCACCTGCTTTGAAATAACTTGCATGCTAATTAAGCATCACTGCAATGAACAAAATTCACTGAAAATACTACTTCTCTGTGGACAATGTGTCATATTTAATTCATAATCATAAATGATATTTTCACTGCACTCTCAAACTGAGGGCATTACAGAATTCTCGGCTAAGTACAGTACTTCAGAAAGTAAAACTTTGTCTCTAAACCTCTCTCAGCTATGTATGAGAACAGGACACAAAAACAAGAACACTTTCCAGGAGAATATCTGTTAGGAAGGAGCAACTAAATCACTTCTTAAAGCCTCATATACCCACCCAATGCCAAAATATTTGAGAAAGACCATATTTATTTCAGAAATCAAGAACTCTTTGTAATACACAACTTTTCCTTTATTCTCCAACAAGAAGGTTCTAAACTCATAGCAACAACAGCTGCTTTCTCTGAATGTGGAAAAGTAGCCAGGAATTCAGTCTATAATTACCTGTAATGGACATCAATTTGCCTGTCTAGATTTTTCAGTTCGCAATATCTAAGGAATTTGCAGGTGTCACAACTTTGCAACATTCAGCCATTGAAAGCAATAGTAACTGTCAAGACTACTGAATTCTTATACAGAAAAGTTCAAATAGGCCACTGGTGTACCACTATACGGACGACTTGTGCTCCCAAAAGCCACCAGATCCCTGAGACAATGTAGAATGTCACAGCAATTGCAAAGGAAAATTCACTAAATAATAGATTCCAACAGGAGTGCTCAAAAGAATTCTTGTTTATAATAAAGACATTCAGAGGTCATCTGTTCTATCCTTGCTGCCCCCAAAAATAATCTAGTTAAGGAAGCTGTCTGGCATTTAGTCTTTTATACAGTTTACTGACCCCAGTAAATTGTGTTACTTGTAAGAACCTCAAGAGTTCTCCTTAGTAAGTTTTATACTATTGAGACCATATTTATGAACTGAAAATTAAAATACAGAGGTCTAATACAGGGACAACTTTTAAATTTGATATGTCTTAGAAAATTTGGGATGTATGGTGACTGAGCTAGCCCATTTTAAATTTCTCATAGCTCCTAGCACCGTATCTTTCATAATAGATGTTAGTTTAAAAGTATCAATGCATGAATTATGGAATTAATTGAAGCAATTAAAGCTTTCTTCCAGGTTCAGTTTTTCTGGATTTCTGAATGTTAAATTAGCAGTTGGTTAGCATGCAATAGTTTATTCAGCATCTTTGTGCCATCCTATCAAAGTGAATTAACTAAAAAGATGAAGATATGACTCTCTTTTACCCAAAGTTTCAAAGGTGCATAATCATGTGTAAAAATATTTAAATTGTGCCAATCTCACTGAAATCTCATAATAAAGAGCAAAAAGGTTTACATTCCAATAAAAAAAGATAAAATTTGTACATGATCTTATAAATGTAACTTGACTTAAAATCTGTAATGTGGTTAAGAGTACAGACTTTTCCAAGTTTGGTGAAATGAATTATGGCTATATCTATCTAATATCTAAATAGTTATGTAAAATTGGGAAAAGCATTAATTTACATATAAGATTTCTTCTACTCAAAATTAAGCATCATCTGTTTAACAGTTTCTGCTTTAATTTATATATTTATTGATAACTATATTGAGTATTAGATACAGAACAGATTTTAAATTTCAATAAAGTCTGTTATACCACACAACGCCTAAACAACTAATTAATTGAGTCACTTCCATTAATTAATCAGTTTCAGTAGTGAAAAATAATTGGGTGGATCAATTAACAAGTCAGTGCAGCTGGAACTTTCCAAGAGCTGTACACCAACATTGTGTAAAGTTTATTGCATTTATAGAGTCGCCTAAATTATAAGTAGATATCTCAGTGTGTTTTACTACAACAGTTCTTTTCTTTTGACATAAGAAAAGTTCACGTTCTGCTTTGGTTTTCATTAAATGGACCATTTATTTTTAAAAGCATGTACTTTTCCGTATATATTCGGTTTGATTCTCAACATTACGTACTGGCATAAAATTTGTAAGCTCATGCCCGTTAGTTGTGAATATTCCATGTCAGAAAATAAAATCAGCAAGTTAAAAAAAAAGTTGTTTAACCATCAGTATTTACATGTATATGTATGTGAGTTCTACGGGGAGAAAAACAGCTACTCTTTGTACTAGAGCTTCAGTTTTCATTTAATGGAAAGAGTTGCTACTTTTTGGGGTTTTTTTTTTTTAACATCTTTATTGGAGTATAATTGCTTTACAATGGTGTGTTAGTTTCTGCTTTATAACAAAGTGAATCAGCTATACATATACATATATCCCCATATCTCCTCCCGCTTGCGTCTCCCTCCCACCCTCCCTATCCCACCCCTCTAGGTGGTCTCAAAGCACCGAGCTGATCTCCCTGTGCTATGAGGCTGCTTCCCACTAGCTATCTACTTTACATTAGGTAGCATATATAAGTCGATGCCACTCTCTCACTTCGTCCGAGTTTACCCTTCCCCCTCCCCGTGTCCTCAAGTCCATTCTCTAGGTCTGTGTCCTTATTCCTGTCCTGCCCCTAGGTTCTTCAGAACCAGTTTTTTTTGTTTTTTTTAGATTCCATCTATATGTGTTAGCATACAGTATTTGTTTTTCTCTTTCTGACTTATTTCACTGTGTATGACAGACTCTAGGTCCATCCACCTCACTACAAATAACTCAATTTCCTTTCTTTTTATAGCTGAGTAATATTCCACTGTATATATATGTGCCACATCTTCTTTATCCATTCATCTGTTGATGGACACTTAGGTTGCTTCCATGTCCTGGCTACTGTAAATAGAGCTGCCATGAACATTGTGGTACATGACTCTTTTTGAATTATGGCTTTCATAGGGTATATGCCCAGTAGTGGGATTACTGGGTCGTATGGTAGTTCTATTTTTAGCTTTTTAAGGAACCTCCATACTATTCTCCATAGTGGCTGTATCAACTTACATTCCCACCAACAGTGCAAGAGTGTTCCCTTTTGTCCACACCGTCTCCAGCATTTATTGTTTGTAGATTTTTTGATGATGGCCATTCTGACTGGTGTGAGGTGATACCTCACTGTAGTTTAGATTTGCATTTCTCTAATGATTACTGACGTTGAGCATCCTTCATGTGTTTGCTGGCAATCTGTATATCTTCTTTGGAGAAATGTCTATTTAGGTCTTCTGCCCATTTTTGGATTGGGTTGTTTGTTTTTTTGATATTGAACTGCATGAGCTGCTTGTAGATTAATCCTTTTTCAGTTGCTTCATTTGCAAATATTTTCTCCCATTCTGAGGGTTGTCTTTTCATCTTGTTTATAGTTTCCTTTGCTGTGCAAAAGCTTTTAAGTTCCATTAGGTCCCATTTGTTTATTTTTGTTTTTATTTCCATTTCTCTAGGAGGTGGGTCAAAACGGATCTTGCTGTGATTTATGTCATAGAGTGTTCTGCCTATGTTTTCCTCTAAGAGTTTGATAGTGTCTGGCCATATTTAGGTCTTTAACCCATCTTGAGTTTATTTTTGTGTATGGTGTTAGGGAGTGTTCTAATTTCATTCTTTCACATGTAGCTGTCCAGTTTTCCCAGCACCACTTATTGAAGAGGCTGTCTTTTCTCCATTGTATATTCTTGGCTCCTTTATCAAGAATAAGGTGACGATATGTGTGTGGGTTTATCTCTGGGCTTTCTATCCTGTTCCATTGATCTATATTTCTGTTTTTGTGCCAGTACCATACTGTCTTGATTACAGTAGCTTTTTAGTATAATCTGAAGCGCAGGAGCCTCATTCCTCCAGTTCCGTTTTTCTTTCTCAAGATTGCTTTGGCTATTCAGGGTCTTTTTTGTTTCCATACAAATTGTGAAATTTTTTGTTCTAATTCTGTGAAAAATGCCATTGGTAGTTTGAAAGGGATTGCATTGAATCTGTAGAGTGCTTTGGGTAGTATTGTAATTTTCACAATGTTGATTCTTCCAATCCAAGAAGATGGTATATCTCTCCATCTATTTGTATCATCTTTAATTTCTTTCATCAGTGTCTTATAGTTTTCTGCATACAGGTCTTTTGTCTCCTTAGGGAGGTTTATTCCTAGGATAACTAATAAATAACTTCTTGTTCAGTATAATGATGAAGTAGTTGAACTTTTTCTTGTATAAGATCATATGCTCTAACTTCAAGACCATTTGGAGAAATATAAACCTCAGAAAAATGCAAGTTTTGTATCAATAATCTAACACAGTTTCTCCCTAGTTTTACTTTTGATTATTTACTTATACTCTAAGTCATTGTTATGACTGTCTCATTATTGTACTGCCTATTAAGCTATTATTTTTCAGCTTTAAAGCCTCCCTTCTGCACTTTGCTTTGTTAGATAGAGGCTGGAACTTGGAGAACCACATTTCTCAATTACCAGCTGGCTCCCCATTAGATTTCACTAGAGAGAGATGGAAAGTCTGAACAAGAGAAAGAATTTACTCCTTTTGTTTGTTTCCAGTTCCTTCCTTTCAGCATTATTCCAGTAATAGTTCTTTATCCTGGCAGTTGAAGCTGATTCCAGTTTGTAGTTTGCCTTCCACACTCCTGGAACCAGCCTTACTGTGTCTCCTCAGAAATACTGGCAGCAACTGGCTGGCACCCTCTTTTTGGAGGACTGAGTCTCAGACGTGCAGGGCCCTCATCTGACCTCCTGAGGAACCAGCCTTCAGTGACCAGCGCCCTTTCCTCAGAGGTCTGAGTCCCAACACTGAGGGCAGGATCCCTCCTTTAAATTCTAGACTGCCGTCCAATCCTAAACTCTTGCCTTTGTTTCCGCAGCCCTAGTTGCCCTCCTTCCCTTAATTACTACCTCTGTGATAACTCAGTGTTCTCCATCTGCTTTTTCACGTCTCCAATACTTGCAAACAATTTCTCCCATTAAAATGTTTCTCTATTAAAATAACTGGTATTGTATTTTCCTGGCCAGACACCCTGATTGAAACCTCACTGACCATGGCCCATCATTTAGTTACCTTTCTCAAGTGTTTTTAAAGTCAATCATTTCATTTAAAGTCTATATTCATGTTTTATTTCATTTTGGCTATATTATATCTAAGTTGGAATTAATTATAGAAATGAAGAGCTGGAATAGATTTTAAAGATCATCTGGCCCATCACTAATATGGAAAAGCACCTGAAGTCATAGTGTTCTTTGGGGAATTTCGTATGCATGACAATAAACCAGAAAATGCTGACATTTTTAATTCCCTCATATGAACTAGAAACACTTCTATCAGGAGAAATATGACTACATTATAACTGTGCAAAATAAATCATATCCTAAGGTACAGAAAAGATAAGGTTGGGGGGGTGTAGCATAATTTACCATTTCTAATTACTTCCATTAATGTTACTTAAGTATTGATTCATATATGATATAGTTTGCTGATGCTTATTAGCTGGTAAGTTAGAGCAAAGGTCTAAGTACCACTATTGAGGAAAAAATCTTAAAATTAAGAAAATTATATGCATTATTCAGTGTAGTACTGGGATAACTCAATCTAGTCCCTGGAGTTGAAGAGTATTTCAGAGAGTTAGTCTAATGCCCTAATTTGATAAGCAGTCTTTATTTCAAATGATCAAAAGTCACTAAATTGTAAAGTCAAAATCTTCTGACAAAAGCAGACTACTTTTTATTACGCTGAAATATTTATTGTTAGGATGGAATGTGGTTATGTTATTTATATTTTCTGATTTTAGATTATTTATACAAGTTACTCAGCAATGTAGGGCTAAGTGGGGGAAAAACTGGTCGGCATGCAGAAAATACAGCTCTCAATTTTGAAAAAAAGTAAATTGTACCTGAATTTAAAAACAAGTTAACTTGCTTGTAAGATTCTCTGCTGAATAGTGTCAAAGCCTAAGATAAAGAAATAGAATTCTCTTGTAACAATTCATAAATTCTCAGCAGCATAAATGCCACTAGAAATAGATCTAATTTTCAAACAAATATATTTAAAAGAGTTTACCCTTGATTGGATTTATGAACAAAATTCAAATTTTCAGTCATTAATTTTTATATGTGATAAATTCAATAATTCAGTTTCACATAGTACACCATCTCATTTGATCTATCGTACCAATCAAGGAAGAACAGGCAGGTACCTTTCTTCTCATTGCATGTGAGGGTCAGAGAGGCTACTTAAGGTCCCGTATCAGTGTAACCGAGCAGAACCTTATGGGGCCTTCCTGGGACAGACCCCTCCCTTCATGTCCTCTGCCTGCCTCTTGTTTGTAGAAAAGCTGTAGTCTCCCGGGCCTCCCCTGAGTCACAAAAGCCTGACACAAGAATTAATGATTGAAAGGATGTGAACAAGTAGCAGTTGGGCCAGGAAACTGGTAACAATTTAAATAGTAAATCAGCCATATGTCAGTCACAGAATCTTTAGCTCCTCCCTGAAGTACCTAGACAACAATATCCGATGCTCATTTCCTGAGTCGTTTTACAGATGCTAAAACCTCCATCAAATGGAAGAAGTTAACTACTTGATGACCAAGAGCCCATAGCCCCCAGACCTACTGGAGCCCAAGGATTGATACTGTTAGCCCCTGTGACACCCCCCTGTTACCTCACCACCAACCAATCAGAGAATGCTGCACAAGCTGATCATGCACCCTTGACCCCCCTCCCTTACCTTGCCTTTAAAAATGCTTCCCTGAAACCCATCACAGAGTTCAGGTCTTTTGAGCATGAGTCGACCTGTTCTCCTTGCATGGCCCTTGCAATAATCCTTTGTCTGCTCCAAACCCCAATGTTTCCGTTTGTTTGGCCTTTCTATGCATCAGGCACGTGATAACTCTAGTCCAGACTCAAATCAGTCTCACAGTTAATTTCTCCCTTTTCTTTATCCTTGCGCCTTTAACCTTAAAGGCATCTCTAACATAGCAGAGATCTAAATTCTATAGACTTTGGGTTCTTTAAGGTTAAAATGATATCTTTTTCCTCAATATCTATTGTTCCTGGAACATAGTATTGAAAAACAGAAAAATGCTAACAATGTTACTATGATACATGAATTAAAATACCTTATGGATGCTACACTCCTTTAAAATGTCTTGCCTATTAAAATTTTGTTCATGAACTATGACAAGCTGTTATCTGCAGGTGTCATCATAACCAATACAGGTTTACGAAATGTTTCTGTTTTTTCCCCATGGTTGCAGTAGAAGCAATAATGAGCACAGGAAGAAAAAAACAAAAAGAAGAACCTGTCAATCATAACACTTCTATCTCATCATCAGATTTGACAGTTGATGCTCTCAGGCATTATTGACATTAACCACAGTCAGATAAATCAGATATAATACAGGACTGATGATTGCCCTGAAGATGCATGACTTTCAAAAGATTAACCCTCAAACATTCACACTTTAAGGTTCTTATCTATAGCTATAAAATGAAAATTTACTTAGTTAAAGGAATAGCAGACTTCAGTTATCAGGAGGAAGAGAAACACAAGAATCAATAAAGGCTATCTGCTTACAAGACAAATGTGAAAAATCGCCTAACAGTGACTGATAGTCAGTGGCAGAAGAGGCTTTCTTCTTTCTCTCTCCTAATTTTCCCACAGTTGGATCCCTGCTTCTCTAAGGAGAAGAAATTTGGAGACACGGTTCCTTCTGATTTGGGAACTGATAAACAGAGAAGTCATGAGCCCCTGGGTGTTCCCTCTCAATGAAGACCTCCATCTTTCTTAAGTCGACTTCTCTCTACCTTTCTGTACACACCAAGTTCACATCTTAAGTGCTAAATGCTAACATTATTTGTTACTTAAAATATGTTTTTAACAACTCTTTATTATCCAGTGTAACAAAGTATATTCCTATGAACTCTATGTTACTTTTGTTAGTCATAATTAATTTGTTTTATAGTTACTAAAAGATAGCCTCTTCTTGGATAGACATTACTGTACTATTATTAATATTAACATCATTCATTTGTTTTTGTTTTTTTTTTTCTTTTTTTTGCGGTACGTGGGCCTCTCACTGTTGTGGCCTCTCCCGCTGCGGAGCACAGGCTCCAGACGCGCAGGCCCAGCGGCCATGGCTCACGGACCCAGCTGCTCTGCGGCATGTGGGATCTTCCCAAACCGGGGCACGAACCCGTGTCCCCTGCATCGGCAGGCGGACTCTCAACCACTGCACCACCAGGGAAGCCCCATTCATTTGTTTTTATAATTAATTTATAAATGCTACCAATACACTTATAACAGTTTTAAAAATAACATTGGATCATTTAGTAAAGTTGGTACCAAATACAAGTATATTGTCTAGGTGTTAGTATAGCAAGCTATCATGCTTAAAAGAGAAAAAGTAGCTAGATTCATGAGTCTAAAATAACATCTGACTTTTACATTTTGAATAATCTTAGCAGAGGTTTAAGCATCTGAAAGTGTATGGATATGAAGTAACTCCTGTAAATAGAAATTATATTTTGTTTAAAGTTACATCCCACCACTTTCATCAGCCACAGTCATCATCAGTGACTTATAAATAGCAAGTTCTTTACCAATGTTAATAAAGTAGTTCAAATAGTATATAAAAATGGATAAGGCATATTGGCATATTCTGGTCTGGAGGAAAGAACTAATTTTAATCTAAAAGAAGGCAAAGGAAGAGTGAATATGTTCAGTTATGATAAGTGTGCATATGCACACGTGTGTAAGTGTGAGAGAGTGAGATTAAGAGTGGAGGGAGATTAAAAATTTGAAAGCCTATGATAAAATAATACACGAAACTCAGTATCTTGTAATAACTTATAATGGAAGAGAATGTAAAAATAGAATATATATACATATATATATGTATAACTGAGTCACTTTGCTGTACTCCTGAAACTAACAAAACATTGTTAATCAACTATATTTCAATAAAACATTTTTTAAAAAAATTAAAAAAATATTGCTTACTTCAACAAAATTAAAAGTTTTGTGCTCACCATGTAAAATATGAAGGTCTGCTGAAGAAATTATGAAATTACAGATTTTTAAATTTCCTTTTGGGGGCTCCAACAGACAAAGCAATAGCATGTCAGGGAAGCTGGTTTAATCCTCATTCAGCAATACTGTGATCGACTCCTGGTCATGTCTGACTACTTTCCAAACCAAATGGAAATGCTTAACTGCTTGACAGCTTTGGTGGTACATATATGCCATGTGGGATGATACCCTATCACACAACAAGTTGTACATTTTAGGTACTGCTTAGGCTAAATTAAATCAAGATGTTTGTTTTCAGTAAGCACAAGCACCCCTTGACAGATTTCCAGATTCAGGTGCTTATCCAAACAAATCTGAGAGGCAACATTAATTTTAATGCTGACTGAGCTGCATTTAGCAATTGTAAATTATGGAAATAACTTCAAACTTTATAGGATTACAAAATGGAAAGTGATCAGGGTTCCGGGCACGGGTCCTATAGAAGTATTTTCCAAATAGTTCTGCATTGGAAAATAGAATCCATGTGCTCCTATTTACCTGAACGTGTTCCAAACAAAACCTAAATGTTTATATAAGGATATTCAAAATACAGTGATTTAATGTCTAGCCAACACAAAGAACATCTGTAGTATCACTGTCTCATGATGTTCAATCTATACAAAGTCGTTAAAAATAAAATAGTGAAGTATTTTCACCCCTTCATCATATACCAATATATGAGAAAATTTTAATTGTTATTAAAAGATCTAGGACACGTCCCTATTCAGAATCAAAAGTTTAATACTGAAAGTGGAAAAAAAACCAGTCTTGTTTTGCTTTGCTTATTTAATTGAAAAAGGTTGGATATGTAAGGAAACTTGTAAATTTAAAAGTAGATGGAAACAGTTCCTAAATCTTGGCCCTGCACAAAATCAGTTTAGTCCTGGTGCAAAATGGTGAATAAGACAAAATCCTTTTCTTTACAGAATTTACATGCTAGTAGGGAGGGAGAAAAAATAAGCAGCAAATAAGTAAACAAATGTAAGAAGAGGAAAAAAAAACAGGTGATGAAGATGGAACATACTGAGGTGACAGGGTTGGGAACTGTGGTAGAAAGGGCCACGAGGAAAAACACTTTTAAGTGTACATTTCTACTGAGAAGTAGAAGATGAGAAGCCACCAGGTATGAACATGAGCAACCTGAGGATTTGACCAGAGCTGGAATGGAAGGCGGACATTGCAAATAACTCTTTCGCCACTAAACTAACTCTATGAGGAGTCATCCTTTACTATGATAACGGCACTGGTGTACTGTGGAAATTCCTTATTCTTAGGAAGATGACATGAAATGTTTAGGTAAACCTTACAAAATGTTAACAATTGATGATTTTAAGTGAATGGTACATAATGAGTGTTGATTCTACTATTTTACCAATTTTCCCAACAATTTGAAATTTTTCTAAATAAAAAGTTGGGAAATTTATTTTTTAAAAAACAGGCATTAAAACCATCCACACGCTAATTGCCAATGATCATGTAAAATGATTGGGTGTTTTAGAGTAGGTTTTCTTTTGTGAAATACTCCATGACAGATTTCTATTTTAGAACAGAAATAATACAAACAGTGGCATGTCCAACAACATAACACATTTCACCATGTCCAGATAACAGTGCAGCGAATGCTTCAAATAGAGAAGACAGCCAGAATTATGAGTCTGCATAATATCTGAAACCGACTCTATTCTGACCCTATGCTTCAATCCTTCTTTGGCTACTCTGTCTCTGTGTCTGACATACCCCACACTTGCACTCACATCACTGTTATTCTGTCTTTCCAACCTCTCCCGTGCTTCTGACTTCTGTATTGCATTACCTGCCTCTCCATTCCTTATCTTACATTTCATGCTTTCTTTTCTCCCAATTTGATTTTTTATCCCCCCATCATTCTTCTTAGCATAGCATACAGGAGCCTGAAAAATCTGGTTGTCCTTTGCCAAATTCATTTCTTGCAGAAACTTGCATTCTCTACTCTACTCTAGGGATCCTCAATTGCTATTTAGTACCTCTAAATGTCAAGATGTTTCACACCTGCATGGCTTTGTCAAAACTACGACTTTTACCTCAAATGCCCTTCTCCACAAAACTGTACACTCTTTTTACTCGACTCGTTAGTCAAGGTTAATTTCAAAGGTGAAGATTTTTCCAACAATCTCCCATCCCTCTCTACAACCAACTACCTATATAACTGTTCCAAAAACAGTCAATAGCTCTTTGTTGATAACCCTTGTTATTTACATGGATCTCTCTCTTTTGGAATGAAACTTTTAAAAAGTAGGGATCTTGCCTAATTCATCACAAATGCACAGCACCAAGCACCCTGGGTGTCACAGAGAGTCACTGAATAAATGTTTGTTGAAATGATAAATGGATTCAATAAGCAAGACTAAAATTATCTAGTCAGTCAATATTATTGTGTTAAAATAGATTTATGCTTACTCTTCAAAATATTTTAAATGTATGATTTTCATTCAAAAACATGTATTCAACACTTATTGTACAGAACTCCAGAGTTAATTGCTAAGTATAAAGAAATGGAAAAGTCTCTGTCATCAATGAAATGTAGAAAATAAAAGGAGCATAATTTGGCATATGAGTGTTAAAATGTTAAGAAACAGAAAAAATGAGAAGATTCTTTAGTCTGTATCATTTATAGTAAAGTGCCTACTTAATCTGTTCAATGGCAAACTTTATAATGCCTGAGAACATTAAAAGCCTGTCTCCAAATCTCAGGAAATGATTTAGATTTGAAATACGCATTTATGGACCCTCAGCGTAGGAGTGATTGTTAACTCTGTGATTGTGGATGACTTCATCAAGGGAGATTACTAAAGTGATCACAGAAGTGTCCCTGGAAAACTTCAACAGATAAGGAATTAATGTAAGAAAGTGATATTAAGACAGAGTGGCCATAGAGATAGAATACCTTCATAGAGTAGGCAAATCTCTAATTCAAGGGGAATGGGGTTGAAAGGAGTTATAGACCATAGTTTAAAATGCCCCAGGGAACCACTAACCATAAAGCAAGCTTGCCAAAACACTAGTTAGATAACACCTTTATCCATTAAAAATTTACCTCCAATTACACATCCTCATTCCAACAAGTAGTTGGTTCAGTCAATTCAGTTTGTTCTCTGTGCTTTTGTTAATGAAGCAATACATTTTTATTTGAATTTAGTCTTGAAATTTCCTAATATTCAGAGTGATACTTGGAAATGTATTCACCAAACAGTTAATGGTGGAGATTTTTGCTTTATTTGTTTGCCTTTGTTTTCTTGCTTTTTTTTTTTTAACTTTTTTATTGGAGTATAACTGCTTTACAATGGTGTGTTAGTTTCTGCTTTATAACAAAGTGAATCAGCTATACATATACATATATCCCCATATCTCTTCCCTCTTGCATCTCCCTCTCTCCCACCCTCCCTACCCCACTCTTCTAACTGGTCACAAAGCACCAAGCTGATCTCCCTGTGCTATGCGACTGCTTCCCACTAGCTATCTGTTTTACATTTGGTAGTGTATATATGTCCATATATACACTACCACTCTCTCACTTTGTCCCAGCTTATCCTTCTCCCTCCCTGTGTCCTCAAGTCCATTCTCTAGTAGGTCTGCGTCTTTATTCCTGTCTTGCCCCTAGGTTCTTTATGACCATGTTTTTTTTTTTTTTTTTTTTTTTAGATTCCATATATATGTGTTAACACATGGTATTTGTTTTTCTCTTTCTGACTTACTTCACTCTGTATGACAGACTCTAGGTCCATCCACCTCACTACAAATAACTCAATTTCATTTCTTTTTATGGCTGAGTAATACTTCATTGTATATATGTGCCACACCTTTATCCATTCATCTGCCGATGGACACTTAGGTTGCTTCCATGTCCTGGCTATTGTAAATAGAGCTGCAGTGAACAATGTCGTACATGACTCTTTTTGAATTATGGTTTTCTCAGGGTATATGCTCAGTAGTGGGATTACTGGGTCGTGTGGTAGTTCTATTTTTAGTTTTTTAAGGAACCTCCATACTGTTCTCCATAGTGGCTGTATCAATTTACATTCCCACCAACAGTGCAAGAGTGTTCCCTTTTGTCCGCACCCTCTCCAGCATTTACTGTTTGTAGATTTTTTGATGATGGCCATTGTGACTGGTGTGAGATGATATCGCACTGTAGTTTTCTTTGTTTTTTGTGTTTTTTTGCGGTATGCGGGCCTCTCACGTTGCGGAGCACAGGCTTCAGACGCGCAGGCTCAGCGGCCATGGCTCACAGGCCCAGCCGCTCAATGGCATGTGGGATCTTCCCGGACTGGGGCACAAACCCGTGTCCCCTGCATCAGCAGGCGGACTCTCAACCACTGCGCCACCAGGGAAGCCCTGCACTGTAGTTTAGATTTGCATTTCTCTAATGATTAATGACGTTGAGCATTCTTTCATGTGTTTGCTGGCAATCTGTATATCTTCTTTGGAGAAATGTCTATTAAGGTCTTCTCCCCATTTTTGGATTGGGTTTTTTGTTTTTTGATATTGAGATGCATGAACTGCTTGTAAATTTTGGAGATTAATCCTTTGTCAGTTGCTTCATTTGCAAATACTTTCTCCCATTCTGAGGGTTGTCTTTTCATCTTGTTTATGGTTTCCTTTGCTGTGCAAAAGCTTTTAAGTTTCATTAGGTCCCATTTATTTATTTTTGGTTTTATTTCCATTTCTCTAGGAGGTGGGTCAAAAAGGATCTTGCTTGCCTTTGTTTTCTGATTTGTAGTATGGATTCTTAAGTTTTATGTGTTCCTCGAATTTACCTTTTGCATGCACACATATCACAAAGAGAAAAAAGGAAGTTAAGAAAACAAATGTTTTATAAGAAATATTTTAAAAGGAAATATAGCATTTTAAGGGGTTCTTTTATAATATAAACATAAATTCAATATAAAAATGGTATTTGTGACTATTTTATTTACACAGTGTTGCGTAATTCAATTTCCCAAGCTAGATCATCTGTATCCTAGAGAGTACGCTATTCTTTTTATTTCTGAGGTATAATTAACTTGAAATTAAATGCACAGATCCTAATTGTTCAATTCAAACAGTTTTGCTAAATGCATTCATCTGTGAAACTAATACCTTAATCGAAATTGTAACATCACCAAGCCCCTAGAAAGTACTCTTATGTCATCACAATCACTCTGATCATAGATTAGTTTTTTTCCTGTATCTGGATTTAGATAAATGAAATCACTCTGTACTCTTTCGTGCTTGGCTTCATTTGCTTACACAATGTTTTGAGATCCTTCCCTATTGTTTTACAGTTCAGTAGGTTATTTTTTTTAACTTCAGGGTATATTAGATGGTATGGCTATACCACAAGTTGTTTATTCTTTCTTTTGTTGTTAGGCATTTGACTTGTTTCCAATTTTGGCTATTCTGAATAAAGCTATTATGAACTTTCTTTTACAAGTTTTTGTATGGATACATTTTCATCCCTTTTGGGTGAATACCAAAAGGTGATTTACTGGGTTATATGGTAAATGTATATTCAATTTTATAAGAAACTTGCAGGCAGTTCTCCAGAGTACTTGACAAGTTTATATTCCCACCAGCAAGGTATGAGTGTTACTTGAATTCTCACCAACATTGGTGCTGTCAGACATATTTGTTTGTCATTCTACAGGGTTTGAAGTGGTATTACACTGTGATTATAATATGCATTTCCCTGGTGACTAATAATGCTGAACATCTTTTCATGTGCATAGTGCCCATTTATGTCCTCTGTTTGTAAAGTATCAAGTCTTTTGACACTTTTACAGATGGTTAAACTTTTTATTGTTAATTTGTGGGAATCTTTTATGTATTTTGAATACAAGTTCTTTGCCCAATATATGTAATTAAATATTTTTCCCTAGTATGTCCTTTGTTTACTCATTTCCTTAATGACATCTTTTGGTGATCAGAACATTTTTAATTTTAATAACTTGCACTGTATCACTTCATTTTATGGTTTGTGATTTTTGTGTCCTCAACCTTAACCTAAAGTTATGAAGATAATTGCTTGTTTTTCTTCTAGTTCTATGATTCTGGGTTTTATGTTTAAATCAATAATCGAACTCAAATTAATTTGGGGAGATGGACTGCAACAGTCATTTCTCCCTACATGAATATCCGGTTGTTCCAACAGCATTTGTTAAAAACACTGTCTTTTCTCCATTGAATTTTCTTAGCATCTTTTATGGAAAATGGTTGACCCTATACATGTAGGTGTATTTCTGAACTCTATACTGTTACACTGTTGTATTTGCTTACCTGTATACCAACATCACACTGTCTTGGTAACTCTATCTTTATAGTAAGACTTGAACTCAGGTAATATATTTTATAATTACACTATTTATAAAAATATATATTAAAAGAATTCATAATTCTTTTTCACAATTGTGGCTATTCTTGCCTCCACATGAATTTTAGAACTATATTCTCTATTACCTTAAAAGAAACTCCTGGAATTTTGATAGGAATTATAGATGAATCTATGTATCAGTCTGGAGACAATGGACATATTAAAAATATAGTTTTCCAATCCATGAATATGGCTGATTTATGCTTTCATTGATGTTTTTAATTTATCTTTACAATCTTTTATAGGAGTCAGTAATATATATCTTACTCATCTTGCATTAGAGTCATTCTTATTCATCCGATATTTCTTCATGCTACTATTAAAGTGAATTTTAAAATCAATTTCCAATTGTTTAATGCTAGAATACACAGAAAATAATTATTCCTTATGTAGCTTTTGTGACATTTCTAAATTTATTTATTGTTTACAGTACAGTAATTTGTAAATTCCTTTAGATTTTCTATGTGTAAATCATGACATATCTGATCTCCCCCAACAAAAAAATTTTTTTACTTCTTTTAATTCTTAATTTCTAATTCTTGCCTAATTACATTGTTTTATAACCTATGGGGGAAAAATATTTAACATTTCATCATTAATTAAGATGTTACTGAAAGATTTTTTCATATATATCTTTTATTAGAATGAGGAAGTTCCTTTCTATTTTAAGTTTGCTGTAATAAATTTTATATTATAAAGAGATGCTGCTTTAACTATTCAGATTATAAATGGTCTTTCTCTTTAAACTTGTTAATGAATGTTATTATACTGATTTTCATTGGAGTTTGGGAATAATCTCACTTGGTTATGATATATTATCCAATTTATACATTGCTTGGTCCAATTTGTAATATTTTGCTAAGGATTTTCACATCTATATTTATGAGGCATATTGGCCTATTGTTTTCTTTTAACATTTTTATCAAGGTCTGTTATAAGAGCTATGATGCCTTCATAAATTGGGAAGTAAGTGTACTTATTTTTGAAGTCAATAACCAAAGGAATGATGGCTAATCAAATATTAAAAACCCTTTATGAAAGGGTTTATGAAAGCTTCTATGAAAGCTTTATGAAAGCTTCTAGAATTATAATTCACAACATTTCAGAACTCCTCCAATCAACTGAAATAAATTTATTTTAAGACCCATGGTTGAAATTAAATGCTCCCACTTTAACAACTCTGCAGCTGCATAGGCTGCATCTTCACAATGCCCTCTTCTGAATATTTGGGTGGCCGGGTACCTTCACGGTGAAAATCTTATTAAGCACAATAGAATATTCTGAATTTTAAAACTCACTTGGAATTGCAGATATGTCAGTGCTTTAGGAAGACAGACACTTGTGGAACACATGCTCTGAAGTCAGTAAACGCAAACCATCTGAGCAACAAATGTAGCCCTCGAGAGTTCATTTGAAAGGAAACCTCCCAAATCCTGCTACTCAAGAGATGAGAGGGAAATGACAGCTCTCTTCAACAGGAATAAGTTTATTTCAAGCAGTTGTTCAAAGGTTTATCTAGAATGTGGACTTTTTTTTTATCACCTACATTCCAGAGATACTATAACATTAGAGAAAACATTTAAATTGCTCTTTGAGCCAGAAACCGCCCAATACTGTGAGTTAATTACTTAAAATAATAATAGAAACACATTTGAGGCCTTTAAACAGGAAAAATGTACTCAGGAGCACGGTCTTCTCTGTTTTATTTCTTTTGAAAATGAAATGTATTAGCAATGACAGATGAAGCGGGCCTGCAGGAGATGTGGCCGAGGTGTGGTGACAGCCTGGTATTCACAATGGATGTACTGGTGTGCCTCAGGCGGCTGCTTCATATACTCCACATTTTGAAAGCTAGTAATACAGCATCGTTTCTTACATTTTACTGGATATTATAAGATAAATGTATTGCACCAGAAATCTGAGGTGGAATGGCCCTTTATATAAGTGGAATGCCTGCGTTCCAAGTAAGGAAAATTTTCAGCAAGGATTGAGTCATTTCTGTTATCAGGGACAAATGTGCTGTGGGCCTCCTACCTCGATTCCTTAATACCATAGACAAGACTGATTTACTAGAAACTTGTATGATAAATTATTCTCCTACTAACAGAACTCAGTATGTCTCACAAAGTAGGACTCTCAGGTTCAATCTACTTTAGTACTCTTTTGTATGTATATGAACTACAAGAAAGAATCAAAAGTGTATCAATTCTAATTAAGATGATAAGGTTAGACACTTCCTAACTAATAATCTGCTGTTAACTTGTAACATTAGGTAACATGACTGTAATAAAAAATTATGGCATAGGAAGAAGAAGAGAGATTTACTCAAGAAATCACTAGAAATAAGAGAGACCTCAAAAAAGACCAAAAGTGACTGACCAACAGAGAAAAATGCTTGGAGATACAAGGAAAAGAGATGGTGAGGAGGGTCTACAGACATATAACAGAGAAAAGAAATTATAATATCTCTTTTCCCTTCCCTTCAAAGTCGCATGGTATAAGTAGCAAATGTTAAAAGATCCAAGGAGCCAAGCACAGAGCTGAGGATATATTCTGCCCAGGGTCTGGAGGAATTTGATCTGAAGCTTCCAAAGCAGATACTTGGTAATACATATCAAGAAAATACCATGTTCGAAGATACAATTGAGCAAAATAATGTACTTGTACAAACTGGGATTAAGGAAACCAAGGGCATATTGACCCTTTTAAGAATATACTGACCTGCTGTTCATTAGTTAGTGTGTCCGCATTTCAATCAAATATCCTTTTGCATGATCAAACTATCTAAGTATGGCTTCTACTTTCAAATTTCCTAAAATTTCCAATTTAGGATTAAAGGGAAATATAAGCTCTCTTTGGTAAAATAATTAGCATGAGAGCACATTTACCAGGAATATTTTATTGTGGGCTTAAAAAAGACCTAAATGTCTGTACCTAAAAATATGAATTTTTCTGTTATTTTTAACTACTCACCCAAGCCAACTCAGTATAAAATCTGAAAAATCTTGGGAATCCCCTGGCCATCCAGTGGTTAGGACTGGGTACTTTCATTTCAGTGGCCCGTTTTGTTCGCTGGTCAGGGAACTAAGATCCCACAAGCTGCATGGTGTGGCCAAAAAAAAATTAAAAATCTGAAAAATCTCATCTGTGCTAGAATATCATATTCAAAGAACTCAATAATGGATTCCAGGAATAGCCAGCCTTAAAAGATACAGAGGATGCTATACATGTGATACGAATCAAGGGGTTTCAAAAGCCCAAGCTGGCTTAGTTCTTAAAATTGATATTATCATCATTTGGGTCAAGTTATACAGTAGATTGCAATTATTTTATGTTTTATTTTCAAATGTATAGTAAACTAATTCACCTCTTTAAAAAAAAAAATAAATAAATAAAGTAGTAAAAATAGAAGTAGACACTTCTCCAAAGAGGAAATGCAGATAGCCAACAGGCACATGAAAAGTTACTCGACATCCCTCATCATCAGAAAAATGCCAATCAAAAACACAATGAGATATCCCTTCACACATGTCATAATGGCCATGATTAAAAAGACAAGAAATTACAAGTGTTGGTGAGGATATTGAGAAAAGAAACTTAGTATATGGTATTGGTGGGAAAACAAATTTGTACAGCCACTGTAGAAAACAATATGAAAGTTCCTCAAAAAATTAAAAATTGAAATACCATAAGATCTAGTAATTCCACCCCGAGTGTCAGTCTGAAGAAAATGAAAACACTGTGCCCATCGATAGATAAATGGACAAAGAAGATGTGATTTTTATATTTATATAAAATTTATATAAATATATATATTTTATTATATATATATAAAAATAAAACATTTTATATTTACATTATACTACTATGCCACAGCTGTGAATGCTACTCAGCCACAAAAAAAGAATAAAATCTTATCATTTGCAACAAGATGGATAGACCTAGAGGGTATTATGTTCAGTGAAATAAGTCAGACAAAGAAAGACAAATACTATATGTATTCACTTAAGTGTGGAATCCAAAAAACAAACAAATGAATCAATATAATAAAACAGAAACAGACTCACAGAGAATAACTAGTAGTTGCCAGAGGGAAGAGTGGTGGGGGAGGAAAGAAATACATAAAGGGGATTAAGAAGTACAAACTACCAGTTATAAAATAAATAAGTCACAGGGATATAATGTACAGCCTAGGGAATATAATCAATGTTTTATAATAACTTTGTATGGTGTGCAATCTATAAAAATATTGAAACAGTATGTTGTACACCTGAAACTAATATATATTGTAAATCAACTATAGTTTTTAAAAAATTTCAAACCTTCTGACAAGGGGAGCCAGAAAACTGAATCAGGGAAACTATGATCACTAAAAAGAGTGGGAGAATCTCAAAATGGAAACAAAACAGAAAAGCAGTCTCAGACTCTGTTCCCATTTTGGAATGATCCTGGAATTATGTATACATGGGACAGACCCAAAGCAGCTCAGCAAGAGGCATGAAATGTGAACTTAGGTCAGAGCGGCTGCTCAAGCAACAGATTATGCAATTAAAGTCCAGCAAAGATAATTGCCAGCTAAAACAAACAAACAAGAAAATTCGTCAGAGAAAATATTCCAAACTTTTGGAAAAAGTTCCAAAGTTATTATTCATAATGTCTAGAATATAATTTGAAGTTACTGGTTATATAAAGAACCAAAATAAAAGAAAAGAAACATAATTCCAGGAGAAAAAACCCCGAGATAACCTAGATATAGACTTAAATGTTTACTAGATGTATATACTTTATATAAAGTGATAGAATATTCATTGGACACGGACAATGGAAAGTTAAGGTTGTAAACTGTAGTACCTAAGCACTAAAAATAATGCAAAAAAGTATAGGAATAGAGCCAACTGGAAAATTAAAGTTGAATTCTAAAAAATATTGAAATAATCCAAAAAAAAAGAGTCAGTCAGAAGGGAGAGAAAAACAAAAAGTAGAGGAAATGAAGAAAACTATTAATAAAATTGTAGACAAATACAAAATTTATAGTAAATATTACAATAAATGTTAACTGAAACATCACGTGTCTGACAGAGCGTATACAAAGAATATAAAAGAACTTATACAACTCAATAATAAAAATATAGTCAACTCATTAACAAAAAAACAAAAATGGTAAACAATTTGAAGAGACACATGACAGAAGAAGGTATAGAATGATACATAAGCACAGAAAAATACTCAACACATCTAGTCTTTAGGGAAATGCAAGCACAAAATGATCAGGGAAATAAAAGCACAAAAAATATGTGCTTAGGGTTAAATTTAAAAGATTTACAATACTAAGTATTGGTAAGAATGTGAAACAACTGGAACTTTCATACGGTGTTGGTTAAAATATAAAATGTTATAACAACTTTGCAGTATAGCAGTATATATTGAGGTTTATATATATATATAAAATACATTATATATATTATATATATATATATATATATACACACCATATGACTCAGAAATAATACTCCTAACTATATACCCAACTGAATGTAGATTCGTGGTTTTCTGGCCCTAGGAGTTGGAAGAGAAGGATAAGTTTTATTTTACTTACTATATTTAAATATTATCACTTCAACATATATTCAATATTTAATAATATTATTGAGATATTTTACATTCTTTTTTTATATTAAATCTACCAAAAAGTGTATGTTTTACACTTACAGCACATTTCAGTTTGGACCAGCCACATTTCAAGTGTTAATAGTCACATGTGTCTAGTGGCTACTTTATTAGGCAACGCAGACTGCAGAGATGAGAAAACCGAGGCTTATAAAACTTAAGAAATTGACCCAAGATTACACAATTAGAAACAGAGACTGACCTTAGGTTTAGACTGAAGTTGTCTGACTCTAAAGTCTAGGAAGATTAACCACTAAGCGTAATGTACTGCCTCCTCTTCGAGATGATGAATAAAATCCTTACGTGCTGAGGATCTGAGCATAAGTAAGTGATGATATTTTGGCCATATCAGGGTATATCTGCCCAACCAGTAGCAACAGAATGCTATTTGTACAACTGATTGAAGACTGCCTTCCAAAATAATGCAACCAAAGGGTCAATTATGATAAGCTTCAGTGAATATCAAAACCCTAAAACTGGGAGAGTTAAGGGATTTTGTGTGCAACTTAATGTCAGTTTTTGTAATTTTTTATGGATCCAAAACCATAGAATCATGCCTGAGTCCTAAGTAGATTTGCTGCTGGAAGTTAAAACTATAATCCGTTTCAGTAAAATCTTTGCGAGATCCAGGTGTACAAACAGCTCGGCTCTAATACACTATAGAGGAGAAATACATTTTCCCCTATGATATACTAGGTCTTTGAGCATACTTGGCACCTCTAAGTCACTGTAATAGCCAAAGAAGTAGGTAGCAGGTAAGCAAGAGACAAGTGGAACTTGGAAGAGGAGGTGACCATGCACATGGGAATAAAAATGCCGGGTATAAATATCACTTCTGTCCAGCAGACCATGCGGTATAACTCCCAGGGGATATGGTGAAGAATGGCAAACACAGCAAAAGATGAGAATGTACAAAAGAAAGATGTTAGTGTTTGGATGACAGAATATTTTTGTGAATATATACAAGGCATATGCTTGTGCAATAGCAGTATTCAGATTATAATTTAAAATATCTTAAAACAATGAGAAAATTTATATAAGTAGAATAACCAGAGACAATGTTGGCTTTAGGTTGTTTGGATCCAGAGGTTACTATATTTTCAGGACTATAACTCCAATTCCCTGTGACTCTCTTCACTCTGCCCTACTCTGTGAGACAGTTACATTCTCCAGTGTCTCAGTTCACGGGAGGGAATGCTGCACGCATTCTGATGCATAGCTCTTCTACAGCTATTTTGCAAAACTATGGACATTGATCCTAGCTAGACCTTCTTAGATCACCCACCCACTGCTGTGAAGTGAGGGTAATAGTACACAATTTATCTTGGATCTGGAGATGAGGTCAAGATAACCCAATGAATGTCAGAGGCTACCAATTACCTATAAGGCGTGGTACTCCCATAAACACTTGAGCAGTAGTTCATTTTTGGAGATCGGAAACTGCATTAGCTATTAGGAGCAAGACGCAGTAGTGAAGCACAGGTGAGTTCAAATTTTAACTGCCACCTGATGTGCCGCGGGCAAATATTTTACATTTATATAATAATATTTTATATATATATAATTTATATTATATATACATGTTTTCCATTTTCTACAGTTTTACTGTAAACATTTTAAACATACTACAGAAAAGTGGAAATAATTTTACACAGAACACCTATATACATACCATTTAGATTTTATAATAAACATTTTACGATGCTTGCTTTATTACACATCTCTCCATCTATCATTTCTTTTACCAATCCATTATTTGTGCTTTATTTCAAAGTTGAAGGCATCAGTTCCCTTCAGTCTACATACTTCAGCATGCATATTATTAACCAGAGTTCAATATTTGTTTCTGATTTACTTTTAGGTAAAATTTACATAAATGAAATTCACAAATGGTAAAGGTATCATCTGATACATTTTGACAAATACGTACACTTGTGAAACTCAAACTCCTGTCAGATATAGAATATTACCACCACCCTAGGAAGCCCTCACGGCTCCTCCCAGTAAATCTAAACTCCTACTTCTATACAAGCAGCAACTCTTCTAATGGTTTTCTACCAGAGATTAATTTTTACCATTCTCAAATACCATATGAACGGAACCATATAGTATGCACTCTTTTGTAAAAGACGTTGTGTACTCAACCGAATGTTGCGGGTATGGGTTCTGTTTGTTTTGGGTCACTTTCCAGGGGAAGGAAGGAAGGAAGGAAGGAAGGAAGGAAGGAAGGGGGGGAGGGAGGGAGGGAAGGAGGGAGGGAGGAAAAGAAAGAAATTCCACATTTTATGGTTATTATCTGTTGAAAGATTTGTCTGATAAGAGCTTACTCTGCCATTTTGCCATTTCTGTATGCTTAACTGCATTTATGTATAGATTTATAAAGAATCACTATTGCATGACATAAGGGAAATGATTGTGGGAATTTTTTCTTTGTTTTCCTAACAGGCGTTGAATTTAACTGAGCTGATTCCAGTCTCTTACCTGGTCTGTATTGGGATTTCAAGCTGGTTTTAGATATTCACTTGTGTCTTTGAAACCATGATATATACTCTATGAAAAAGTCACTGGTCCATAAACTTGGTAAACTTATGACTTTGCCCTTCCTTGAGACAATGCTCCAACCAATTGCTTGGTATAAGGCTATTCTACTCCATATGCATATTAATGATTATCCCTTGTCTTAGTCTTTTCACTTTCATGATGATTATTCTTTAAGTACTTCTGACCTATTTCCCTGCCCCTTATTTCTCCCTAGGTATAGCTCATTAATAGCTCCATATCTTCATGCCTCTCTGTAGCTACATCTTCCCACACTTGCTCTGCCTTGGCTATGTGACTTTCTTTGGACAGTAGTAAATGTAATACAGTTAGGGACACTTGCTCATTTCTGCTTCTCTCTTGTACAATTCGGCTTGCCTATTCTTGTACCTGTGTTACATCGTGAGACCATGCTCAGGCCACTCAGCTTAAGAAGAACTGTGAGAATCTCATGGAGAGAGGCAAACAATTGATTGTCCCAGTCATCCCAGCAGTCCTAGATAAGACCATCCTATATTGATCAATAGACAGTCAAATTCCAGACATGTAAAGCAATCCAGTTATGAACAAAAGAATCCCCTAGCTGAGCTCCATA
Organism: Phocoena phocoena; assembly: GCF_963924675.1. Lineage (NCBI taxonomy): Eukaryota > Metazoa > Chordata > Mammalia > Artiodactyla > Phocoenidae > Phocoena > Phocoena phocoena. Next base: position 28,298,310 of record NC_089227.1, on the reverse strand, counting down.
AATATTGCCAACATTTGATGAGGTAAATAACTGCTTATTGCTTTGGACCACTGGGTTTTAGGGTGGCTTGTTACAAAGTATTTTTGTGGCAGTAGATAAAGGGTATACCATGGAAGGAAAGTTAGTTATCTGGTTAGTGATATTTGCGATTAGTCATGTTTGCCGATTGGAGGAAGCTAATGAATAGAGCATTTTATCTTCAAAGATTTGGTGGTTTATTTGTTTGTTCGCTCACTGCTTATTCTCTCAGAGCAGTGGGAGTCTCTCCTTTAGGGTTATCCCAAGGTCTAAACCAAGAGGTGGGGCTTAGGAAGCTCATTTTCAGTCACACTAAACTACATCTTCCATGTGAGCCTGTTTCAATAATAATGTTTTCTTTCTCTACCTGCTAACTCTTGTCTTATACCTCATTTGGTCCAAACCCAAGGGAAGCAAGAATAGAGCTATCAAGTGGACTCTAACATAAAGGAATCATTTGAATTTGAGCAAAACCTTAAGTCCATAAAAACGTTAATATTTGGGGAAAGACTGAGGAGAAGTGCAAAAACCGAGGAATGTAGTACTATGTAAAAACAATTTATTTTGGATTCAGTAGACCCTAAAACAAAAGGGAAGAACTCTAGAGTCTAGTTTAGTGCTCAGATTTTACAAAGAAGGAAACTGAAACCAAATGAGCTCACGTGACAGGCTTAATGTCACATAGTGAATTTAGCATAAAAGTTAAGACAAGAACTTGAATTCGTTGGTGTCTGTGTTCTAGAAAAGCAGTAAAGTGTTATAGAAAGAGAATGATATCTGATATCAGAAGACCTGAATTTTAGCCCCAGCATCTTCTCTTACTCAGTGTGTGGTTTAGAGTCAGTGACTAGAACTCTTTATGTCTCAGTTTTCTCATTTGTAAAATGTGAATAACATCAGTCATGACTCTCTTAAATATTTGCATGAGAATTATTTAAATAATAAGGCACCATGCTTTGTGAATTTAAGTTAATTCATCCTAACGTTTATTATGAGTCAATCATACGTCGGGCATTATACTCATTGTTGAGGATACAAAAATGGTCTCAGGGAATTTAGAGTCTAAAGGGAGAGACGGACAATAAATAATATCAAAATAAATTGATAAATGCTAAGATAGAGATACACAAGGGAGGGGATGTTAAGGGACCATAAGAGTATTTGGCTCAAACAGAAATAATGAACTTAAAGCAGTTCCAGTTCAGCCAGTTCGATAAAGGATAAATTAAAATTGTCCAGGTGAAAAATACAAAGGCCACTTAGGCAGAGGAAATGTCAACAAAGCAGGGCGGAATGTATACCCTACTGAATAAAGTTTCTATTACCAAATCATAAAAGGTGTAGCAAGAGGCGAAAAGACCAGTGCGTAAAGGTCAAGTCATAAATTGGGACATTAGAGATCTGATGAAAAATGTTTAGCAGGGAAATTACGTGGCTTGACTTATGTTTCAGTTAGAATATTCTAGCTGCATTGGGAGGGAGACCAATAATTTAGGGAAGAAAATATAAACATTAGTGCAAAGTAATAAGGATGAAAAGGAAATGACAGATTAGAGAAATTGTATATTCAGTGAATGTCTATTTTATTATTGTTTTTATTATAGAAAATTGTTTCCTTGAGTGTTTTTTTCCTCTTATAGAATTTAGTTAAGTATTGGAGGCTCCAGGAGAATGCTTTTTTCTCTCATATTTATTACTGGCTTTGTCTTACTCATGTGATCTGTTTACCATGATAAATGGAATACTCCTTTTATTCTTTTGGACTTAGATAGAGCCAAACATAATTGCTTCACTCATCTTTACACCAAAAGGAATGCTGAAATCAGTAAATGTTCTTTTTTTTTTTTTTCTAAATGGTAAGCCAGAAATAAAATGTGCCAATATATCCTGGGCAACACAATCATACCCGAATGGTTTCCAAAAAGATAATTGATTCAGCATACTGTTAAAGTTTACTCCAGCAATAAAATAGCATTTCTCTCCTTATGAAGGCTTTTATACTTAAATTCTAAGTGCCTAGAGCAGCAAATATCTGCAACCATGTAACGAATATTACACGACATTTGCAGGAAAGCAAGGAAAACTTGACTGTTTCTATGCATACAATGAAAAATCCTCTGTGCAGACAGCCAAGTAAGATTTCTCTTACCTGTGCAGACAGCCCTATGAAGATTTCTCCTGCCCAAATATATATGCTTCAAGAACCCATAATGGGACAAAGATTTGATCATAAATGGTTTGTTTCTTTAGGTAAGTTGCTCAAAATTTTCCATTAATAGAAAATAGTCTCATGAGGTATAACCATAATAAAGTCTTGTAAGTGTTTTCAAAATGTTATGCTGGAAGTCTGTCACTTCATAACATTAAGTGGGGTTAATTCTCTCTTTAGAGGGGAAAGAAGAATATTTAAGTGAAGAAAGCATTTCTTCACTTAAGTAGTTGATTTAATGCCTAATTTAAGCATAGGTTTCCCCTGCCATCTAAAAATAGAGTGAGCCTAGGAAACCCTTCCTATGCTGAAATGCTTAAAGCAAAGAAGCAATTATCTTGGGACGCACAAAATATTTTGTGCTAATGGATGCACAAAATAAATTGAGATAAAACACAGGTGACCGCAGACACAGTTCAAAGCTATGGTGGCTTGTTGCTGAGATGTTGAGTGTAGTAGTTCTGGGAATGAGCTGGGGGTGCCAGTCTCTTTGCCCGGGGTGCACGCTGCCTCTATAATGGCCCCACTCTGCAAAGCAAACACTGAATGTTTTTTGCTTTTTGTCTTTTTTCGTAAAAGTGAAAGTCCTTTTCAGATTTCTTCCAGTTAGTGAAAACAGGTATAGTTGTCCCTTGGTATCCATGGGGAATTGGTTCCAGGACCCGCCTCAGATACCAAAATCCATAAATGCTCAAGTCTGTTATATAAATGTTGTGATATTTGCAATATAGCCCATGCACATCCTCCCTTCTGCTTTAATCATCTCTAGATTACTTATAATACCTAATACAATAGCAAAATATGTAAATAGTTGCCAACACACAGCAAATTCAAATTTTGACTTTTGGAACTTTCTGGAACTTTTTGAAATATTTTCTATCTGTGGTTGGTTGAATCTGCAGATACGGAACCCATGGACATGGAGGGCCAACTGTACTAATGCAGGTCTTCCAGAAAAGCCAAGTAGCGGAAAGTGAACTTTCAAAAAGCAGGGGATACCTGTATATGGTCAGAAATGTGAACCCAGGTTCCACTTCTTAATCTAGTTCTGCTTGTATGATATTGACTTGTCTACTCTTAACACTTTAAAAAGGATTGTTTTATCCAGTTTCAGAGCATAAGTAGATTATATTCATGGACTTATTCAGAAACTGGAGACTTGCCTGGACCCTTAGTTTTTCCATGATTTCTTTGTTTCCACTGTTACCAGGTCAAAATGAAGCCAAATGAGCCTTCTGGAATAACGACTTTCTCACTGCTTTCCTGCATGCCTCATAGTGTAGAAGGCTTCAAGACGGTCACATAGCTTTCTTGGTGGTCTTCTGGATTAGGATCACATAGTGTACTTAAATTTGTCCAGTCTGGCTATGAGCCTGCTTTTCTGTCCATGATAAAGTTTTTTTTCACGTATTTTATGCACTTTTGTTTTTAGCCACAACTATGAAATTACTATCATAAATAAGGTTAAGTGTACATATAAAGTTTAAATTAATTATGATCTTTAATCTGCATGACTGCTGTTGTGAGTACCAGTGTATATACACAAACTATGCACCTTTAAAAAGAAAGGAAGACACACACACATTTCAACCAAAACTTACTAGATTCAATTGCAGAGCTCCTCCAAGGCACCAAGCCACAGCTAAATAACAAATGCATGACGGAATTCTACAATCCACTAACAAATTGTGATTTGGGAAACAGTTAAAAAGCTATGTGGCTGATATATCTAAATGAGGTGACTATCATTTCTACATAGGGTAGAATTTTGTTTTGTTTTTTCTAGGACATAAGAGGTTGATTAACCACATTTCATGAGCAATACAGTTTTATAAGTACTAAATAAAACAGATAGCTCATAGTAATAATTCATGAGATGCAGTACTGAATTCCCCTATGTTGCTCTAAATTGTTACAACTTTTTTCTGATTAGGTATAGAAAGCGCACTTAATTTAAATTGCTTATGTTAAATTAAATCTATTAACCCTGTGTTTACTTTTAACAATGCATCTTATAAGGATTCTTTTGAAAGGCATCACTATTAAAAATGTTAATTTTATACATATGTATATACACATATATGTATACATATGTATATATATGTAAATATATATAATAAAAGCATTAAAGTAAAATAGATAACAATATAAAATTTACTTAATAGATGACTATATTTCTCTGGACATAAGCATGTTCGATACCAATTTTCCAAAGAATTAGCCCATCCCAGAAATAAGTGTTTTTTCTTTTAAATTTTTTTAAGTTTCTCAAAGTGATGACAAAGCTGCTGAACTGTGTATATTTCATATAGTTTACTCAGCCATGTCACAAAGCCCTGAGCCTGTTTAAATTTTTAAGATTTTTATATATTTTCTCATCTCAACCAAGTATATTATTTCACTGCAAGTGAAGGAAAACTTGACCCAAACTTACTTCTGGGAAAAAAAAATGGGGGTGGGGTGGGCGGGGCCTTTATTTGCTATTGTAGTTTCTATTACTTTAACCAATTTCTACAAACTTGGTGGCTTAAAAGAGTACACATTTATTGTCTTACAGTTCTGTTTTTTAGTCATGGGACATGCATCTCACTGGGCTAAAATCAAGTTGTCGTCAGGCTGCATTTCTTTCTAGAGGGTCTAGGGAAGAATCCATTTTCTTGACTTCTCCAGCTTCTAAAGGCAGCCCACACGTCTTGTGTTATGGACCCACTCCTCTGTCTTCAGAGGGAGCAATGTTACCGCTTTCTGACCATTCTTCCACAGTCATATCTGCCTCTGACTCTCCACTTCTGCCTCTCTCTTCTACTATCAAAGACTCTTGCAATCACATTAGGCCCACTAGATAATCCAGAATAATCTCTCTATTTTAAAGTCAGCTGATTAGCAGCCTTACTTTTATCAGCAACCCTAATTTCCCCTTGCTGTGGAACCTAACAGATTTATCCATTCCAAGGACAAGGACCTGGACATCTTGAGAGAGTGTTATTCTGCCCATCATACTCATATTCCTAAAAAGCACAGTGAATAGCATTAGTTTCAGGCACAGTTCTATCAAGAATATTTACATAAATTAGATCAGCAGAACCATGTTTCCCTCTTAATCTCTTGGATTCCTCTCAGTTCTATTTCCTTTAATTTGTCAAGATGGATGCAGCAGCATCTTTAAACCATATCCGTTCAGTTTTATACTAAAGAATGTATCTTTTCTCTTGATCCAAATAAAAGTCTCAATAACTGTCTTTGGCTTTGATTGGCTTGGCTTGAGTCCTGTGTCTATTTTTAATCTAATCACTGTTCCAGAAGGTAAGAAGGCTTAAGTCATGTGCATCCTTTGTAACAGGATTACTGTCGGCAGACACCCATGAACAGAGATTCAACAAGGTAATGGAACCTCAAGTGGAAACTTGAGGCTGATGTCATAGGTATAGTTAATAGATGCTGGTTGGAAAAAAAAAAAGTAACATATAAAAGCATCAGCTACTGCCCCAGTCTACATTACATTCATATCAACCAAGTCAAAACAGTGAGAGGTGTCTACCTGAAACAAGAAAATGCTGTTTCTTGTTGAAATGCTGAAAAGCCAAACTCCACTGTTATAGATGATCATTTGTGTGCTCATGTAACAGTGAACCTGAGTTCTTAAGAAAAAAGTCTTCCAGCTACAAAATTAACCTTTCTCTCTAGTCTCATCTTTCCCGTTCCCCATCTGAGCCCCTTGCTCCAGTGAGCCTAGACTCGTCACCATACATATGCCACTGACAATCCCTCTCTACTCAGACGAGCTTGCCCCTCTGCTCCTAACCCTAGAGTTTTTTAACCTGAGTCTCGGTTTCTACATGGAAATAGTACCAATCTTGAAAAAGAAAAATCTTGATCCTAGTGTTGTTTTAAAATAAAAGGTGTAGTAATATGTATAACACTCATGTTGTGAAATAGTTGCTAATACATAAGCCATATATTTATATTTTTATATTTATACATTTGTGTGTGAGAGAGAGAGAGTAGTTTGGAAGTTATTAAATAGAAAAACTATAAAAGACTCCTAAAGTGACATGTCCAACTCACTCTACAATTAAAGATATAATGCGCTAAACCACAAGGGCATATAACTTTTTTTTTTTTTACTAAGTGTGGTTTTAATCTCAAATATTTTAGATAATGACTATCCATTACCTTGAGACCAATGCCTGTCACTGAATATAGTAAGATAAATGTGCATATGGAGTTGTCTTTACCTCTTTTCTTGCCATGTATTTAAGATATATTATACATTTAGCCTGGGACATTTATCAAGGAAAAAAGGGCAAAATTTAAGACATAATCAGTTTTAGATTTTGACTTGACTCTTATTGGTGAAAACTAGCATAATACCACATTTTGCAATCAATCAATTAGAAGGAAAATGATAATACTACTTCATATATCTCAGTACTTTTCACTTAAAGGTCTTAAAGGGAAAAAGACACTTTGCAAATAAGAATTAATGAAACCCTCAAAGTGCTCCTCTGAGTTAGGTAAATATTATTTCAGTCATTTAAACATCTGCAGTCCAATGGCTTTGACAGTTTAGTGACTTACTCAAGGCTACAGATTAAATCGAAGGCAGGTCCAAACTCCAATTTAGCGGCTAGTCTGCCAGATTCTTACCGTGTTGTTTGTGGTCAGTTACAAAGCAAGATCCTCATTTTAAAAATGGAAGAGACATGTAGTTTTAATTTAAATCAAATTTATCAGGGACTTGACTGCCCTAGCTTTTAAAGCCCCCTTCCTTGTTCTGGATTTGTTCCACAGGTTTCCAAGATACAGAGTTACTCTAACTCTTTGGCCACCATTTGTCTTTCCTGGTTTCCTGCTAACCTTTGCAGATTCTTGAAAGCATGCCTATCTCTTCCCTTGTGTCCAACGCAGATTCTTCTAGCGCAAAGGAATTTACATCAAATGGGGAGGAATTCTTTCTATTTTGGATGAGTGCTGTTGGGAGTTAAAATTGAGGAGCTGGCAGAAAGTCGTCTATACTGTATACATCTCTCTCCCTCGTATAGCTCATGCCAATAAATACGTTTTTCTTTTAGTTTAAATTTCCCTGCTACGGTGTCCTGTTCATCATCTCTGTTCTCGGGATGAACTTTCCACCACTGACATTATATACAGAGGTGCGTAGCACAGGTGGGTTTAAAGGAATTCAAAATCTATGCATATTTTAAAGCACAAATTGAGAGGATTATACACTTGAATGCAGCCAAGATTCTGAAAGGCAATATTTAGAAGATAACACAATGAAATCAAAGGAAGAAATATCTCTCTAATCAGAGGTACAAAACTCAATGAAAGCTAAACGTAGCTTTAAGTAATAATATTTTTAAAAGTTAGAAAATACGCAGTCCTCTGCTAGTGTGATTGAATTCATGTAATCTATGACCGTCATTTTTTTTTTTTTAACTTAGAGGAATCTGTTACTAGAAATCTCACTGATAGTAATAACCAACTTAGAGTGGCAGTTTCATTAACCTCTTTTTTTTAAGTCTTTATTGAATTTGTCACAATACTGCTTCCGTTTTATGTCTTGGCTTTTTTTGTCCACGAGGCATGTGGGATCACAGCCCCCGACCAGGGATCGAACTCGCACCCCGACATTGGAAGGCAAAGTCTCAATCACTGGACCGCCGGGGATGCCGGGGAAGGGCCAAGCTCTTTTAACATACTGGAAATTTTAATCCATTTAACAATATGTTTGACACAATCCCTCCTGGCTTGGCTGCTACACAGACAGGAATCTCATCAGTGGCTACTGGGGAAGGGGAGGAAGCCAGAAATCGGACACCTGGGAATAAGTTGTTTAATGTCACACCAAAGCTGACCTTCATGAAAAATGGCAGAGTACAAAGCCAGTCCTCAAAGGGATGTGACATGTTTAAGTTTATCGTGGCCCTGCTTTCAATATTTATAGGGCGTCCTAACCTGGTGGATAGGAATTCTAAGCTGTCATTTTTATATTATATTTGGACTAAGAGTTACATGTGTGATGGTGTCATTGTTTAGGGTACCTAATTTGTCTGGAGCAAAAACCAAACTTTAGTAAGCATAGAAGGCACCATGCTCTATGTTTTAGCTTTCTATTGCTGTGTCATAAATTATCATAAATGTAACAACTTAATACCTATTTATTATCTCAAATTTCTATAGGTGGAAATATGGTTTGGCATCACTGGATTCTCTGCTCAGGGTCTCACATGACGGAAATCCAAGCAGCAGCTGGGTTGCATTCTCCTTTTGGATCTACCTCTAGGCACAATTCAGGTTGTTGGCAGATTTTGGCTCCTTGGGGTTGGAGGAGTGAGATCTCCAGCTCCTAAAGGATTCCCACCATTCCCTCACACATGGCAGTCTCAACAACATGGCATCTTGCTTCTTCAAAGATAGCAGATGAATATTGATGGCTTCAAACTGCTAACTTCTTTTAAGCACTCAAATGATTGGGTCAGACCCACCCAGTACAACCCCTCTTTTGAAGATCTCACTGTCAACTGATAAATCACTTTAATTAAGTCTTCAAAATCTCTCTTGCCATGCCATATAACATAACCATGGGAGTGATATTCCATTATTTTCACAGATCTTGTTTACAGGACAGGAATGAGATTACACACGGAATGTAAACCAGGAAGGCAGTAATCTCAGGGACCACATTACAATCCTGCCTACATTCCATATAGAGAAGGCCTAGAAATACACGGGTTGACCTTAAGTAGGGAGGGCTGGAAAAATGTTAAGACTCCCATTCCAAAGGGTAACTAGGGTGCACTCAGGCATCCAAATAGAAGCCAAGTTACATGAGCTCTGCAAAAGCAGCAGATGTGAAACTCAAAGCGTAAGTGAATATTTAGGGTTCATACCAACCAGATAAATATCAAGATTAGGAAAGAAAGAATAATATTATATTTCATTCCACTGTGGAAATGGGGGTTACTTGATAGACTGGAGTGAACTTGGGCTTTGAAATCAGACTGACTAGAATTAAAATGTTAGCTCTGTCATTGCCTGGCTACAGACTTCGGGCAAGCCACCTCAAAGATAAATTGAAGATAATGACATCTACATCATAAACTCTTGAGCATAAAACTGAGGATATTGAACGCACCATGTTAGTTTCCTTCTCTTTGTTGGCCCAGGAACTGAGTGGAAACCAATCCTCTGGCTGTGTCTGCAGATAAGTAAAAGTAAAGAAGTGGAGGGTCTGACACTGATCAGGTGAAGTGCTTGGAGTGTTAATTGACGCTGCCGATAAATTTTTAATTGACCATCTTAAGTTAGTTCAAAAGCAAAATCCAGGAAGAGATTACCTTATTATAAATATAAGGTTATTTTAACTTTAAAACAATATATCCATTATAATTATTTTTAAAATATTGTTTAATTAAGTCATAGGCCATCATGGCAAATTTGAGTTGCTTTGGCTAACATGAACTCCAGAACTCCACAATTTAAATATTTTTCTTCATTCTAGTACTGCTTAGTTCATTACTTCACGAAAAGATAAAGAGACACATTACTATCATATATCCACCAAAAAAAAAATACCTTTACTATAGGAAAAGTATAGATAGTGCCATAATTTGGCCCTGCATTGTATTTATTCAAAGATATTCTCATGAATATGCTTGGGCCTGGTGTTGCCTACCACTCTAAAAGTTTTCTTTTCTGTGAGTTTACTTTTGAGGAGCAATTAGATGCACACAGTTAGGTTTCCATCAGAGCCTTTTGTAACCTTCATCTTGGCTCTGCATTCATCACTGATAAAGAAGAATCAAAGCCAAAATTTTTGGTTAGACAGTGATGTACACCAGATACAACTTCCCTACAAACAAAAGTATATTTACTAATGAAACATAAAGGCTATAAATACTTAAAAGAGTTTCAAACACATTTACATCTTCCTCAACTGCTCCTGAGACATTTTGATTAGAATCAGTTGCTATGAAAGAAGGAAGATATACGGCCTTTAAAGGATTCTTGAAATTCTCACACAGCAATTCTGCTCTCATTTCATTAGCCATACAAGACATGGTCATGCATAACTTCAAGTGGGTGAAGGAGTACATTTCTACCATACGCAGAAAAGACAGTTGTAACATACCTAATATCTATCACAGTATTCCCTTCCAGTCCCCACATATGTATCTCAATCTCCTTTCAGAATGCAATATAAATTCACTCTTTTCTCCCGGGAAGGAAATCCCAAAATACAGGAGACTCAAGGCACAAACATACAGTGTAGGGTTTCTGAGTGGCATGTGATAATCTCTGCATTAGGGTTGACGCACAGTAGTCTCTTTATCTGACTCAGATGTGACTCCCCTAGATCTGGAGACCTATGAACATAAGATAATTATCTGCCCCTCCACACATCCATTTTGCACAGATACAACAGTGTCACAATAATGGCATATTTCCATTCAGAGTGACAAAATATGAGACAGCTGGCAGTCCCTGATCCTTAGCAATTCCGAGATCCCTCTGAGACAATATTTTAAGGGCACCCTTCTCCAGGAGTGGGCAATATACCTTGCCCTGTTTTCATTCCCTAGATGTATCTTCCTTAACCATAGTTTTCCATAGCTTCTGACTCAGCCTTCCAGGAAGTTTTTCTATTGCTGTAATTGTCTTTAACAATATTTGAAATGGGGCACGGGACACATGTCTAGTGCGGTCATTGAATGGTGGCCTCCCCCCATGTCCTAACCCCTAGAACCTGTGAAGGTGACCTTATTTATAAAAAGTGTTTTTGAAGATGCAATTAAGTGAAGCATCTTGAGATGAGATCATCCTGGATTATCCAGTTGGACGACGCTAAATCCAATGACAACGAGAAAAGACACTCAGACACCAGGTGAAGACACATGTAGATACTGGACATATCCAGTATGTGGTGATATGTAGATACTGGCTATATTGGATACAGCTGTAAGCTAAGACATACTTAGAGCCACTAGAACCCAGGGAGGGGCAAGGAAGGAGCCTTCAGGGGAAACACAACCCTGCCAACACTTTGATTTCAGACTTCTGGCCTCCAAAACTGACAAAAAAATTTTGTTTGCTTTTTAAGTCACCAAGTTTGTTACAGCAGCCCTCAGAAACCAAACATATTCCTTGAGGCCACATGACTTGTGTTGGCTGGTAAAATGTGAGCATAAAAGATGAATCACTTTCAGGTGGAAACATCTAGTTGCCATTGTGGGGCACTGCGGCGCTCTCCTTTCCTCGCCTCAGTGATTGTGGAAGCCAGTCAAGATGATGCCAACATCAGCCTGGGTCTCTGTCTGACTTAATGATCAGATTAGCCTGGTTGATCTGTTCTGGATGTGATTGCAAGCAATAAATAAGTAAACGTTTGTGGTTTTAAGCCACTGAAATATTTGGCCAGTTAGTAACTGCAACAATCATACCCATGGTTAAAGCAGTTAACATAAATTTGGGGATTAATAATTTCCGCTTGATGTTCAAATGCAAACTTTTACTAATTCCCTTTTAACATATTTGTTGTAAGTTCAAATATGGCTCAATAACAGTCCAAGGAAATATTAAAGAGGGAGCATCACGAAACTTGGAATCAGAAACACCTGTATTGGATACAATTACTTCTAATTCCTTTGAGAAGTCCCCTGAGTCTCAACCCTTCCCTTTGCAACACATAAACAGTAATATTGGTTCTTTCTTCACTAGGTTTTGTGAGGCTCCAATAAGATAATTGATGGCAAAGACTTTGTAAACTATAAAGAATTACATACACATAATTGATTTCCATTCCACATCGTGATGACAAGACGCCTCCTACACCATAATATTTGGGGGCAAGTCTCTTACGAGGTGGACCAGAACTTCCAACCTTTCCTAAATGAATAATTCAGATTCCTCATATTTCCACATAGTCATGAATCCCAGGGAGATGTATCAAAAGAAAGTCGAACCCAGAAAAAAAGAAATACATTCCGAAGACGAATTCTGTTAAATGGGCCTGCTCACGATTCTTTATCTCCAAGATAGTGGATGAGCTTTTTTGGCTTAGAGAACCTGAGCTGTTTATGGACTATGGCTGAGGGATGCTTAAAAAATCAGAGACAAACAGCAATCACATACAGATCCGCTGGGGCTTTGATATTTGGCAGGGCCACAAAACTGGTATGGAGATCTGAGAAATCTCTAAACAGAAATTGATTTAGAAATTCAAGCCAAAGATACAGTACACAGAGGAAGTAAGTGGTGATTATCAGAGGAAATAAAATGAACTTTGGAAATGAAGTTGGAACAATAAGAAATGTTGAAAATGATATTGATTAGTGTTAGTTTCTGCTTTATATGACATAAGAGTGGTTTATGAGAATAGTAGTCTATAGGAGAAGCCAGGTTTTTTTCTTTCTCCAACAAAATATTTCCTGAAACACTGAATTGCTAGCTAATGTGCTGGTTCAATTATGTCATGAACACAGGCTCTATCTCGCTACTCCACCATCCTTGTTTCTCACATGGCTGTTGGAACTTCAACCCTTACGTTTTCATTCCAGCAAAGGAAAACAGAAAATGAGGAGAAAGTCCATTATCATTTTAAGGAAGCTTCCTGGAACTACCCCAGAACACTTCTAATTACATATCATCGCATGCAACTAGTCACATAGCCACTCTGAGCCACAAAGAGGCCAACAAATATAGTCTTTTAGCTGCAAGTGTTGCCACTTTGAGTATACTTGTTAGTTAGAGGGAGGACGAGAAAGAAGATCATAGGAGGTAAAACAATACTATCTGCTGCAGAAAATAAAACGTGAAGTAGAAATGAATGGGGAGAACAGTTAAGGAATAAGCATTTTTTGTTATCTAAATAAGTATATTTATCTAGAAATTCATTTATTTAATAGGTATCTATTGGTAGATAACCTAATGTGAGACACTATACTAGGTCCTATGGATACTGTGATGAATAAGACAGTGCTTGCCCTCAAGCAAATTGTAAGTGATGGAAGGAGGATTCCTAATGATGCATAAATAATTACAGTGAAAATACAGATATTACAGATGCCAAGAAGGAGGTAGTAAATGTTAACAGGTAATCTCTTTCAGTAGGTTGAAAGTATATGTTTGGTTGATCTTGGTCATAAGAGAGGTCTTGAACCAGGGTAGAGGGATTGTGTCAGTGGGAATCAAAGTTGGGGAATCCATATCAATATTTTAAGAAAGGAAGAGGCAACAGGGCTTCAAAACTGAATGACGGGGCTTCCCTGGTGGCACAGTGGTTGAGAGTCCGCCTGCTAATGCAGGGGACACGGGTTCGAGCCCTGGTCCGGGAAGATCCCACATGCTGTGGAGCAACTGGGCCCGTGAGCCACAACTACTGAGCCTGCACGTCTGGAGCCTGTGCTCCGCAAAAAGAGAGGCCACGATAGTGAGAGGCCCGCGCGCCGCGATGAAGAGGGGCCCCCGCTCGCCGCAACTAGAGAAAGCCCTCGTACAGAAATGAAGACCCAACACAGCCAAAAGTAAAATAAAATAAATAAATAAATAAAAGAAATGCATTTCCATTAAAAAAAAAAACAAAAACTGAATGACGTATCTTTGTGGGAAAAAGAATAATAGGAGATAATGGTAAATCAAAGGTTTCATGATTTCTAAGTAACTGGAAAAAATACGGTTATGTATTAATGTGAGCAAGCAGATCAGAATAAGAACCAAGTTGAAGAAGTACTTGGTGAGGCAGGGTTTGGGTTAGTGAAGCCTTCTCTGATTCTGGTCGATGCAACTCCTCCCCCACTCTCCTGTATTTCCTCAGCACTATGACATGCCTCAATCAAATCACTTAACACATGGGTCTAGAAAAGACCACTATATCACCAACAGTTCGCTACAGCTGGCTTTTACCAGCTTGCAAGGATCAACTCTGCACATTTTTCCCCCCAGCTCTAGTTCAATGACACAAGTTGACAGCTTGAAACCAGTCATGGTGGGAGCATTTACAACATAGAAACTGGCAAATGCTCCTTAGCAGGCTCTCTCTTTCCCTGAAGAGCTGGTTGTTAAATATCCATCAACACATCTCTTTGTATAACTCTGTGTGTCTCAGAGTGTAAGCTTTTGGAGGGCACAGCCTGTGCCTTACCCATATATGTGTCCTCTTTTGGTGGGAGTGCAGCATTTAGTGGTGGCCATGGGTAGTGGTTTCACTGAAGTTCCCTAAGAAATGTGGGTTGACTTAACAGAACATCAGAGAAAAATATTCTGCACACAGTTGAAAAAATGGTTGGAAGTTCACTTTTGAGAGTGTAGCTTGAGTTATGCGTGGACATGGTGATAGTTAAGTTTGAGAAAAGAAGAAATAACTCATATATGGAATGTGTTATAAATTTGGTACAGCTACTAAAAAATGTCAACAGTGTAGGGGGGGAAATAAGCTTTTTAATGTGGAATTTGCTTTATCTTGTAGTAACCTGGAACTGGAGTCTGCAAATATATGGTTTATGGAATCATCTAGAGGGCATGAGAAATGGTCTTTACCTTAGGTCCACTTGAAAAAAAAATAGCATTATATCATGTAGATAGGTGTAAGAGTAATGTAGATAAAGTCTGCCTCTGCTTCACCCTTCAGGATCACTCTGTCTTCTCAGGCTTATAATACATGATCATATGAAATATTATAAGCCTCCGATACAGACACTCAGAATAGATATAGATTACTACAGAGTAATCCAATTTTAAGAGGATAAAGCTCATGTTTACTTTGAATAAAAGAATAAACACCTAAATGTGGAGTAAAAACTTAGTGAGCTACTTAAAGGGCAATTGCTGAGTAGACTTTCAATTGATACTAAAATCCTACTACAGAGAAATGCCCACATCTTACATCATTTCATTATGTGGGATGTTTCCAGACATAGTGAAAAATACAAGGTCCTAAATCAGGATGCGTGTTCTTTAATAAAACTAAAATCCTTTATCCTAAAACAGCTTAATAATACAAAGAATAATTACATTAGCCAAATATAAATTGAGTACCTTTAAACAATGTATTCTAAAGGCATAAAAGTGAAATCATATTAGTTATAAATTTAAGCGGGCATCTTTATTGAAAAGCATATAATTGTATGATTCCCTGTCTCATAAAATAAAGAACATATGGTTACTATTGATATGGTTAAGTCTAAAGCTGTACCCTTCCAGGGAGCATGGTGAAATAAATCAGGTTTCTAACCCTTCTAACATCATCTGTGTCTCTCAAATCAACGTAAGTGGATACACGTTAGGGGACTACATTCAGTATTTGTGACAGTCTTCTCAAAAAATGGATTAATGTATCTTAGTTAGACATTACCTAGTCCCCTAAATATAAGTTCTAAGAATTTTCCTGCTGTTCCACTAATAATTTAATTATTATAATCTATTCAGAAAAAATCTCATATTTCTATTAATAACATAGATATTATCATAGACATGTTTTTAACATTTTTTGTTTTCCATATTTAAATCTATAGTACATGACCCTTTTTCTAAACGTCTAAATTTTCTTTTTAGTCCTATACTGGTTATATACACTATTAAATGACTATGTATCTTGTTTTTAAGCAGCCAGAGTTTCATGTGTGTTTTCTCCACATAGGGCTCTTTAGAATTAAATGTATAATCGTAATGAATTTTATTACAAAAGAATAAAATGACTTGCAGTTTTTGTACGGACACAACTGATTAAAGTCTAGATGAACCATTTTAAAGAACTGGTTAACTTAAAAGTGGTTTGTCTAATATTTCATAATATTCAGTGATCTATTTCTACACCAGTTCTGTGTCCTTGAACTCATCTTTGAGATGGAAACATTTCCAGTAAATGCCTCATAGTACTGTTATAAGAATTAAAAGAGATAATGCATGTAAATGGGTATAATACAGTCTCCATTATTAATGGCAGCTACTATTAAAAGTATCAGATAGTTTTAACTTTAATGAATTTGTAAATGAAAAATCATACAAAATGATAAAGTAATGAAAGACTACTGGAAATCATTTGATCATGCACAAAGTATTTATGAAAAACTGACCATATATTTCACTAGTATTGCTTTATATTGTCTTTAAAAAAATGGATTCACTTAAAGTATAAAATTTGTATTAAAAAGTCACCATTATGATCAGAAGTGTTTCCGTGCATCTAGATGTTGATAAAATGCATTTTTTCTAATGAATAACAGAAAGATTCATTTGAAATTCAAAGCCTGATCACTGAATTCTAAAACAACATCCTGAAAAGTTAATGGTTAGGACTTTGTGCGGGCAGATATACACACAATTACCAGCAGGTGGCAGTATGTATATGGAAGTACGTCCTAAATAATTTTGCAAACTGCAGGTTACTGGCTATTACTAACAAACGGATGTGCATCCACTTAAGAGCTCTATTTAGGAGGAAAAAAATGGACGCCTATTTTGAAATTTCTTTCTATTATCATCCTTATGTTACTTCAAGGAAGAGTATTTGCTTATCATTTGTGAAATGCATGAAGTCTTAAATCTAGTGTAGGTCCAAGTTTCCAGGAAGGTGAGAATTACTGGCTGGCCTTTACATGACTCTTCTCTGCTCTGTCATTTATGATCAAATAGGCTGTTTAACTATGAAGTACTTTAGTATGTATTCTTATGGCTGTTTATTTGCTGGAGGTTTCTCCAGCTTGCACACATATGTATACAATGTTTTATGTTAATAAAAAATGTATGAATAAGGAAGGATAAAAATAGAATCAGAGATAGAGATGTACTAGTGTAAATTCTCTAGGATTATTAAACAGTAAAATCATCTCTTTTATCAAACTGGTAGGAAATTTAAGCCTGTTTCAAAACTTGGTTTGAATGGATATGCAACAACTAAACATTTTTCGTTTTTATCCTGCCTCTCATCCTTATAACCTAAGAATGAAGGTCAGAGGCAGCTGAACGTACTATACTAGCAACCCCTCCTCACTGCCCCGGTCATGATTGTGGCTTTTTGCAGAACATGTGTCAGCAGAATGGCAGTAGAAGTTTCCAGACCAGGCAGGGTTGGTGATTAGTAGTAACTTAAAAATTAGGGTAGTGACAGTGGAGAAGGCAAAAAGTATTTCAGAAAGCGAGGTAACGCTTTCTGGTAACGGAGGAGGTCCTTTCTACTTGCATTGGATTCATGGAAGTTTATTTTTACTTTTTTCTCCTCAGTAAAAGTATTTATCTGCATGTTTCCATATTGTGTGTCACATATCTTATTCAAAAGTATGAACATTTAGTGTAATCACATGTATCTGGAATAAGAGAACAAAGGGAATATGACACTAAAAATCTATCATTTTTCAATAAAAATCATTGTTGCAGTTTAGTCATGAAGGTTTTGGGAATTCTTACTTTAGAGTAAGTATGATATAAAAACTATTTTGAAAAACATGTCATTTACCTACTAGCTCCTTTGTTGAAGAAAGAAGGTCAGGCCTGGGGGCTGCGGGGGGGAAGGAAAAGGTGTTGCTGCAGACAGCACTATTATTTTTCAGTTCTATTGACTAAGGCAGTATTTTGAAGCATTGCCCTGAAGTTACTAGTAGATTCACAAATGTACTTTAAAGATAAGATGAATAATATTAATTTTACTCAGAAGTCTTCTCTGCTTCCATCCTGCTAAAGGGTCAGATTGTAAACCTTGGGCCTGACTCTGCATAAATCTGTAACACTGGAGAAGTATCAACACTTCCGTTCTATGAGTTTTCCATACTTCTCTTTCACGAATATCATTCCTACCTCTGTCTCAGTGAATTTCATGTTGATTCTTAGAAAATACTTTGGAGTATAAATAAGTCAAAATATTACTCCACTAGGTGAAGATGCATTAAAATATAAAAGCTTACAACAGAACAATGACCCAGAATGGAATTCTAATCCACACTGAG
This sequence comes from Phocoena phocoena, assembly GCF_963924675.1. Classification (NCBI taxonomy): domain Eukaryota; kingdom Metazoa; phylum Chordata; class Mammalia; order Artiodactyla; family Phocoenidae; genus Phocoena; species Phocoena phocoena. The sequence goes on along the minus strand of NC_089227.1, from coordinate 28,280,145 downwards.
GAAATGGGGATGGTGTCTGTAGAGACAACTGGTTTTTCTCAACAGACACTAAAGTCACACCGGAAGTGACAGAATATGCAGCAGGATCAACCTAAATGAGACATGGTGTGACACACGAAGATAAGCATTTTTGAAATGGGCTATATGGATAAGTAGGAGAAACAAGGAACTTCTATTCAACAGATTTTGAAAATACGTGTGTCAGCTAAACAAGTTTCAAATCCCATACTCCAAAAGGAAAGTGGGTTTTTGAAAATTTCATAAATTGTATTGAAGTCTAGCATGCATGTGGAAAAGTACACAGATCAAACTGACTGGACTGATGGGGTTTTTTTCCCCACACAGTAAATGCACCTAAGTAACCGACAATAAGGTCAAGAAATAGAACATAACCAGAACCTCAGGGCTGCCTAATGCTAACTTCTTCCATCACTACTTCCATGTAACCGTATCCTGTCTTCTAATACCACAGAAGAGCTTTGTCTTTTATCAGACTTCACATAATACAGTCATATAGTATGTGTGCTTCTCTGTCTGGTTTATTTTGTTCAACATACTATTTATGAATTTCTAGCCACACAGTATCTTGTTCATTATAATTGCCATCTATTTCATTGTATGAATATACCACAAATTTATCCAATTTGGTGCTGTATAGATAGTGGTTCTATGAACATTCTAGTACATATTCTTTGATGCATACATGTGTGCATTTCTAATTGGGTATATAATATAAGCTTATTAAGTTACATGGATTAGTAAACGCTACCAAACCAATTTTCAAAGTGGTGGCACTAATTGATACTTTCCCCAGCTGTGATGAAAATTTCAGTCACTCTGTATCTTCACCAGTACTTGTTTTGTGTGTAATTTTCATTTAGCCATTCTCCCAGTACACTCTTTAAGACTATGTATATATATAATATCAGGTACAAAACAAATATACATGTGACATATATATTAACATACATATGATATATCACATATGAGACACGATAGTAAAAAGAGTTTAAGCTAGATGTTGTAGAGACTGTTAGTTTGCAGTGGAATAAACAACTGGCTGGACAACCTAGATGAGCATGACCCTTGTCCCACACTACCTTTCTCCAGAAAGAGAGACAGTAGAGACTCTCTAAGGTCTGGAAGAGACCACACATAATTACTTAGCAGCTCTCACATATGATGCATCATTAGGAATCTAGCTCCTATCTTCAAAGAGCTTACATTTACCTTGATGCTTTGGAAGATTGAATCTGCCACCTGTGCTTGGCGGAACAAACTGAACACGCAGGACATGAGACAGAGACGCTGGTTCAAGTAATGCTGCTGTGTTGGACATGCAGGATCAGTTGCTGAAATAGAAGAATACATTGGAGAATCAACCTAAGAATTTCAATTGCTTTATATTTTGCACCTTCCTGAAAATGTCTCCACTCTTGAAATATATAGACTCTTAAGTTCATTTACTTCCTAAATTTTTACCTTGAATATAAAACGCCATAGTGTCAGCTTAATGAGATCTGAGGGAAGTCTTGGGCCATTCAACCCTCTGCTCCTGGGCCTTCATGTCATTTCATAGTTTTTGCCCTGAGTGTTGATAAACTTGAATCTCAATAGCTAGTCAAAAACAAATTCACCTTCCCGACAATTTTAGCCAGGTGATTCATGCATGATATACCTGGAGAACTTGCAGGGGCTTTGCAATCAGAAAGATAGACCTGACTTTGAACTTTCCAGTTTTCAAGTCAATTCTCAGAGCCTTAGTTACTTCATTTGTCAGCTTGGGAGAGTATAGGCTGGCCACTATGGGGACTGAGATGATTAAACAATTTGTATAAAATCCTTGGTACTGTACCTGACACACAATGGACATACAATAAATGGTAGATAACATTGCTAAAATTTTATTATTAAATAAGATGTAACTTAAATTTCTATCAAAATCAAAATGGCATTGTTTCACATATATTATAAATTTGTTTATAGCATTCAAAGGAATATTTCATATTTATATATAATTTTAATCATTGTTTTGGAAAAATAAAGTTTGCTAACAGTCTTGTTATTATACTTTCATTGCCAAAACCAGCTTATATTCTGGTTTATATGCAGTTATTAACATATATTAACTTATATGCAGTTAATGACATGTTTCCCATGATTGTGGATACTGCTTGACTGTATAGTTACCTTAACCTGAAAGAACAGTATCCCAAACATCAAGTTTCCCCTTTATGGTTAAGCTATTTGTGTGTGTGTGTGTGTGTGTGTGTGTGTGTGTGTGTGTGTGTGATTCGGTGAGAGTAATTAACCAACACATAGTTCCACAGTTACAACCAAAACCGCAGGTTCAATATTGTATGGCTATTTATGTTTATTGACCTTTGAGTTCTAATGCTTCAATTATGTACAAATGCCTCAGCAGTACATAACACGGCAAGAATACAATGGGCAAAGGCGTGAGCAAATATTGACCACTGAAACAAAAGAACTGAAGAGAAGACTCTGTTCTTTCTTATACAAATACTAGGGATCACTTTCTACTAGTATAGTGTGGATAACATCATCATTGGGAATAAAGTTTCAGAACACTTGGTTAAGCTGCTTTTAATAGAAAACAACATTAAAAATACATCTTCAAAAGCCACATTGGAAAAGCCCAGTAATTATTCCATTAATCACTGCGTTTGGTGTGACTGAGCAATAATTGGTTCCAAAGCTATGTCTGTTAACATGGTGAGTTTTAAATTCAGGATCATGGGGGCTTCCCTGGTGGCGCAGTGGTTGAGAATCTGCCTGCTGATGCAGGGGACACGGGTTCGAGCCCTGGTCTGGGAAGATCCCACATGCCGCGGAGCAACTAGGCCCGTGAGCCACAACTACTGAGCCTGCGCATCTGGAGCCTGTGCTCCTCAACAAGAGAGGCCGCGACAGTGAGAGGCCCGCGCACCGCGATGAAGAGTGGCCCCCACTCGCCGCAATTGGAGAAAGCCCTCGCACAGAAACGAAGACCCAACACAGCCAAAAATAAATAAATAAATTTATAAAAAAAAAAAAAAAAATTCAGGATCATGTAAATACATAAGCATGTTTTTTTATTGGGAAAAGCAATAAGAAGATTATTTTAATCTCCAACACCTTATGTACCTATAGTTAGTGTAGTTACTATTTGTGAATTACCAACATTTTCCTTGTCTTGCCAGTCTTTGCAATGAGTTTGAATATTGAATTATTTGTTTAAAATTAATTAATTCCACTGTGTATATGGAATGTACTAAGGATCAAACAGACATAATATTCCTTTCAAAACTCAAGGACATGGACACAAAAACAACCAATTACAAAGTAATAGACTCACATCAGCAAGATGGCAGACTAGGAGGCCCCAGCACTTATCTCTTAAAAAAACAAGTTAACAACTATCCAGTGACAAAAATAACTCCAGAACAAAATGAAGAAGCTGCAGCAACCCAATGGAGCACAAAACTGTGAATGGCCACATCATAATCGTATCAACCCAACACGATATTTTACAGAAATAGAAAAAATAATTTAAAAATTCATATGGAACCACAAAAGACCCTGACTAGCCAAGCAATCTTGAGCAAGAAGAATAAAGCAGGAGACATTACACATCCTGATTTCAAAAAATACTACAAAGCTACAGTAATCAAAACAGTGTGTACCAGCAGTAAAAACAGAAATGTAGACCAATGGAAAAGATTATAGAGCCCAGAAACAAATCCACACAAAGAAACTGATCTTCAACCAGGGTGCCAAGAACACACAATGAGGAAAAATAGTTTCTTCAACAAATGGTCTTGGGAAGTTGGACATCCACATGCAAAAGAATAAAACTGAACGATTATCTCACACTTTTATTTTGATATACAAAAATCAACTCAAAATGGACAAAAGACTTAAATGTAAGACCTAAAACCATAAAACATATAGAAGAAAACATTGAGAAAATCTTCTTGACATCGATCTTAGCAATGATTTTATGGATATGACATCAAAAGCAAAGACAAAAAAAGCAAAAGTAGAAAAGCGTGACTACTGCAACCAAAAAGCTTCTGCAAGCAGAGGAAATAATTGGCAGAGTGAAGAGGCAATGTATGGAAAAGGAGAAAATATTTGCAAACCATACATCTGATAAAAGGTTAATATCTAAAATATGTAAAGAACTCAAACAACTCAATAGCTAAAATATAAATAACTGATTAAACATGGACAAAGATTCTCAACAGACATTTCTCAAAATAAGACATACAAATGGTTAACAGGCACATGAAAAAAGTGCTCAACATTGCTAGTAGTCAGGAAAATAAAATAAAAATCACAATGAGATATCTCACATGTTAGGATGTCTATTATTGAAACAAAAAAAACAACAAGGCTGTTGGCAAGGATGTGGAGAAGAGAGAACCCTTAAACACTGTTGGTGGGAATGCAAATTGGTACAGCCATTATGGAAACAGCATGGAGGTTTCTCAAACAAAAATACAACCACCGCTTGCAGTTTAGCCGCCATGTGAGAAGTTCAGGCTAGCTTCCGTCAAGATGAGAGGCCAGGTGAAAATAGAGACACCCAGACATTAAGGAGAAAGGTGTCTTTCCCAACATCGCAGCGAAGACAAACTTCCAGCTTACCTACCACATGGATATGCTCAGGGCAAACTTAGTTCCTGGGTCTGCTGTCCAGAACTTTTGGCTTCTCGACATCATCCCGTTCTCCTAAAAGGGTCACAACAAGCAGAGTAGGAAGCATTTGTGGGGGACCTTGAAGATGGCGGAAGAGTAAGACGCGGAGATCGCCTTCCTCCCCACGGATACACCAGAAATACATCCACACGTGGAACAACTCCTACAGAACTCCTACTGAAGGCTGGCAGAAGACCTCAGACCTCCCAAAAGGCAAGAAACCCCCCACGTAACTGGGTAGGGCAAAAGAAAAAACAGAGACAAAAGAATAAGGACGGCACCTGCACCAGTGGGAGGGAGCTGTGAAGGAGGAAAAGTTTCCACACAATAGGAAGCCCCTCCGCGGGCGGGCGGAGACTGCGGGAGGCAGAGGGGGGAGTTTCGGGACCGCGGAGTAGTGCACAGCGACGGGTGCGGAGGGCAAAGCGGGGAGATTCCTGCACAGACGATCGGTGCCGACCAGCACTCACCAACCCGAGAGGCTTGTCTGCTCACCCGCCGGGGCGGGCGGGGCTGCGAGCTGAGGCTCGGGTTTTGGTTTTGGACGGAGCTCAGGGAGAGGACTGGGGTTGGCGGCTTGAACATAGCCTGAAGGGGTTAGTGCACCACGACTAGCCGGAAGGGAGTTCGGGGAAAAGCCTGCACCGGCCGAAGAGGCAAGAGACTTTTTCTTCCCTCTTTGTTTCCTGGTGCGCGAGGAGAGGGGTTTAAGAGCGCTGCTTAAAGGAACTCCAGAGACGGGCGCGAGCCGCGGCTAAAAGCGCGAACCCCCGAGACGGGCGCGAGCCGCGGCTGAAAGCGCAAACCCCAGAGACGGGCGCGAGCCACGGCTAAAACCGCGGACCCCAGAGACGGGCGGGAGACGCTAAGGCTGCTGCTGCCGCCACCAAGGGGCCTGTGTGCGAGCACAGGTCACTCTCCACACCCCTCTTCCGCGGAGCCTGTGCAGCCCGCCACTGCCAGGTTCCCGGGATCCAGGGACAACTTCCCCAGGACAACGCACGGCGGGCCTCAGGCTGGTGCAACGTCACGCCGGCCTCTGCCGCAACATCACGCTGCCTCTGCAGCCGCAGGCCCGCCCCGCACGTAGTGCCCCTCCTACCCGCATCCCCCAACCCCCGGCCTGAGTGAGCCGGAGGCCCCGAATCAGCGGCTCCTTTAACCCCGTCCTGTCTGAGCGAAAAAACAGACGCCCTCCAGCGACCTACACGCAGAGGCAGGGCCAAATCCAAAGCTGAGCTCCTGTGAGCTGTGAGAACAAAGAAGAGAAAGGGAAATCTCTCCCAGCAGCCACAGAAGCAGCGGATTAAAGCTCCACAATCAACTTGATATACCCTGCATCTGTGGAATACCTGAATAGACAAGGAATGATCCCAAATTGAAGAGGTGGAATTTAGGAGCGAGATCTATGATTTTTTTCCCTTTTCCTCTTTTTGTGAATGTGTACGTGTATGCTTCTGTGTGAGATCCTGTCTGTATACTCTTGCTTCCACCATTTGTCCTAGAGCTCTATCCGTCCATGACTTTTTTTAAAAAATTCTTTTTCTTAATAATTAAGTTTAATTGTAATAACTTTATTATACTTTACCTTCGTTCTTTCTTTCTTTCCTTCCTTCCTTCCCTCCTTTAGACAACGAATCACCCCAAATTGAGGAGGTGGTCTCAGGAGGTGGTCTCAGGGAGCAGGATTTATGATTTTTCCCCCTTTACCTCTTTTTGTGTATGCTTCTGTGTAAGATTTTTTCTGTATAGCTTTGCTTCCAACATTTGTCCTAAGGTTCTATCCGTCCCTTTTTTTTTTTTTTCTAAATATTTTTTAATTCAATAACTATATTATACTTTATTTTATTTTTACTGTATCATCTTTCTTTCTGTCTTTTTTCCTTCTTTCCCTCCTTCCTTCCTTCCTCCCTCCCTCCCTCCCTCCCTCCTTTCTTTCCTTCTTTGCTTCTTTCTTCCTTCCTTCCTTTCCTCCTTTTCTTCTTTCTTTACTCATACTTCTACTAATTCTCCCTACTTTTTCTCCCTTTTATTCTGAGCTGTGTGGATGAAAGGCTCTTGGTGCTCCAGCCAGGAGTCAGGGCTCTGCCTCTGAGGTAGGAGAGCCAACTTCAGGACACTGGTCAACAAGAGACCTCCCAGCTCCACATAATATTAAACGGTGGAAATATCCCAGAGACCTCCATCTTAACACCAGCACCCAGCTTCACTCAACGACCAGCAAGCCACAGTGCTGGACAACCTATGCCAAACAACTAGTAAAACAGGAACACAACCCCACCCATTAGCAGAGAGGCTGCCTAAAATCATAATAAGGCCACAGACACCCCAAAACACACCACCAGACGTGAACCTGCCCACTAGAGAGACAAGATCCAGCCTCATCCAGCACAACACAGGCACTAGTCCCCTCCACCAGGAAGCCTACACAACCCACTGAAACAACCTTAGCCACTGGAGACAGACATCAAAAACAACGGGAACTACGAAAGTGCAGCCTGCAAAAAGGAGACCCCAAACACAGTAAGATAAGCAAAATGAGAAGACAGAAAAACACACAGCAGATGAAGGAGCAAGATAAAAACCCACCAGACCTAACAAATGAAGAGGAAATAGGCAATCTACCTGAAAAAGAATTCAGAATAATGATAGTAAGGATGATCCGAAATCTTGGAAGTAGAATGGACAAAATGCAAGAAACAGTTAACAAGGACCTACAAGAACTAAAGATGAAACAAGCAACGATGAACAATGCAATAAATGAAATTAAAATAACTCTAGATAGGATCAATAGCAGAATAACTGAGGCAGAAGAACGGATAAGTGACCTGGAAGATAAAGTAGTGGAAATAACTACTGCAGAGCAGAATAAAGAAAAAAGAATGAAAAGAACTGAGGACAGTCTCAGAGACCTCTGGGACAACATGAAACGCACCAACATTCGAATTATAGGGGTTCCAGAAGAAGAAGAAAGAAAGAAAGGGACTGAGAAAATATTTGAAGAGATTATAGTTGAAAACTTCCCTAATATGGGAAAGGAAATAGTTAAGTCCAGGAAGCACAGAGGGTCCCATACAGGATAAATACAAGGAGAAACACGCCAAGACACATATTAATCAAACTGTCAAAAATTAAATACAAAGAAAGCATATTAAAAGCAGCAAGGGAAAAACAACAAATAACACACAAGGGAATCCCCATAAGGTTAACAGCTGATCTCTCAGCAGAAACCCTACAAGCCAGAAGGGAGTGGCAGGACATACTGAAAGTGATGAAGGAGAATAGCCTGCAACCAAGACTACTCTACCCAGCAAGGATCTCATTCACATTTGATGGAGAAATTAAAACCTTTACAGACAAGCAAAAGCTGAGAGAGTTCAGCACCACCAAACCAGCTTTACAACAAATGCTAAAGGAACTTCTCTAGACACGAAACACAAGAGAAGGAAATGACCTATAGTAGCGAACCCAAAACAATATATAAAATGGAAATAGGAACATACATATCGATAATTACCTTAAATGTAAATGGACTAAATGCTCCCACCAAAAGACACAGATTGGCTGAATGGATACAAAAACAAGACCCTTATATATGCTGTCTACAAGAGACCCACTTCAGAACTAGAGACACATACAGACTGAAAGTAAGGGGATGGAAAAAGATATTCCATGCAAATGGAAACCAAAAGAAAGCTGGAGTAGCAATTCTCATATCAGACAAAATAGACTTTAAAATAAGGACTATTAAAAGGGACAAAGAAGGACACTACATAATGATCAAGGGATCGATCCAAGAAGAAGATATAACAATTGTAAATATTTATGCACCCAACATAGGAGCACCTCAATACATAAGGCAAATACTAACAACCATAAAAGGGGAGATCAACAGTAACACATTCATAGTAGGGGACTTTAACACCCCACTTTCACCCATGGACAGATCATCCAAAATGAAAATAAATAAGGAAACACAAGCTTTAAATGATACATTAAACAAGATGGACTTAATTGATATTTATAGGACACTCCATCCAAAAACAACAGAATACACATTTTTCTCAAGTGCTCATGGAACATTCTCCAGGATAGATCATATCTTGGGTCACAAATCAAGCCTTGGTAAATTTAAGAAAACTGAAATTGTATCAAGTATCTTTTCCGACCACAACGCCATGAGACTAGATATCAATTACAGGAAAAGATCTTTAAAAAATACAAACACATGGAGGCTAAACAATACACTACTTAATAATGAAGTGATCACTGAAGAAATCAAAGAGGAAATAAAAAAATACCTAGAAACAAATGACAATGGAGACACAACGACCCAAAACCTATGGGATGCAGCAAAAGCAGTTCTAAGGGGGAAGTTTATAGCAATACAAGCCCACCTTAAGAAGCAGGAAACATCTCGAATAAACAACCTAACCTTGCACCTCAAGCAATTAGAGAAAGAAGAACAAAAAAACCCCAAAGCTAGCAGAAGGAAAGAAATCATAAAAATCAGATCAGAAATAAATGAAAAAGAAATGAAGAAAACAATAGCAAAGATCAATAAAACTAAAAGCTGGTTCTTTGAGAAGATAAACAAAATAGATAAACCACTAGCCAGACTCATCAAGAAAAAAAGGGAGAAGACTCAAATCAATAGAATTAGAAATGAAAAAGGAGAAGTAACAACTGACACTGCAGAAATAAAAAAAATCATGAGAGATTACTACAAGCAACTCTATGCCAATAAAATGGACAATCTGGAAGAAATGGACAAATTCTTAGAAATGCACAACCTGCCAAGACTGAATCAGGAAGAAATAGAAAATATGAACAGAACAATCACAAGCACTGAAATTGAAACTGTGATTAAAAACCTTCCAACAAACAAAAGCCCAGGACCAGATGGCTTCACAGGTGAATTCTATCAAACGTTTAGAGAAGAGCTAACACCTATCCTTCTCAAACTCTTCCAAAATATAGCAGAGGGAGGAACACTCCCAAATTCCTTCTACGAAGCCACCATCACCTTGATACCAAAACCAGACAAGGATGTCACAAAGAAAGAAAACTACAGGCCAATATCACTGATGAACATAGATGCAAAAATCCTCAACAAAATACTAGGGAACAGAATCCAACAGCACATTAAAAGGATCATACACCATGATCAAGTGGGGTTTATTCCAGAAATGCAAGGATTCTTCAATATACGCAAATCTATCAATGTGATAAACCATATTAACAAATTGAAGGAGAAAAACCATATGATCATCTCAATAGATGCAGAGAAAGCTTTCGACAAAATTCAACACCCATTTATGATAAAAACCCTCCAGAAAGTAGGCATAGAGGGAACTTTCCTAAACATAATAAAAGCCATATATGACAAGCCCACAGCAAACATCATCCTCAATGGTGAAAAACTGAAAGCATTTCCACTAAGATCAGGAACAAGACAAGGTTGCCCACTCTCACCACTCTTATTCAACATAGTTTTGGAAGTTTTAGCCACAGCAATCAGAGAAGAAAAGGAAATAAAAGGAATCCAAATCGGAAAAGAAGAAGTAAAGCTGTCACTGTTTGCAGATGACATGATACTATACATAGAGAATCCTAAAGATGCTACCAGAAAACTACTAGAGCTAATCAATGAATTTGGTAAAGTAGCAGGATACAAAATTAATGCACAGAAATCTCTGGCATTCCTATATACTAATGATGAAAAATCTGAAAGTGAAATCAAGAAAACACTCCCATTTACCATTGCAACAAAAAGAATAAAATATCTAGGAATAAACCTACCTAAGGATACAAAAGACCTGTATGCAGAAAATTATAAGACACTGATGAAAGAAATTAAAGATGATACAAATAGATGGAGAGATATACCATGTTCTTGGATGGGAAGAATCAACATTGTGAAAATGACTCTACTACCCAAAGCAATCTACAGATTCAATGCAATCCCTATCAAACTACCACTGGCATTTTTCACAGAACTAGAACAAAAAATTTCGCAATTTGTATGGAAACACAAAAGACCCCGAATAGCCAAAGCAATCTTTAGAACGAAAAAAGGAGCTGGAGGAATAAGGCTCCCTGACTTCAGACTATATTACAAAGCAACAGTAATCAAGACAGTATGGTACTGGCACAAAAACAGAAAGATAGATCAGTGGAACAGGATAGAAAGCCCAGAGATAAACCCACGCACATATGGACACCTTATCTTTGATAAAGGAGGCAGGAATGTACAGTGGAGAAAGGACAGCCTCTTCAATAAATGGTGCTGGGAAAACTGGACAGGTACATGTAAAAGTATGAGATTAGATCACTCCCTAACACCATACACAAAAATAAGCTCAAAATGGATTAAAGACCTAAATGTAAGGCCAGAAACTATCAAACTCTTAGAAGAAAACATAGGAAGAACACTCTATGACATAAATCACAGCAAGATCCTTTCTGACCCACCTCCTAGAGTAATGGAAATAAAAACAAAAATAAACAAATGGGACCTAATGAAACGTCAAAGCTTTTGCACAGCAAAGGAAACCATAACCAAGACCAAAAGACAACCCTCAGAATGGGAGAAAACATTTGCAAATGAAGCAACTGACAAAGGATTAATCTCCAAAATTTACAAGCAGCTCATGCAGCTCAATAACAAAAAAACAAACAACCCCATCCAAAAATGGGCAGAAGACCTAAATAGACATTTCTCCAAAGAAGATATACAGAATGCCAACAAACACATGAAAGAATGCTCAACATCATTAATCATTAGAGAAATGCAAATCAAAACTACAATGAGATATCATCTCACACCAGTCAGAATGGCCATCATCAAAAAATCTAGAAACAATAAATGCTGGAGAGGGTGTGGAGAAAAGGGGACACTCTTGCACTGCTGGTGGGAATGTGAATTGGTTCAGCCACTGTGGAGAACAGTATGGAGGTTCCTTAAAAAACTACAAATAGAATTACCATATGACCCAGCAATCCCACTACTTGGCATATACCCTGAGAAAACCAAAATTCAAAAAGAGTCATGTACCAAAATGTTCATTGCAGCTCTATTTACAATAGCCAGGACATGGAAACAACCTAAGCGCCCATCATCGGATGAATGGATAAAGAAGATGTGGCACATATATACAATGGAATATTACTCAGCCTTAAAAAGAAATGAAATTGAGCTATTTGTAATGAGATGGATAGACCTAGAGTCTGTCATACAGAGTGAAGTAAGTCAGAAAGAAAAAGACAAATACCGTATGCTAACACATATATATGGAATTTAAGGGAAAAAAATGTCATGAAGAACCTAGGGGTAAGATAGGAATAAAGACGCAGACCTACTGGAGAACGGACTTGGGGGTATGGGGAGGGGGAGAGGTGAGTTTTGACAGGGCGAGAGAGAGTCATGGTCATATACACACTAACAAACGTAGTAAGGTAGATAGCTAGTAGGAAGCAGCTGCATGGCACAGGGATATTAGCTCGGTGCTTTGTGACAGCCTGGAGGGGTGGGATAGGGAGAGTGGGAGGGAGGGAGACACAAGAGGGAAGACATATGGGAACATATGTATATGTATAACACTTTGTTATAAAGCAGAAACTAACACACCATTGTAAAACTATTATACCCCAATAAAGATGTTAAAAAAAAATAAATAAATAAAATAAAATAAAATGTCTATACTATAATTATACCATACTGGAATTATGCAAAAAGTAAAAAAAATCTTTGAGGTGTTTTGTATTTACTAAAACATGAAAATAAATTTTCATATAGTTTAATCACCATTAAGGGGTTTGTCATCTTTCATTTTGTTCATTCACTCCTATCATTATCACTAAGCTGTGTAAAATCACCCAAAGAAGGAAGCCCTAGAGCATACTATTTATGCTGGACATTTAACACTTTACAAAATCCTACAAATAGCCACTTAAAGAGTAGGAATGATATATTTCAAGTCATCCTAAAAATATAATCTAATTATACCACAAAGAACCTGCTGCACTGAGCAATATTTTCAACGTCCGAATGGCTATATTTGTTTCTACTGGTTTACTTAAATTATCAGTAAAAATTCTTCCTTAATAGAGGACTGAAACAGAAGAAAAAGACCCCACACTAGGTTTATTATAATGAAAATGGGTGTTTGTGGGTGTTTGTTTTGTTACTCATTTTATATATATATACACACACACACACATATATGTGAGTGTGTGTATTTAATTTTATATATAAATTATATATATATTCCTCTATAGAATCCAACGAATTTAGCAAGTTTTCTACCAAAGTTTACTTTTATGGATATTGCCACAATTCTGTATGGTTAACTAACTAAAAGCAGCTTGTGAAAAGCTGTCATATTTTCATTCTTGCCTAAAAGCAAAACTAAAGGAAGCCAATGAAAAAATTCTTAAGCAACGACAGCATAATGCCTTTACTGAAAGATGTTTAATTCTTGGCAGAGAAACGACATGAAGTCAGGCTGCCAGTTCAAGTGAAGGATTGTAAGAAGAAATTAAAAATTATGCATTTGGGGCTTCCCTGGTGGTGCAGTGGTTGAGAGTCCGCCTGCCAATGCAGGGGACACGGGTTCGTGCCCCGGTCCGGGAAGATCCCACGTGCCGCGGAGCGGCTGGGCCCGTGAGCCATGGCCGCTGAGCCTGCGCGTCCGGAGCCTGTGCTCCGCAACGGGAGAGGCCACAACAGTGAGAGGCCCGCGTACCGCAAAAAAAAAAAAAAAAAAATCGTGCATCTGAAATTTCCTCCAAACAATACAGCAACAATACGAGTTTCAATAAAATTGTACAATGACAAGACTTATGCCATCAAGTCATGGTATAATAGTATCATCATGTGACAGTTTCTGCCCCCAAAACGAAAGACAAAATGTATATTACAATATTTGGGGATAAGTAGCCAACTAATTTAAGAAGGAGTAGCAGTAATGGAACAGTAATTTGCCTTAAGTACCATGTAGATTAGTATTGTTCAAACAACATCTGCGCTCTCAGTTTTAATCCTTAACATTCCAATTGATCCCGTCACAATTTTGTCAAATAATTCAGGGTCGAAATAACACTTACCTAATCAAATTATACTAACCCACTAATTCTAATTCCAAAATTGCTATTAAATTTTTACTACAGTATATTTTATATATACTGACACTAAGAATGTAATAGTGAATAAGACAAACTTCTTGTAAAGCTTAGGTTCTAACAGGGAAAAACAATACACAAACAAGAATTTAGTTTGTGATTGTTGCTATATAGAGAATAAAAACAGGTTTCAGTGTCCAGAGAAAATGACAATAAACGGATTTCAATGGCAAAGAGTTGGCAATCAAGCAAAAGTCAAGGGCAAGAACGTCAGACAGAAGCAACCACCAGTGTGAAGGCCTGATTCTGGGTACCCATTGGCTTGATCAAGGCACAGAAAAATTACTCTTGTGGCTGGAACACAGGGAACAAGTGAGAAAGTGAAGAAATAAAGTTGGAGAAGTAGAGAGGGGTCAGGTCACATAGAGCCTAGGATTTTACTGTAAGTCATTTGGGAGTTTTAAAATTCTTCAACAAGTGATATAATTGATGGATAAGTTATTTAAACTGATTAAGACTTTAAAAAAAAACACGGAAGACTGGGGAATGGATTCTAGAAGTTCAATAGTGAACTTTATTCCAAAAAAGAAAGCAAATTAAATAGTCCTGACAGTAAAAAGTAGTGGCCCTGCATAGAGATAATTATAGTCGACATGGAGAGAAGTGGATAGATCTTGGGTAGTTCTAGGACTTGCTAATAGATTGAATATGGGTGCTGAGATACATAGAATAGTCCAGGAAACCTTCTAGATATTTGGTGCTGTTACTGTTTTCCTAAAATGGGAACGACAGGGACAATCATATTCTGACATGGTGGTAGAAGTTAATAGTTCTATTTTTATTAATTTTTAAGTGTGCACTGCTTACTAGAAATATACATGGAAATGTTAAGCTATTAAATATAAAAAATATGAGGTTCAGATAAGTGGTCAGGACTGAAGAAGTTAACTTGGGAATCATTATATTAAGATAATACTTAACATAATGGTATGAACAAAATGGAAGCCTGAATAAAGGAGATGGTCTATTAAGTACAAAATCATAAAATTTGGGCAATTGACAAATTGCCAGGTTTACTGTTGTAAACCTCCATATTTAGATCCAATACTATGAACTTTTTGGGGTGCTTAGACATATTTTTTGAAAAAACATTTAGAAAACATGCAGAGCATACGGACCAAAGAAAAAAGAATTAAAATATTTATGGAAGGATCACTACAAAAATTGCTCTCCATTGAGAACTGGTGGAAAACTGACAAAAACTCTGAAAATTTTCCAAGCATGTTATAAAACTTCAGCCCTTTAATAAAAAGAGAGATTATTCTAAATAACATAAAAAGAAAAGAATATTGATAACTAATTTCCCCCCATTTTCTCTTATTAGCTTTAAGATTAGGAGATATTCTTATCATGTTGAAGGTATTTTTATAAATTTATAAATGTATTTCCTCCTGTAGAAAGGTTGAAAGATGGTTCAAAGAAAAAGTCTTGAGAATTAACTATGCTTTCTCCATAAAATGAGAGCTAATGAGTTGAGTATTTGTACAGTGTGGAAAACTAACTTGCCAAAACATAAAAATTGCTGATGATTTTACTGCTGTGGGTACCATGAGCTCCATAAACAGTAATACAAAACAGTTTGGGGAGAAGTATTTTTATTTGGCAAATTTGTACATTTTGAGGCAATCAACCTTTATAAGAAATATTTTGGGGGTAAAATACAAAGAATTGGATATTTGAAAATGTGGACATGGTTAATAAGTGACTTACATATTAAATATTACTACAAAACTCATTAGGAGAGACAGATAAATCAAAATGCAAATCCGTCTTTGTAATTTCTAAGCTATTCTTTTAGAATATTTATGACAATGCCTATACGGAATATTGAATTGATTTTGTAGATTGGATTTATTTAGTTAGTTATTCTAAAGATAGATGAAATATTTAATTAAATTAGTTGATCCACAACTCTTCTGCCTTTAACAAGTCCCTCAAATAGCTGTCTACGTGCTCTCTCTACTTGGTTTTTCCTTGGTCTGATGTAACCCATATTTTAGCTACTGGTATGACCAAGAGTTACAGTCAGTCATATCCCTGAAGATTTTTATATAGATCATGATAATTTTATATATAAAATATATAGGTCAAGGGATATGATCTATTGTGGCTATTGGTCATACCAGTAGCTAAAATGTGAGGATATATATATATCTTTCTCAACTTACAGTGGGGTTATATCCTGATAAACCCATTGTAAATTGAAAATATCATAAGTTGAGAATGCATTTAATACACCTAACCTACTGAACATCATGGTTTAGCCTAGCCTAACTTAAAGAGGCTCAGAATACTTACATTAGTCTACAATAGAGCAAGTCATCTAATACAAAGCCTATTTCGTGCTAAAGTGTTGAATATCTCATGTAATTTATTGAATACTATACTGAAAGTGAAAAACAGAATGGTTGTAGGTGCTTTGTTATTTACCTTGTGACTGCGTGAATGACTGGGAGCTGCAGCTCACTACTGCCCACTGTCCAGCATCACAAGAGAGTATCTTACCACATACCACTAGCCTGGGAAAAGATCAAAATTAAAAATTCAAAGTATGGTTTCTACTGGATGTAGTTTCATACCATTGTAAAGTTGTAAATTCAACCATCATAAGTCCATATATATATAACTTTATGATGGTATAAAACTAATATCCTTTATGGACATTATGGACATTCTAACAAAATTTGTATCCTACTCAAGAAATTTATCCCATATTCCTTTTAGCTATTTTTCTCTTTTATTAAAAATGTCACAAAGATAATATACTACATAATTTATTTCTGGATCAAAATTCTATTAAAAAGGGACAGTTTTTAGCCCAGTTAGACTACTGGGCTTTATAGCAGTCCTTACAGACTTTACAGACTACAATCTGGACTTTACTGTAGACATTACAGACCACGGTAACAGAGATCCTAACCCAAACTGAATTATATCTAGCTTCAGGCAAGACTTATTCCAGGGATTCCCAGTGACATAAAGCTTTCATTTCTCTAAGATTTTCTCATTACTACCTCCTTCTGTTTGCTAGTTTGACTAACACTGGTTTCCTATAATGTAGCATAAATGGCTCCAGACATTTCCAAATGTCATCTTCACCATTTAGCCATCATTTCCATCAAAAGTCTTGATTTATGCTCTGATTGGACTGGCTTAAGGCACATGCCCACCCTAAGCAAATCACTCTGTCCAGGGTATTGAATATGCTGATTACCCTGACCAAGATAAGATAATCAACTCTATATGGCTAGAGTCACTCTGACCAAAACTTCGTGGACCCATAAATGATGATCAGAGTGTTTTGAGAAAGAAGAGAAGAACATTTACATAGGAGAACAGATAGCAAAAAAATGTACTACAATTCTTTTCCATTTTATGCGAAGCCATAGGAATTAGGATGTTGTGGCAAAGAGGGACTGATGGGCTAGATCGCTTCTTCCTTGAATTCTTCTAATGTGACTTTCTACGTCTGCCATACGTAGAAGTTTTACAGCATCAGAAGGACTTGATCCACATATGGAGTGGGAGAAAATTTCTTAGGGCTTTAAGGTGGCATGTTTCCAAAGAGGTTTCAGTATGTTCCTATCTTGTACATGAGCAAAATTACCTAAGTCAGTGAGCACACAACGGGTCTTCAAATATCATCCACCTCGACCACACAGAGCAAACCATTTAAATGTAGGTGGTTCCAACTTTGCCTCCCAGAAATTTATTCCAAGTATTTGACATTTTTCCAGTATGAAACGAGTCACGAGTATTATTCTTTCAGTTTCATACAGTCTAAATTTTGTAGATCAGCTTCAAATAGTACCTGAACTATGGAACGCATTTTTCTTCTTACACTGATATTTACACTACAAGTTACGTAGAGAACTTTTTAGGACAGGGAATTGAGTAGAGGAAAAGCCAACTTTTTACAATGCCAGAAAGCAGGCTGGGTGGATACCTTGATACTACCACGATAGAGGGAGAGCATCTATCCAGTGCCTGGTAAGGGAAGAGCAATCTGTGCATAGAGCTTTGTGACTTTGGACTTTATGTTAAAATCCAAACATTCAGCCTAGAATTCATAAATTTACTGACCATGAAGTATGTGAAGTTCTTGCTGCTGAGCCCTGAATAGGTAGCCTCCTGCATCACATTTATGCTGTTATCTGTTATCTGGTTGATTTTCCACAGATACTGTCTTTGACTGGGTGCTGATTCATAGAAACTTTTTTCTGCCTTTGTTTAAACGACCACATGTGATTCTTCTTGAAGAATGAATGAACCCAATACGGTCATGATAATGAAATGACCCTACTAATGAAATACATATGTATGATTGTCACATACACCAACTAAGCACTCTTTGGCTCTTCAAGTTATAAATGTTTTATATTCCTTAAAGTGGAAGAGCACTTTTAAAATAAAAATTGATCAACAATATTGGAACAATAATTTTCAGACTTTAAAACAAGTTTTAAAAATGCATAAATTCATTTAAGTTGATCAGGTAAATTGATCCTGTGATTTTTGGCAAATTGGCTGTTAGTAAATTGACCTATAAATTTATCTACAAAAATATCTATTTCTCATGTGGAATCACCTTCTAATCTAGTGAAATGTGTGCCATGACTTGCTTTTGTATGGAAAAATTTATGTGTAAAAGCTGAAAGATCTAGTGTTGAGTTATTAAAAGTGTATGAAAATATGTTGTGATTTTTTTATAATGAAAAGTCACACGTACTGCTAAACCTACTAAACTGTGTTGCCTAACTTAATAACTGAAGAGAATGCTAAATTCCATTAGAGATTAGTGAGAATAAATACATAATCTTACCCATACAATTTCAATGGCCCTCTGATATCTACTCACACACCTGAGGTTATAGCACCCTTGGAACCTTACACTAGAAATCAAGACCACCTTGGTATCTATATCCCCTTGATAATCCATGTGGTGAACAGGAACCTATGTTGGACCTCCATATTTCATCGTTTTCAGCAGGATGCCACTTCTCAAATACTGGGCAATTTCTGAGAACAGGGTCTTATACTGTACAAAAAACAGTATAGTTCTTGGAAACAAAAGGTCCCCAACTACAGCAAACATGGCAACCTAAGGAACCAAGACTTAAAAGAGATTCTGTGACGTAAAAAAAAAAAATTCTAGAAATCATCTTTGAAGGAGAAATCTAATTTCTTGAGAAATCTTGGTAAAGGATATCCATGGAGCATTTGTGAAAGAAAGCCTCACAGCTGATATATCCTGGCAATCTTGTTAGGTTGGGCTCAGTCATTATATCTGAACAATAAAATAAAACTGCTCTTCTTCCTACTGATAGCTGGGAAAATGGAGCATTCCAGTTATACCTATGCGATTGGCTACTCACTTTACATTGTTTAATAATTTTAATCTTTATGAAAGGTTTATACATACATACTTTAAAACATCAAATAAACTCCAAAAATACCTCAAGAAGTTCTCAAGAGAATCTCTTAGTTCTCAAGAGGTGCCCTATATCACCTCTACAAAATTCCCAGGACTTGGTTGAGTGAAGTTTAAAAAGCCACTGTTTGGTGACCAACAGATGTGTTCCTTGCTAACTATAATAGAAGGAATTTGTAATTTGCTCAGTAAATATTTATGAGCGCTTAACACTTATTAGTTTTGCTGAAAATATAAAGTTAAAATAAACAAAATAACAAAATAGCTAAACATTCCAACAAGAAATTAGGCAATTGTCTCTGGTAGCTTATAGTGTAGAATAGGAGGAAGATATGACTTACAGTACCATGAGTTAAGTGTAATGACAGAGGTATGATGCAAAGAGCTTCATGAAAACACAGGGAGCAGGGCGGGGGTGGGGGTTAGCACATAAACTAGACTGAGGGGCTTGAGGGCTTCGCCCCAAAATGATGACTGTAGACTTGAGTTTTGAGGGACAAGTAGGCATTAACCTGTTAAAGAGGGAGGCATTCGTGCCCATAGGTCAGCATGTGCAAAGTATGAATGCGTGGAATTACTTGGCATGCTCAGAATAAAATAAATAATGTAATATAACAGAAATTAAGAATAGTGTGTATGAAATAATTGAAGAGCCAAATCATGAAGGGCCTGTGGTGTTAAATGGAACAACTGACACATTTTTTTCCTTTACGTTTTAGGAAAGACTTTGAAGTCTTTTACACAGCTGAATGGCATAATTGTATTTATTTTTTTGAAGTTTCTCTGAAAGGATGTTGGAGTGAGTGAAGATGGATTGGTTATAAGGAGACCAGTAAGAGACACTATCATATTAATCCAGGATATAAGTAGGAATGTATAGAAATAAATCAGTGAATTTTGGAAAGGAGAGAGGAAGCCAGTTTCAGGAAACATTAGGAAGGAGGAATCTATAGTATTAAAAAGCTGATACAGTGATGAAAGGAGGAAGAAGGGAGCAGTAGATGCAATTCTTAGTTTTCCCATTAGAGGTAGATGGTGCTGGACAATAAATTGACAAATAAATAGGTTTTAGGAAAAAGGATATGAATTCAACTTTGAATATGCTGTGTATGAGGTTTGGGGGACATCAAACGTATTGTATGATAGGCAGGCAAATTTATGGTGTAAAATTTAACATTATGACCAGCACTGGCAATAAAGTGCTTTCTTAGAATGCAATGTGTGTTACATAAATAAAAATAGATATTATTTTTTTGGATACTTGAAAAAATATACAATATTATAATATAAAACTGATAATTCTTTAGCATTATATGTAAAGAAAATTTGAAAAGTCAAAATGTTTGCTTCATATCAGGAATTGCTTCACATTTTTGAAGTGTCTTGAAGGAAGGATGAGCTAGGTATGGCAGGGCAATTTTTACCCTCCTTGTAGCCATCAGAAGAAATAGAAACAAAGATAAGAAAAGACCCACAAAACGGGAAAAGATAATTGATTGTGGTGTCCCCAGTGCTAAGTTAATAAGAGAAAGCTTTCATAATGCAATTTGTTTGCAACATAATTTAAACAAATTAGTATCTAAAAGTCTGCCGGAGAAGAACAATGGCAGCAAGATACTACTATATTGAGATATTTAATTTCAGTTTTAAATGGCGAATTTTCATGTTTCAACATCTCTGAAATATGGATGCATCTTAATATCAATAACATTTTATACTTGTTCTCCTCTAAGAGCCAATTCTTCCACACTCTACACATGCGGTCCAAAGTACAACTATCAAAATTTGGGAAAAGGGTGTTAGTCGTTTGGTAGATAGTTCTTAATCCGTAAGAAACAAATAGTTGAAGGAGAGTGGATTGAATGCAATGAAAAAATTTTCAAAATACAAGAGCTAAAAGTAGGTTTTCCCTACATTATATAAGTGTTAGGGCCCAGTACTAGTAACTTAAAAACAAAACAAAATAAAACACGATTCTTTTCAAAAATCTCTATCATCAGTGTTTTTGGTTATATGGATAAAAACATAGATGTCAACAACACTGAATTTAAAAATTATTGAGGGCTTCCCTGGTGGCGCAGTGGTTGAGAGTCTGCCTGCCGATGCAGGGGACACGGGTTCGTGCCCCAGTCTGGGAAGATCCCACATGCCGCGGAGCGGCATCCCACATGGCCCGTGAGCCATGGCCGCTGAGCCTGCGCGTCCGGAGCCTGTGCTCCACAACGGAAGATGCCTCAACAGTGAGAGGCCCGCGTATCGCAAAAAAAAAAAAAAAAAATTATTGAAAAATTGTACTCTGAATGTGAAGTTTAGAAACGCAATATCCAATTTAACTGGCTTTTTTTTTTTACTTTATACATACAAAATGGTGATTTATAATTTCTCAGACAACTCTGCATAACTAAATCCAAAAGAGTTCTTTCAATTACTCTAAAATAAAAATTCTAAAAGAAAGGATTGCACCATGGTTTAACAGGTAGCACTCTTTTTCTTTTTAAAAAATAACATGCAATCACAATTGATGATATTTTAGATTAAATGAAATACTGTAGTTTTGCAACAACAAAAAGACAAAGGAAAAAAAGTTTCTGTAGCTGTCACTCTCTCCTCTACCCTCAGGAACAAAGTTTTCTTTTTTGCTACCCAGGAGTGGAAGAGAACAATGGACAGATTAGCTGGAGGGTCATCACACAGAGCAAGTTGGTTCAACTAAACCTCGCTAGCCGCCATTTAGACTCTGAAACCTGGAATTATTAACTGTGACTCTTGAAAGTCACATATACTCTCAGGATCTGTCTGTATGATCACCCAGCAGAGGAAAGAGAGATAAAGGTGAGAGGATGACCACAGAAAGGGAGGGAGAAGAGAGGTATGAAGAGAGAGAGAGAATCCTGATTCCCAAAGCATACAAGCTTTCATTATCCTTCTCAGAGGATCTAAGGGGCATTAAATTGCTCCAGGAGAGCAAAGGCAAGCCTTTGGACCTGTGGAACAGCTTCAGACCATGATGTTTTCAGGGTAGATCATAATGCAGCTATACAACCCAGAGTCGACTTTAAACAACCGAGTATTTGCCAGGAAGCAGAACTGTTGCCAGGGTAGGCAGAGTTTTAAAATGTGGTTTAGCCACACTAAGGAAATACACATATATAAAATGTCTTGGAAACTGAGAAATCAGTGAAAGATTGTTGTGGAAAGTTTGAAGCAAACTTCCCTTGATGTGGTAGATGGGTTAAAAGATACAAATACTTCAGCCTTGTTATATCTCTGTTTTTGGACCCTTCAGTCTTCCACATGATTAAAAAGTGCCAAGGAAAACCAAGCAAAGCTCCTGAGATCCTATTAATAGAAGGAGGATAAAAAGACTTTTTGTCTTGCAATTAGGCAAATATCTGCTCAGTATCGTGGAAATATGTGTACTTAGGCAAAGATTCAAAAGCAATTCTACCAAATGTTGGCAGGAAACATTTATTCATGTGTATATTTGTATCCAAGCTCTTTCACCCTTGTGACATACCACATTGCTTATTGGAATTTTTACTGCTGATACAGTTATCCAGGTAGAAGTGTGAAAATTAAAAGATAGAATTCTAAAAAGCAAATAGTACTATAAAACTGCATTCAGAGCACGGCCAAGCTCTATATTAGTTTTCTATTGCTGTATAAGAAACTACAACATATTTAGTGGCTTAAAACAACACCTATTTATTAGCTCACAGTTCTGTAGGTCAGAAGTGTGGACAAAGTGTGACTGGGGTCCCTGCTCAAGATTCTGAAAATCAAGGTGTCAAGCTGCCACATTCTTAATGGAAACTTGCAGTCTTCTCTCAGTTTGATGGCCCATGTTAGTTACTTATGGTTGCCAGATTCAGGTCCCTACTGCCTTGTTTGTTGTCAGATGGAGGCCACTTTCATCTCCTAGAGTTTACACACCCTCTCCATCTTCAAAACCAGCAATGGAGAATCTTCTCACACTTAAAATCTTCCTCTCAGGGAAAAGCTGAGATCCTTTTAAGGGCTCACTTGATTGGACCACTCTCAGAGAGGTTATTCTCCCTTTTTAGAGTCAACCGATTTGGGACCTTAATTACATCTGAAAAGTCCCAACACAGTCGCACCCTTGTTAGAGTTAGATTGACTGGGAGAAGGTGTATATTTCCAGAGACTGGGACCCTTAGGAGGCCATCTTAGAATTCTGTCTAGGACAGACAAACAGATATAGTGACATTTAGGCATTTGGAAATGTGGGGGTTATCTGAAAAGGAGGAAGGCTGGGAAATTCTAAGATCTTCCCCTTTAGTAGAAATGTCTTGGCAGAATTCACTTGTCACCCTTCAATGAGGTTGCCTTACATTTTTAACTTGAGGTTGGTCTTGATGAACCTTGTATCTTTCCCAACTATAGTTGGTATCTGGTAGGTATAGCTTGTTAACATGTGCAACCATAGTTGAGAAGGATACACAGTTAATCAAGAATGGGATGTACCAGTAACACCTGGCCTGACTTAGAGCATCACTGATCTTGTCTGTGTCCTAAGAATTGCTGTAATCATAGTTAAGTTTCTGATACAGTTGGCCCTCTGTATCCGTTGGTTCTGCATGTACTGACTCAACCCACTGCAGACTGAAAGTATTTGAAAAAAATTCCAGAAAGTTCCAAAAGGCAAAAGTTGAATTTGCCATACATGGCAACTGTTTACATAACACTTACATTGTATTGACAACTCTTTACATAGTATTTACATTGTATTAGACATTGTAACTAATCTAGGGATGATTTAAAGTATGATTTAAAGATTCAGTAACCATTTACTGAAGCAGTGCTCACATAAGGGATGAATTTGTCTAGTGAACAGGTTGTGTTTTTACCACTGAGATTTCCTTCCTTTGCTAAGGCATCCAGTGTTCTTCTCTTACCTCTTCCCTATAAAACAGATTCAAACTGTATGTTCTCACAGCAGTAATTTGCATCTCAATCTGAACTAAAGGCTATAGATATAGATAGCAGTATTTTTACTTTATGTTGTACCTTGTATTCACATAATGAAATACTCTGTCACTTAAAATTAATTTAGAAGGATATTAACATATGGAAATCATTTGAAAATTATTTTGAATTATTATTGCTAACACTTACTGAACTCCTAAGGCACTATATTAAAATGTTTAAGATAATAACTCCTTTAAATCTCACATTCTGTAAGGTGGTTATTATAATTGCATAATTTTACTAATAGGGAAATTGAAGCATAGAGAAACAAATTTAAAAAAAAATTTAAGAGGAATTGTTTTGATGGTAGAGTGGAGGGATAGTAATTTTATTTATTTACTTACTTATTTATTTTGGCCGTGCCGAGCGGCGTGCAGGATCTGAGTTCCCCGACCAGGGATCGAACCCAGGTCCTTGGTAGTGAAAGCCCAGAGTCCACCAGGGAATTCCCTAGAAATAAATTTTAAGTAAACGTATCAATGTAATACAGTCAGTTAGTTAAGAATGTCAACCTGGAGAACTTAATTTTATTGACTGCTATAATAACTGCCTTCCACAAAGAACAGCATTCAGTAAGTATGAATACACGTATGGTTAAAAAGAAAATCTCCCTCCCATCCTGAAGTATGCAGTTCACTTTGCCAAGATGCGACCACTGTCATCAGTGGTTTGCACCCTTCCAGTATATTTCCTATATCTTCTACACACAAACATATGTACAGTCAAAATTGTTGTGCATCAGATATTTAGCACTATTACGATGCAATAACATGTATCCTCCTTTTTTTCATGTGTAAAATAATCCTGGGGATCTGAATATAGTAATTTGGTGTTTGAGGACCCATTGTAGTATATAAAGTGTGTACTGAACCGTGAAACTAAAGAAATCATTGTCTCCTCTGCTTCACAATTGGCTTCCGAGAACTGTGACAAGTCTAGATTTTACCATACACGCAAACTAAACAGTTGGCCAGTTTTATGGGTGCTGGTAGAAGACGTAAGACTCCTGGATCAGAGACAAAGAACTTAATTTTTAGGTCAGTTCCCCTTGTCTCCAGTTCCCAAGGGGCCAAGGTATAAAGAACTCAGGTGGAAGTGGCAACAAAGTAGGTCTGCATCACAGCTAAGAAGCATTAAGTTGAGGGAACTCAAATTTTTTATTATGGATTGCAAGCAAACTTGTCTGACCTTTGCTCTGGAGGAGACAGTCAATTTCACAAGGTTACTCTACATACACATGTTCTTAAAATGACAGTCCAGAGGCAAAAGGCAGTTAGAGCCTTTGCTTGCAAGCCAAACAAAACTACAACAGAGTCATGAAGAACCATCACCCAAACTTACTAGCTGTGGAGCTCTGGTTTATCTCTTAGGCTTTCTGAGCTTGCTTTCCTAATCTGTAAAATACTAGTACCAGTCATTTATTTGTCTAAGGATGAAATATAATAATGTATTTTAAATTGCATTGTGAACTGCAAAGTACTCCAAATATTCCAGTTATTATTCCTACTGTCCTTGAAATCAAATATATAAGCACTTTTCTATGGTCAGCAAGTACATGACCAATTGGACGGATATTAACTTTGGCAATATTCTAGGACATGTTCAGCTGGGCATAATACTGAGTGAGAGATTTAGGATTATTTGGGACCCAACCCAGGGACAGTTATATTAAAATTCAGTGAATTACAAGGCAAGATGTTAATTCGTGATTACAAAAAGAAATCCAACTCCTAAAAGGAAAGCAGGACATATTTTTCTCCTGGAAAATGCCTCGGTATTTTCCATTTTGATTATGTGGTTCATACCAGTTACAATAATATGAAAAACACCTTAACTAGCATATGGAGACACAAAGATGACTTGAATAAATAAAACCACCCAGCTGATCTTACCCCTACATAAAAGAAGGACTCCTACTAAGAACTTAAAAAGTCTGATTCTGTGTGGAAAATACTGCTTAATTTTCTAATTAATTAGACCTAAAAATGTGTAATGTTTATTTAATATATTGTTGCACATATTGGGTTAGTATTTATACCTGTTCCTTCATTTAACAGATTGTCATTTTTCAGACCCATACTTATAAATTTTAAATTCTTTTTTAAAGGAACTTATTAATAAAATAAGGTTTTATTAACTTATATCTTTACATAATATGTCTCTCTGAATTTATTTCCCTATGGGAGAAATAAAAAATTAAATTTGATCTGTTCACTTATCAAATGAATAAGGTGCACTAGTAACATAGAGAGTAGTTAAATTTCTTCCTCTATTGCTGACTACTTAATCCTTTAAGAAGGATAGTTTAAAAAGCTTTCTTTAAGTATAATAAATTCCAGATTTTATAAAATTCCCAGAAGCTTTTTAAAAATGAAAACAGACTTTTAAAAGCTTTACGTTGTCTCCCTTCCCCCACCCCTGCAGGAAGCTCTGACAATATTTAAGTATATTAATCATATGTGGAGTACAAGAACTATGATTACAATGCAACAATGTTGAAAAATTGTACAGAGAAAGAAACCCATTACTCTCTTCATTCAATTTACAAGCTAATCAGACACAAAGCTAAGTTGACATGAAACAAAGAGTGAAAGGGATTTTTCTCTGTGTGTGTTGCGGGATGATCTATGCCAAAGAGAAAAAACTAGAGTAAGTAATTAAAGTGAAATAAAATGGAGCAGTATCATTTTTTCTATTTTTTATTTTATTGCATTGGCAAATGTAGCACACATAAAAAATATTATATATAATTATAAGTACAACTGAAACAACAATAATAATAATAACCTGCATAACTACCACTAGAATTAAAAAATAGAATTTTGCCAGTACCAGAGAAGCCTCTATGGCCCTCTGTAATAGAACTGGATCACTTTCCAATATACTCTTGAATATCTTGTTAATCATTCCCTTGCTTCTCTATAATGTTATGATGTATGCAGGTTTCCTTAAAAATCTGTTGTTTGCCTGTATTTTTATTTTCCAATTTCAATGAATGGGATTATTCCGCACACTTTTTTGGACTTATTTTACTCTGTTACATTTTCTGAGATTCATCCAGCTGACACATTTAGTTGTAGTTCATTCTTTTCACTGTTGAATGTTAATCCAGTGTGTCATTATATAGCAATTCATTTATATATTGAATTAATGCTGAACATTTTGGTTGTTGCTGGCTTTGGGAGCATTGTCAGTCTTTCGTTATTATGAATACTGCTGTAGGTTTTTGTACACGACTCTGGATCCCGTATTCAGTGATTCAGTCTTACACTTTCATGTATGTACCTAAGAGTGAAATTGTTGGCCCATAAGGTATACATATCTTCATTTTTACTTGGTGTTATCAATTTTCCAAAGAGATTACAGTCAGTTTGAACTCTCTGATCTTTCTTACATTGCTGATGGGAATATAAAATGGTATAGCAACTCACAAAAAAGTGTACGGCACTTTCTTACAAATCTAACATGCATTTATCATATGAATCAGCAATCACACTCCTGGACATTTATCACAGAGAAATGAGAACTTATGTTGACGCAATACACACATAAATACCAATACATGAATGTTCAAAGCAACTTTATTTATAGTAGAAAAATTATACAATAGCCCAGATGTCCTTCCTTTGGTGAATGTATGGACAAACCCTGATATATTCCATACTTGGAATCCACACATTCCATACGTGGAATACCACACACCACTAAAAAAGGAAGAACTATTGAATACATCTAACAACCTGAATGGACCTCAAAAAATTATTCTTAGTGAAATAAAAGTCAATCTCAAAATGTTTTACACTGTACTATCTCCTTATATAACATTCTTGAATGGAAAATATATAAAAATGGAGAATATACTAGTGATTGCCAGGGGACAGGTAGAGTGTGTATGTGTGTCTAGTGGGGCTGTGGATACAAATAGAAAGAGATAGCATGCTGGAGTTGTTATGTGGTGATGGGGCATTTGGTACCTTGATTTGGGTGGTGGTTACATAAATCTACACGTGACAAAATTGTAAAGAATTTTATATTCCCACAAATTAATGTAAATTTTAAAATGGTGAAAAGACTTTATTCTGGTTAGCAGTGATGTGCCATTTTCTGGTTTTGATGTTATACTACAGCTGCGTAAGATGTCACTACTGGGGAAAGGTGGGTCAAGAGTATATGAAAATCTGTACTGTTTGTGCAACTTTCTTTGAGTCTATGCTTCAAAATAAAAAGGTTTTTATGCCTATTATAGTTATCTAAAATAATAAAAAGATTTTATTCTGGCATGACTTTTAATTATGAGTGTGCATGAGTGCATGTGTGTGTGTATGTGTGTGTGTGTGTATCTCAGGGAAAGTGATCAACATATACTATTTACCAAATCTTCTTGTCCCTTGTTAGCCTATATAGACTTTGATAGTGTGTGCATTCCTTTGAGTACAGTTATTTATGTACACTTAATCCAAAAATTTCTCTACCAGAAATATATGAAAACTACCATCCATTTATTTGTATTCAAAAATTAAGACAGCCACATTAATCTAAATTATGCTTTGTTCATTGAACTCACTCTTGAAAACTTCCAACTCACGAAATATTCTGATTTCAAAAAAAAATAAAACTAAATATTCTTAAGTACTGCAGGAGGTGTTGTGACTACAGTCAGGTATTCTGGACCACTCACAAGATTCTTTCCTCACTTGTCTTTTGATTTTTACAGTATATTTGCAAAGAAACAAAGCTTTTTATGCACTTAGAATATCTGTCTTGGGAGTATATTTGAGGAGAAATTATAGTCACACACTCCAACGTATACATGTTGCAGGTATGAGCTTTTTTTCCTGAGAACAGAAGTAAGAGGAATGAGAACAGGACAAGAGGCTCCACAAGAAGGTAAAGAAGAGAAAAGTGGTGGAGACAGATGGTGCTGACGGAGGCTTTTTTGATGGAAGCTGGAGTGCTGCTTCCATCTCCCTGTGGCTAGACCAGGTTGTACAGATTTGTGGTTTAATAAGTTGTTTGAAGTGTGAGACCACTCAGATAAGTGCTCAGGAGCCAAATCCTCAAAGGGGCCTTAAAATCACTAAAATGTAAACAAAGAGAGATTATGCTTACCAGATCCTTTTTAGGTAGAAGAATTGTATGGGGTTGGAAAATTCTTTGATAGTTTATTAAAGTATATAAAGAATGGGGAAGGCACCAAGTATCGATAGAGCATCATTAAACTGCCTTTTTAGAAATGGACCCTGTTAACTACAGGATTATTTGCTTTGCCAAGTAGAGTGTGAGACTAGGAGAGAATTGTTTGAGAAAATAGGAAGAGACTGATCGCACCCTCCAATGAACCGCCTTCCCTCCTTTTCTGCCCCAAAGAAGTCAACTCTCTTGTACATGAATGTAGAGTATAATAAACACTGAAAGCATATTGGTTTGAAGGAGTGTCATTTACTAGCTTGCCTGGGGCATCTACATGCCCCTCTCTAGCCCTGGTGATATATACACATTATATATGTGTGCACAAACGTACTCACAAACATACACAATTATACAGAACGTAGTTCTTACAACTGAAGAGAATACTGCTGACAGTGCAATAACTCTCCTGAAAACGGTGCTTTGGGATTTCATGCCCTCATTCTCATTTGGCCTTCCTCCTCCAGATCCAACTGTATTCCTGAGTGCTGGCACAGAAATACACCACATGTATATACAAAACATTTATATCAGCCTAGAATTTGGTATTCTTCTTTATCAGGCTGGAAACATGCCACATGGCAAACAGACTCAGTGCTTATACAACAGAATTCTTTCCGACCTTCCCTCTTCCCTTAGTGTAAGATTACATTCATTTATTTGCTTTTAAAAACCCACACAACTCTGTCCACTATAAGTTGGCAAGACATTCCTACCATGCAGAGCACAGATAAGTAAGTTTCAGGCCAATTGTTGATGGCTAAATCCATTTTTGCATTACAGAAAAGAGAATCCATATTTCTTTTTTCTTTACAGAAAACCATACATACTTGCGAATGGTAATAATGCAGTCTTTTATTGAAGACTGTCATGAATAGACATTCAAAAAATATTTCTATTCTCAGTGCCTGGGGTTTTTACTTTTTCCTTTGACTTGGCTGCAATTTTTTCTTGAAATTATATACATATATGTATATATGTGCATAATATTTATATTAGTATGTATAATATTTATATTGAAGATTATTGTGTATAAACATTCAAGAAATATTTCTATTCTCACTGTTTGGTACTTTTTATTATTCCTTTCACTCGGTTGCAATTTTTTCTTAAAATTATATATATATATATATGCATAATTATTTATATTAACATATCCAGTATGTTAATATAAACTAACCAGAATCAATCTTAAAATAAAGAGATGACATACATTTACTAATTTTGGAGTTAGAGAAGCTGAGAGTGAAATTTGTTTCCTATTTCTCTATTACCTTGAAAATACTCTTAAAAATGCATTTATTTTCTTTTGGCGGTTAAAGTTTAAATTACTACTCTAAAAAGTCTCTGAGGGCATACCTAGATATTACTAGCCATTCATTTGTCTATTCGTTTCACATGCTGAACACTTTCCTAAATTCTGAGGAGAAATACAGACATGGTCCTCACGAAATATATGATCCAGTAAATAAAAAAGTCAATAAAAGAAGATGTGGCACATATATACAATGGAATATTACTCATAAAAAGAAATGAAATTGAACTATTTGTAGTGAGGTGAATAGACCTGGAGTCTGTCATACAGAGTGAAGTAAGTCAGAAAGAGAAAAACAAATACCGTATGCTAACACATATATATGGAATCTAAAAAAAAAAAAAAAATTGTCATGAAGAACCTAGGGGCAAGACAGGAATAAAGACGCAGACCTACTAGAGAACGGACTTGAGGACGGGGGAGGGGGAAGGGTAAGCTGGGACAAAGTGAGAGAGTGGCATGGACATATATACACTACCAAACGTAAAATAGATAGCTAGTGGGAAGCAGCCGCATAGCACAGGGAGATCAGCTCGGTGCTTTGTGACCACCTAGAGGGGTGGGATAGGGAGGGTGGGAGGGAGACGCAAGAGGGAGGGGTTATGGGGATGTATGTATACGTGTAGCTGATTCACTTTGCTATACGGCAGAAACTGACACAACACTGTAGAGCAATCACACTCCAATAAAGACGTTAAAAAAAAAGTCAATAAGTAGACAGACACAAATATATTTGTAATTATAGTTATAATAACCTCTATGATCGAAAAGCATAAGCAATTTGGTTCAACTTTGTAATAGTTATCCTTTCTCTTATTTCAAACTCTCCACATTCTCTTACAATTAAAACTTAGCTTCTTAGTTATGTTTGTCTATCGGGAAATACCATGTTTCTTTATATATTAAAAATCCAGCCCTCTTGATAGTTTTATTATGGATTATAAAATCATAAATTGATGTCTTATGTTTATGAAAAAGTGGGAAATTTTAGCATATTGCATATACTTGTAAGTGTAATAGACTTTTGTCCACTGAGGGGATTTAAGCCCCATTTCTTATACTGTTTTTTCTCCCAATGTGATCTAGAATAAGGTAGTAGTAAAGAATCAAATGTACTTGCTTATAAATTCTGGAAGTAGATACATTTAAAAAAAACAACTAAACTGCCATTAATATAGGATATTATTTATTAGTCTTTATAAATAAATCCAGTAACATATCACACAAATGTTTGAGCTTCATAAATATGCAGTCGTATATTTCCAGTTCAATATAATGCAAGCCGCAGTTCCATTACTCACTACTAAATTTTCTCAGTGCAAGCAAATTAATCTCTAAAGATCATAAGAATTATATATAGCCTGTAGATATCAAATGGTACCTCTGCAAATTTGGGCTTATTTAGATTTTGTTGCTACGTGTAATAAAATAATTAAAATGTCACTGCTTTATTTCTAAATCCTTCTGTCTAAGGCATGTGTATATTATTTTGACAAATTCAACTTAAAAATTAGCCGAATTTTAGGAATGATTTTCCAGTAATGGTGCCAAAACTGTAACACCAGTGTTCCAAGGAATATGCCATGCTGGATTCCTTTGGCAAATGTTGCCACAAAACTTGGATTGAATCTAATACATTTACTTAAGTGGAACCCTATGTCTGTATTTCCATTAAATAGATACTTAAAAAATACAAATATGACATAATTGAATAATGTACATCCCTTTTCAACACTGAATAAAAATTATCAATTACTTGACAGCTGCTTTTAATGTCTTAGTAGTGTTAGTTTATACACTTTCGCTTACAGCTGAGCGATGTGTAAAGAAACTGAGGTCTAGAGATATTAAGAAACTGACCCACATCTACTTAGTAGCTAACTAGTTGTATAGTCAGAAGCATCATCACATGCTCCTGGATCCTAGCTTACTATCATTCTCTGAACTACGCTACACAATAACTATTAGGAGTATTTATTAGGAATAATCACTCTCAAGAATTATACTTTTCATGGTCCACAACACTTTCCTTCCTTCTTCTTATTCCAAGCACAAATATCACACATATGATACAGGAAAATGACAAGTTACTCTGATTTTAAAAATAATTTTATATTTTCTTACAGAAGGTTGCAGATTTGTTTTTCCTTAAAGAAAATTATTCCATTTGTGGTTTCTTCCAAAAGGGACTGGATGCAATTGTTTTCTTGCTGCCAAAGTGGCCCATCAAAACATTTCTGTTCCAAATGGAACAAATTATATATTCAAAAATTCAAGTAAAAGTCTCATATAAAGGTTAATTATTTTTGTGCCATCCCTTGTGGAAGGAAGAGTTATTTCGCTTAGAACACATACTTAATATTCTATGAATAATTTAGATATGTAAGTCCTGCAGGGATTGGAAAGCTAACTTATTTGTTCATTTTTTAAGTTTAAAATATTCTAAGTGTTCCAAAAAAATTAGAATTCGTTTTGTTCTTTGTAGTAATTGAGTTTGAGATCTGGAGTTTATTTACTCTCTAAAAAGAAGTATGTTTACTGTTGATTTAGTATGGAATTTTTTTTTACATTATGAGCATATTTAAGTTTATATTTTCTAGATATCAATTTGATTAATAGTAAACTCTTAAAATGTCTCTGAATGACAAATGACAGTTTTTTAAACATCTGAAAAAAAATAAAGAGAATCTTTACAGGAAACTTGTCTCAAATACACTGTGGATCTTCTATTTAATGGAGAAGTCATTAAAAAATATAGCAAAAGGACATCAGAAAGAAAAAGGAAATATTTTCTGTGTAAAGCCCAAAAGAATATTTATTATCCTAAGATACTTTAGTTGCTTTTCCAAGGTCAGAAGTATGATTACAAGAGTATTCATGTGGGTTTCTCAGATTTTAGTGTTAGAGCATTCTTACATTTTTTTGTTGATTGTTGCCGTGTAACTAATTAACCTTGAAAAAATAAGTACCTTATCACCTAAATTTTTTTATTAATTTATACCTCATTATTTATTAAATTATATAGTTATACATTTGTTAAATTATGTAGTTTTTCTCTGCCAACTGAATGCTAATCACTTTTAAATTGTGTTATTTTTTTATCTGTTTTCAGCACTTATGAGCATGACAAGTACAAAATGGATATTCCATTCACTAATTACTTGGGGTTTTTTATTTTACATCTTTTTAAAGACTTTATTTTTTTAGAGATGTTTTAGGTTTACAACAGAATTGAGAAGAAGGCAGAGATACTTCCCATATACTCTTTGTCTCCACACACGCAGAGCCTCCCCACTTACCGAAATCACTCACCAGAATGGTACATTTTTTACTAAGGATGAAACTCTATTGACGCATCATAATCACCCAAAGTCCATAATTTACTTAAGGGTTCACTTTTGGTGTTGTACATTGTATGGGTTTGGACATATGTATGACATTTATCCCTCATTATATCATACAGAGTATTTTCACGGCCCTTAAATTTCTCTGTGCTCTACCTATTCCTCTCCCTAACTCCTCCCATCTTTAGCAACCACTAGTCTTTCTATTGTCCCCATTGTTTTGCCTTTCCCAGAATGTCATATAATTGAAATCACAGAGTATGTAGGCTTCTCAGATTAGCTTCTTTCACTTAGTATTTTAATATGCATTTAAAGTTACTTCATGCTTTCTGGACTTCCCTGGAGGTCCAGTGGTTAAGACTCCATGCTCCCACTGCCGGAGGCACGGGTTTGATCCCTGGTTGGGGAACTAGGATAGCATATGCCGCACTGCATGGCCCCCCCAAAAACAAAAAAAAATTCCTTCATGCTTTTGTGGCTTGATAGCTCATTTCCTTTTAGTGCTAAATAGTATTCCATTATCTGCATACACCATGGTTTATTTATCCATTCCCCTACTAAAGGACATTCTTGTTATTTCCAAATTTCAGCAATTATGGATAAAGCCATTATAAAATCCATATTCAGGGTTTTGTGTGGGCGTAAGTTTTCAACTCCTTCCAGTAAACACCAAGAAGTATGATCACTAGATCTTATGGTAAGAGTACGTTTAGTTTTGTATGAAACAATCAAACTGTCTTCTAAAGTGGCCATACCATCTTGCATTCCCATCAGCAATGTATGAAGTTTCCTCTTGCTCCACGTCCTTGTGAAAAATTGCTATTGTCAATGCTCAATTCTGGCCATTCTAATAGGTGTGTAGTGGTATCTCATTATTGTTTTAATTTACATTTCCCTTATAACATATGATGTGGAACATCTTTTCACATGCTTATCTGCCATCTATATATCTTCTTTGGTCAGGTGTCTTTTAAGGACTTTGGCCCATTTTTTAATCAGGTTGTTTGTTTTCTTAATGTTGAGTTTTAATAGTTCTTTGCAAAGTTTGGATAACAGTCCTTTATCACCTGTGTCTTTTACAAATATTTTCTTCCAGTCTGTGGCTTGTCTTCTAGTTCTCTTGATATTGTTTTTCAGGGAGAAGTTTTTAATTGTAAAGAACTCCAGCTTATCAATTCTTTCTTTCATGGATCATGTCTTTGATGTTGTATCTAAAATGGTTCCACCATGGGTTTTCTCCTACACTATCTTCTAGGATGTTTATAATTTTACATTTAGGTCTATGATATATTTTGTGTTGATTTTTGTGGAGTGTGCAAGGTCTGTGTCTAGACTCATTTATTTGCATGTGGATGTAGATGTGCTAGCACCATACGTTGAAGAGAGTATATGTACTCCATTGTACTAGCTTTTCACCTTTGTCAAAGATCTGTTGACTACATTTATAGGAATCTATTTCTGGGTTCTTTATTCTGTTCCTTTGATCAACTTGTCTCTTCTTTTGCCAGTACCACACTGTCTTGATTACTGTAGCTTTATGGTAAATCTTGAAGTTGAATAGTGCTGGCCCTCTATCTTTGTTCTTTTCCTATAATACTGTGTTGGTTATTCTAGGTCTTATGCCTTTCCCTGTAAATTTTAGAATCAATTTATTGATATCCATAAAGTAACCTGCTGGGATTTAGATTGGGATGGCCTTGAATCTACAGATTAATTTGGTGAGAATTGACATCCTGATAATATTGAGTCTTCTTATCTTAGAACATGGAACACTTTTCCCATCTATTTAGTTCTTCTTTGATTTCATTCATCAGAGTTTTATACTGTCCCTAGTGTAGATTCTGTACCTATTTTGTTAGATTTATACCTAAATATGTTATTTATTTCAATAAGCGGTATTATGTTTTTAATTTCAACATCCACTTATTCCTAGTTGGTATGTAGGAAAACAATTGACTTTTGTATATTAACCTTGTATCCTGCAATCTTGCTATAATCATTTATTGGTTCCAGGAGGTTTTATTGATTTTTTTTGGATTTTCCATATAGACATTCATGTCATTTGTGAACAGTTTTATGCCTTTCTTTCCAATCTGTATGCCTTTTATTTGTTGTTTTAGCAAGGAATTGCAGTATCATGTTGAAAAGGAGTGGCAAGAGGGGACATCCTTGGCTTGTTTCTAATGTTAGTGGGAAAGCTTTGAATCTATCACCATTAAATATGATGTTAGCTGTAAGTTTTTTGTACATAGTCTTTACCAAGTTGAAAATGTTTCCATCTATTCCTAGTTTCCTGAGAGTTTTTAGCATGAATAGGTGTTGGATTTTGTCAAATACTTTTTTGTATATATTGATATTATCATGTGATTTTCTTTTTTATTCTGCTGATAGAAAGGATTACATTAACTTTCAGATGTTGGACACATCAAGGGATTTGTCTCTAAAGCTTGAATATTCTAAAATTTTGGGTACACCAGAACAAAGAGAAGATCAATACGAAAGCAACATTCTGCACGGATCTTTCAGAATGCCTTTGTAGTGATACAAGTTAGAAGATTATATAGGGGTTACAGTAGAGAATTCAGAACAGTACCGTGAAAGACTGATAATTCTGAAAACTGAAAAAGGCATAGTACTTGAAATCAACTCCAAAAGAGGCCTAAAGTACTAAACTTATAGTTATGTGTTTTCGAGTACGGAATTTGAGTGAGGGGAAACAGAGGGTGAAGGCACCGTCAGCAGCATATTGTAAGTATATACTTTTGTTGAACAAATAAAAGCAAATAAGAAGTGTCAGGAAAAAATTCAGTAAAAGAGAAAATAGTTCAGAAAAACTGTACCATAGTAGAACTACTGTAATACCATATTGCTTGAAATTTAGGGAGAAATTGCTGTAGGAGCAGAAAGACTACAAGGTTTAAATAAATGATAGTAGAAAGTGGAGACGGTGTTCTCATTTCAGAGTTTTCAGATGTCAGAAGTCTAATTAGAAGTGTGAATTAGGGACTGATGTTTATAATTCATGCCAAAGCTACAAAAGAGAACAATGGTTAGGTGTTAGCAGTCAGAGAGTGCAGAGAAGGTCAAGGTGAAGACAGACTGTATGACACTTGATAGATAACAACAGTTTTGATGACTTTACTGACTAGATAAGACCACCTGGAGACTTCCGGTTTCAGCTTCATCATGTAAAGTTCTTGGAAGTTGTCACTCCCATTCTTTCAGCAAGAAAAATTTGGACAAACTGAAAATCAATAACTTATCTTGAACCTATCAGAGAACTGAGGTTTAAGAACAAACTAACACCTAAAAATCTGGTAAGACAGACACATCCAGATACAGCACCCTAGATTTACCTTACGTGGAACAAAGCCATGGGAACCATAACTGATAAGAAGATTTCAATGGTAATCTTGAAGAATTAATGGAGGCTGAGTATGAGCAGCAAGAAAATGAGAAACTCCTGGGGTCACAGTCTTAGGGGGACAGAGCCAATGCATATGTTTATCTTTCCCTCCAGAAACACCACCAGGTTCTCATGGTGAGGGTCTCTGAAGAATTTCCTCATGTGGAGACATGGGGATGGAGATGCCAAGAGCATTGGGAAATATACCCAGAGCCTTCTCCAGAAAGAGATCTACTCTTCAGGGGAAAGGACGTGGCCATAGCATAATTCTGAATTCTTATTCCAATCAGGGAAAGGTAATTCCTTTCCATTCCAGTTCCCTCTACCTCTTGTGTCTCACCTAAAAGAAACACACACACACACACATACCTGCTGCATCAGGGAAATGAATAGTGAGCAAGGGGGGGAATTGGTGACACAGTCCTGAGACACAGACAATAAAGGCTGAAGTTTAATCATAAGATTATAGAACAGTCACCTTTCCCCACATATTACCATGAAGGCTCCAGTATAATAACAGTAGATTATTCTGTAAAGAGCTGTAAGACACAGACTCATTCTGAAGAAGCATACTTAGGGAAGCCTAAGGTCAAGAGATGAGAAAAAAATAAGGATACTAGAAAAATTAGAAGTTGATAGTACCTACAGCTACAGCAAACAGTGGACATATCCCAGCTCCTAGCCTGATTAACATAAATCATCACATTAAGAGCCTGTTTACCTCAAGCCCTATTACCTGACAAATCATGTCCCAGCTTTCAACAGATATAAACAAAATACAACAATAGCCAAGAAAAAACACAGTCTGAGGAAAAGCAATCACAAGAACCAGACTCACATGTGACACAGATGTTGGATTAATCAGAGAATTTAAACTAACTGTGATTAATATATTATGGATTCTAAGGGGATGAATAGACACAATGAAATTACATAAGGGTAATGTAAGCAGAAAGATGGAAACTATGAAAAAATCAAAAGGAATTTCTAGAAGTGAAAAAACACAATAACAGAAAGGAAGAATGTCTTTGATGGGCTCATCAGTAAATGTAACACAGCTGAATTCAGTGACCATAAAGAAATATCAATAGAAACTTCCCAAACTAAAATGCAAGGAGAAAAAAAGTATGAGAAAACAAAACAAAAACTGAATGTAACATTGGAGATCTGTGGGAAAATCTCAAAAGTTGTAACATGTGTGTAATTGGAGTACCATAAGGAGAAGAGAGAACAAAACAAAACAAAAGAAATAATGGCCAAGAATTTTCCAAAATTATTACAGATACAAAAGCACAGATCCGCAAACCAGCTTGAAGAACATGAAGCAGGATAAATATAAAAAAAGAAACACAAACTTCACATGTAATATTTAAAATAAAAAAAAGCAAAGACAAAGAAAATCTTGAAAGAATCCAGAAGAATAAAAACACTTTATCTACAGAGGAACAGTGACAGGAATTACATTGGGATATTATCAGAAGTCATGAAATCAAGAAGAAAGTGGAGTGAAATATTTTAAGTTTTGAGAGAGCTTTGCCTAGAATTCTATATTCGTAGAAATGCTCCTTCAAAATTGAAAGAGAAATGAAGACTTTCTCAGTCAAATTAAAACTGAAGGAATTCATTTCCAGCAGACCTGCACCTGCACACACACACACAAAAAAATTTTTTTTAAATTAAAAGAAATTCTTCAGGCAAAAGCAAAACAATGTGGGCCAGAAACTTGGATCTATACCAAAAAATGTGTTGGTGAAGGGAAAAAATGAAGATTAAATCCTTTTTTTTTCATATTATTAATTGATCTAAAACATAACTGTTCAAAGCAATAATTTTAACAAATGTATTGGGTGGTTATAGCATATGGTAAGTGAAATGAATGACACCAATGTCACAGGAGATGGGAGGAAGGAATTGAGAATACTCTCTTATTTGGTACCTGTACTACACATGAAATGGTATAAGGTTATTTGAAGTTTAACCAAGATTAGTTTAAAATGTACATGATATGGTAAGCTCTAGGGCACCTACTACAAAAAATTTTTAAAGAAGTATAATTGATACACTAAGAGGGGAGATAGAATGAAATCATATAAAATATTCAAAACTAGAGAAGGCAGAAAAGAGGGGAAAAGGAAACAGAGAGAAATGGAATGAACAGGAACAGTTTCAAACATGGTAAATATTAATTCAACTATATCAATGATTACCCTAAATGTGAATGATCTAAATTACACCAATTAAAACATACAGATTGTCAGATAAGAAAAACAGTGCCCAACCCTATTGTATTCAAGAAATTAATTTTAAATATAAAGACAAGGATAGGTTAAAAGGTAAGGTTCAGAAAAAATATAATTCAGAACAAGAAAGATTATGAGCTATGAAGAGGAATCTTGCATAATAATAAAGTGGTGAATTTTTCAAGACACAACAAATCTGAACATGTAGGCACCTAAAAAAGAGTGACAAAATAGTTGGTGCAAAAATTGATAGACAAACCCACATCATCTTAGAATCTAAAAGCCCAGACCAGTAAATGATACACAAAGATGCACAACATGCTGAGAAATAGCTGACTTGAAAGACTGAAAACTTTAGGCCATAAGCTTCAAAAAATTAATAAAACAAAAGTTTAATAGAAGTTAAAAGGAAAAGATAATCTGGCACATTTGTATGAATGCTGTTCTCTGAAACCATTATTTAATTTTGATCTCTCAACCTAGGAATCCTCACAATGAAACAGATCTAAAAAATAGTAACAAAGAATTGTTAATTTTCCCACATCATGTTGCATAATTTAAAAAATGCAAAATAAGTATCATTTGTTCTGAATAATTCTAGAGATAAGTTTAATAAATTAACAAAACCACCCAAGTTGTATTTTTAAAATATAATTTAAATGCCTTTTGTTTTTAGTAATATGGTAATTTAAAAAAATTATTTAGTTTATTTATTTTTACTTTTGGCTGTGTTGTGTCTTCGTTGCTGCACACGGGCTTTCTCTATTTGTGGCGAGTAGGGGCTACTCTTCATTGTGGTGCGTGGGCTTCTCATTGCAGTGGCTTCTCTTATTGCAGAGCACGGGCTCTAGGTGTGAGCGCTCAGTAGTTGTGGCTTGCCAATGCAGTAGTTGTGGCTCACGGGCACTGGAGCTCAGGCTCAGTAGTTGTGGCGCAGGGGCTTAGATGCTCCGAAGAATGTGGGATCTTCCTGGACCAGGGTTCGAACCCGTGTCCCCTGCATTGGCAGGCAGATTCTTAACCACTGCACCACCAGGGAAGCCCCAATATGGTAATTTTGTTGCATTTAGATTAGCATCTGGTCAATATGTTAGAGTCAGTCATAGGTAATGTCAAAACTATGTCAGTAAATAATCTCTTCTTCCTATGCTAAATGTTATGGCCAACTGTAACCAAGGTAATAGGCTAAGTCAATTTTCCAATAATTATAAGAAGAAAATTTATACACACACACAGGCACAAGGCTATGTGTGTGTATATTTACCTTGTGCATATTATGAGCTAAACCTAAACAAGGACCTGCTTACATCTAAACATGAAGAGCAAAATGAAGGTGGAGCAATATCAGAGAAAAAAATGACTGAAATTTTTAAGAACTGATTAAAAACCTCACAAATTTATAGATAAAGAAAGTATAACATATACCAACCGGTATAAGTAAAGTGGCATCCACCGACATAGTGTAATTAAGCAGTAGGTAACCAAAGATATTGGGAGGACCTTGCTATCTGGCCAGGAAAAAATAGAGATCACCTACAGAGAAACTGTAAAAGACTGACAGTCACTTCTCAAAACAATAATGAAAGTAAAAAATAAGTGGAATAATACCTTCAAAAGTTTCAGAAAAATTAATTATTAACAAACTAGAATTATATTCCCAGCTGAACTACCAAGAATGAGAGAACAATAAAAACCATTTAAGAGGAAAAAGAAGTTTAGCACTTCAAGTCTGTCATGAAAGAAATTCCCAAAAGATACACTGCAGGATGAAGGAAAATAACTTTACCACAAAAATAGTATGCATTGGGCTTCCCTGGTGGTGCAGTGGTTGAGAGTCCGCCTGCCGATGCAGGGGACACGGGTTCGTGCCCTGGTCCGGGAAGATCCCACATGCCGCGGAGCGGCTGGGCTCGTGAGCCGTGGCCACTGAGCCTGCGCGTCTGGAGCCTGTGCTCCGCAATGGAAGAGGCCACAACAGTGAGAGGCCCATGTACCGCAAAAAAAAAAAAAAAAAAAAATAGTATGCATTGAAACATGAAATGCTGAGCAAAGTAATTATTAAACAAGTGGAGAAAATTCTAAAAATAATGTCTGTAAAAAAAAAAAGTGTCTGTATAAAACAGTAAGCTATGATGAAACAAGAATAATATTTGTAATAATAATGTATTAATTTGGTTTTACTTTAGTAAAAAGGCCATAAGTAGACCACTGTACAATATTATCATTAAAGGGATCAAAGTATAATTTCCTAAAGTCCTGAAGTTTCCTCTTTGGAACTAAGGCTCTAATTAACTTAACATTATTGATTAATATACAAACTAACGAAGCACAAACTTTAAACTTTGAAATTACATTTGTAATTCTCAAATCAGCATATGTAGTAAATAAAGCTAAAAATGACAAAAACACTAATCACCTCATAAAATAAGAAAAAACATAATGAAAGAGCATTAAAATATGGAAGATATAAAAAGCACAATAACTACAAATGTAAAAAGAAAAAAATATGTCAGTGTAAAGACAGAGGTTATCAGGATGGGTTGTAAAAGGCATAAAGAAAATAAGCAAACAAGCAAAAAAAAAAAAATCAACATTCTGCTGTGTTTCTTTTAAGAGAATACATCCATAAATAGCAAGGAAAAAGTTGAAAGTAAGAAAAAGAAAAAAAAAAAAAGAACACCAGAAAATAGTAGCCAAAAGAAACTATAGTAGCTATATATTACTTTCAGGCAAAATAGATTTTAGAACACAATATAGCTTTATTATAAATAGCTCCATATAATAATTTTTAATGTTGAATTCACCAGAGAGACATGACACTTAACTTGTATTCACCTAATAAAACATTTAAAGCAAAACTTATAAGACTACAGGAAAAACAGACAAATCTGCTGTTATAATGGGATATTTCAACACACATTTCTCTGTTATGAATAGGGGAAGTAAAGATAAGAGACTAGTAAATAAATGGAAAATTTGAAGAGAGCCCTTGCTTGGCTCCCATTTTCATTCAGAATGAAAACACATCTTTGTAACGGCCCAGACCATGGTTGAAATCACACCTTTACATCTTTCCTGACCTCATTTCATATGACCAGCCCCCCTCATTCAGGTTGTTCCAGTTACTGGCCTCTTCACTCTGAAAATGCAAGGCATGCTACCACACCAGCTGCTTCCTCTTTGAAAAATGACCTTCCTGGAGATTACTTCCTTTCGTTGCCTAGACATCACCTTCTCAATGACCACACTGTTTAAAATGCAATGCACATCCGATGATGGACACTTAGGTTGTTTCCATCTCCGGGCTATTGTAAATAGAGCTGCAATGATTCATTTTGTTGTAAAGCAGAAACTAACACACCACTGTAAAGCAATTATACTCCAATAAAGATGTTTAATAAATAAATTAATTAATTAAAGGACCGATGAGAAAAGACAGAAAAAAAAAAATGCAATGCACAACCCTCCCGACTCTCTTACTCCAGCTATTCCTTACCCTGGCTTTTTATTTGTTGCTTTTTTTTTTCTTTTCATTACACCTATCTTCTTCTACTGTATTAGTTAAAGTTCCTTTTTTTTTTTTTTGCCATTTACTATTAATGTTCTGCTTCCCCACCCACTGCTTGAATGCAAACTGTATAAAGGAAGTAATCAGAATTTCCTTCAGGAATATGTACCAAGCACTTAGAACAATGTGTGGCACATAAAAATATATTCAATAAATATTTGTTGATTGAATGAAAAGACCAGGAATTGGGCTGTGATGGGCAAGGCTGAGCCAAGTAGAGAGGGTGGAAAGATCAAGGCAAAAATTTTCCCACAGGAATTCAATTTTGAGAAATTACAAGCAGGAAAAAGTGTTGGAAATCGGCTAGTAAAGCTGATATGTGTGTGTATGTGTGTGTGTGTGTGTGTGTGTTTATATATATATATATATATATATATATATTATATATATATATCTCCAGTGTCAGACACGATGTGTTGTCATCTGATACCTGAGGACTTCTAGGTGAAGCTAACTCAGTTTTGAATGCACACTCCAGGCCGTATAGAGATGAACACATCAAAGTGCCACATTGCTAGGAACTTACGACCTAGTGTGAGACAAATCATTACCAGAAAAAATATTTATGTAAATCAAAACAAGTAGTCATGTATCTAACTTTATTGATTAAAATGTATTTTTTCTTAATAAAAGTATAACGTTATATTGGAAAACAAGAGCATACCAAGTGTTTTAAAGCACGTAGGTGTATATCTATCTCAAACTTAGAAAAACACTATTCAGTTTCTAGAAGTATAAAAGGATTCAAATATTTCTTTTGAGAGGAAATAATCTGCTAAAACATGGGACTCCAAACTAGAATTTACCAATTAGTTATTTTGTGACGCTGATAATTCCTTGGTATCCAACTCTAATTTTTATTGAAGTATCTATAAGCTTCTTTACTTATTTTTACTCTTTAATCTCATATATTTCTTCTTTTTCCAAAAGCCATGTTTTGTAGGCCTACCTATTCTTTCAAAAGCATGTCAATAGTTAGATCTCCTCCACCACACACCCGGAAAATGGGAAG
Source organism: Phocoena phocoena (assembly GCF_963924675.1). Classification (NCBI taxonomy): domain Eukaryota; kingdom Metazoa; phylum Chordata; class Mammalia; order Artiodactyla; family Phocoenidae; genus Phocoena; species Phocoena phocoena. The sequence continues at coordinate 28,235,766 of NC_089227.1, read as the reverse complement.
AAATAAATTAATCGCTTAGGATCTGTAGCAGGCAGAGTTAACAGCTTTCTAATGTGGAAACTGTGGTGAGAAGACCAAGTGAAGGAAGTCTGAACAGAGAATGTTTCCACTTTCTTTGGCCACCATACAAGACTTAACACAAGAGAATCTCCAGAGATCCAAGGATGGTGTCTCTACAGAAGATTTCATGATTCTGGTAATTTTGTTCAAGTTCATTTGACAGGCTTGGCTTTAAAACATATTTGTGGAATTAGACAATAATCACAACTGGCCAAATGCCTAGTTTTAAAACACATTTTAAAAAATCTATTTTAGAAAGCTTTTTGCTTTGTCATTAATTTTTACAACTGAAAGTTCTGATATTAGGGAAAATGGTGATTATTATCTCTTTATTAGAACCTACATGAAAATCATATCTTTTTCTTGGGTTTTTACCCCTAATGTGTTGAGACCTTGATTTTATAGCATAGTGTTAATTTCTTCCATTGTAGAAGATGCTACTTTACTAGTTAATCTTAAATTTGTTGTTCTGCTTTCACACACAGAGACATACTCATGGTAGCAACCAGGGAAAACAACATTTACTTTTTTATCTGTAACTTTCATTACATAACATATTTTTAAAAGGTTGCAGTATAGTGAATAAAATAAGGGTATACTATGGTTCATTCTTATTAAAGTATATATTTTAAGTCTAAAAAATACAAATGGTAAATTTTCTACAACATCAGATTGTAATTTCCTCAATATGTGGAAATGTATTTTACATGATTTCTCCAAATCAAAATATCATCAGATATAGGCCCCATTATTGTACGTGCCACTGAAATATCCAAAATTGCTGCCCCGGCATTCATTGTAAAACAGCATGAATTGTAAGGCAAAAGACACATCATGATGTTAAAATGTAACATATGGTCTATCTTCTAAGTGATTTTTAACTATGTGCTAATAGGTTATACATATTTTGATATGATATGTGTACTTTAGATTTTAGTGTTAAAATGGACATATCTGCACTGTTTTATGTGGAAACGATTGCATGAAATCCAGCAAATATTACTAGCAACTGCATATGGTTGTAGGATGCAGACATATTTTAACAGTAATTCTAATTATGAAATGTGTTTCCTCTTCATAGTATAGGGCAGTAAGTTGAGTATATTTTGAATAGAACCATTCTTAAAAGAGATACATACGTGTCATGAAAAGTAATGAAACAACTGTTCTCTGCTAGAGATAAATTTGTTGGGAATTTAGGTATGAAAATTCCTGGAGAAAGTTCTGCTTCCAGTAATGACAGAGGACCTCCTATCAGACCTCTCCACAGATAACAATTATAATTTCTGGGGGATAAATAAATAAATTGACCAATTATCTGGAGGCTATGGAGAATCACTGAAAGCAGGCAGACTATACGGAGAAGGCAGACTATTCTTCTTCACTATTTGGAAGAAATGGCACTGGATTAAGTTCTTTTTTTTTTTTTTAATGGTTTTTACCTGATAGCCGGCCCCAGTCTGTGACATGTGAAGTGGCAAAAACTCAGATGGAAACTTAGAGCCTTACTGGCTTGAAGAACCACAGAAAAGAGTTTGGAGCTATTACAGCCAGTGGAAAGGTAAGAGGAAATACAAGAAAGGAGAGATCCCTGTTTAAAAAGCCTCAAATTCTGCATATGAACTCTGGCTAACAAATGAATTATGCATGCATATGGCAAACTCCAAACAGCCCAGGCAAGGCTAAAAGAATGAAACAGTTTTCTGCTTCTGCCCACCGCAGCAAAGGGTAGTTTTGAGTTTGAGTTTAGCCTGGTTAGCTGTGTACCAACACAAACAAAAAACAATAATCTTTTGAGGAATATAATCAAAACTGAAATCTCCATAATACCCTCATTCACAATGACCAGGCCATAATTGAAAATTTGACCCATATTCAAGAAACCAATTGAGATGACCCAGATGTTAGAATCAGTAGACAAGGACTGGAAAACAGCTCTTATGTTTGTGGAAACAAAGGAAAATATGCTTATAATGAAAAAAATAAGAAATCTCAAAACAGAAAGGGGAACATTTAGAAAGAACCAAATGGAAATTTTAGAGTTGAGAAATATGAGATAATTTACGTAATGTCCTAACACGATCAGTTCTCAAAAAAAAAAAAAAAAAAAAAGAGACAGAACTGTAGCCAAAGAACTGCTAAATATGGGGAAAAAAAGGAAAATCACCTTTAATCTTCATGTTATTCTATGGCAAGAATAAAGGCAAAACGATGTCAAATTTGTGTTTATTAAGTAAAAAACACTAAAAGAATAGACTACGCAATTCACTCTTTTGAATCTTTTTAACCGTCAGTGGAGGTGGACAATTGTTCTTTCACAGTAAATTAAACATTTACTCTTTCCAGTAAGTACATTCAGCTGAGTAAATTCTGATACATTATACTGAAATATTGTTTAAGGATAAATACAGAGCACATGTTGTTATATAACTTTTAGTTTAATACTCAAGTATGAGAGTCACAGAATTTGACACATGGTTACCAGTAAAAGACACAGGGTCCCATACAAGAAAAGTAAACCATCCTCTATCCTTGCTGAGCACTTCTTTCTTTTTAACCTTTAATCTGCCTTTAATCTGCCTTAGCCGCCTCAGAGAGATATAATGGCTGTAATTAAAATCTGTAATTTGCAAGAGGAAGGGGGCATGGATTTTGTTCGAATACCTTCTACCAATTACTTTGATTTTTACCATGCAGATTAGCAAAATCTTGTGTTAGAAAACATCCAAAGAGATTTGAAATTAAATGATAGTTAAAGATCATTTTCTAAAAGAAATTACTGCTTTTGTACAAAGCTCAAAATATACTACTTATCCATTATATTGAATATTTTTTTCACTTTTGTGAACATCTCTTCTAATGATCTGAATTCTAACCTTTATATATAAAACATTTTAATAGAAAGTTGGATAAATGAACTCCAGACTTACCCATCGGTAGTGTGAAAGGTGTCTACACGAAAGATGAAAATAAAAAATGAATTGTGCAGTCTTTCTTTTGACTTAATCTAAGAATTTTAAATTAGATTATTTTCAATGTAGCTGCTATTCAGGACCATGGAGGTGAATTTTCTTCCCCTTACTGCTGACTAGTGAGGTGCTGCAGAACTAAATCTGAACAAATATTTAGAAAAAATATTTTAAAATAATAAGTATTTAATTTATCTATAATTAAAGCATTAACTCAGTTTGATAGAGCTAGTGAAATCATAATGATAAAAATAGATTACTAAGAGCAGAAAATTACTGTTATGTCCATGAACACTTTTAGGTCCATGAACATTTGCTCAGGGAAAAATTGTAATTTCATTGTTGAAATAATATAATCTTCCCCCCAAAACTTGAGTGAAACTTTCCAGGACAGAACCAATTATCTTATTCACCTTGGTCTTCCTCAAACCCACCAATAGATTTAGCATATTAGATGCTGAATATACTAGTTAAATAAAGTGTTCTTACTTAAAATCCTAAATATATCAATTAAAGAAGAAAATAGATTTAGTTTCTAAAAAAATTTTTTTAAAGATTTTTTTGATGTGGACCATTTTTAAAGTCTTCATTGAATTTCTTACAATATTGCTTCTGTTTTATGTTTTGGTTTTTTGGCCACAAGGCATATGGGATCTTAGCTCCCCCACCAGGGATCGAACCCGCACCCTCTGCATTAGAAGGTGAAGTCTTAAACACTGGACTGCCAGGGAAGTCCCTAGTTTCCAAAAGATTTTATCCTTTTGGGTTTATGTATAATGAACAAGTCTTCAACTCTTAACCTGTAGTTAATTTTAAAATAGAGTACACAGAGAGTATGATAATGTAGCATTTTTATCTTAATATCTTATTTCTAAAAGAAGGGTATAAAATATTCACTGCCATGGAACTTGTTTTAATAAGGTATGACTGTTATTTTCAGCCATACACTTATCCCATTATACATGTTTTTGTTGATATACATTTGAAATTTCTATCAAAAACTTTATTACCATTTTCCTTCATAACTTTTGGCACTTTAATAACACCTGAACACAAGTATTGTATTGGAAAAGTAATCATCAAAGTTTATATACCAATTTTGAAAAAAATATATTTGAATTCAATTAATCAAAACTTTAGTTTAAAGCAAATTGCTAACTTTTGGGGCATGGTCTTAAATAGGCTTTAACAATCTTTAAAAGGAAATTCAAAGGAAGGAAAATAGTTTAATGACAGATCATGGAAGTGCTACTGGAGCATTTGATATTCACATTCAATGTTTTCCTTGGCCAAATAATGAAACCCAAAGATCTAAAGGTGTTTTTTTTTCTTTTTAAACAACTTTGGAGAGTGTATCCCCAATGGACAAAATGGGAAAAGAAGAGGATAAAATTAAGTCCAGTAAAAAGAAACCATTATATTTTCAAAAACTTTGATCTTTATATAAGGAAGTAGTTAGAGCATGGAATTATGTAACGCTATTTGTACACAAAATACTTGGAGATGCTTAACTACAGATACTACTCAAGACATTTACAGGGAAATGATACTCTGCACCTACTCCAAATTACTCCAAATAGTCAAAGTTGATGGAAATATTCTCTGCTATTTCAAATTCTGTGATGTGATCCCTCAGAGATTTTTTGTTTAGACACTACAACTAATAAAAATACCACCAATTTAATGACGGCTCCTAAGCAATCTCATTAGTGAGGATTATGAAGGAGATAGAGAGATACTGAGATGTCCTAACCCCCAAATAACCCTTTCTTATAAGTCATGTAATGGCAGGACCTATACATTTGTTTCTTTCTTAATGCAGTTAGTAGTGCTCTTTCTTAAAATTCCAAAGTTTTTCTTACATGCACACAATCATAGGTAATCCAGAAAGGTAAAGTTGACCAAGTACAAAGTAAAACTTAATGTCATGTCTTATGCCTAATCTGTTATTTTCCAGGTAAAGATGGCATGCTCAAAAAATAATTTATTGTATTATCTGGTGATTTTTCATTTTTTCTTAACTATAATGGAGAGGAAATTAATTTCAACAGTAAAAAAATAATGTACTCAGGAAAACATTGTATAAGTTGAAACGGAATTCTGGAATTAGGGAAAAAATTTTTCAAAAGCTCAAAAATAATTTCTAAAAGTTTCTGTATTCTTAAGACTGCGGAAAGCATACCTGATTTCTGGTGGCTTGCAATACTACTTGTGTTGTTTGGTTGTCAGCACTGCAAGTAACAAAACTTGATAGAACTAGCCTTATTTGGCAAAGTGTAATTAAATAACTAAGAAGTCCATAATTCTATAGTTCATCAAATTATTTTTGCGCATCAAGACTATGCTGAATTAAATGAAACTTAATTGTATTGTAAGGGTCATAAGGACTATAAGCCTGTTTATACATGCAGACAGAGTCTCAGCCTCCTAACTCACAATTTTTTAAAAAGAAAAGTGGGAAAAAGGCAAAGAGAGCAAAAGCAAAACAAACCAAAGAAACGAAAAGAAAAGACAGTGCAAAGAAAAGAAATGAAAAGAAAAAAGAAAAGAAAAGAAAAGAAAAGAATCAAAAGGAAAAGGAAAAGGAAAGGCGTACAAATAAATACCTGGCAACATGACAGTCAGCTTCCACCTTCCAAATGAAATAAATCTAATGTGACATATTAAAACAAATTTAGACAGTAGCACATTAAGTTCAAGAATCAGAAATACTATTTAAATAGTATAAAACTTCACTTTTATTATAAGCAAGTAACACTGTCCAAATATTTTTGCATGCCAAACTGAAAAGGAAGATGACTTTTTTCAAGAAGGGCAATTATTGCCAAAGTATGATTTTATTTCTTATGAATACAGACTCCTAAATAATTTTCTTTTGTAACGCCCACTTACCAAATGGTTCTCAGACCTTTTTTAGTAAATATTTTTTGCTGATTATTTCTGATTTCTAAGTGAGTCCTGACCGCAAATTTATCAACATAAATGGTTTTGAACTGATGATTCTAAAACCTGACTTGCTAGCAATGACTTCCTACTCCTCAACCAAACTTAGTCGCTTGAGGGCAAGAACTCTTTATTGTTCATCTTTGTATCACACTGTAATTAGTATGTGGTTAAGCATATAATAGTCTATTACTATTCATTGAGTAATGAAGGAAGGAAAGAAAGAATAAACATGCACGGACAATGTGACCATCTCCCCCAGCCAATGCACACCCAAGCTAGAGTCATGGAGCAAATTCAGGATGAAGTCATTGGAAATGATTGTGATACAAAGCTAATCATGCTACACATTAAATACACCACTGCATGACCAAGAAAATAAAGATCTTTCACTTGGCATTTAACAACCTTCATAATTACCTCTAGTTGAATGATTTCTAATCTTCTCTGGACTTCTCACTCCCTACTTTCAAATTGCTACTAGAGAAATACCTGGGAATTCAAAATCAGTAGGGTGAAAACCAAATCCATTTACAAATCCCTCTACCTGTGAAAAACACTGGGGTTACACTAGGCCAATGTCAAAATAGTAGAATTTTTTAGCGCCCTGTATCAAATCTTTTATACAATTAGCTAATCATATAATTTCTACTTTCTCAACACATTTCTCTCTTCCTTTCTCGGTTCTTTTTTCTCTACCTTATAGTTGTCCCTTTTTCTCCTATTTCTTCACTGATCTCACTTCTTTAGTCTTTCGTGACACCATTTTATTATGATTAAGACTCCAGATTAATTTACTAAATCACATTTAGGTCATGTTATTACACTGAAAAAAAATTGCTACTGAACTAAATACAATTTGCTCAAATTGTCATTCAAAATCAAAGCCCAACTTAGTTTTCAGCCATTAATCCTAATAATTCCCTACATGGATCTAATAGGCCAATCCAACTTGATCATTCTCATTCTGAAACAAGTGGTCATCATGTTCCTTCTCCCTAAAAAGTCACCTTCTTCCGGAGCTTTGAACTTCTGCAATTTCACAAAGCATAGAATCAATGTTACTATCAATGTGAAGCCTTGATATTTCCAAACAGATGTGATCCCCTTTTCTTCTAAATCCCCCAACACTCTTTTGAGATGCTAATCATCATCTGTCTAGTGATGTAGCTCTTTTTGCATTTTCTTACACTCACCTGATATACCTTCTTCGTGTTGGGAATTCTTTTATAGTCCACCTTCTATCTATTATAGGACATTTCTCTGGGCCTTACACAGAGGAGACAAAAGAAGTTGCTGAATAAAATTCAAAGGTCAGAAAGCTAAATACAACTAAGCCACTTAAATCCATATCTAAGAGCCTTTAGTAACTAGAGAAAACCCAGATAACTACTTAGGGAATCCCTCACCCCAGTGTAGTAACTACTCTATGACTCAGAGTAAACATTTGGATGTCTGACTGAAACCATCTTTGCGGTTTGGTGTTCTCTGAAACAAAATGTATTTGAAGGGATGTTATCAGTGAAAGCACAATTTCCATTCTTTTTCCATTCAGGTACTGACCACAGAGAGGAGTCCCAGATGACTCAAGTAGTGGAAACATTTACTCTTGTCAAGCTATTTTTTGTCTAGAAGACTGGTGACCATCCTATCACTCATGCCTGCTGCTGAATCAGGGAAGGGAAGTGAAAGGGAACCACTGGTCCAGTTGGGCAAGTGGCCCAGACAGACACCCACACTTACTGCCAACTATAAGAAGAGGAGAAAGAAGACATGACTTAAGTCACCAAACTAGGTATCTTCGTGGTCAATAAAAACTTAGTACTTAACAAGTTGCATATAAAATGACAATAAGCAATTTACTAATAATACATACATTACAATAAATACCATCTGCCTTATTTTACAAAACCTTATTTTAAATAATATTGAATATATGAAGGGAAAAATCTATGGTAAGCCCAAATTAGGTTCTTATAAAATATATCAAGGATTCTATTGAACTATGTTAAGTAAAACAAACATTGATTATGCTTAATAATGCTAACAGAAACATAAACATTTGGTAGAAATTATTGATACAAATTGTAACATGTAGCACACAATTAACAATTTCCATAAGCTAATTTTATCAACTAGCTTGTTTTATATTTATAAATAGTTTGCAAAGAAACTACATAACGCATATCAAAGTTTTATATCATTTTACGTGAAGATGTTAATAAGGCAGATGTTACTTATATTCTTGCAAATAGACCAAAAAAATCACAGATACACAGAAAGGGCCATTTTTCTTATTACAACATGGACAGTGGTGTGTGAACTGTGAGTCTGGTGTTTATCTTATTCATCATTGAATTCCTGGACTGAGCACAGTGCCTGGAAACTAGGAGATACCTAACAGTTAAATGAAAAGTACATCTACCAGATTTGAATGTGTAACAGTTCTGATGGATTTCTTAGTTGGCTGTAATTATTAGCCCTATAAGACAATTTTCTTCAGTTTTTTTAAATTATAAATTACAAATTAAAACCTAAAATTGTATGGTGTATTCATCCTTTTGATGAGAACAATGGTTTTACCTCAGTGAGATTAAATAATACACTCTGCTCTAAAGAATAAGAAGCAGCATTTATGATTCACCATAGATAGGATTAGAGACTGATATCTAAGCCAGCTAAGTGCTTGGACTTAAGAAGCTCTGATAATCACATTTTGTGGATTTGGAGGAACACACCAAATCACTGCAGATCCTGAGAGATATAGCAGCACTGTGGATCACTGATGGAGACAGATAGATAGATGATAGACAGATAGATAGATTTATACACATATACATATATTTAGAGCAATTCAATTACATGTATTATTTGCATGGCATTAAAGTTTTTGTTTTATTCTATATCAGCTAGATTTATTTAAAATAAATGCATACCTGATACACATGCATATCTATAAATATATAAATTTATATATTTATACACACACTTATATAGACTTACACAACCTTAATCATTTTTCTTCGGTCTCAAACACTAAACTGTAATTTTCTTACAGGCTTGGAATATACTGTATTCAACATTTCATCCATCACTTAGGAGGTGACTGCTCTATTTCCAGTGAAAGACTGTGGCACAATGACAAGATTGTAAATGTAGAGATTGTGAGAAGATGTAGATTTTGTGCACATTTTGAATCTAGATATAACAGAATTTCCTGATGAATCTGATGTATGGTGTAAGAGGTCAACTGCTGTCAGAGATATTGTCAAACTTTTGGTAGAGAGTTAGTTGGACTATAATAGAAAAAGAAAATGGTCAGTCTAAAACTTGCCAGCCCCTATTCATATAGTGATGTACGATCTCATATGTGATGTATGAAGTATGACCTAGTTTGTGATAGTAAAACAGTTGAATATGTAAAGGCTGTAGCAGTGGCCAAATAGTATAGTAAAATTGTTCCTTCCTTGCTACAGGACAGAGATGAAACTGACATAGATGCAGTCTCACTACATAGACTTGAACTTATGTGCATTCAACAACCTTTCACATTTTCTCTAGTAGCCCCCATAATAGAACTTAGAATACTGCTGGCCATAGGTGGGAATGCTGTGAATACTGACACGGGTTCATAGAATACAAGAAACCTGAACACTGTTCTTCTTGGTTTTGAAGAATGGTACTATACTTCCTTTGACTATTTTCCTCTCTGTTTTAGATGTTAATGTCAGAACATAACCTCTGTGCAAGAAGCAATTTAGTTTTACAACAGTAGTGATAGATTTACACTTGATAATTCTGTTCATTCTTTTGTGCTTACACTTATGAGTAAAACCAGTAAGCAGTACAGTTCATATGTTTAAAACATTATTCTTACTGAAAAATAAATCATGTATAAGGAAATGAAGTTCAGTCTCTTAAGAGCGTAGTTACTTGGTCTAGGCATTTCTGATTAGTGCTATACATGGGAGAGAAGTGAAATTAACATTTAAAAAAAGAGAGACTTTGCACCTAATAAAAACTGTGAAGGACATCTTCTCACCTAAGAAATCAAGCTTTAGAACTCTCTCTACATGAGATACAACAGAGTCTACATTTTCTTCTAGCATAGGTCAGCAGTATATATTCTGGCTTATCGTAACAGATAAAGGATAAACCATTTCAATGATATATACCCCATATATTCTGAAATATATTCATTGTTTTTGACTTATCAATTTACTTGTTTATATTTATATAGTTTTATATGTGTTCTTAAAATAAGTTTGGATGCTGAGGACTTCTTTATTTAAATAATAAACTGGTATTAGATTAGTTTCTATAGTAATTAGACTGGGGCTATTAAGACAAAGGAAGCTTCAAGGAACTTTTAGAGTAATAATAAGGGATCTCAAAATCCTTAACGGACATTTTTGTAGAGTCAGTAAACAGTATTTCTCATATTCATACTTATTTTTCAAATGCCTGTAGATGTTATAATTTATAAAATATAAATTTATCTTAAAATATCACTGACCTCATGATAGTTTTTGGTTGTTACACATTTTCCTGATCAGAGGTTACTAACAGTAGCACTACCACCTTGTGGATATCTACAAAACATGTTGACATTAAAAACCAGGTCTTCAGACTTGAAAAAGTTTAGGTACTATTACTCCACTTTAATGAAGTAACTGTCCTTAAATGATGCAATCTAATCTTCTGTCCTTTTGTCTGTTGTTAGTGGAGATTAGAGACATCTGGTTAGGATCAAATATTCATAATCCTCTCATGTAAAGTTATATAACCCAGACTTTTTTTTTTCATATTTGGAAAGAGCTAAATACGTACCAAAAAAGTAGACAGAAGGTCATGCTAACCCTAGGTTATTTTGAATTTTTTCAAGCTTTATTGGGACTACCAATACCCTATCATTTTAATTCTTTATCCTATTCTACTTGAAAGATGCAGCTGTTATACACTTCAAGCTAAATGAGGCTAGCACTGCACAAAATGCTGTGTTTGGTTAATTGCAAGTTGCTGCTCCACACATGTCAGATACAAGTAATTAAAACTGTAGTGCCCCCAAGCAAAACATCAAAATTTTTACATTCCAAAGGGCCTCATTAAAACCAGATGACTAGTTTGGCTTCTAGAAAGACTTGGCTAGAACACATCCACTTCAAATCCATACTGTCTTACTTGCTTACATCACAGGATCACTGACTCAAGAACGTAAAGGGTCCTCCAAAGTTTATATAACCTCTTTCCAAGTAGGGTTTTATTTTACATGTCTTGGGGAGAGGCTATCTAATATCTCATTACAGATTCACATGCAAGAATATTCTGAGAAGACTTGCATCATTAATTTGTATAATCTATTAGTGAGTAAAAAACAACAAAAAACCTTCATTATTCTATTTTACTAAAATTCCCTCCGTACAATCTTGGCCTATTAAGTTCTGGCCTCTCTGAGATAGAACAGCAACAGTTTTAACTGAATAATACCCCACCCTACATTATTTTCAATACACGGAGAGCCCAAAATATGCACTGTTCATGATGAGAAAACATGAGAGACTTAAGTTCTTGATAAAAGCACAAGTAACACTCAAAAAATTTTATAAATCCCATGTTTGGTGAACATATATTTTTACTATGTTTGAGCAATTTATAATTAAGAGTCAATTATTTAACCACTCAGCATTAGAGAGAATGGAACTAAAGAACATTAATATCATATTTCTTAAAGAATATCTATTTTTAAAAAACATATATTACAATAAATGTAGTAGGCCCCTCATCATGGACAGTTTAGTGAAGTAATGGGTAAATAACCTCAAGTAGTTTATGAATCAAGCAATGAAAAGACATGTATCGTATTGAAAATAATCTCAAGTCATATCTGAACAGTTAATAAAGAAACACAATTTTTTGAAGCCCATTGTGATTTATCATTTAGCAAATAATCCTAAAACTTGCAAATGACACTGCTTAAGCAAGCAGTTTCTTCCTTCCCATTAGTAGTGCACAAAAAATAAGGCACAGCCCTTCCTTTCTGCTACTATATCACAGGTCAACTTTAAAACACAGTGGTATGAGAAAGTACAGCTTTATGAAATAACACACCCGATTCTGAAGGCATGTGAGAGAAAAGACAGTCTTTTGAAGTCCAGGTAAATATTGAATCCCATTCGGGTTCCTCCCACACCTGTTTGCTCTGGGTGCAGTATGTTAGCTGAGCACAGATTGCTGCTGATTGTAACTCACTCAAAACCTAGACCAGAAAGACTCATTTTGTCATTTCAGCTGAGAAATGGAAAAAGCAATGGAATGAAGGTATGAGACTTTTTGTATGCTTCATATTACACACCATTATTAAGGCAGTCTGATACCTATTTCCTCAAGATATCATTTGAACAATGTGATATATATAATGTACTGAATTATTTTTACTCGCTCAATTGGCTTAATACAGTAAGAATTCAATTCATATTCCTACCATGAAGCACATTTTCCAATATCAGTGTAAGAGTGAGTCTTAAATAAAATACAAAATTATGGTTTTATCGCCACAGAACATACATCTCTTTTTCCTCCTGGGTATTTATCTTTCGAAATATATTATTAGGTAGTGTTAAGTGCCTCACAAGAGAGCATATTTCTGCCCTACCTGTAACAGTCATAACTACATGTTTTGCATATTATGGATATTCTATTCCCTTAATATAAATATCTCTTTTGATGAAGAAGCAATAATATACTTAATACATTTTTTCTTATTAATTTTTAATATTTATTAATTATTCAAAATCCTCTCAAATTACGTTTGATTCATAGGCCAAAGACAGACTGGGTAGAAAACCGTATATCAAGCAATATATAAAGCCGCATATCTGTCTATATAAATATTAATCTTCATATAAGGGAGATGTGAATTTTAGAGTGTCAAGCTAAAACATTTTTCTTTACACAGTAAATTTGCAGATCTTTTGTGCGCATGCTTTTCTAAAGACCCATGACAAATTACCAGAATGCACGCGAGTCAAGCTGATTCAGAGTTAGGTTCCCATCACTTAATTACCTTGCCTCTTAACCATGATTTCTTTACTTGATTAGTTCTTCCTTCACTGTAGAATTGTAGAAGGTTCTAACTCAGAGGGTACTTAGAAGCTACATAGCTTCAGTGATGTTGGGAGTCACTCTGTTCCCTGTCTTTCTCAGCTCTACTCTTTTCTCTGTGTTGGTCCTTCAGTTTTGCCACAGGTAAAATTTCTCCATGTGAGAGGAAACAGTAATACTATGTCCACACAAGGCCCTAGACTATTAGCAAAGCTTAGTGATTTTGAAGAACTATGCAGTTCTCCACTCTAGCATCTACGTGTTAAATTCCAGAATAGTTTGTTCTGTTGCCATCACTGGGTCAATGATTGTCATTGAAGTGATGGGTAATATAAGTCACACCTAGGTCAGACACTTCTCTGGCTACAGAGAGAGAAGGAAGGTGGGAGGGCAGGCATGACACGGTCCCACCAGAACAACATGCGGTAGATGAGACTTGGTTCCCCCAAAAGGATGGAGTTGGCTGTTAATATATGAAATGTGGGTGAACAAGGGTGTTAAAATTCTGTCCACCTCATTATTTCACCCCTTAGCTGCTCGGTTAGCACACCTATACACAATTCAATGAATAACTTCACCTAACATAGTATAATTATTTCACTTAACAATAAAAATGTACTTATCCGCTCCCCAAAGGGCACAACCCAAAGACACATTAAGTCATCCTGTTCCAAGGCTGGCCTTTTTGGGTAAAATGCATTACTCTAAATCAAGTCCAGAAGTGAGTCCTCACGATACCACAACAAAATTCTAATTATAAATGTAACCATTCTCATCTTACCCAACAGACAATGCTAGGAAAAAGCGAAACAGTACTACAAACATTCCTATTTGAAAAGCAGAAAGGAACAATCACAAGCTCATACTTGTCTGCTATTGGCATAAATTAATTGATCTGACCCACTGTGAGGCTCCCCCTTCCCACTGATCTCCATTACCACGCTCATGAGGGCACTGGGGATTTTCCTAACAATACAATTATCTTAAAATCCTAGTATGTATAAAATAGATAACTAATGAGAACCTACTGTATAGCACAGGGAACTCCACTCAATGCTCTGCAATGACCTAAATGGGAAGGAAATCCGAAAAAGAGGGAATACACGTATACGTATAGCTGATTCACTTTGCTGTACAGTAGAAACTAACACAACATTGTAAAGCAACCACATTCTTAAAAAATTAAAAACAAACCCTAGTCACCTACCAGTTGAATCATTCAGGGTAATTCTATTCACTAGTAATCAAAAATAAAATCTTGCCATGTTATGCTTCTTAAGTCTATAGCATGTCCTTGCATTTTCTGTCTCTCAACAACACTGGGCGTTCTAGGCAAATCCCTCTATTCCAGTTTAATGGTTTTTCTGTTGGCATCCCTCTCAGATCAGTATTAATCTATAGGCCAGGATGCGGGAGCAGAGACATACATTCACCTCCATACCGCTAGGCTGAATCCCTGGGGATGGTGTGTGTGCGTGTATGGCATATCGAAAATCAAGTAGAGACTAGCAAGTAATATTTCAAAGGAACCTGAATATTTGGCTGTTCATTTTCCTTCAGGGTTTCAAACTTACTTTCTGATCTGTATCCCATGTCCCTGATCTGTCCACAACTTCAGGGTTGACAAAAATTTTAGTGCTTTACCTATCCATGAGGGACATGATGTCCTACTCGTGGTGGCCTTGGGATCAAAGCTGAAATGTTTTTCAGATTAACTATAAGTATAAGACTCTAAGCTTAAATGAGTTTTCTCTTAAAATTGAAAAAAGAAATGAAAGAAAATAGTGCTTTAAAGAGGTAATACGGGCATATGGTAAGAACATTTCAAACAATATAGTGAGAGGTAATTCTCCCTATATTCTTGACACTCAAATTCTAGTTCTCTGACCAGGGGCAAACAGTGAAGTCCTACATGTATTTCCAGGAATGTTGTATGCATATAATAGCACATATATGTGTGTCACAATGTGATACCACTGCACACCCACCAGAGGAACCATAATGAAAATGATCGAAAATGCCAAATGTGACAATAATGTGAAGAAACAGTTTGTTTATACACTACTGATTGGAGTGTAAATTAGTATAGGTGCTCTGAAAAATGACTTGTCAGGATCTGCTAAAGTAAATCTATGTATGCTCTACGAGTCAACAATTCCACTCTCAAGTATAGAGCCAACAGAAATGCATACACATGTACACCGAAAGACACAAATAAGATTGCTCATATCAGCACTATCTGTAGTAGCCCCAACTTCAAAAAACCTAAATCCCTATCAAAAGTAGAATAAATTGTGTTGTATTCTTACAATGTCATGTACGGCAATGGAATGAGAAAACTGCCACTATTGACAGCAGTATGGATAAAGATTACAAACGTTACATTGAATGAAAGAAACCAGACACAAAAAAACAATGTCTTGTATGATTGTATATACATAAAGTACGAAAGGAAGCAAAACTAGTCTATGCTCTTAGAAGCCAAAAAAGTGGTTGCTCCTGAGGGTTGACTGGAAAGGCTGATTGGTGTGTATAAAACTCAAAAATTGCTAAAAGACATGTTGATAGTGGAAGTATTCTATATAATCATGAATAATCATATATTTAATCCAAAATTAAAATGAATGAGGTAGCGTTCTACTTGCTGACACAAATATAATGCCAAAATAGGGCTACGCTTAAAAAGAAAATACCACAATAATAAATACAATATCATAGAACACATAGCTCTACCTTTATATATACATATACATCTGTAAGTTTATTTAAAATATCATTGGGATACATACTGAACTGATGAGAGATTATATTTTGGGAGAAATAATATTCTCCTCTATGTATTATAATGTAATATCATAACTACTCAACTACATATTTATGTATCATTATATATCACATACACACACACACACACACACACACATATATATATATATATATATATATATATATATCTAAGTAAAAAATAAATTAGCCAAGGAGTGGAAGCAACTCAATATCTCTTAATGGATGAACGGATAAATAAAATATGGTAAATACATACAACGGAATATTATTCAGCCTTAAAAAGGAAGAAAATTCTGTCATATGATATAACATTGATGAATCTTGAGGACATTATGCTAAGTGAAATTAGTCCCCAAAAAAGATAAATACTGGAGGATTCCACTTATCTGAGGTACCTAAAGTAGTCAAATTTATAGAAACAGAAAGTAGAATCATGGTTTCCAGGGGCTAGAGTAGGGAGGGGTTGAAAAGGGAGTTGTTTAATGGGTATAGACTTTCAGATTTTCAAGATTAAAAGTTCTAGAGATCTGTTTCACAACAATGCGAATATACTTAACACTTTCAAACTGTACACTTTAAAATGGTTGATGTGGTAAATTTCATGATATGTCTTTTTTACCACAATAAAAAAATGAGATTAAATAAACTAAGTCCCAGAATAAGACAACAATGAAATTATATATTCATTCTAAACTTTGCTCTAATACCTTAACAACATATCTTAAGATTTATTCACTTTAGTTTATATAGAGTTGCCTCAATTTTTAAAAAATGATTGTAGCATATTCCATTGCATAGAAGTATGACTAATTGTAGTGTGTCAGCTCTTCTACTGATGAACAGACTCTCAAACATGATTAGTAGCCATGTAAATGGGGACAAAGCCCAAAAGAAAACATTTTTTTACTATCAAAATTTTTAAAATATATATTTTCTCAGACTGAGTTATTCCACTTCCATGAATGTACGCTACAACACATCTGCATGCATGTGTCAAGGTTTATGTTCAAGGAAATTCATTGCAGTATATTTATAATGGCAAGTTTTGCTCCTATATAAAAGTGGGAGGAGGACCCGAACACTGAATTCAACAGCAGAAACTAGTAACCTGCCCATATTTTTAATAGTAGAATGAGTTCCTAGGAGGGTGTTATCCCGTTTTATCTTCCAGCCCACAGTCTTCAGTCTCCTTGGTGGGATAAGCATTCTCTACATTTTCATCTGGTAACATTGTTTCCTCTGATCTAAGAAGAGTAGAGAATGATGGCTATGCTTTACTTATGGGAACTCTAGGTTGAAAATTTGTGTTGTGCTTTGGAACCAGGCCACACAGTGTAAAAGTAGATGGGGTATACATTAAAAAAATATATATCAAGTTATTTCCTAGTTCACTTCATTTCCTTAGGTCTCAAATGTTCATCTGAAAAATGAGGAAATTACTGTTAACTAATTCAAGAGATTTGCCCACCAGTTCTAGGGCCATAACTTCTCCTAGAAGGTCCTGACCAAATTCCTTTTCAATAGAAATGAAAACTGACTTGAAGAAAGAGATTGGGAAGTTGTGTTTATCGTGCATTTCTTATAGCTCTGTTGTTGAACAAGTAGACACAGCAGACATCTAATAATGTCTGTTGGTGGTGATGATAATAGTTCTACTGCTGTCCTCACAATAAGACAAGTAGAAAATGACTTTAGTATCAGAATAACTAGATTTTAAAAATATTTTACCACAAGTGCAAGAGTATTAGTACTAAAAGCAATCACAGCAACAATTTTCTTTTTTTAATTTCCTACACCAGAGACGGTTTGGCCTTTCACATAAATTATTTCTAAACACTTAAATCGACTTCATAGGATAGGGTCAATATATTTGTGTGTGTGTGTGTGTGTGTGTGTGTGTGTGTGTGTGTGTGTGTGTGTGTGTGGTACACGGGCCTCTCACTTTTGTGGCCTCTCCCGTTGCGGAGCACAGGCTCCGGACGCGCAGGCTCAGCGGCCATGGCTCACAGGCCCAGCCGCTCCGCGACATGTGGGATCTTCCCGGACCGGGGCACGAACCCGTGTCCCCTGCATCGGCATCGGCAGGCGGACTCTCAACCACTGCGCCACCAGGGAAGCCCGGGTCCATATTTTTGAATAATGAAATTAGGATTCAGAGAGTTAAAGTGAGTTTTCTAAGAACACACAGCTACAGAGAGTAGCTGAGATACAAGTCCAGATTCCTCTGGCTTTGATTTCTCTCACCACTATGTCATTACATCATGCTGCTTTAGAAAAAGATGAGGCTTTGTACTTACTAATTATATGTTCTTAAGTAATATTTAATCTTGAAGTAAACTTCTGATGGTTTTGTATGCTAATAAGAGAAAAATCCATCAACATAGTGGACAAGTCTTCCTTTTATTCAATGTGCAGCTATTTAATAAGAAATCTAAAATGCTAATTTAAAAATTTAAAACATATTTAGAATTCTAACTTAGTTGAAACTATACATTAGAAACCAAATGACCCAATCTCCGGTCACAGAGATCATGTAAAGTTGAACTTTGAGTCAAGCATGTTTGCTTACCCAATTTGGTATATGTTAAGTGCCATGTAGTTCCCATAAATATAGAGAGCACGAAAGGTCTTCACCACATCAGAGTTTGGGTAACACTTCATTTCACCAAACACAAATATAATATAACTTCTCTATTCTATATTTATGGGGCAGGTGTTGACCATATAATAGTAAGTTTACTAAAGAATGTCAACTGGCAAAATATACCCCATGAATGATATTGGTAAATACAGTAGGTTCATGAGGAAAATGTACTGTTTATTTCTGTTTTCCAAACGAGAGGGAAGGTTACAGCACATAGCAATTACGTTGAGGCTTTTTGCTTCACAAAAAGTGCTTCCAATTTCATGACCACAAGTCTGGAGAATGCAGTCAGCATGGTCACAGTCTAAGCAGGCCCACCTTCAAACTCACCCTTTGCCAATCAGAGCAGAGCACCCTGTTGGGGAAGTGTAGTAGAGTTCCATGCTGCAGCTTTCAGAATAGGAATAGCACGCTGACTGAGGCCCCTGGGAAAACATGGCCTTCTCATGACAAGATGTGGTAGCATTAAGCTGTCACTGATGCACCTTAGCTGGAAAAATTAAATAACCCTTTCCAAAATAGAACTTTTTAACTTAAATGGAATTAACTGAGGCATTTTTACTCAAAGTGCATCAATTTAAACCAAATATTTATTTTGTATAATATGTACAAGCTGCTGTGCTATTGTTTTAGGATAATGTATAATATCACCATTTAATTTTTGAATATTTTATCATCAGTTCTGCTTAATAAGTTAATAGTAAGCAAACTATTCAGATTCAAGGGGATCAAATTCTGTGTTGATAACTTTACTATCTTAATCAAACCCTTGCACTCTTCTGCAGCATTGTTCTATACAAAACTTAACAAGAGGGCTTCCCTGGTGGCACAGTGGTTGGGAGTCTGCCTGCCGATGCAGGGGACACGGGTTCGTGCCCCGGTCCGGGAAGATCCCACATGCCGCGGAGAGGCTGGGCCTGTGAGCCATGGCCGCTGAGCCTGCGCGTCCGGAGCCTGTGCTCCGCAACGGGAGAGGCCACAACAGTGAGAGGCCCGCGTACCGCAAAAAAAAAAAAAAAACTTAACAAGATTTAGAAGGTTGATGTTTGCTCATTTATTCATCTGTTATTCAGTACCAAAGTCCTATATGTAATGTGTGACTGAGTACTATATTAATCAGGTTTCTCCAGAGAAACAGACCAATAGGGATTGGATCTGTATATATATAAAATCTAAACATAAAACTTTATTTTATCCTTTATGACTTCAAAATTATTGCATTTTATCTTTATTGAAAATATTATGATTTAGAGTTTCTGAAATTAATATATGAAAACATCATATATTTTAGGGTATCTTTATAGAATGACAGTAACTTAACTAAAACACCAAAACCTACTTTTCTTATCACCTGCATTAAAAAAGAAAAAAATAAATAAACCTCAGTGACAAGGGTCACTTACATTCCCAGGCGAAAGGAAATGAAAATCAAGGCAATTAAGATATTTGATGGTTGTTTTTCCATCTTATGTGATCATAAGGCTACAACAATTTATGGTAACAGCTTTGAGTAGGAGTTTAAAGAATATTTCTTTCCTGTTCATTTTGGTGACATGAGTCATTTTGAATTTTTTCTTTTGGATATTGATATGAAGGAAATTCTTGTGTAGTCCAAATACTTCATGCTACCTGAAAAAAATGCACTATTTTTGTGCATCTTTTAGAGATAAAGGTTTAACAAAAGAAGTCACAAAATTAAATGATTTCAAACATATGTATGACACTGGTATAATATTATGATGAACTATTTGGGTCTTGAATCATCTGAGAATGTCCAAAGTTCAGTATAACATCTTATAAATTCCACTTTTACTCTGACTCCATGTGATTCTATGGCCATGGTTTTCAACACAGCTACGCTATTTTTCAGATGATTAGAAAATAAGATTTTGAATCATTCAGATTTTTAACATCTTATCTCACTGTTCTATTGAGTAGAATATTGATAATAAAAAGATAATAAATTGCAAAGTAGTTAAAGGTATCATATAGATTGAGACAGTGTTATACGTTATACTAAAGCTATTGTTGAAAATATATGTAAGTTACAGCTATCCTTTGGTTTAACAACAATGACATTAATAAACCTTGAGACCTATTAATGAGAGGCACAGTACTCATGGGAGCCTTTAGGACTGTCAAATATAATATAATATATCATTATATCTCCTGTAACCACTGCAGCTGATGGGGTGGGTTTTTCATGGGTTTTGATGTTTAGTAACAGCAGAATGCATATCTGTTGTCAAATTTTCACTTGGACCAAAATCAAAATCTGTGGGAATAGGCATTCCTGGTTACACAAGATGTAGAGTCAGCCAAGCCAAATTATGATGCTATATCCTTTAATTTTCCATCTAACCCATGGCATTTTTCTAGGAATAAAATAAAAGCCATCTAGGCAAACTTTGTTTACAGGTAGCATAACTGCTTCAAGTAGTTTCCTTCCTATAATGTACTGTTTGCACACATGCTTATAATAAACATTCATTTAGTAGTTTATCTGAACTGTCAGAGGATTCAATGAAGTCCTGTTGAGCATTATGATTGGGTTTGCCCACCTTACATACTTAAGGAATGTTTTGAGTTCAAGGAGGGGGAAACAACTCACATAAGATTACTATAGTAAAATTTTCCAATTGTGTTTATTCTGAGCAGACAGTGGAAGGTACTTGAATAAAGTTAAGACTGACTAGACTTAAATGCTTCAGTAGTGGGCAATGAAGTTGTTTTTAGAGCAGTGAAAGCATGGAGACAGATGACTCTTTATTTTCTGAGTTAACTTACTTTCAGTGACATGAAAGGAAACTGTGGGATGGTGACTAACACAAGTGGGAAGGGTGGAAAGGCTTGAGAAAACCAAAATAGAGTTGGTGTTTAGGACATTTCCTTAATTGTTGCTTCTTGACTTAACTCCCCCTCACTTTTCCATCACACATCTTTGCATTGCCTTGAGTTTAGCTTCTGAAACATTTGCTACAAAAATGACGATTTTATATGCAGCACACACTATTTTGGAAGGTCTGGCTTTAGGGGCCTTTAATACTTTAAAGTCAATGTAAATTATTTACTGTAACAACACTTGGAAATATTAAAGTAAGGATCTATTAGAAACCAAACCTAATAGTGTGTTAATAGAAAATCAGAAGCATAAATATTTTCAGGACTTTCAAATATGTGACTATTTATTGGAAGAGTTACTTTTGTGACAGACTTCTGTGATCTACTCACTTATCTCTTAGAGCAGCAAGTAAAAAATGATCAAGGAGGCTGACAACTCAAGAACACTCTTGATTACATTCCTTTCCTAGGTTCCCTTGTTACACGTATCTTCCTGGACTCCTTTGCTAGCTGTTTATTTTCATTTACCCTTACACATTTTTTCTAACCAATAAATATCGGACTTCTTCAGATTGTACTTTTTGGCCCTTTTCAATACTTTCTCTCCGGTGATGTCCCACAGAATTTTCTGTAATGATGGAAATTTTCTGTAAGATGCACTGTCCACATGCCACATGAAACTAGTGAGCAGTCAACTGAAATGTGGCCAAGAGAATATTAAAGAATATGAAAGAGATATCCCTCTCTAATTATGCTAGCCAATATCACCATTATCTCTTTTATCTATTCCTTTACTCTTTCTCCTCGTCTTTTCCTGTTTTCCTCTTTGACCTATTTTCTGTTCTCTCAGCTGTTGATCTCCAAGTTTCCAGGTCACCTATATATACATGCAGTGATTTATTCATCATATATTTAATAAGCAATTAGTGGGTTCTAGGCACTATCAGATATAATGTAAGAGAGAAGACTGACATTGAAGAAAGAATTCCAAGTGTGATGACTATTTCAGAAGTGAATATCTACCTATTAGAAATTGTTGTGAGGCTATCCCACAACCTCATATAATTTAGCACGTTCACATATGAGAGTCTATTAAGGATTTTAGGTAACCGTAATTTTCCTAAGTCTGGAAAATATAACCTCAGTTGTTATAGGTTTCCTTTGTTCTTGGAAAAATCACATGAATAGGCAAAAACACCAGCAACAGCAATAACGAAATTACCTTATTCTAAAGCCAGATATTAAGTATTGTGGTATGTTAATGTAAATTTTGTGCATTGTTTAGCTGGGCTTCTTCCTTCTAGAGACAGTGTAGGGAAAGATAGGAAGAGAGAGAAATAGCTCTTGGGCCTCTCAAGGGAAAGGACAACGTGCAAAACTCAGCTGCTCCTAGGGTGTGGTGGTGTGGCTCGTGTTGCTCTAGCTTGATTGCTTAATGAGGGAGTTGTGGTGCACTTTGGGGAGAAGAGGAATATTGCTTCCGGAATACAACTTGAAAAAATTAAAAATAGAAGAAATTGCTTCCCCCACCACTACCAACTTTACATTTTTTAAAAGTTCTATTCTATAAAGAACAGAAAAAAAGTACTACAATGAATAACTGTAAACCCTTCACCTAGAGTCACCAAGTGTTTATATCTTCCATCATTCCTTTATCTCTCTCTGTTTGTATACATCTTTTAATCATCTGAAAAGTAGATTGCAAGAATAATGATTCTTCATCAATATGTCAGCATACACTTTCTAAAAATAAAGGCATTCTACATAACCACAATATTATCAGATCTAAAAATATTATTCCATAAAATAATTGTAATAATTGTCCACAATCATATATTCCCAATTGTCTCAGAAGTCTTTTATAGCTTTTTTTCCCCTGATATAGACTCCAAATTCCATGCATTGCATTAGATTGTTTTGGCCGTTTAGTCTATTTTAATCTAGACACCTTTGTTGTTGTTTTGCCTTATTTTTCAAGACCATTTTTGTCTACATTTTGTTTTGAAGAGTCCAGGCCATTTGTCTTGTAGAATGTTTCACTTTCTATATTTGCCTCATTTTGTTTCCTAATTACATTCAGGTAAAATGTGTTTAGCAATAATAGAATATAGGTTATACTGTGTGCTTCTCACAGGATAACATCAGGAGGTACATAATATCAGGTTATCCCAGTATTGGTGAGACATCTTGATCATATGGTTAAGGGTAGTGATCATCATCTCTCTTCATTATAATCTTTCCCTGTAATAAGTTAGTAACCTGTGGAGCGATAACTTACAACCATGCAAAAATTTCTCTTCCCCAACAAACTTTAAGCTAATGGTTTTAGCATCCATTTAAAGTAATAGCCTAAATCAGTTATTACATTGAAAACTACAAACTGATTAGTTGTCTAATTTCATCATTTCTTCTACATGTATTATTTGACATTCTTCTATAAAAGGAGACCTTTCCTTTGTTTTTGTTTTTGTATTCATACATTTTTTAAGGGATTGTAAACTAAGTCTGTCATTATTCTATTAGATTCTCAAATTAACCAAAGTGAAAGTTTCTTTAGATCAGTGCTGAGTCTTGTTTCTTCATGATTATTTTAGTGTTTTAACTTTATTTTTGCTTCTGGCACAATATATATTCATCTCTTTTAATCAATAATGACCTTTAGAAACCAAGACTGGGCACTAGGTGTTTCATTGCTACTAGGTTATCATTGATTCTAGACCTTTACAGTGGATGGACACAGGAACTCTCCTTTGCGTGTTCAAGAAGGTGTTCAAGCTAATATTTTAATAAAAATTTAACATTAACAGAGCTTTTCTTACCTTATTTTATTTTATATTGGTAACTCATTTCTCTCTCAGTGAAAATCTTTCTTTTAATAACATTAAATGATTTGTTTATTTACACTCTTCTACAATACACATAAAATACCAGAAACGTGTCAGTACTGTTACTACTACTAGTAATAAACCTACTTAATAAGTAGCTTTAGATTTTTATTTCCTAATATTTTTTAAGCATAGATCTTTTGAAGATTGGACGGTCAGAGCACTGTGTTCAAAACTGAATTATTTTTTACTGCACAGTTATCTTATTAAATATATAGCTAGTTCATTTTCCTATTTTAATTTTGCAGTTTCCTTTCTTTTTTTCTTTCTTTATTTTTTTTGCGGTACGCGGGCCTCTCACTCTTGGGGCCTCTCCCGTTGCGGAGCACAGGCTCCGGACGCGCAGGCTCAGCGGCCATGGCTCACGGGCCCAGCCGCTCCGTGGCATGTGGGATCCTCCCGGACCGGGGCACGAACCCGTGTCCCCTGCATCGGCAGACGGACTCTCAACCACTGCGCCACCAGGGAAGCCCTCCTTTCATTTTTGATATTTTTCTTAATATGTAAATATTTAACTGTGCTAAAAAGATTACTAAAGGAAATCTTGCTCCCACCATATCTAGCTCCCCCCTTTTCCTTCCTATCCACTATAAATATTTTCATTAGTTTCTGATTTATCCTTCTCCTGGTTCTTTTTAAGAAAAAAAAATTTTTTTTTGCACAAATGATAGCATATTAAGTTATTAAACACACATTTTGCACCTTGCTTTTACCTATAAAAATATGTTCTAGGACTTCCCTGGTGGCGCAGTGGTTAAGAGTCCACCTGCCAAGGCAGGGGACATGGGTTCGACCCCTGGTCCGGGAAGATCCCACATGTTGTGGAGCAACTAAGCCCATGTGCCACAACCACTGAGCCTGCGCTCTAGAGCCCGCAGGCCACAACTACTGAGTCCACATGCTGCAACTATGGAAGCCCGTGTGCCTAGAGCCAGTGCTCTGCAACAGGAGAAGCCGCCGCAAGGAGAAGCCTGTGCACCGCAACGAAGAGTTGCCCCTGCTCGCCACAACTAGAGGAAAGTCCATGTGCAGCAACGAAGCCCCAATGCAGCCAAAATTAACAAATAAATTAATTAATTTAAAAAAAGTGTTCTAGATATCACCTCTCCCTCAATTTATATAAAATTTTCTCATTCTAATGACTACTTAGTACTTCTTGTTGTAGATTGTACTATAGTTTATTTAACCAGTCTCTTATGGATGGGCATTTAAGTTTCCAAATTTTGCTATTACAAATAAGGTCATAACAAGTAATCTTTTGCATATATTGTTTTGTATTTTGGAAGGCTTATCTTCAGGGCAATTTCCCAAAAGTGAGATTTTTAGGTCAAAGGGAAAATGCATATATGGGTTTTGTTGAATATTGCCAAATTTCCCTCCCAAGAGCTTGACCATTTTGCAACAAGTCAGAGTCCCTCATTCCCAAAAGCTCCAGCTAAAGAATATGCTTATCAAGCTTTTGAATTTTTTCAGTCTGAAAAGTGAGAAACAGTAATCTCAGTATAGTTTTACTTTGCATTTTTATTGAGTAAAATAGTGCATATTTTCATATGTTCTATGAATATTTTTCTGTGTAAACTCTAAACATGTGTTTTGCTCATTTTCTATATGCTTTTTATCTTTTATTTCTTAATATTTAATGTCTTTTATATATTAGAGAGATTAGCTAAAGTGTACTTCTGTGAGATACTAATGTACAGTTTTTGTTGTTTCTGGCCCAAGTGATAGAGAAGTTCTTGTTAACAGAGCATACTTTTTATTGGTCCCATTACAGAGCAAGTAGTCGTCTTTTCAGGTTCAACATAAGATCAGTGTCCTAGATGGAGCCTTTCTGGTGTTCTTCCTTCCTGCTTTTCCCCTGAGAAGTGAACAGTATTCCCTTTGCTCCATTAATTGGGAACAAAAGAAGAGGAAGTGAGACAGAGCTCTTGGGGGTGATTTGGAGATGCAAATCTCTTTGATAAAATGTACAGTTATAGAGAAACGTTGTGGAGGAAATGAGTGGCATCCAAGAAAGAAAACATGGATGAAGACTCACCAATACCATCCTGCTCATTTCCCACATCGTTACAGAGTCTGGCTGATGGCCTTTGCATCTCCCGTACAACTGGAGTACATCACTGAATGGCTATCAAGACCACCTTCTTTGCACATACCAAAGTCCCTTTCTAAACCTGTCTGAAATATGGTAACAGAGAGGAAATGACAGGCTGAAAAACTGTTTAAAAGTTGCACTTTTGGGGTATGATGATTGATTGCTTTGGACAAAGATTTATAAAAATACAGGAAATTATGTCTCAACCATGGTACACATCAGAAGCCCTCAGAGAGCTTTTTCAAAGGTAATTTTCCAAGGCCCCACCCCAAGCCTAGTGAATCAGAAGCTCTGTGACTGCATCCAAAGCTGCTGGCATAGATGCACTTGTGGAAAGACAGGGATATTGAGTATGAGGTGTGAAATGAGACCTCTACATGTTCTGATAATGAACATCTTTCATATAGATTTACTGCCCTTTTAAGCTTATTCATTTTTTCATTGTATTTTTAAAATCTATTATTGCCTGTTTGAAAGGATTTTTTGTATATTCTGATAATAATCCTTTGTCAGCTATGTATATGACATAACTTTCTCCGCTTACAGATTATCTTCGCATTTCGTTTAAGGCACCTTTGAACTTAAAGTAGTATTTTTAAAATTTAATATAACGTATGAATCTTTACTTTTTTGTTTCTTTGTTTTAAATATCTTCTTCAAACCATATTTTCCTGATCTGAAGTCATAATCTCTATTGTTTTCTAAAAGTTTTTAAAACTTCTATAGTTTACCTCTCACATTTCACTCTTGAATCCACTTAGAACTATTTAATAGTGTGACATTTTTAACAGTGTGAAGTGTTTGATAGTATGAAGTAGAAACCTCATTTCTCTATTTTATGCATGTGTATGTATACACACACACACACACACACACACACACACACACACACAGTTTTTCCAGTACTGTTTGTTAACAGTCATCCCACTATTTCACAAGTCTGGCTGGGAAGCAAAGAAGAGACACTAGTTAATGCAATGGAGGCAGGCAAGGAAGGGATTGAAAGCTTTCAGTAGACATTTACAGGAAAGTCCTATGGACAGGGACGGCTTCATGACCTGTATAGTTGCAAAGCTTCAGGCCTAGAAGGGCCTGAATTGTTTTTAATTTATATTTCTATTAAAGTAACATTGGTTTATAACACTATATGTTTCATGTGTACAATATTATATTTCTGCTTCTGTATATCCAAAATTTACTTTCCATCTGTCACCACAGACTTGGTCCCTTGTACTCATTTCTCCCTCCTCCCTACCCCTTCACCCCAGGTAACTACTCCTCTGTTATCTTTTTCTACATGTTTATTTTTGTTTCATTTGGCTTGTTCATTTATTCTGGGGTTTTTTGTTTACTTGTTTGTTGGTTTTGGTATTCCACATATGAGTGATATCATACAGTATTTGTCTTTCTCCATCTGACTTATTTCACTTAGCATAATACACTCAAGGTCCATCCATACTGTTGCAAATGGCAAGCAATTTCACCCCGGGCATATATCTGAAAAAAACAAAAGCACTGATTTGAAAAGATACAGGCACCCCAATGTTCATAGCAGCATTATTTACAATTGCCAAGATATGGAAGCAACCTAAGTGTTCATCAACAGATGAATGGATTAAGAAGATGTGACATATATATATACAACAGAATACTACACAATCATAAAAAAGAATGAAATTTTGTCATGCAGTAACATGGATGGACTTGGAGGACACTATGCTAAGTGAAGTCAGACAGAGAAAGACAAATACTCTATTATATCCCTTATATGAGGAATCTAAGAAATACAACAAACTAGTGAATATAACAAAAAAGAAGCAGACTCACAGATATAGAGAACAAACTACTAGTTACCAGAGGGGAGGGGCAAGATAGGGGTAGGAGATTAAGAGGTACAAATTATTAGGTATAAAATAAGCTACAAGGATATCTTGTACAATATGGGGAATATAGCCAATATTTTATAATAATTGTAAATAATTATAAACTATAACCTTTAAAAATTGTGAATCACTATATTGTACACCTGTAACTTATATAGTACTGTACATCAACTATATTTCAATAAAAAATGGACAGAGGACCAGAATAGACATTTTTCCAAAGAAGACAAACAGATGGCCAACAGGCACATGAAAAGAAGTTCAACTTCACTAATTATTAGGGAAATGCAAATCAAAACTACAAGGAGACATCACCTCACATTTGTTAGAATGGCTATTATCAAAAAGACAAGAAATAACAAGTGTTGGTGAAGATGGAGAAAAAAGAGAACACTAGTACACTGTTGGTGGGAATGTAAATTGGTGCAGCCACTATGGAAAACAGTACAAAGATTCCTCAAAAAATTAAGAGTAGAACTACCATACAATCCATCTGTCCCACTTCTGAGTGTTTATCCAAAGACTATGAAAACACTAATTTGAAGATTTATGCACTCTGTGTTCATAGCAGCATTATTTACTATAGCCAAGGTATGGAAGCAATCTAAGTATTCATCAACAGATGAATGGATAGAGAAGATGTGGTACATACACATATATAAAATATACAATATGTATACATACATACACATATATATACATACACATACATAAAATATACATACATACACATATATAAAATATACAATATGTATATAAGGGCGTGAATTTCATTTAATGCTCTGCTGTTGCCATATTGAAATCTCTAATAATCTTTGAACATGGAGCCCCCCTTTTTAATTTTGTACTGGGCCCTACAAATTATGTCTAGGGAATATTATCTGGCAACATTTGCCTTTAGACTGCTTTTGTCATCTTCTATGTCTGTTTCCATTGGTTGAGGTCTTACAGATTTAAGAATATTCAGCTGCTCTTCTATTCAAGAATAGATTCTACTTTGTCATTTTCCCCTCTGATGTTAAAATTTTCAGCTGCTTCTCCAGATAAAAGGATCAAAAAACAGCTCACATGTTGGCTTTAGTGAAAGATAACCGATTACCATGTGATTTATTCTGCTATAAAACAAGGTGAGAAAAACAATCAAAACTCAATCAGCCTAACAAAAAGGTGATATAGAGAGAATGTGTGGTGACTATCAAATGTCAAATAAAATTATTGTCACTCAGGTATTTTCTCAGCTCAGGCTGAATTTCTTGCCTCCCCATTGAAATCTACCAATTAGAAATATAATTAATTGTATACTCCTCTAAACAACAAATGTCCTCCAACAGAGACCTATGACTCTGTACTTTGCTTCCTACCTATACCTACTTGAGATCAATAGACACTGAGTAACTGGGAATTCAGGTAGGTGAGAAGGAAAGGAGAAAGTAAGGGGAGGTGATCTGGATTCCCAGAGAAGGAAATAGCCAGCTCAGATACCACAGTGAGATCCTTTGTGCAGTACGAAAGCATCCCCATCTTAACAGCACCTACCCCTCTTTAACTGAATGTGTCTGGCAAGGATGGTTACTTTTTGGTTAGAAAGCATCAATACTTCAGTCCTCATAAAGGTGGAAGTAGATAAGTGAGGGGAATGATACAGCGAAAATCCTGGTGCGGGAAACACAACAGAGAGTAGAAGCTAGGGAAGTTCATAACCATGAGGGTGTCGAAGTTTGAGCAGACACTGGAAGCAGAAAGGCAAGAGCTGCGCTTTACTGAGCCATGGCTCTGGGAAGCATGGGTAAGTGGTCTTCAGGTTACATATGAGAAATAATGACTTGCTTCTCAATGAGGAAATGTCCTCAAACGTTATTTACTTAATTGTCTGATATTTATCTAAAAGTGACCAAAAGTCATTCAAGGACAGAAGTTAGTTAATAAAATCTTCATTATTTTCTTAGACCAGTAGAGGGACCCATTTCTCATGGTTTTTTTTTTTTTTTTTTTTTTTTTTACTTCTTCCTCTTTGTAACTCATTTTTGCTATTCATACATGATCCCAGGCATTCTAATCATTGCTTTTAGTGTTTGGGTCCCCATAAAAAGACAATGATAAGATCTTTGATCATAAGTAGTGGTGACCAAGACTAAGTAAGTAAGGCAGGGTCATCTGAGATAGAAAAATGAAGCTGGGAAAGAGAACTGAAAAGTAGCTGGAAATAGGGTATATGTTCATAGGGGAGATAAGGGAGAAAGAATGACAAGAGACAGTACTTTAAAAAAAGATGAAATAAATTGTAAATCAATTCAGGAGTCATAAGTGATAAACATGAAATCAAAGAAAAGAAGATCCAGAGTAGAAGACCCATGGGATGGCTCCGGTCATGGGCCTGATGTCTGCAGAGACAAAATCTCCTCTGCTTCAAGGAGAGATTAAAATAGAGATACCTGCTTTGCAAGAAGAAGAACAGAGAGAAATGAGAAAAAAGAGTTACAACGATAATGGGCATTGTAAGCTGTCAAATATTTTCTTCCTTCTAGTTTAGAATGGAGTTTTTCCATCAGTAGGTCAAAATCCAACTGTAAATGTGAAATCAATTTAGTAGGTAGCGACCAACATTAAAAATAAAGTGGAAAACAAAGGATGAAGAAACCATAATAGAGGAGAATGGAAATGTAATAAGACAGAATTGAAAGTTTAGGTATGTACTGACATTAAGAATAAATAGTTTATGAAACTTGCTTTCATTTTACCTGTCTATCTATAGATGGACTTCTAACTCTGAATAGGAGCAAAATATATTTAAAATATAGACTCTAGATTACTTCTAAGTTTTCTTCCAGCTCTAAGATAAATATCTTAAATATATTAATATAATGTATATATTTGAGATATAAATATCTTCAAGATATTTGGATTCCTGGGGATGGGGAGAGCTTATTTCAGGAGACTAGGAGAGGGGCAAAAATAGAAAAACACATGATTTCAAAAGCAAACTTACATACACAAGGTATCAAAACTGTGTTATAGTCACATAGAATCTTATGTGTATTTTTTGCATACTTTTCAAGCATTATTTTTACTTCATCTGGTCAAGTCATACACTTATTTCAACGTAATTTAAAAAGAAAAACCTTTTTAGATTCATTTGTTAAGACAGGCAGTTGGAAGGGAGGATAGAGGGAAGTAGGAAAAGACAAAGTAAAATTTGAAAGTTATTTTCTTCAATTATAGCACAGAGCAGCTACCTATTATACTTACTCACCAGGGAATATAAAACTTATACTTTTCTTACTGCATTTCCAGCATCCATCAAATTGGACTTGTAAGGGAGTAAGAAAAGGCTGCTGGCTAAACAAAAATTTTGTGAAAGTGGTAAAACTAAATAAGCTTTTGCTAAAATATTATATACAATTCATGAGCATTTATGTTTCACTATATAAATGTTAATCTTTAAATCAGACACTGTCTCACCAAATGAGGGAATACTGAAGCCTGTTAAAACACAGACAATGCAGCTGAACCAGGGAAATGGGGAAAAGTATAAACAAATCAAATGCTTAACCTTGCAATGAAGACATGTCAACATAAACATAACTGTACTTCTCATTTTCCTCAAATATACTATTGGCAACACAATGAGAACTAGCTTTACACTGTGAACGCAGCAGTGGCATTCATTGTATTTCTGAACAGAGCCATGAGATTCTTCACTAGAATTACTGAATAGTGTGAATGTTCATATTTCTACATTCCTGGATATTTTCTTTATGGCAGGAAGTACTAGCCAGATTTTCTGTAAGATCTATATCTACAAAAACAACAAAAAACACTAGGGAATATACCAATGAGTTTTTGTGGTATAACAAGCTACCCTAAAATTTTTGGCTTAAAACAACAAGCATTTATTACTTCTCACAATTCTTTGTATTGCTTAGGTAGTTCTTCCTCTCTAGACAGATTTGACCAAAGCTTGATGATCTAGAATGGTCTCACTCACATATCTGACAGTTACCCAGTTGATTGGTCTACAGAGTCCTCATTCAGGAAGGTCTCTAATTCTTCAGGGCTACCCTGGGCCTCTGCACGTGGTAGTATCAGGACTCCAAAGAGCAACAAGAGAGCAAGATCCAATGTCTAAATAGTATTCAAGTCTTTGTTTGTATCACACTTTAATTTTCCATTGCTTAAAGCAAATCATATGGACAAGGCAAGAATCAAGGGATGGAAAATTTATCCCCTTAATGGAAGAGTTGCAAGTTAGGAGAGATATAACATTACATTGCACTTTGAGTTGATTTTTATGTATGGTATAAGGGTCCAATTTCATTTATTTGCATGTGGATATCCAGTTTTTCCAATACCTTTTGATGAACAGATTATCCTTTTCTCAATGTGTTTTCTTGGCATCCTTTTTGAAGATCAGTTGATGGAATATGTGTGGATTTATTTCTGGACTTTCTATTTGGTTCCATTTTTCTATGTCTGTCTTTATGCCTGTACCATGCTGCTTT
The DNA here is from genome assembly GCF_963924675.1 of Phocoena phocoena. NCBI lineage: Eukaryota > Metazoa > Chordata > Mammalia > Artiodactyla > Phocoenidae > Phocoena > Phocoena phocoena. Next base: position 28,203,059 of record NC_089227.1, on the reverse strand, counting down.
GATTAATGTAGCTTTGTAACATATTTTGAAATCATTGTCATGTCTCCAGATTCATTCTTATTTTTCAAGATTGTTTTAGCTATTCAGAATCTTTTGTGGTTTTATATTAATTTTAGGATTACTTTTCCTATTTCTCTAAAAACTGCCATTGGAGTTTTGATAGGGATAGCATTCAATCTGCAGATCACTTTGGCTAGTACACACGTTTTAACAATATTAAGTCTTATAATCTATATGGGATATTTTGCTATTTGTCTTCTTTACTTTCTTTAATCAATGGTTTATAGTTTTAAGTATACAAGTCTTTCACTCCTTTGGTTAAAACCTGATACTGTAAAAGTCCTAGAAGAAAATATAGGGGAAAAGGTTTTTGACATTGGTCTTGGCAATGATATCACACAAAAGCACAGGCATCAAACCCTAAAACAGACAACTGGGACTACATCTAACTAAAAAGCTTCCACAGAGCAAAGGAAACCACAGAATGAAAAAACTACCTGGAATGGGAGAAAATATTTGCAAATCCTATATTTGATAAGACGTTAATCTCCAAAATATATAAAGAACATCTGCAACTCAATAGCAAATAATAATAACAACAACAGCAACAAGATATTAAAATGGGCAAAGGAACTGAATAGACATTTCTCCAAAGATGACATACAAAAAGCCAACAGGTATATGAAAAGGTCCTCAATATCAAATATCACCTCATACTTGTTAGGCTGGCTATTATCAAAAAAACACATAACAGATAACAAGTGCTGGTGAAGTGTGTGGAGAAATTAAATGCTTGTATACTGTTGGTGAGACTGTAAATTGGTACAGTCATTATATAAAACAGTCATTATATAAAACATTATATAAAACTCAAAAAATTAAAATAGAACTAATATATGGACCCAGCAATCCTACTTTTGAGTATATATCCAAAAGAATTGAAATGAAGACCTAAAAGACCTATTTCCACTACCATGTCTATTACAGCATTATTCACGACATTCAAGATATGGAAACAACCTAAATGTCCAATGACAGATGAACAGATAAAGAGAATTTGGTATATACATACAATAGAATATCTTTTAGCCTTAAAACAAAGGAAATCCTGCCATACGCAACAACATGGTTGAACCTGGAGGACATTATACTAAGTGAAAAAAGCCAGTCACAGAAGGACAAGTACTGCATGATTGCACTTACATGAGGTATTTAAAAGAGTGAAACTCATGGAAGCAGGGGTTAGTGGTACTTGCCAGCGTCTGGGAGGAGGGGGAAATGAGATACTACTGTTCAATTTGTATAAAGTTTCAATTTTGCAAGAGAAATAAGTTCTAGAAATCTGATGTACAAGCATAGTGCCTATAGTTAACAACACTATATTGTACACTTAAACTTTTGTTGAAAGGGTATATATTATGTTAAATGTTCTTATCACAATTTAATAAAAAGTTATATCGCAAAGGTAAATGTATAAAAGAGTGAAATGTGTGGCCATATTTGTAACTTACCATAGGAATTACTTGTATATGATTTTTGGAAAAAGGGCAAAATAAGAGGATAGAATTTATAACAGCAGCATTAAAAAATATATTTTCTGGCTTTTCTTTTGAATTCAAACCAAAATCTTATGTAGGAAGTTGAACATGACTCCTAAAACAGTATCTAGAGGGTCAGATTAGATTTTTAATGTTCAGAGAGCTCATTATGAGATTCTATACTGATATTGATGAAAGAATACCATTTTCTAAGCCCTGATTTCATTGAGAATTTTAAAGGAACATAGCAGTTTTATTTTCCCTTTTGTTATAAATTTTCTTCAGTGAGTGTAGTCTTCTCCCAAACTCTGTGAACAGGGGTAAAGAAAGCATCAGTTCAAGTTCCAAACCTGCAATCTCCTCCACGTATCAACTTTTTCCCCACTGGGGATTTTACCATGTTTAGCATATCCTGGTAGTTCAGATTTTAGTGATGAGAAGGTATGGTGTTTGATTGTGGGTTGGAGGGGGAGTGAAGAAGAAAGGGTGATACAGAATCTCTCTGCTGGGACCTCTGAAATCAATTATATATATAGGAAGTTACTTATTTTTCCTGTGGATAAGACCCATCTTAAACTGTCTCATGAGTATCTGGAAACAAACTATGAGCTATTTACCAAATGGAAAATAAAGATCTCAATGTGTGAAGCCATGCTCATTGCTGAGTTCTCTGTTGGTAATGATATTACATATGCAAATCTCCCCCAATTTATCGGAAATATCCTCATAAAATGAAACTTCTACTTTTTAGGAAAGTTCTAATAAGCATAAAAGAAAGAGACCATAAGAAAGAAAAAGAGGTCTCATATTTCTTTCTAACGGAGTGCTTTTGTGCACAGTGACAAAGATAACTGTGAGACTGGATCTCCTAATACAGCAAAATGATTCAGTATATAGAACTCAAAATCCGGAGTCATTACACCTGACTTTGAAATCTAGTTTTGCTACTGGGCAACCAATTGTTTAACTACTGTAAGCCTAAACTTTCTACTCAGTAAAATTGTGATAATAATAATAATAACAACAACAGTAAAATCAGTATGGTTTGGAAAAGATTAATGTCATATAAATATTAGCATATTTTATCAGCTATCATTTGTGAGTATTAATTTTACTCTGAAAGACAATGGGACAGTTACCCTTCCCTCTCACTGAACGTAAACAACAACAATAACAGCTAAAATACAGAGACTGAGATGAGCCTCAATACCAAATATATTTCCACTGGACTAAAAAAATCACAAATATACCTAAAGTTTAAAAGAATTCATAAGACTGATTTCAAAGAGCAGAATTCTCTAAATTCTCCCTAAGTATTCATGGGCTTTGACTTCTAGTCATAATTATCTGGTAGTTTTTTTCAGGTATTTGGTCTCAAGATTGGTGAATAAGCCTATTCTTTCTAATGTAAAATCAGATAATCAAGCCAGAGTCTGGAGGATCATCTTCCATAAAGTCATTCCAAGTATTAGAGCAGGAAAATAAGCAAAACCACATATACACTGGTAGTCTGGAAATGAATTAAGTATTTTATAAGTCGCCACACTTCCCGTTTATTGTCTCAGATAATTGACCAGGTGTTCATGGAAGCCAACTTTGAGGTTTCTAAATTCTTTCCATCCTCTCTAAACCCTTGGGGCAATACTTACCTTGGTGAAAGATCAAATTCCCTCAGAGCACAGGAAGAGAGCTGTTTATTATAAGCAGTAAGTGCCAAACGCATTATTGGGAAAACAGCCAAGATTACTGCACCCTAGTCTGCGTAAATACCTCAGAAGTTTTTTTTTTTTTTTGGTGTTGTTGGAGTTTATCTGATTGTATTTAAGGAGACTGTAAGGTAATACTGAACATATTACATGAATATAAAACTCAGGGTAAACAAGAGACACCCTTTTTAGATTAGCTACTTATTCTAACTAGGTAAATCAACAACAAAAAAATTTTGCAGTACTGCATTTTCAAAAGCAGCACATTAGCCAAGGCTTGAAATCGGCCAAGTGTTAGAAGTTCACCTAGCACATCACACTGTCAATATACATGGTCAGGAAGAAACATTTTGAAATAGTGTTAATCCTATGCTAATGAAGTGATTCAAAGTTGAAGAAATAAAGATGGAAAATTTTACACTGTGTTTACAAATGCTAATTTTTGTAAATGGATAAAGGTAAAGTAAATTAATATACAGAAGCTTTGCACTTATAGTTCTTCAAGTCAAAGTGTTCAACAATAGTTGTTATCAATTTTCGCAGTATCTCTAATAATGTCAATTGATGTATAAAGAGATCATTAAGTCCTCAAAAAACTCTGTTGAGGTCATTACCCCTATTAAAGCTTACTGACTTGTATTTCATTTACTCCTAATCTAATTTCTTTCAATGCTTCTAAGGATTTAGCTTTGATGGTAAGGTGATTTTAACACCATCAGAATGAGATTCTTTTTTTATTAAGGTAGAATTGTCGTGAGATTTACAAAAGAATGACCCTAAAGTTTATCTTTATTTACAATGGAATAAAAAAAAATTAAACACCTCTCCCACAGTATATTTTGTTATGAATGTAATTTATTTAAGTAAAAACTACAAACTTTTTAAGTGAGGGGGCAGGTTTATTTCAATAACACTATGAGGTAAGCTCATTCTTTTAACGTAAAATTACCTAGAAAAGTATAAAGAACTAAGCTTTCTTTAAAAAAAGTTTATCTTTTTTATATGATAGAAGGTAAATTTCAAAAATTCATCCTCTTACTGTGTTTTGATATTTTAAATTATATCTTTACAAAAAAATAACATTTAAAGAGGTAATTATAAATGATTTTATAGAAGCCTCTCAGATTGGCTTCTAATAAACAGAATAAAAATTCCAGAAAAATGGCAGAAATTTCACTTCATACATAAGATAGTCACAGGATTTCTATCATATTAATCTTTTCAACTATAATCTACTTGATTATGTCATGAGAAAGCCTGAAAAAAGTGATTATTTTAGTAGTTGTTACTCTTATCCATATATAAAATATAAATACAATTTATAAAATATGTATAAATATGTATCAGAAAGATAATTTTCAACATCTTCTGACATATTGTGTTGTTACAGGGTTATAATAAGTCTTCTTAACTAGTGCCTAAACAACTGTGCTCACATGATTGGATATACTTAGTAGCACTGGTGTTTAATAATCAAAAGGACACTGTATCTTTCTAATTCTGGCTTAAGAAATTGGCAAAGAGATTTCAAATGCTGGCCTTTACTTAAAGAATTAGCTCATACCCTCTCTGACTAAGGCATATAGTTGTATGTGGTAAGAAAAGATAACAGAGTGATATTTATATTTTTGCAATTCAACTGAATTCATTAACGTTTAAGAGATTTTGTTTTGGCTTTTTTTTTTCCCTTGTTGGATATTGAAGTTTTCTTATAATGTCAATTGGATGACAACTAAACATCAATGTATCAATTATGTGGGAGAAATGTCCTAAAACAGAGGATGAGAATGTTGTTAATTTCATTTCAACAAAATTGAAGGGTTTCTTGTGATTGACTGATTTAGAAAGTGGCCCCAATTCTTCACCCTGCTCTGTATTTATCCCTTAGCAATACAGCTTTTTCCATCATGAAATGTAGTCTGTGTCCCCACTCCTTGGTTCTGGGTTGGTCTTGTGACTTGCTTTGATCAATAGAATGTGGCAGAAGTAGTTGTGTGGCAGTTATAAGATTCAGAGATTTGTATACCTCTGCTTTCTCTTGGATTGTTGCCAATTCCATGCAACCAAGCACAAGCTACCTTGTTAGAGGATGATAAACCTTGGAGAGAAGGGCTAAGATTCCTCAACTAACAGACAGCCATCCCCAGAAACAAAGCTGCCTAACTGACCCAAGCGGAACACCAATGCATGAAGGGGTCCAGCCAGATCAGAAACAGTGACGAGCTGAGCCAGCATAAATAGCTTTGCCACAGAAATAAGGTTTTTTTGCTGTATGTTCCTGAGCATCTTGGGTGTCACACAGCATTGTATCAATAGCTCATAGGTACCCCATCTCTATGTCTTGTTTGGTCACTTTCCTCCAAGTTTCTTCACAGTGATCTCTCATCATCTGAGAAGACTGAATTATGTGGGAGAAAAAGCAGTACTGGGTAAATTTACACAGTAAGAACTAGACCCCAGGTCTCCTATCTGTCTGATCACAGAAATTCTATTCCAACAGGCAGGGCCTACATTTTCCCATCTGTATGAGGTATGTATGTCATGTGTTGCTTGCGATGAGTGTGTGAAGAAATGTTTGATTCCTCAGGGGTCTACTGCTGCTCTGATATTCTGTGGTTCTGTGATCTTTTGCTCAAAAAGTTATATATTTCTCACACTACCCTTCCATTCATGCTCTCACAAATTAATCTGATAAACAAAAGCAAGCTATTTTTAAAGGTGAGTAACGATGTTGTTAGAGAAATGCAAACCAAAACTACAATGAGGTACCAACTCATATCAGAAAGGCCATCATTAAAAAGTCTACAGGGACTTCCCTGGCAGTCCAGTGGTTAAGACTCCACACTTCCAATGCAGTGGGCATGGGTTCGATCCCTGGTCAGGGAACTAAGATCCCACATGCAGCGTGGTGTGGCCAAAAAAAAAAAAATGTCTACAAATAACAAATGCTGGAGAGGGTGTGGAGAAAAAGGAACCCTCCTACACTGCTGGTGGGAATGTAAGTTGGTGCAGCCACTATGGAAAACTGTATGGAGTTTCCTCAAAAAACTAAAAATAGAGTTGCCATATGATCCAGCAATACCACTCCTGGGCATATATCTGGAGAAAACTCTGATTCTAAAATATACATGCACCCCAATGTTCATAGCAGCACTATTTACAGTAGCCAAGACATGGAAACAACCTAAGTGACTATTGACAGATGAATGGATAAAGAAGATGCACTATGTATACACAACAGAATACTACTCAGCCATGCTAACACATATATATGGAATCTAAAAAAAAAAATGGTTCTGAAGAACCTAAAGGCAGGACAGGAATAAAGACGCAGATGTAGAGAATGGACTTGAGGACATGGGGAGGGGGAAGGGTAAGCTGGGATGAAGTGAGAGAGTAGCATGGAAATGTATACCCTACCGAATGTAAAATAGATAGCTAGTGGGAAGCAGCCGCATAACACAGGGAGATCAGCTCGGTGCTTTGTGACCACCTAGAGGGGTGGGATAAGGTGGGAGGGAGGGAGACGTAAGAGGGAGGGCATGTGGGGCTATATGTATACATATAGCTGATTCACTTTGTTGTAAAGCAGAAACTAACACACCATTGTAAAGCAGTTATACTCCAGTAAAGATGTCAAAAAAATAATAATGCCATTTGCAGCAACATGGATGGAACTAGAGATTATCACACTAAGTAAGCCAGATGGAGAAAGACAAATATCATGTGATATCACTTACATATGTAATCTAAAACGTGACAAAAATGAGCTTATCTATGCAACAGAAGACTCACCGACAAAAGAACAGACTTGTGGTTGCCAAGGGAAAAGGGGCAGGGGGAGGGATGGATTGGAAGTTGTGGTTAGTAGATGCAGAATGGTTAGTTTATTTCTCTAAATTCACATAATAAATAATAAAGCTATATTTCAAACACATGTCTAGACATAATGACCATCCATTCACCTATAGTCAAACAGGGAATATCAAAGCCAGTCCTCGATGCATATCTGACATCTTGACAGATACTGAGAAATATTTTTCAATGACACCCGCCGCTATATATTTTAACTATGTGTAAGCAAATCCTCCACGAGACCACAATTAAACATCTACTGATTCAAAGCTACTTGTCTGGTGAGGAAAGAATATTTCTAAACCAGGATGTGCAGGGCGAGGTGATCAAACAAAAGAAATGACACTTACTGGCTCTCTTTACATTTAAATCAGTCTCTTGTGAAAATTGTAATAAAAAATATTACCAAAGGAAAAGAAAATTAAATCACAGGTACTTCCTTTTTCTTGTTGATACAATACCATCCAGCCCATAAGAGCTTTTTGTGATGGTGACAAACATAAGTACTTACTAAATGTCTGCTCCCATGGTGAGCACAGAGAAGAATAACACAAAAGCTTATCCTCAAGGATGTCATCATTTCATAGAGATCAGCCACCCTTTGGATACCACACTGGTTCTGCAAGTAAGCTTGGCCCCAGAATGTGGAGAAGTCATCCTATCACAATAACATGGACTATGAAACCAAAGACGGCCATCTGGACTTGGCTGGGGATAGGACTTAGAATCATGGGCTCTGTCTGCAGAGAACTGTAGGGAGCTCAATTTCAACTTTTTCTCTTTACAGGTAAAGATGTTGGTACCACTGCAATATGAAAGCAGAGCAAAAGCAACAACATACCAAAGACCAACTCTATCGATAAAAGGTCAGAAAAAAAGATGATAGAGTAACTTCATGACAAATTAAGCAAATGAGTAAACTGCAAAACAGCCTGGGTTCACAGAAGCTGTGTGTGTGTGTGTGTGTGTGTGTGTGTGTGTGTGTGTGTGTGTGTGTATGTGTATATAGCTATATAATATGTAATGTAGATGAATAAATAAAACACTTGGATGTATACACTGATGTTTTAACAGGGCTCGGTGTGGAGGCATTAATTTTTTTTCTCTTTGCCTCTTGGATTAACCCTTTTCTGCAACAAAAAAGTTATTTGCAAAGCAAAGATAATTAATAACATAAAAGACAGGCTATGAGTGACAATGAACAACACAAACCCATGTTCACATTTAATGATTTTCAATTGATTTCTGCAGACAAATATTTACTTCCTCGGGGATACCTACAGATTCTTAAATGATCAGGGGAAGCATTTAGGACAACTTAAACGTTAACTAAATAGAAAAACACCTGAAGAGATTATCTGAATCACTTCTCTGAAATAAGCTGAAAGTAAAAATTTCTGAGAAAGTAAATTTTGCATAAATTTTCATAAGGAACAGACTTTACCAATTAAATATTTTTCATTCTACTCAAGTAAGCTAACCCACAAATGCTATATTGATAGCTACTCAATACCATGCAATCAAATCACATTTTTTTCACTCATTCTTATTTCTCACCTTTTGTAAAGTTTCTTTTTCATAAGCTGAAGGATTTTTGCCATCCTCTTAAAGTACTAGATCAAAAGCTTTCTAGTTAGACTTTATTCTCTAGAGTAATCTCCATGTAAGAAACCACTGTTTAAGGAACCAAAAGAAAATCCCTTCGACAGATTTCTAAAACTATACCTTCACCTTATTAGTTTGCAATTTGAATTATAGTCAAAGAATACTCAACTTTAGGAAACAATTTTTATGTTTCAGATGTTTTCTGATTTTGTTTTAATTTTTTTACCTCTGGAAAAGAGCACATAACATAGAATTTACATTTTAAAGTGTAAAGTTCAATAGTGTTATGTATGTTCACATTGTTGTGAAACAGATATCCAGAACTATTTCATCTTGCAAATTTGAAACTCTAGATCCATTAAAAACCAACTCCTCTTTCTCTCCTCTACAGTCCTTAGTAACTGCAATTACACTTTCTATGAATTTGACTACTTTAGATACTGCATATAAATGGAAAATACAGTGTCTTTTGTGGCTGGGTTATTTCTTTTAGCATAATGCCCTTAGTCAGTGTTTCGGAATGTGATTTCCTCCCTTTTTAAGGCTAATATTCCATTGTGTGTAGTACCACATTTTGTTTATCCATTCATCCCTCAATGGTTATTTAGGTTGTTGCTATCACTTGGCTATTGTAAATAGTGACACAATGAATATGGCTGTCAAAACATCACTTCCACATTCTGCTTTCAATTTTTTGGATGTATACCCAGAAGTGAGATTACTACATCATATGATGGCTCACTTATTTTTAATTTTTTGAGGAGCCGCCATACTGTTTTCCATAGCACTTGCTGTATGTTTTTGATACACCAATATTGTAGGTTTGTATTAAGAAAGGAGACAAGTAAAAGGGAAAAAAATCACACTTTTACTTCTTTCTTTAAAAAATGCAGAAGTAAAACTTCATATAGAAACTTGGAAAAACATACGTATGTGTTTGTGACAGTCAAAATACTTCAGTTGGTATTTTAAAAAAACAACAACAAATCAAATATTTTCCTATTGAGTCTTTCTCCACCATTTACCTACATTATACTGTAACAACTTAACGCTGATATTCCTTGGGAGCAAGCATTTAAATGCACTGTCCATACATGGACAGAAGCCACAAAAATATAATGATCTGAGAACATTTTATAAATCAGTCCCTGCCTTTGTATATACTTTTTAAAAAAGTCACACTGGTAATATAAGGATTGACTAGAAAAATTTGAAAGATGAAAAATTCATATGCCAGAGCTAAATAGGCTATATAAAAATAAATTTATTTCAGAAGTATACATTATATATATTAATATTGACTTAAATAAATGGATTTGAAATAAATGAGCTCATGTTCATGCAAGCTTTTGTTTTAAACAAATGCCTACTTTTTGAAAATGCCTCAGTGATGGTAAAGGCCCCTTTTGTCTCATAAAAGGACAATGTTACTGGATTTAGGACCCATTTAGATAATCCAATGACATTCCTCTTAGAAAGATTCTCATGTTCTGAGTTTCTATGTCAGTGAGCTAACCATGTGTATTGACTACTTTATTGTATTTAGGCCAAAGAACCATATCAAAATATTATCAACTAAAAGGAAGAGTATGGTTAGACAATTTTTAAAAAGAAAAAAGTGAATTTTGAGTATAGGTATATATTAGGCCAGGCTTGAAATTATAGATTGCTGTTGTCAAGAGAAAAGTTTTAACATGGTATAAATTTACGGGTTTTTAGGAAAAACTTAATCAACATAACAACCTATAATCAACTGAAATTTTTATTCAGTTCAGTTTACATTCACAGATATACCTCTTTTTTTTTTTTCTCAACCCCTATTGAATTAACCTGCTACGGTAATGGCACAGTCAAGTAATTGAAAGCATTTAATTTTTCATGCCGTTTTAGTTGGAAAGATTCACTGCATGATTCCAGTTCTATTTAAAGTTGAAAGATAGAAATGTATAACTGGAATTTTTTTCTTTTTTCTTTTTTTTAACATAAGTCAGATAGCCTTGTTGTTAGGAAGAAGAAAACAGACCTGCAGAATCAGCGCTATAATCATTACTGATATATCTGTTTATCCTCGCGTGTGGCCCATTTGATTTTCGAAGACTCAAGTTCCCTGTCTTAGCATTCTTATTCAAAACAAAATGAAAGCATCTTTGTGGATAATCTGAAGTCCATTACCTGTTTTTCCTCAGTTCATCTAATACAGCAATTTAGAACATAAGCTCTGGGGTCCAGCTGCCGGAGTCACAAATTCTAGCTGCTTCTCATGGGAGCCTCAGCTAGTCTGTGCTATAGTTACCTCTACTCCCCTAGTACTTTATCTTTGGGGGGTTGTTGTGAGAATTAAGTTAATATTTGAATGCACTTGGAACATCTGAATGTCTGCTACGTGGATAATATAGAATGAACATTAACTGCTATTGTTACTATTTACCTAATGTGTAAATGCCTCATGAAGAATAGAAGCTTTCATTTCTAATACATAGTACTGAACACAAATGAATGATAATTTTTATATAATTTAAAGTATTTAAATTATATAAAATATGTTGTTACCTGCTGTGTTAGTTCCCTAGGGCTGTTATAACAAATTACTGAAAACTGGGTGGGGCTTAAAACAACAGAAATTATTTTCTCACAGTTCTGGAGTCCACAAGTCCAACATCAAGACGTGGTCAGGGCAGTGTTCTCTTTGAAAGCTCTATGACCTTGGAGGCCATGGCCTAGACTACAATAACAAACAGATTCTTGCGGTTCATACAGATTCTTATAACATAGACACTAACCAATGGACACTTTGTTACTTTCAACCTACTCACTGGCCAAAATGAATCCAGAGTTGCTGTCCATAATGAGAGAATATATTTTGTGGGTGGTATCCGATTTGGACAAATGAGCCTCTGGCTTGTATCCAAGTATCGAATGTAAGGAGAAAAGCCCAAGAAGTACCCTAGGAGTCTACACTCCGTTTTGCTTCCAATGGAATAGCAGCATGCTTCCTTCCAGCTTCATATTTCACATGCCTTAAACTTCAAACTCTTCACCTGCCTCATCACATTACTGACATCACCTAAAAAGCCAATTTTCTGTTAATAACCATTATGAATGGGACAAGGAAAAAAAACGCCTGACCTTTGGATACTGAGCATGAAAAGACTCAGTGCTCAATGCTTCACTGTCTTGTTTCTTAGGTCTTATATTCAGATAAATATTGGTAAAAAAATGGACAGCTATCTAAAATACCTTGTTGAAAACTCATGTCCCCCTTTTCAGTGTGTGACAACACACAATACAATAAAATATGTAAGACTTAAAAAAATCATTTTTGTTTCTTTCTGGTTTCCGGTGTTTCTAGGTATTGCTTGGCTACATGACTCCAGTCTCTGCCTCTCTCACATTGGACTTCCTTCTGTTTCTTTTCCTCTTCTGTCTTTTGTAAGGACAATTGTCAATGGGCCCAGGGTCTATCTGGATAGTCCAGGATAATCTCATCTTGAGATACTTAATTACATCTGCGAAAGACCCTTTTTTACAAATGAGGTCACATTCACAGGTTTCAAAAGTTAGGACATGGACATGTCATTTTGGAGGATACCATTCAACACACTACACCTTTCTTCTCTAATATTCGATTTTTATTTAACAGATCCCTCCTTTTTAAAATGGAATTAATATTATTATAACAGAAATAATCAATTATTTTAATAATTAATGCTTAATACATTGTAACAGCTACTGCTTATTTCGTAATATGCAACTTACGTGTTAGTTTTAGTATTCCTGAGAAAATTATAATCTACTTGATTTTATTTGATGAAGAGAAATTCATTGTGCATGGGTTTTCTTTCAAATCTTTGAACTAAGGATATACTAAAACTTATAGAGCCAATTTCCCAATTATTCACAGTTGGGCTTTTCCACAATTTGTCTTTCAACTTCAAAATTATGTTATCAGTTTCTTTACTTACACACTGCAAAAATGTTGGTTCTTGTTGACATTGTCGCCATCTCCTGTTCACACCCTTCTATATATAATGTACAGTCAAGTACCAGATGGAAAGGCAGACGCTAAAAAATCAAAACATGCAATTAATAGCTTCCTGTCTCTAGGGAATGTTTTGGCCAAAAATGCAGAAGGTTTGGAAGAAAAGAGGACGACTTTTATTAAGTTTAGTCATATGCTTGGCTTCTGATCAAGAGTTAATGCTCTCCCTTTTCATCATGGAGGGGAAGGCAGGATAGAATTTGGACAGAAAAGTATAATGGGGAAGCTCGACAGCTCCAGCTCCAGTTTCAACTGAGTCTGGAGTCATTCCGCAGCTTTATCACTTAGAATGAAATGTTTATAGATGAACACCTTTACCATTGCTTTAAAAATGTGTTATTTGTAATGTTATTGATTGCTGGAAATTATCCACCAGTAATAACTTTTAATTAATGTATTGCCTAACAGGAAATGTATTTACAAACTAAGAAGATAAGGACTCCTACCTCGAGGCTAAATATGGTACAGGATTCACTTCTGTCTGGTCAAGTGGGCAGAGTGGATTATATTTATGTCAATACAGAGAAAGGAAAAGTTCCATAAAGCCTACAGTGTCATTTAAGGTTCAATGAGATGCTTCTCAAAAAAATGTATAATATCTGCTGTTTTTAAGAAAAGGGAGAGAAATTTTAAAAGGCAAAGTTTTTTTCAGAGACACTTTGACTTTATAAAGTAACATGTAAAAAGGAAGATAGGTTTTCCCACTGTAAATTAAAAAAAACCGGTATTCTAGAATATCCATTTCATTTGTCCATGAGACAGTAGTTAAAATTATAGCAAATATTCACCATGCATTACTATTTTAAGTGAAATTTTATTAAATTAGAGCTAATCTATTAAGCGTTTTAAAAAATAAATCAACTTTCTGACAATTTATTTCACCCCTCTCTTTTCTTCCTCTCCCTCTCATTTTCTTTTGCTATTTAACTATACAAAATCTAATTAAAATAATTTAGCAATTATTTATTATGTTTTTACCACTATTATATTTATTTTATTTGTCTTAAAAATCTAATTTAAGGTTCTGTTTGTTTTTTTCTGTCTCCACAGGATCTTACTGGAAAAAAATTTTTCCTATGATTATATTAGATACATTTGTAGAAAAACAACAAGAAAACAAACAAACAAAATGTAAAATCCAGGATCTGAGAATTTTCTAATTTCTTGAGTGCTAGCATTTCTTAAAAACACTTAGATGTAATGCAGTTTCATTTACCTTTTTACCAACTATAGCCTAATAGCCTTACTTTGTTCATATTTTAAAGTAAATGGGAAGTACTTTAAAGGAAAAAATAGAAAGGAGAAAATTAGCAAGCAAATAGTTCATACAAAGTTGTGATCTTTTTAAAAACGAATATAACTAGAACAAATTATTCACTTAAAAAAAATCATGTTAGACACAGGACATAATTGGTCTGGAGGGTGTTCCAGGGGAGAGTTCATCTTCACATTCTTGGCAACAGTCATGTAGGTTGTGGTTAATAATAAGGGAATTGGCCAAGGTTTTTCTAAGGTTCTTTTTTTTTTTCTTTTTAAATCAAATACTCAACAATGTAGCAACATCTAAGCTTCAAGTACCACCAAAATCAAAAATTGGGGACAACTGGGGACAACTTTGGTTTCATTTTTATACTTAGAGTCTTGTTGTAGCCAGGGCAATACAGGACACGTTTTTGAATCATATACATTAACATATCAAAAAAGTTTTTTGGAGTTTTTGATGTTCAAAAAGTGAAGGGATCTTTGGTTATGGGTATTTGAAAATGTTTAAGTATCTCTCCATAGAATTGGAAGTCAAGCTGTTTTAGTTTGTGAACCCTAAAGCTGATGCCGAGACAAAGACTCAGGTGCATGTAGTTTATTTGGGAGATGATCTTAGGAAACAGGAGTGAGGGAGAGGCGAGATAAGTGAGAGAGAAAAGGGAGAAAAGCCATGAGAGGGCTTCTGCTTTGGACAACTGATGCTCCGCCCCATCGGCTCCCCGCTGAGGAATGTTGTGGTACGTGCCTTGGAATCATCATCCACCAATTTTTTTTTTTTTTTAAGATTGAATTTTATTTATTCTTTGCTGCATTGGGTATCTGTTGCTGCGTGCGGGCTTTTTCTAGTTGTGGCAAGTGGGGGCTATTCTTCATTGCGGTATGTGGGCTTCTCCTTGCGGTGGCTTCTCTTGTTGCAAAGCACAGGTTCTAGGCGTGCGAGCTTCAGTATTTGTGGCACACGGGCTCAGTAGTTGTGGCATGCAGTCTCTAGAGCACAGGCTCAATAGTTGTGGTGCACAGGCTTAGTTGCTCCGCAGTATGTGGGATCTTCCCGGACCAGGGAAGTCCCTGTCATCCACCAGTTTTAATGCACTAAATCTTCTACTAGTTAAGGGTTGACCCTGGGAATGTGAAGTCTAGTACACTTCACTGTTTTAGAGCTGGAGAAACCCTCAGAGGCAGACACAGACAGATGCATGTATTTGCAATGGAGTTCTGTCCCAAGGCTGAAAATTGGTTACCTGAGCTGCAAAGGAATATGGAGGAGAGATTCAAGAATCTTCTCCAGGGCTTCCACGGTGGCACAATGGTTAAGAATCCGCCTGCTAATGCAGGGGACACGGGTTCAAACCCTGGTCCAGGAAGATCCCACATGCAGTGGAGCAACTAAGCCTGTGAACCACAACTACAGAGCCTGTGCTCTAGAGCCCACGAGCCAAAACTACTGAGCCCATGTGCCACAACTAAGGAAGCCTGCACACCTAGAGCCCGTGCTCTGCAACAAGAGAAGCCAGCACAATGAGAAGCCCTCACACCACAATGAAGAGTAGCCCCTGCTCACCACAACTAGAGAAAGCCCACACAGCAATGAAGACCCAACGCAGCCAAAAATAAATAAAATAATTAATTAATTAACAATAATTTAAAAAAAAAGAATCTTCTCCAAAGATTTGGCCCCAAATTTGATCCTGTTATGTATATGGATGATATGAAGACAAACATGCATGTTTAGCAAACATCCAACTGACTTTTTTTTTTTTAACATCTTTATTGGAGTATAATTGCTTTACAATGGTGCCAATTGACTTTTAAATATCAAAAATGTTGGCCCCAGTTTGGGGGAGGAAGAAGATTACAGAGCTATTCTGAGTATTTTCTAGAGATTTGATATTTTTAGTAATTTTCTGGTAGAAGGAAACTGCAAAATAAAATGACTTGGTTTGTTAAAAAAAATATATTTATGTTTGGATCAAAACATAGAGTCCATGAAATTTTAGAAAATACTGAGTATGAATCTGCTGGGAAAAAATTCCTGCAAAAATGGTATTTTTCTCAATGTTTCTCAACAATCCATTCTAGTTCCCATGAATGTAGTCAGTCTTAATCTTTCAAACTCCACTTTTCCTTCTTTTATACTCCACTTTTCCTTCTTTCATTTACAAACTAAATGAGGAACTTTGGTAGGTCTTTAAAAATATCTTTAATTGAAATTCTGAGTGTCAATGACTCTGAATTATAAATTACTATGAGATCTAAGATGTTTCAGCAATGTTAAAAAAATCTTAAGTAGAAAACTAAAAACTAAATTTGTTCTAAAACAAATCACTATTTAAAGGGAAATATGTATAAATCATATTTATATCTCATAAAACATTAACAGTTAAGTCATTGACTTGAGTTGCTTATAGCATGTTAAATTTCAATTTTTTTTTTAACCAGGTCTAGAATACTAGTTATAAGTATTTAATTTGACAGATCTGATTGATATATGACGAAAAAAAAAAAAAAGAATCTTAGAGACTACTTGGGGAATCTGGGCAGTGGAGAAGGGCAGGAACTACCTACAATGGTAGATTCATTTGGTCATGGTCATTTAGTATATCCTCCCTTAGAAGCCAAAAAATCTCAGTGTCTCAATATCTTCATCTACTTTTCCTTTTGTTGTTTTTGTTTTTGCTTTTAAAAGCTGTGTGTAGCAGTTACATGTATGAATGTATGGTCCATCTGCTCATTCTATTTTTATTCTTTGGTAGTATTATCTAGTATATATACATTGAATATTTATAATGTACAGTCCAAAATATCACAAATTTAGAATAACTGCATTTCTTTTGCTTAGCAATCCTTTGCTTAACTAATGGAAGTGTATTTTTGTGAACAGACTTTGCAATTTGGGCCAATATTTTGGAAACAGAAAGTCTAGCCATTGTGTCTCTAAGACTGATTAATATGCTTGCATGGTTTATTAGTAACCACAGCTGAATAACTAAAATTCAAAGCAAATTCTTGAGCAAACAAATTTGACCTTAGTTATCATGACACTGTTCACCCTCCAGTAGACCTGTTTTCCTTTACACGCAGCAAGTTGAGCATTAAACAGAACCACAGTATATTTTATTAAGGTCTCTCTTACACACAACTGTACCTGCACAGAAAACTACTGACTGCTAATTAACATGTGACCTCTGGAACCATCACACAATTTTGGCTTCTTTGTCAATGTTTCAAATTCTGAGGGGAAGCATTCAATTAATATTGTCAAGCTACATGATATAGAAAAAACATTTTGTTGACTCAGAGTTAAGTGATGTCAAAAAAAAACAGCAGGAAATTGTCACAAACCAATCTGGACTTCCTCAACTCTGGCTTCCTGGTAGCAGATTCATTTTTTTTTAATGTGTAAACTGAATGTAGTTGGCAAATCAGTTGCATCCATGACTACTGGGTCGGGAAATATGTCTACATTAGCTTATTTCTTTCATGTTCTCTCCTGCTCCATTTCATGCTCAAATAATAATTCACTGGCACAAATGGATAAAAATAGCAAGTCTAAAAAGGGAGTAATTAGTAGGAGTTGTTTAGGAATCAAAACACTTCAAAAAAGTACAGCTGTTCTGATATGGTTATCAGGCCAGCAATTTCTGATGGTTAGGTGATGGTAAAAGGCAGAACAAGCTCTCAGTGCAACTATTTTGCTAACTTGTTTCTGCTATTGTGGTATGTATTTATCTTTCAGAGTGATATACCCCATATGTACACACTGTAAAGATGCCAATAGAATGCATGTGCTCTTCAAAAGATATAAGTACACGAATGCAATTATTGGTACTTCCCATCCACGGAGAGGAAACTGAACACCATGCAAGTGTCTTCATTCAGGAAGTGGATTACGCATTTCATACAGAATAGCTTACATTTCTAAAGCATCTAAAACCACTGGTATAGTTCATACAAAGTCTCAGGAACAGCCTGGCTCCAAGCCCTGTGATTGCATAGCCATTTGGTCCTCTCTTCCACCCTACAAGCCATACTTGCCACCTAGAAACTCAGATCTGAGACTTCCAACTCTGAATCGTTCTCCTGGAAGTGGATTTGGCATCATGCAGCATTCTTACTCTGGAAGGCATACAGATAGAGATTAAGAACATGAACTCTTGAGCTAAACCACCTTGTGGAATTACTTGTAGCTGGGTGACTCACTTCACTTTTCTGTGTATGCTTCTGTACTGTTTCTTCACCTGTAAGATGTGTATTATAATAGGGGTTGTTGGTAGAATTACATAAGTGAATTAAGAATAGTGCCTCGCTGTAGTATGTGTTCCATAAATTTGTCATTGATATGAAACATTTCCCTTGCTTATCTTTTAACCACTGCTGACTTCATATGCAGATATGCTTGTCTCTTATCTACTTAGCGTGAAGTAAGGGGCTAATCTGAAAGGCTACTTTACCACCAAAACATTTCCCCACCTTTACAGTAGTAAACATTTTTTAAAAACCAGAGGCATGATCCTTAGGGAAAACAGTGTAACCTGCATAAATCCACTGTTAAAATCTATGTATGTATCTGTTTCATATATTCACTTCATCCATGGGACTGTTGGCCTTAATGTTTTACATTTTTTCATGGCAGTTAAGGTGATACTGTTCATAAACATCTAACCACAAGGTCAAGGGGAAAAAAAAGGTTTACTATTTTAACATGTTTAAGTTGCCCCCAATGAAATAATAAAAGAAGAAATGTCATGAAAAAGAACCTATGACTGCGAACCATCTGTCAATTAGCAAAAAAATGTGGTGTGTTTTCTTAGCATGTTTTTCAGATAGCAATTGCCCTTTTGCTAGACATTATGGAAGATCCGAATTCAAGTTGAAGTGCACTCAAAAAATATACAATTCCTCACGTTCAATATGAATTCTTCTCAAGTTCATACTCAAAAATCCCTTGAACCCTAACCTATCTCCCATCTAACTGTGACAAAATATCATCCCTCCTTAAAAGCAATAGGGAATTATGAGTTTACTTCCAGAAAATTGGTGGATTTACTTATACTCCTGATGTGAAATAAATTATGTAAGGTTGTAAGTACAGTCAGTATGTGAAGTATATGAAACCAACCACAGAACTCAAAACTCTGGACTCATTATCCAGGTCCATCCACTACAACATGCTACAAAGACTTGAAAGAAGATAGAAAACACTGAGAAAAAAAAGACATTAGTCTTCCAGAGACTAATGAAACAGTAGAGCTAAAGTAACTTGTTTAACTAAACAGAAAAAAAAAATAAAATGAGAGACACCAGTCAGAATAATCATGGCCTTAGTTGACAAGAACTTGGGAAGAAATGGTAGATTAAAAAAAAAAGTAACTACAAATTACTGAAAGGAAAATTCATATATTTAAACTAGAATTAAGCGACTTATATTGGCTTTATATATTGTACAATAGTTAAGTTAGCTGTACACCTGAAGCATGTCTGAAGCATAGTGGGCCACGTGAGAAGGGAAACCTACTACCAGTCACGGCAGTAAGAATGAAGAAAAAGACAGTTTCAAGAGCTTGGGTTTACTTCTAATGACAGCACCATAAAGGCATCGTTAGACATGTTTCAATTTCCCCATTATGTCAAATGTCTCTTGGAGAGGTACCTTTGCACAGATCAATATAGTAAATAATATTCTGTATGATCATTCAGGCCAGGACATAGTCTATTTAAATATATAGAGAAGGGACATATGGGATAGACCTGGTTTGGAATTAGACTTCTAAACTGAGTGGGATGGACAGTTGATTGATGAAGTAAGCTGCAAGCTCTTCAGGTAGCTGGAGCAGAAGAGAGAACATAGTATCTTGAGAGTATACGGTAAAGCAAGTAAAAATTAGTATACATCAGTGGTATGGGGGTTGGAGGGACAGAAAGAGGCTGTATATATACAAAATAATAGGTTATATTCCGACAAGTAAGTTGAACATGAGAATGGGGACCAACGAATAGATCATAATTCATAATGTAAGAAAGTAAGTTATGGGCATTAGAACAATGAGAACAATTATGGCATCAGGTAACTACAATCATCAGCTTTGGGTTCAAGGAAATGAAACCACTCTCTGGGTGGATGACAGGAAAGAGGGAGAATGTATTCATCGGATCTTTGTGAATGAACACATACTATGTTTCAGGCAGTAGCATTAGCAAGAACAGTTAATGCTTCAATCATAAAGGAACAGTGACAGGAGAAAGAGTCTTAAGACATGGACTTGGGCATGATGAACGCAAATCGTGCCTCGTAATCAACACCAAGACAGAGGTTCCCACGAGTATCAGTGCCGATGTTCAGAGCCTGAGGCCACATGACTTGCTTGCCATGCTCTTGGACTATAATTCCCACCCCTTTATCATTCTTTGAATTCTCAATTTCTCATGGAGAAAAGTACTAAGAACAATTGCACATCCTTGCATTATACTTTCAACCATGTGTTATTTCTTTCTCATAGGTACGTCTTATCTCACTGGAAATATTGTGAGACCATAGAACAAATGCTGGATACAGAGTTAAAAACACCTGGATCAAGCCACAGCTCTGTCATTTACTAGCTCTTTGGTCTTAGAGAAGGCTCTAAACTTCTCTGAGCCTCAATTTTTTTCACCCTAAAGTGGTCATAATAATTTCCACCTCCTATGTGTTATGAAAGCATAGAATGATCCAATACAAGTGAAAATATTAATATATCAGAAATTTAAACCTTGTAACAGAGGTTTTAATAAAAGAGGGCAATTGGAAAAATTTCCCCAGATGAAATTGCTAGAAGAACCCCCAATAACAAAAATAATAATATTCAAGTAGATTTTATAAATTATTACCTGAGTTAAAATATATAACATTCACTTATTAAAAGTTTTTTGACAAAAACATCTATATTTCAGCTTGCAATTTACTTTATATTGATTGCATGGAATCAAGAACATTTGGATTCCCACAGTGAAGTAGTTGCAAAAGACATTTCAAAAAATTTCCTAATTATAACATTTACCACATTTCACTGTACAATTAATTTAAAAGCGTACAGATGGAACGTAGTAAAAATTTTAAGCAATAAACACGTTGTAAAAGAGTATGCAACAGAATACAACTAAAAGCAAATGCAGCTTTCCTCCTACCCAGAAGTGAGGACCTCTTACATAGAATAACCCTGTTAACAGTTTCTTGCGTATCATCCAAAAATAGTCTATGTATTTAAAGCACTGTAATCAGATCTGGTTTGAGATCTCTTTGCAGTATCAGATATCATTATCTAGAAACTTTAAAGTTAAATAATAAATTCTATGTGTAAATTTAATCAAATACTCTCCATCCTTAAAATAAATATCAAGATAATATAAGAAATACACAACATTTAGAATTTCTACGTGTTAAAATGATGCAATAGTATCACAATTCATTTTACTTCTTACTGAAAAACTATTACCCCATGATGAGAGTGTGCTCACAGCAAAAACAGCTGCAACTTGCTGGGCATTCATTAATAGAAGATGGTATATGTGTGTTTTGGTTGTGTACTCAGACATAACATTTCACATGGGTGCCTATGTATAGATGTGAATTCAGGTGAAGACCCATAATGCAGTATAAGAGGTTCATATGTTTTTTCATGTGGTTTTAGTAGAGGAGATATATTAAAAGGTATGCAAAAAAATGAGTTCAAGCGCTTATGCCAGTAATTCTGTAGCAAAAGTCAATCTACTGGTGTTCTCTAATGTACTTGAATAAACCAATTATTTGAGTGTTTTTAAGACAATCTTAACTATTTAAAATATACGTGTTGTTAATAAAATTCAAAGCTAAAGACCTCAAAATCTTTTTGGGAGATTAGGTTTGACATAAATATACTACCATGTGTAAAACAGATAGCTAGTGGGAACCTGCTACATAGCACAGGGAGCTCAGCTCAGTGCTCTGTGGTGGCCTAGATGGGTGGGATGAAGCGGGTGGGAGGAAGGTCACAGAGGGGGAGGATATAGGTATATATATGGCTGATTTGCTTCACTGTACAGCAGAAATGAACATGACATTGTAAAGCAGTTACACTCCAATGTAAAAAAAAAAAAAAGACTTCAAATCTTTGAATTGCTCCTGGGAACAACAGTTACCTAGTAATTTGGTTTGAAACAGTTTACTTCCCTAATGTATGTTACATTTACTACCATTATCAAAGTTTCTGCGAATCCTATTGCTATTCATTTTTTTATTAATTTTTATTGGAGTACAGTTGCTTTATGATATTGTGTTAGTTTCTGCTGTACAGCAAAGTGAATCAGCTATATGTATACATATATCCCCTCTTTTTTGGATTTCCTTCCCAATTGCTATTAATTTTTAATCTCTCAAGTTCAGGGTCAGTATTTTAGAACTACATTTTTTTTATTCCCCATGATTTCTTGTCACATAGGTACTTTAAAATAAATGTAATAATTATTGTGTTAATCAATTCTATATCAAGTAATCTGATGATCACATGACCATATCTTTCTTTCTATTTCTAACAATATTGTCCAGTTTAAACATGTCATACCCAATCTTAGCAAACAAGTGTATTATTTCTACAATGACCTCCCATACATTATAGTATTAAAAATACACATAATCAGACAAATATGATGACTAAGATATTAAATAAATGTATGTTTCCTTATCTTTACTCAATATTTTCAGTTAAGGGATAACAAAATACTAACATAAGAATCAAAGGTAAATACTCATAATGCTTAATGTAGTAATCGCTTTATGTAGCATTAGATAGTTATTAGTGATTTAGCCTGAATCCTATTTGAAAATAAACATCTGAAAAAGAGACTATAAGCTTTAAATAACAGAGTGTATCCTTCCTTGTAAAAATAATAATTTAACCATACATGCAAAGATTTAGACTATTAATCTGGTCTTTCATATAACTTTTAAATGGGAGAATTTAAGTTCTGTGTCTTTGAGCATGTATGCACATGATCATTTAAAATAAAACCTTAGGGCTTCCCTAGTGATGCAGTGGTGAAGAATCCGCCTGCCAATGCAGGGGACATGGGTTCTAGCCCTGGTCCAGGAAGACCCACATGCCGCAGAGCAACTAAGCCCCTGTACCACATCTACTGAGCCTGCGCTCTAGAGCCCGCAAGCCACAACTACTGAAGCCCACACGCCTAGAGCCTGTTCTCCGCAACAAGAGAAGCCACCGCCATGAGAAGCCCTCACACCCCAACGAAGAATAGCCAGCCCCCACTCGCTGCAACGAAAGCCCACGCTCAGCAACGAAGACCCAATGAAGCCAAAAATAAATAAATAGATGTAATCTCTCATCATTAAAAATAAATAAATAAATAAATAAAATAAAACATTAAAAGTTTGTCAAAGAATACAGAATTTCAGACAGCTGTAACTGACAACTGGTATAGTCTGGATTTAAGTGGTTCAAGATTCGGTAAAAAGAAAAATAAAAAAACATGTCTATAAACACATAAATCACCATGGGAACCAATATACCCTATCTGTTAACACAGTATTCTTTCTTGGCCTAGAAGGTCAATCAGGATGGAGCTCCACCGCAGAGATATGTGCAGGCCCCTCTTCCTGTATTTAGATGTAGCTAAATACCTTGTATCAGGCGGAAGATGGAAACTTCACAAAAGGCCCTAAAACATCCTTCTGTGTATGCAAGTTGATACTTCCTTGTCCTTCCCCAGAGGTCTGCCCCAGAGCTGGAGCTAATCCCCTCCTTGTATTGGTTTCCATAGTGACATGTATTAGTATACACATAAACAAAAGGTCTGAAGATATCACTGTACCAAAAATTAGCAAACAAATAACATTTTCGGATTGAAGTTTTGAATTAAAAATGTTATTTTCAAAAAAAATGTTATTTCCCTCATTATCGATGCACTGAATTCCCATAATCATTAGCACTCAAAACTATACTGTTTCAAGAATATTAACTTAGAAATGATGAACTGAACACTAATACATAGTTTGAGAGAGATGAAATAAAACGTTTGCTGTATGTACGTGTTTGGGTGTATATGTGTGTCTGCATGTACATATGCAACTTTCAATTTCTGAATTTTTATGTTGGCCTATACATTTTAGATATCCAAAGCACTTTTCAGGTGTTGCTATTAATACTCTTACTTAATAGGATATGACTGAAGAAAACGCTGGTACATATTGTTTCATTAACTTGCTCGATAAAAAATCAGAAACAAGAAAAATGAACCAGAATAAATCAAATAGTGAAATAAATTATATGCATTAATTCACATAAATTATAATTCAAAATAATAAAAATCATTTGTGTGTCTAATGATTTGCCTGAGCCTCAAGTGGGACTTAGGTCAGCCCAGACAAATCTGTGAACTTAGCTTGGGTCATGTTCAGGCCATTAGCTTTCTTTTCCTAACGTTAAATATATTTTTCTTCTTTCTTGTATGCACTTTTGTTCCAAGACACTTAGATGCATATTTAGCTTTTTATAAATACTCTTTTATTGATTTGGTTGAGATGCATTAAAAATAGAGGGCAGGAGAAAGAGAGAGGAAGTAAGAAATGGAGGGAGGGAGGGAGAAAGGGAGAATGACAAAGAACAAAGCAGAGAAAAAGAGAGAGAGAGCGGTGACAGAGACACAAAAACAGAAACAGAGATATGAGACCTAGAACATCATTTGAGCCCCTTGTCAGGGATCCTGTCAGCCCCTCTGCAGCCTTCTAAATCGGTGAACCAGTCAAGTCTCCTTTATCATAAGCCAGCTTATGTTAGATTTCTAGTACTTGTGTTTGAGTCTGGTTTATTCTTGAGAATCACTGAGGGATGTTAACCAGGAATTAAAAAATCAGATGTATAGGGCTTCCCTGGTGGCTCAGTGGTTGAGTCCGCCTACAGATGCAGGAGACATGGGTTCGTGCCCTGGTCCGGGAGGATCCCGAATGCCGCGGAGCGGCTGGGCCCGTGAGCCATGGCTGCTGAGCCTGCACGTCCGGAGTCTGTGCTCCGCAACGGTGAGAGGCCCCCGTACCCCCCCAAAAAATAATAATAATTTTTAAAAAATCAGATGTATATTTAGAGCAACCAATTATGCAGCAGGGAGGACAATGGATTGAAGACAGGAAGGAGTTTTTTTCAAAAATCACAGTGAGCAATGTTACTGGCTAGACTAAGGCATTGGTTCCTAGGAGATAAAAGTGACAATACTTAATACGTAATTGTTTAGGGACTTAGAATAGAGGGAGAAGAAGAAATCAAAAGTAACCCCCAGAATCTTGCCTTGAGAGTTTGGTTTAGGATAATGCCATTTGAGGAGATGAGAAGTAAAGTAATCATAACAGCTTTGAACAGGGCTAATGATAATTTATTTTCAGGACATGTTGAGTTTGAGGTATCCATGGACTAGTCAGGGGAAAATGAAATAGACAGTTGAGCTAAATATCTGGAGCTCACGAGAGAAAAGACTGCTAAAAAAAAAGAAAACACGTTAAGGAGACATCCAGAGTTGATATACACTGCACAGTGAAAAGTCAAAGACATCAGAAGAGAACACCAAAATTCAATGAAATTATAGTGATGGGTGACAAAAAAATACCTGCTACAACATTAAGTGAAAAAAGGCTTACATCTCAGCTAAAATAATAAAAATGTAAAATGTATATACATATAGAAAAGTCTGAACGAATACATAAAAAAGAAAATGTGAATTGTTGAGTATCAAAGCCTCCATTTTTTGAATTTTTGCTTCTTTTTCTGCTATTTTATTATTTGTCTTTTTCTTAAAGTAGCATAAACAAAACATTTAATAGAAGTGACTCCCCAAGCTATCTTTACCATGTAAATAACCACATGTAACCTGTTAGCATCTATGAAGTTACTTCTATTAAATTCAGACACATTATGTCTTATTCTTTCCAGATTGTGGAGTCCTAATGATTTAGGTTTATCTTTACAAAGAAAACTTTCCGATCCTTTGATCATTCTAATTGGGCCTTTAACAACTTTCTTCTCTATTATAGCTTTGCTGAAGTGTAACAACCAGTCAACATGCAATCCATGTTTGCTCCTCAGAAGGCAAAGCCCATGTCCCAGAAGTCACTTTTACCTATAGGAAATAGCAGAGTGCCTGCCACTAACCATTCAGTAACTGTTGGTTCAATAAATAAATAAGTGTTTAATTTCAAATAGTATTCCTGATTATGCCAGCCCAGGATGGCCTTTTGGATCTTACTGTCTTATACTGAGCTAATGTTGTCAGGAGACTATACAGAATTATGTCATTATTTTTACTATATACCAAGGTTGACAAACTATAGCCATGAGCCAAGTCTGGCCAGTTGCCTGTTTCTGTTAATAAAGTTTTATTGAAAAACTGCCCCAAATAGACATTTCTCCAAAGAAGACACACAGATGGTCAACGGGCGCATGAAAAGTTGTTTAACATCACTAATCACCAGAGGAATGCAAATCAAAACTACAATGAGGTATCACATCACACCAGTCAGAATGACTATTATCAAAAAGTCTACAAACAAAAAATGCTGGAGAGAGTATGGAGAAAAAGGAACCCTCCTACACTGTTGATGGGAATGTAAATTGGAGCAACTACTATGGAAAACAGAGTGGAGGTTCCTTAAAAACCTAAAAATAGAGCTACCTTAAGATCCTGCAATCCTACTCCTGGGCACATAACCAGAAAAGACAAAAACTCTAATTCAAAAAGATACACTCACCCCAATGTTCATAGAAACAGCTATTTACAATACCCAAGACATGGAAGCAACCCAAGTGCCCATCAATAGATGACTGGCTTAATAAGATGTGCCATATATATACACACACACACACATACATACATACAGTGGAATATTACTCAACCATAAAAAAGAATGAAATAATGCCATTTGCAGCAACACGGATGGACCTAGAGATTATCATACGAAGTGAAGTAAGTCAGACAAAAACAAATATCATACAATTATCATTTATATGTGGAACCTAAAAAAAATGCTACAAGTGAATTTATTTACAAAACAGAAATAGACATAGAAAATAAACTTATGATTACCAAAGGGGAAAATGGGGGGAGGGATAAATTAGGAGTTTGGGATTAAAAGATACACACTACTATACATAAAATAGAAAAACAAGGTCCTTCTGTGTAGTGCAGGGAACTATATTCAGTATCTTGTAATAACCTATAATAGAAAAGAATTTGAAAAAGAACATATATATATATATATATATATATATATATATATCTGAATCACTTTGCTGTACAACTGAAACTAACACAACATTGTAAAACAACTATACTTCAATTAAAAAGAGAGAGAGAGGAAAAAAATAAAGAAAAACTGCCACACTCATTTCATGTTTTCTCAATGGTTACCTTCTCACCATAATGACAGAGTTGAGTAGTTTCAACAGAGACCATATGGCCCACAGAGCTTGAAATATTTACTATCCGACTCTTTTCAGAAAATGTTTACCAATCCAAGATCTATATCAGAAATGATATCTAGAGTTTATCATTTATGAGTTCAACAACAAATTTCTCTCTCTCTCTCTCTCTCTCTCTCTCTCTCTCTCTCAATATATATAGGACCTTGGTTGATATAAACATTTTTCTTCTTTCTTCTCATAACTTTGTGACCCATTTATAACCCAAAAGAAATGTGTCATCCTTAAACCTAAAAAGCATCATTGAATAACTCTTTAATAGATTATTTATAGAAATTGTGGGTAATTATCAGTCGGGCAGCAATTCTCCGGGGCTCTACTAAGATTAGTTCAATTTCTACTGATAGCAAGCAATTATGTAATTTGTATAATTTATACAAAATGCTCATCACATTATTTATTTATCACAATTATCAATATTTATCACATTATTTATTTATTACAATATTTATTTATCACAATACATGACTTAAAACTTTATTATTATCATTATTATTACTGCCTTCAAAAGAGAGAACAAGGTAATTGTTAATAATTTGCCCAAGAATACACAGCCAGAGAATTATCCTCCCTGAGTTTTAGTATTTGATTACTTGTATTATTTCTCATAACTAAAAGTTTCCCCCATTTGCCATATTATTCCAATATTAAAATATACCTTGGGTAAAAGTATCAAAAACTTTTTTGTGGATAAAACTAGGTAAATACAATGGTTTGTGTTTTTCCTATATTTCTCCCATAAAACATTCAACAAGTAAGAGTAGAACATTCTCTATAAACTTTTTTCCCTAAAAGTAAATATTGCACATTTTATATAAATGTTTCTACATTCCAAATAAGAGAAAAGCAAATAGTGTGTGTCTGTATTCTGCAGAGTAAGTGTTCTACATGATACTATTTATATCATATGTACCCCAAATTACATAATCGTGTAAAATGGTGAATCCTGGCTGTGACTCCAAAACTGGTGAGGTTCAATAATTATTAATGGCGGGAAGCCTGCTGTTCATCGATTAGACCAACAGAGGAAGCAAAAGTCAAGAAAAATTTGCTTCAGAGTAACACACACTGAGGCAAATTTAAAATTAGGTCACTTCATTGACTCAAGCCACACCAGAATGGAAATGAAATACAATTATGCTAGCCATAATAAAATGCTATTTTCCAATTCAGCCTCCACCTGGAGATTTCTAGAAATCAGTCTATCTCAAATGTCCTCCAGATATATCGAAGAGTTATCTTCATAAGCGTTCAGGAATACACAGTCCTCTCTTGGGAGGTTTAAGTTCCTTCACTTCTTGTTCCTGCTGCTGCTTTGATGACTCAAAGTGCTCCTGATACATGATGTTCTCTGAATCTGAATTAGGTTAGTCTCACTAAGTGATCAAGGCATCATCATTCTTTCCCAGGTCAAATTCGCAACCAGTCCACCACTTTGGGATAAACTATGAACTCCAGTACAGGTGTTTATTAAGCGAAGACAAACTGTCATCTCTTTTACCCTGCATTCCGTTTATAGATTCTAAGGCAGTACTGCCCGTGCCCTTTGTGTCTTTCTCTCTCTCTCTCTCTCTCTCTCTGTGTGTGTGTGTGTGTGTGTGTGTGTGTGTGTGTGTGTTCCAACTCTTCTTTTCTTTCACCTTTTCCCCCTGGGTTTCTATACCAAGTTTAGCATCAAAAAACAATCTAAGCCTCAGTTACTAAACCCTGCTTCACTCAAAAATTTCTCCTCTCATTGTCCTCTTGAGTTTTATCTGGTTGCTTTAGTTCCCTTCTTAAGGATCAGTTCTTCGACAAAAGATGTCTTAGATCTTCATGCACACAGGCCTCTGCAAAGCCAACCTTCCTTCAAATCTACTAGTCCAAGTCTGATGTTTTCCATCAAATACAACAGTAAGACTAACTTCAAGTCCCTCATTCATTTGTCTAGCAGATGAAGAATATCTCACTTGTATTTCACCACCTGTAGCCATTCTTTTCTCTGATTTTTATAATAATTCAAACTTGGAACCTAACTCTTTTTCCTTAATTCCTTGCAGGAACCACTAAAACATTTTTTGCATGTATCATTTTCTTAAGATTTTGGGTGTTCTAACAAGTCGGTTGACCACTGTGTCTCTCGGAATCTCTCCTTCCACCTTCCTTTGCTGAGTCTAGCCTCTCTCTCTGTTTCAACCACATTTAAAAAGATTCTCCTCGGGCTTCACTGGTGGCGCAGTGGTTGAGAGTCCGCCTGCCGATGCAGGGGACACGGGTTCGTGCCCTGGTCGGGGAGGATCCCACATGCCACGGAGAGGCTGGGCCCGTGAGCCACGGTCGCTGAGCCTGCACGTCCGGAGCCTGTGCTCCGCAATGGGAGAGGCCACAACAGTGAGAGGCCCGCGTACCGCAAAATAAATAAATAAATAAGATTCTCCTCTTATCTCTCTGATTTTCCGTTTTACAGACGACTTTATTCTCAGATGCCAATGAAAACACATTTGCCATCGCATTTTCACATATGGCTATCTATACATTCCACTCCTTCTTTGCTTCAGCCTTTGCATATTTAAAGATTTATTAATAGTCTTACTAACATGAGACTTTCCACTCCAGATTTTCTTTCATTCTAAAGATAGAGCCTAGATGAACCTTTGGTTTTTGTTTTTGTTGATTTTTGGGGGGTTGTTGGGCAAAATTTTATTAGATAGTATACAAAAAGCCAAAAGAGCTGGAACACAGTAGAAAAAAATGATAAATTAGATTTCATCAAAATTAAATACCTTTGCTCTTCAAAAGACACCCTTAAGAAAATGAAAAAGCTAAATCAGACTGAGAGAAAGTACTTGAAACACATGTATTAAAGAAAACACCTAAGTGTTTCCAAAATATATGAAGAATACTTACCACTAAATAATAAGACAAAATAAAATATCCGAGCAGACACTTCACAGAAGAAACTACATAAGTACACAAAGTACGTAAAAAGATAATCAACTTCATTGGTCATGAGGAAAATTCCCAAAGAGATATCTCACTATACTAGATGACCTCTTTGTTTTTGCCACATAAAAAAATAGTAAAGACTTCAAAATTTTAGCCTTTTTTTTCTCCTCTGCTAGTTTTTGTAGGTGTGAAGAAAGGGTACAGATGTTAGTTCTTATGAATATAAACTATATTCCTCCTTTTGAAGTCAAAAACATCTACAGGCAGCTTTATTTCAAATAATATTTTCATCTCTCCCACGGGGATTATCTTCCTTTTTGGGAAAATGAAAATCTGGACAATAGTTGATGTAAAAATTGTCTTTATTTCATATCTACAAAAAATTATACTACAAGTCCAATTCCTCTGTAACAAATACGGCCACCAATAGGTTACTTTTCTATTCTGCTCCTATTCTATTAGAGATAATAGCCACAGTCTCTTGGTATACTCACTTGTAATTCTTAGTAATTTTTGAACATCTGTAAAACACCCCACTCTCACTGTCTCCAGGCCCACCACCAGCTATTACTTGTACACAGTCTTTAATCTCATGGTGAAAACAATGACGTGAAATTTGCTTTCTGTTTAGAAACAAAAGATGCTCCGTGAAAAAGGCTTTCTGATCCTCACCTTCTAACCGACAAAATGAAGTGAGAATTATCCTCTAGAGTGCTAGGTGGTATAAAAAAAGTTAAACCATAATAATGATCTCTGCTGATTGGGGATTAACAGAGTAATCTGAACCCTTTAGTGGATAGGTGGGCCCTTTAAAAATGTCGGACTGTAAGAAGTTTGTTCAAAGTGGTAGTAAACCTCTCTGAACTAACTGAAGAGATCTCAGTTGCATTTCAGAGAGTTCAACTCTAGGGGGATTTGAAATGCTCTAAACATATGGTAGAGTCGGTTAGTTATAAAATCCACTGCTGCATGGGGGCCTGCTCGATGTTGTTCCCTGGATAAGATGGTCCAGAGGAGCCACATAATAAATGAATTCTCTGTCTACTCATTCTACTTCCTTTCCGTAAATTCTAATTTCTTTCTGGGTAGAGAAAAACCTTTTCCATATGTCTGGGTAGTGCTGCTTTAGAGGCATTCACATAGAGATAATAGGCATAGTTTCTTGGTATATCCCAGGAATTCCCAGTAACTTTTCAACATCTGCAAAATACTCCCTTGTCACTGTCTCCAGGCCCTATGTTAGCGCTTATTTGTCCACATCTTTAATCTCATGATTGAAACAACAGTGTGATTGAAATGTGAATTCAAAACATTATTCCCTGCTTTGCTTTTGTCCTGGTCCTTTTAGTCTGTCCCCGGTACAAAGCACAGTAATTAAAGACACAGTTCTTCAGGAGAGTTACAGTGTGTTGATGAAAATAAGAAACAAATGGAATGGTTTCAGTCTTGTGGAGAATATATATTTCAATGGAGGAAGAAACCTAACTGGTTGATAACTGCCTTTGCTAGAAACGAATTGGACCAACTCTTGTGGGATAATGTTGCAGAAATGAAATAAAAACATTTTCTATCGTTTCATATCAACTCTTGCTCTAATTTCAATTTTCGCAAATTGGAAGATGACCACTGACAAAAGAGCAATTTAAGCAAAAAAGAGAGCATAACCTAAGATGACCCTAAGTATCATATTTAAATTCTATTAAAATTTCAACAAATAGGTTATAAACTTTGTGAGTACAGAAGCCGAGGACTATGTTATTCAGTCTTATGTTTCTAGCACTTAGCACAGTCACTGACTTATAAACTAACAAAAAGAATCACTTCTTTGAGTACGAGTGTCAGCCACAGCTGTACTATGCTTATGTGTAAGTCTGTTCACAAGTAATCCACAAAATTATATCGTGATATAGGTCCTTTCATTATCTACATTGTGCAGATCAGGAACCTGAAGTCCGTACAAGTTAATTTACCCGATATTTCCCATCTACCCAGTTGCAGAGTCAATTCTATTTCCTTTTCTGAATATCAAAATCAGTTCCATCTGACTATAGACCAAGTGTTCTTAGCTACCCGTCTATACTACAGAGATGGTGAGATACAGAGGTATTAGCTGAATTGAGAAATAGTAAAAGGTAAAAATATAAGCAAATTAAAAAACCAGAATGTGTTGATCAAGCAGTCATGGGGATGGTGTTAAGGGAAGAGAAAAAGTAATGGGGAGTGGCCCATTTTTAGCCTGGTTGGTTGATTGGATGATGAGCCCTTTCACTGAGTTAGGGAATGTAGAGGAAGGATAGGATTTCAGGGGGAAAAAGAAAGGACAGTAGTGGTGGCAAAGTTAATATAATTTTTGACATTTGGGGGTTCATTTTCCTTTTAGACATCCCAAAAGAGAGACCATTAGGCTCTAGGATGTGTGATCT
Source organism: Phocoena phocoena (assembly GCF_963924675.1). Taxonomy (NCBI): domain Eukaryota; kingdom Metazoa; phylum Chordata; class Mammalia; order Artiodactyla; family Phocoenidae; genus Phocoena; species Phocoena phocoena. The sequence continues at coordinate 28,170,215 of NC_089227.1, read as the reverse complement.
GGGAATCACCATAGGAATAAGATCTAGTGAGATAGATTTGTGTACCACCTGCACATACTGTTGATTCTGGTCATTTAGGGTAGTTATGTTCTAGAATGTTGCCACAAACACTGAATTAGCAAATACTGAGCCACTGCTCCTAGTTCCCGAGAACCATCTCGTCACAGTGTGTTTTTCAACTCCTTAATACATAACTTTGTTCTGTGTGTTTTTGTTTAAAGACACCTCATTCAATATGTATTTCTTATAAACAATTAATTATATAAAATACTAACCAAGAAAGGTCTAACAGTTTCCTGACCCTGGGTAATGTCACCATAAGTGTTTTCAGCTTTCAGTCTTACAGTAACACTGTCCGCTATACTTTGTTTTTTCTTTCGGTTTTGTGATGGTTAATTTTGTGTGTCAACTTGGATGGGCCATGGTGTCCGGTCCCCAGATATTTGGTCAAATGTTATTCCGGATATTTCTGTGAAGGTGATTTTTAGATGAGATTAACACTTTAATTGAATTTTGTGTAAAGCAAATACCCACCATAATGTGGAAGGGCCTCATTCAGTCAACTGAAGAGCCTTGTTAATAGAATAATCTTGTCCTCTCCCCAGTAAAGGGTATTCTGCTAGCAGACTGCTACTGGACCACAACCCCTGCCTCCAGCCTGCCTCCCATCCCATTACATTTTGGGTTTAGCAGAAGCCTCCACAATCACATGAGCCAATTCCTTAAAGCTAATCTCTCTGTCTGTATATATACACATCCTATTCGTTCCGTTTCTCTGAAGAACCGCTATAATACCATTTTTGTCTTATGGATCCACAGATGTAGATGTTTTCCATCATTTCCACGGCTTCCTCACACATGATAGATGTTACCTTAACACTTTTCAGAGCTGCCTCACATACAGATTGGTCATTTATCTCTTACTTGGTCTGGATGTACCATATTATTGATTCATGAACACTGAACTCACGGTCAACAGTACAACTCACACCTGAACAAAGCTTATCTGACGCTCATATTTTCTCCATAAGTCACATCACCGACTTCATGCTTAGGAACACTAGACAGCACTTCAACACTACTCTTGTTGGCCATTTCAAACAGCAAAATTGCCAACAAAAAGCACACAAGTGTGAAAAAGTGTGGCATTAAATGGCCACCTATTTACAGCATGAGAACTGAAACAAGAAGGCAGAGCATCACCTTTTTCTACCTCATTTAGGAACGTACATGTCAGAGGACTCTCATTTTCCACGCTCTGAATGGTATGAATGACGGTGAAGGCAGCAAGGATGGATTTGGGGGTCACAGACGTATTTTAGTAAGTAGGTGAATTTGCAAACAAGAAATCCACAAATAATGAAGTACAACTTTATGTGGGAGGTTTTTAACTTACACCTCTCCTTATTATCTTATTATACACAAAGTGATTTTAGGGGTCTTTGATAGAATATATAAAACGATAAGTTAGAAAATATTGAACAATGTAGTAGGCAAAAGAAATAAGGTTAAGAACAAAACAGAACATATTCACACCACAAGATTCCACAGTGTTATTTCAACCAGGTCTCACATTTGGCACTGAGTTTCTGGGTGGGTAAAATTAGATGATGTAAGGGTCAAATGTAGTCTGGGAAATGCTCACATTGAAGGGACAGATAAAAAGAAATCATCCATATGAAGCCTATGGCAGTAAAAATGAGGTTTTCACTTCCTTACTAGGTGCCACTTTTTTGACCTATGCAAGATAAAGTCTTACTACAAAGTTTTCTCCAGCAAATGAATACATTACATCATAATATGTTATCAATGAACACATTATATTAGTGTCAAGAAGATACTCTGCAACTCAGTCATGTATGAAACCTGCTCTCAACTTCGTGAAGTGAAAACTAGTGCGATAGATAAAGGTTATTTCATCCTAAGCAAAATATAATTTACACAATAATGCAAAAATCATATTGGTGCATTAGATTTTTGTGCCTAGACCTAATGGTGAGATATTCTAACTATATGGAAAAGCATGAAGGGTGAGCTAAAAATCAGTGGCTGCTAGAAGAGACACGCATCTGTTCTTGAGAGCCTCTGGTGCTCTGTCCTTTTCTTCCCAACTCTGAAGTCAGGGCTGCTATGTCCATAGTCTAAAACTGGCAGTGTTGGGAGTATTTACATAGAAATCAGCAAATGATCAGGAAAGCTTTTACTCCAAAAAATCAGTTGTTAAACATTCAACAACATAACCCTGACTAAAACTCATAGTACACTATCTTATTTATTTCCTATAAAATACATCCTATTTTTCAATAAAAGAGTAAATTATTAATTCATAATTTATACTTCAATCTTTCGATATGAATTATAGTTGAAGATCTAAGGAAATGCAAAAAACTCAATGACACTAACGTCCTCTGTTATCATTTATTTTAAGTTTATGCTTCTACTGTCAGAATATAACTTACATTCTTTTATAGATAGTATTGAAAGATGTTAAAAATTTTGAGCTCCTAAATTATGAGTAGCTTTATAAAATGCTACGGGCAGAATAAAGTTCTTATTCTGTTTTAACAAGAGACTGACTTAATCGCTACTACCTCGAACATTACTTTTTCATACAGGGCTGATACATTTTAACAACTCTCTAGACTCACTGCTGAAAGATACCAAAAGAAAAAAGATAAGTCTAAAATTCAGCACTGGGACTTCCCTGGTGGCACAGTGGCTAAGAATCTGCTTTCCAATGCAGAGGATGCTGGTTCAATCCCTGGTCAGGGAACTAGATCCCACATGCATACCACAACTAAGAGTTTGCATGCCACAACTAAGAAGGCTGCCTGCAGCAACTAAGACCTGGTGCAACCCCAAAAATTAATTGATTAATTCAAATAAAATGCTGTATATGCTTTCCACCACTCTATTAAAATTCTCAGCCCATTCTAGTTTCTAATTTAAAAATTTACTTCAGTAAAATATTTTCTATTTATTTCCTTAATTTTCATAATCAGGGCATCATGCACCTGGGAAGAGATTTTACTATAGTCCTAACTTTACAATTTTACAACATATTCTTGCTCTCAACAGTCTTTTTTGCTTTTTAAAGATATAAACAATTTTTGTCTAAAAATATAGTTGAAACATAACATTATTTTAAACACAATTCATGAGTCACACAAGAGAATTAATAGTAAGTGCAATCAGTTATATTATAAATTCTTTAATAGATGTGTTGCTTAAATTTTTATTTAAATATAATCGTATGCTCACACTGACACATAATTTTAGATTTTACCTGATTTCTTTTAGACAACAATTGACAATAGATTCTAATTTCTTTCTTTCTCTGAAACTCATTGCCAATAAGTTACTAATCTGTAAATGTGTCCTTAAATTAACGTAGGTAATTAGTACTTAAAAACTTGACTCCTGAGATTAAAATGCAGTTTCTAAATGTAAATAGTGACAGTATCAAGTAGGACCAAGCCACTTCAAATTTTTATTGTTATATTTAAGTGTTCTAAAAGTACATCATGTAAGAACATTTTCTGAAAATTAATGAGTTATTCTGAGTTTAATTTTTTTTGTATATCAAAACTATAGAAAAGATAACATGGCTATTATTTAATTCTGGCCCGACTGACTCAAGATGACATAATGATATGCACAATACAGTTGATGACAGTGGTTCTGTGTCTTTTATTCCCAAATATATCAGTAGAGAAGGAAAGTATGCATGAAAATATAAATCTGGAGGTCAGAATAGCTAGCCACTGGTTCCTCTGCGGGATCAACAACGTGGCTTGTAACATGTTACCTCACTTGTGAAGTGAAGGAGTTAATTATATGAACTCTAAACTTCCTTTTTTGGCTTTTCTGGTTCTATATTTTCAAATCTAAAAAAATAATAGTACACATAACAGTGACACATGACTCCTCTTTACAGCACTTTTTTTTTTTTTTTTTTTTTGCGGTACGCGGGCCTCTCACTGCTGCGGCCTCTCCCATTGCGGAGCACAGGCTCCGGACGCGCAGGCTCAGCGACCACAGCTCATGAGCCCAGCCGCTCCGCGGCACGCGGGACCCGCTTGGACCAGGGCACGAACCCACGCCCCCTGTATCGGCAGGCGGACCCTCAACCACTGCGCCACCAGGGAAGCCATACAGCACTTTTTATTCTCAATCTGAAAAACTATATGCGTGGGAGACCTTCAAGATGGTGGAGGAATAAGACGTGGAGATCACCTTCCTCCCCACAAATACACCAGAAATACATCTACATGTGGAACAACTCCTACAGAACACCTACTGAATGCTGGCAGAAGACCTCAGACTTCCCAAAAACCAAGAAATTCCACACGTACCTGGGTAGGACAAAAGAAAAAACGAAAAACGGAGACAAAAGAATAAGGACGGGACCTGCACCAGTGGGAGGGAGCTGTGAAGGAGGAAAGGTTTCCACACACTAGAAGCCCCATCGCGGGTGGAGACTGTGGGTGGCAGAGGCGGGAAGCTTCAGAGCCATGGAGGAGAGCACAGCAACAGGGGTGTGGAGGGCAAAGTGGAGAGATTCCCGCACAGAGAATCAGTGCTGACTGGCACTCACCAGCCAGAGAGGCTTGTCTGCTCACCCGCTGGGGGGGGCGCGGGGCTGGGAGCTGAGACTTGGGCTTCGGGGGTTGGCGGCGTGAATGCAGCCTGAAGGGGGTTAGTGCACCATGGCTAGCCGGGAGGGAGTCCAGGGACAAGTCTGGATCTGCCTAAGAGGCAAAAGACCATTGTGGTGGGTGGACAAGGAGAGGGGATTCAGAGCACCGCCTAAACGAGCTCCAGAGATGGGCACAAGCTGCAGCTATCAGTGCAGAACCCAGAGACGGGCATGAAATGCTAAGGCTGCTGCTGCTGCGACCAAAAAGCCTGTGTGCGAGCACACGTCACTATCCACACTTCCCCTCCCAGGAGCCTGCGCAGGCCACCACTGCCAGGGTCCTGTGATCGAGGGACAACTTCCCTGGGAGAACACATGGTGCACCTCAGGCTGGTGCAATGTCACACTGGCCTCTGCTGCCACAGGCTCACCCCACATTCCGTATCCATCTGTCCCCCAGCCTGAGTGAGCCAGAGACCCCTAATCAGTAGCTACTTTAACCCCCTCCTGTCTGGGAGAAGAACAGATGCCCTCAGGCGACCTACACGCAGAGGCAGGGCCAAATCCAAAGCTGAACCCCAGGAGCTGTGCAAACAAAGAAGAGATAGGGAAATCTCTCCAAGCAGCCTCAGGAGCAGTGGATTAAATCTCCACAATCAGCTTGATGTACCCTGCATCTCTGGAATACCTGAAGAGACAACAAATCATTCCAGAATTGAGGTGGTGGACTTTGGGAGCAACTGTAGAGTTGGGGTTTGCTTTCTGCATCTAATTTGTTTCTGATTTTATGTTTATTTTATTTTAGTATTTAGAGCTTATTATCATCAGTAGATTTGTTTATTGATTTGGTTGCTCTCTACCTTTTTTTTCTATATATATATATTTTTCCTTCTTATCTTTTTGTGAGTGTGTATGTGTATGCATCTTTGTGTGATTTTGTCTGTAGAGCGTTGCTTTTACCATTTGCCCTACGGTTCTGTCTTTCTTTTTGTTTGTTTTTGTTTTTTAGTATAGTTTTTAGCACTTGTTATCATTGGTGGACTTATTTTTTAGTTTGGTTGCTCTCTTTTTTCTTTTTTTTAATTACTTTTTAATTTTAATAACTGTTTTCTTTCTTTCTCTCTCTCTCTCTCTCTCTATCTTTCTTTCTTTCTTTCTCTCTCCCTTTTCTTCTGAGCCATGTGACTGACAGGATCTTGGTGCTCCAGCCGGGTGTCAGACCTCTGTCTCTGAGGTGTGAAAGCCAAGTTCAGGACATTGGTGCACCAGAGACCTCCCAGCTCCACAGAATATCAAACAGAAAAAGCTCACCCAGAGATCTCCATCTCAAGGTTAAGACCCAGCTCCACTCAACAACCAGCAAGCTACAGTGCTGGACACCCTATGCCAAACAACTAGCAAGACAGGAACACAACCGCACCCATTCACGAAGAGGCTGCCTAAAGTCATAATAAGGCCACAGACACCCCGAAACACACCACCAGATGCGGTCCTGCCCACCAGAAAAACAAGATCCAGTCTCATCCACCAGAACACAGGCACCAGTTCCCTCCACCAGGAAGCCTACACAACCCACTGAACCAACCTTAGCCACTGGGGGCAGACACCCAAAACAGAGAGAACTATGAACCTGCAGCCTGCAAAAAGCAGACCACAAACACAGTAAGTTAAGCAAAATGAAAAGACAGAAACACACAGCAGATGAAGGAGCAAGGTAGAAAGCCCACCAGACCAAACAAATGAGGAGGAAATAGGCAGTCTCCCTGAAAAAGAATTCAGAGTAATAATAGGAAAGATGATTCAAAATCTTGGAAATAGAATGGAGAAAATACAGGAAACATTTAACAAGGACCTAGAAGAACTAAAGAGCAAACAAACAATGATGAACAACAAAACAAATGAAAATAACAATTCTCCAGAAGGAATCAATAGCAGAATAACTGAGGCAGAAGAATGGATAAGTGACCTGGAAGATAAAATAGTGGAAATAACTACCACAGAGCAGCATAAAGATAAAAGAAAGAAAAGAATTGAGGACAGTCTCAGAGACCTCTTGGACAACATTAAACACACCAACATTCGAATTACAGGGGTCCCAGAAGAAGATGAGGAAAAGAAAGGGTCTGAAAAATAAATAAATAAATTAAATTAAATTAAATTAAAAAAAGAAAGAGTCTGAGAAAATATTTAAAGAGATTATAGTTGAAAACTTCCCTAATATGGGAAAGGAAACAGTTAATCGAGTCCAGGAAGCACAGAGAGTCCCATACAGGATAAATCTAAGGAGAAACACACCAAGACACATATTAATCAAACTATCAAAAATTAAATACAAAGAAATAATATTAAAAGTAGCAAGGGGAAAACAACACATAACATACAAGGGAATCCCGATAAGGTTAACAGCTGATCTTTCAGCAGAAAATATGCAAGCCAGAGGGAGTGACAGGACATATTTAAAGTGATGAAAGGGAAAAACGTACCACCGAGATTACTCTACCCAGCAAGGATCTCACTCAGATTTGATGGAGAAATTTAAAACTTTACAGACAAGCAAAAGTGAAGAGAATTCAGCACCACCAAACCAGCTTTACAACAAATGCTAAAGGAACTTCTCTAGGCAGGAAACAAAAGAGAAGGAAAACACCTACAAAAACAAACCCAAAACATTTAAGAAAATGGTAATAGTAACACATGTATTGATAACTACCCTAACTGTAAATGGATTAAATGCTCCAACCAAAATACATAGATTAGCTGACTGGATACAAAAAGAAGACCCATATATATGCTGTTTACAAGAGACCCACTTCAGACCTAGGGACACATACAGACTGAAAGTGAGCGGATGGAAAAAGATATTCCATGCAAATGGAAATCAGAAGAAAGCTGGAGTAGCAATTCTCATATCAGACAAAATAGACTTTAAAATAGAGACTATTAAAAGAGACAAAGAAGGACACTACATAATGATCAAGAGATCAATCCAAGAAGAAGATATAACAATTATAAATATGTATGCACCCAACATAGGAGCACATCAATACATAAGTCAAATGCTAACAGCCATAAAAGGGGAAATCGACAGTAACACATTCATAGTAGGGGACTTTAACACCCCACTCTCACCAATGGACAAAGCATCCAAAATGAAAATAAATAAGGAAACTCAAGCTTTAAATGATACATTAAACAACATGGACTTAATTGATATTTATAGGACATTCCATCCAAAAACAACAGAATACACTTTCTTCTCAAATGCTCATGGAACATTCTCCAGGATAAATCATATCTTCTGTCACAAATGAAGCCTTGGTAAATTTAAGAAAATTGAAATGGTATCAAGTATCTTTTCTGACTACAATGCTATGAGACTAGGTATAAATTACAGGAAAAAAATCTGTAAAGAATACAAACACATGGAAGTTAAACAATACACTACTAAATAACCAAGAGATCACTGAAGAAATCAAAGAGGAAATCAAAAACTACCTAGAAACAAATGACAATGAAAACACGATGACCCAAAACCTATGGGAGGCAACAAAAGCAGTTCTAAGAGGGAAGTTGAGAGCAATACAATCCTACATCAAGAGACAAGAAACATCTCAAATAAACAACCTAAACTTACACCTAAAGCAATTCGAGAAAGAAGAACAAAAATACCCCAAAGTTATCAGAAGGAAAGAAATCATAAAGATCAGATCAGAAATAAATGAAAAAGAAATGAAAGAAACAACAGCAAAGATCAATAAAACTAAAAGCATGTTCTTTGAGAAGATAAACAAAATTGATAAACCATTAGCCAGACTCATCAAGAAAAAAATGGGGAGAAGACTCAAATCAATAGAAGTAGAAATGAAAAAGGAGAAGTAACAATAGACACTGCAGAAATACAAAGGAGCATGAGAGATTACTACAAACAACTATATGCCAATAAAATGGACAACCTGGAAGAAATGGAAAAATTCTTAGAAAAGCACAACCTTCCGAGACTGAAGCAGGAATAGAAAATATAAACAGACCAATCATAAGCACTGATATTGAGACTGTGATTAAAAATCTCCCACAGGAAAAAAAAAAAAAAAATCTCCCACGAAACAAAACTCCAGGACCAGATGGCTTCACAGGTGAATTCTATCAAATATTTAGAGAAGAACTAACACCTATCTTCTCTAACTCTTCCAAAATATATCAGAGGGAGGAACACTCGCAAACTCATTCTACAAGGCCACCATCACCCTGATATCAAAACCAGACAAAGATGTCACAAAGAGAGAAAACTACAGGCCAATATAATTGATGAACATAGATGCAAAAATCCTCAACAAAATATTAGCATACAGAATCCAACAGCACATTAAAAGGATCATACACCATGATCAAGTGGGGTTTTTCCCAGAAATGCATGGATTCTTCAGTATATGCAACTCAATCAATGTGATAAACCATATTAACAAATTGAAGGAGAAACACCATATGATCATCTCAATAGATGCAGAAAAAGCTTTTGACAAAGTTCAACACCCACTTATGATAAAAATGCTCCAGAAAGTAGGCATAGAGGGAACCTATCTGAACACAATAAAGGTCATATATGACAAACCTACTGCCAACATTGTCCTCAATGGTGAAAAACTTTAACCATTTCCTCTAAGATCAGGAACAAGACAAGGTTGTCCACTCTCACCACTATTATTCAACAGAATTTTGGAAGTTTTAGCCACAGCAATCAGAGAAGAAAAATAAATAACAGTAATCCAAATCAGAAAACAAGAAGTAAAGCTGTCACTGTTTGCAGATGACATGATATTATACATAGAGAATCCTAAAGATGCTACCAGAAAACTACTAGAGCTAATCAATGAATTTGGTAAAGTAGCAGGACACAAAATTAATGCACAGAAGTCTCTTGCACTCCTATACACCAATGATGAAAAATCTGAAAAAGAAATTAAGGAAACACTCTCATTTACCATTGCAACAAAAAGAATAAAATACCTAGGTATAAAACTACCTAAGGAGACAAAAGGCCTGAATGCAGAAAACTGTAAGACACTGATGAAAGAAATTAAAGATGATACAAATAGATGGAGAGAGATACCATGTTCTTGGATTAGAAGAATCAACATTGTGAAAATGACTCTACTGCCCGAAGCAATCTACAGATTCAATGCAATCCCTATCAAACTACCAATGGCATTTTTCACAGAACTAGAACAAAGAATTTCACAATTTGTATGTTAACACAAAAGACCCGGAATAGCCAAAGCAATCTTGAGAACGAAAAACGGAGCTGGAGGAATCAGGCTCCTGGACTTCAGACAGCACTACAAAGCTACAATAATCAAGACAGTATGGTTCTGGCAGAAAAATGGATCAATGGAACAGGATAGAAAGCCCAGAGATAAACCCATGCACATATGGTCACCTTATCTTTGATAAAGGAGGTAAGAGTATACAATGGAGAAAAGACAGCCTCTTCAATAACTGGTGCTGGAAAACTGGACAGCTACCTGTAAAGGAATGAAATTAGAACACTCCCTAACACCATACACAAAAATAAACTCAAAATGGATTAAAGACCTAAATGTAAGGTCAGACACTATCAAACTCTTAGAGGAAAACATAGGCAAAACACTCTATGATATAAATCACAGCAAGATCCTTTTTGACCCACCTCCTAGAAAAATGGAATTAAAAACAAAAATAAACAAATGGGACCTAATGAAACTTCAAAGCTTTTGCACAGCAAAGGAAACCACAAACAAGACCAAAAGACATCCCTCAGAAAGGGAGAAAATATATGCAAATGAAGCAACTGACAAAGGATTAATCTCCAAAATTTACAAGCAGCTCATGCAGCTCAATATCAAAAAAAAAAAACAAAAAACCCAATCCAAAAGTGGGCAGAAGACCTAAATAGACTTTTCTCCAAAGAAGATACACAGATCGCCAACAAACACATGAAAGGATATTCAACACCACTAATCATTAGAGAAATGCAAATCAAAACTACAGTGATGTATCACCTCACACCAGTCAGAACGGCCATCATCAAAAAATCCAGAAACAATAAATGTTGGAGAGGGTGAAGAGAAAAGGGAACCCTCTTGCACTGTTGGTGGGATTGTAAATTGATAGAGCCACTATGGAGAACAGTATGGAGGTTCCTCAAAAAACTACAAATAGAACTACCATACGACCCAGCAGTTCCACTATTGGGCATATACCCTGAGAAAACCGTAATTCAAAAACAGTCATGTACCACAATGTTCACTGCAGCTTTATTTACAATAGCCAGGACATGGAAGCAACCTAAGTGTCCACTGACAGATGAAAGGATAAAGAATATGTGGCACATATATACAATGGAATATTACTCAGTCATAAAAAGAAACGAAATTGAGTTCTTTGTAGTGAGGTGGATGGAGCTAGAGACTGTCATACAAAGTGAAGTAAGTCAGAAAGAGAAAAACAAATACCGTATGCTAACGCATATATATGGAATCTAAGAAAAAGGTTCTGATGAACCTAGGGGCAGGAGAGGAATAAAGATGCAGACATAGAGAATGGACTTAAGGACACGTGGAGGGGGAAGGGTAAGCTGGGACGAAATGAGAGAGTGGCATGGACATACATACACTACCAAACGTAAAATCGATAGCTAGTGGGAAGAAGCCGTGTAGCACAGGGAGATCAGCTCCGTGCTTTGTGACCACCTAGAGGGGTGGGATAGGGAGGGTGGAAGGAGACGCAAGAGGGAGGTGATATGAAGATATGTGTATATGTATAGCTGATTCAGTTTGTTATAAAGCAGAAACTAACACACCATTGTAAAGCAATAATACTCCAATAAAGATGTTAAAAATAACTAAATTTAAAAAAAAAGTATATGTGTGTGTGAGAGAGTTTAAATTATGGAAAAGAAAGCTATTTCAAACCAAATATCAAAGTTTGTTTTTCCCCAAGTTAGTGGAATATGACTTTTTTTAATCGAACATAAATAACCACTTTGGAAGTTGGCTGTGGCTCAGGGCGAAATGGAAAGGTACTCCCACGCTTGAAAAACAGGTTTTTTTCTTTTTTAATGGAATTTTTTAAAAAAACCATCTTGCAGAATTAGTGGCGCCACAAGAATGACAAGATTATACTAGATACGAGATAAGGCCCTGAATAGCTTCCATTCAAGCAAGAAAGAATATCTTACAATTTATTTTAATAATTTTTAACACAGAGTTAGAATTTCTAAGATAGTTGCTGCAATTAGCTTACTTGTATTAAATTGGAGAGAACATGTAGTTTAACACGGTTCGATTCGCCATACTTTACCACTACTTATAAGTTAAGTGTATTTTCTACAGGCATGGGAAGAAGTAGAACCTTCTTACCACACTTTGGACTCACCGTGATTGTGCATTTTTACCTCAGGCAGTATGTGATGAGAGACAGAGCCTGCCCTCTAGCGGTGGCCACTTACAAGAGGTATTTAGGGTGACTTATTACGCTGGTCCTGATTCACCTTGAATGAAAGCTGAGATCAAAGGATGTTTGTCACTTTCCTAGTTTAATGCTATTTTCCGATGATGCCTTGCAATAATTATTTAGGCGTCAACCAATTCCTATTACTTCTTTCTCCTCTTTTCAAGTTAATTGATCTATTTAGCATACATTCACTGAAATAACCATTTTTTTCAACACAGACTCCAAAAGAGCCCTATTTTGAGTTAAATAACACTCCACAAAAATAAATGTCTTAGAAAATCCTTTTGTTGTTCCCAACAACTACAAAAAAAACAAACAAAAAACAAAAAAAGATTCAGGGAGGAAAGAGAGAGAGAGTGAGGGAGAGGGAGAAAGAGAGAGAGGACCAGGCAGAGCTGATCTCCTCTGAACTGAGACTCTAGTAACTATTATAAAGACTTTGATGAACTAGAATGGAAAGGCACAAGCTGGGGAGAATACTGGACTACTTGTCTGAAAAATTATATGCTATAAACTACTTGTCCGTGTGACGTTATTTCTCCTCAATAAAAATTTTGAGAAAACTTGGTTTTATACCTGATTATCAGAATGCTAAAACATATGGTCCTTTTATTTTTATTTTTTTTGCGGTACGCGGGCCTCTCACTGCCGCGGCCTCTCCCGTTGCGGAGCACTGGCTCAGGACGCGCAGGCTCAGCGGCCATGGCTCATGGGCCCAGCCGCTCCGCGGCATGTGGGATCTTCCTGGACCGGGGCACGAACCCATATGCCCTGCATCGGCAGGCGGACTCACAACCACTGCGCCACCAGGGAAACCCCAAGCTCTTCCTTTTATAATTAACTATTTTTCTAATTACTACTTTGCTAACTTGATAGTTTGCTAAGGTACACAGTATTTATTAGGCAAACCAGTAACTTTTCTCATCCTCAATTTCTTGATATAAGAAATAAATGATGAAACTTAACTATCTCTAAGATCTCTTCTAGCTGTAAAATTCTGACTTTTTTGCTAAACGCGTAATCCCAATTCCCTCTACATCTCTTAAATAGTCTTGAAGTAATACCTGTAAACTGTAGGACTTCATTCAGAACAGGAAAGTACAATGAAATAACTCACAATGTCTCTAAATCCCTGCAGATATATTCACATGTCACTGAACATAAAAACTACTTTTTACATTACTATAAAATACTCATTGTATTTATGTTACTATAAAATATACAATTCTGGAGTTGTCTGAAATGCCACACCTGTTCTCAGCCCAGCAGCATACATGCTAAAATTGGAAATAATGTACGCTGTGTAAGAAAACAGGGTTGCACTGAAATTCCTTCCTCAGAAATAAAAGAGACGTGGAACATTTTATTCCAATCAAAAATATCCATTGATTGCCAAATATGTGCGAAATATTTTGCCAGGTACTACAGCAAATACACCATCTAAGCTTCAAAGGATTTAAAAATTAGTAGAAGGAATAATGCATTCATCTATTCATTTCTTTCTTCCTTTCTTCATTCAACCTTTGTTAATTCTTTAGTATTGTCCATAGAGCTTGCATTCTGGTCGGGGGGTATGCAAAAAACAAAACAACCACAGACAATTAACCAAGGCTGACAAATGTCAGGCAGACAATCCAAAATCAGTAATGCCATCAACAGTTTCAAGGTAGTTTCTTTAGAAGCAAGGCCCTTCTGAAGAGGTATCATTTAAGCTCAAATTGAATGTCAAAAAGAAATAGCTTTTTTTTTTTTAAACATCTTTATTGGAGTATAATTGCTTTACAATGGTGTGTTTGTTTCTGCTTTATAACAAAGTGAATCAGCTATATATATACATATGTTCCCATATCTCCTCTCTCTTGCGTCTCCCTCCCACCCTCTGTATCCCAGCCCTCTAAGTGGTCACAAAGCACTGAGCTGATCTCCCTGTGCTATGTGGCTGCTTCCCACTAGCTATCTATTTTACGTTTGGTAGTGTATATATGTCCATGCCACTCTCTTGCTCTGTCACAGCTTACCCTTCCCCCTCCCCATATCCTCAAGTCCATTCTCTAGTAGGTCTGCGTCTTTATTCCCATCTTGTCCCTAGGTTCTTCATGACCTATTTTTTCTTCTTAGATTCCATATATATGTGTTAGCATACACATATATACAATGGAATATTACTCAGCCATAAAAAGAAACGAAATTGAGTTATTTGTAGTGAGGTGGATGAACCTAGAGTCTGTCATACAGAGTGAAGTAAGTCAGAAAGAGAAAAGAAATAGCTTTTTGAAGATTGAGAAAAGGAGCATTTGAGGGAGAAACAAATGTCTATCAAATAGTTTAAATTTTTGAAATTGCCTAATGTGTCTGAGGAACAGTTAGATAATCACTGTTCTAGTGATGTGAGTTGAGGTCAAGAAGGTAGGCGGGGACAGATTAGGTAAGAATTCACATGCGTAAAATATCTGGATTGTATTTGAAACAGTAGGCAAAGCCACTGGAGATATTTAAGTAGGTGGGCGCCAGCATTGATACATTCAAAATATCACTCAGGTTTTCCTGTGGAGAATGTACTGACAGGAAGGAGTCCTGTTAGGAGGTTTCCTCGGTAAACTAGGAAGAAATGATGATAAAATAATGATGACGAAAGAAGAATGAAATGATGATGGCTTTGGAGATTGGTAATGGAGCTGAAGAGAAGAGAACAGATTTGGGATATGTTTTGAAGGTTAGTTTGATGATACTTGTTTGGATGTTGAGGCTGAGAAGACATAAGGAAAAAAAAGAAAAATAAGGATGATTCCTAGATTTTGGCTGAGCAAGTATGTAGATGACAGTGATATATACTGAGATGGACTGGGTGTGACCAGCTTTGGAGATTTGGTTTTGGCCATATTAACCTAGAGATGCCCTTTAGTTACTGAGAAAGTAGATATACAATTCTGTATTTAAGAGAAATTAGCCTAAGGTTCACTATTTAAATAAGTGGATTCAAGTGGTCTAAACACGATGTTAAAATAATACATATAAATTTTTAAAACAGTTATGTTTATTTCTCATCCTTTTTAAACTGCCTTTCTAACTCTATTTATAACAGGGAAGGAAAGAAGGAAGAAAAGAGGGAAATAGGTAAAACTTAACTCTGATTGATGTCACTTATTTCAGAATAAAAACTGATGAGTTTGTGCAAATCTTTCTAGCCCAGTGACTTGTCTGAGGCTGAAGGAAAGGATCTGACTTTTGTCTGATGCCTAAGATGCTTATATGTATCAGAAAATAGTCTTCTTTATCTCATTAAGTCTTCAGGTAAGTTTTTCAACCTGTGTGTGGTTTTCCAACTATGTGGAGGAAGAAACTAGGCTCAGTGAGGTTGGGAAGTTTGTTGAAGACACCCAGCTAGGAATGGATGGAGTTGGATTTGGAATGCCTGGAGCTTGGCCCCAGAGCCTTTCCCTACTCCATCCCAGAATCCTGTCTGCTAGCTTCTTCATACCAGCTGGCTACAATTTTGATTCAGTCTTCCCTTCCCGAGACTACCTGAAAAAGCAATTTGTGATTCTCTGTTTTTTGCTTCCCCTTTTGCTTTCACTCAGAGAAGGAAGAAACAACAATTTGCTTCATATAATTTTCTTTGATTGAATGTGCAATTAGCTTATGAGTAGAGGGGATATTTTTACTTAAAAAAAAGGAGAAAAAGGAAGCAGCACTGAAGTCATCAGAAGGCATTCTAATGAACATAGTAGAAACAGTTTTGAGTATAAATGTATGATATCCTGGAATTCTGATTTGGTATTCCTTAACATCAAACAAAGTGGGGCAATTTGCCATTCCTCCTTAAAGAAAAAAAAAAAAGAATTCTTTATCCTCCCAAAATATATTTTTGGTTATGGTGGATAAATTAAATAATCAGCAAGTATCTGAGTGCCCGTTCAGATACTAGTGAATCATATAATGTATGTATGGTGCACACTACATAAATATTATTCTTTGCAAAGCATTTCTTTAGCAAGGGCAGCTGCACGCTTCCAACTTTTTAAACAATTTTTAAGACAGATCCTCTGATACAGTTGGTATGCCTTGCAAAACCAACTATTTTAAACAAAATATTTAAACAGTTTCCTGAATACTGGCTTGATGTAGTTTCTTATCTTACCTTGGCTAAAAATCAGCAAAATGAGTCAAAGTTGCTAGATTTGACCATACTTATACCTAAACTTTGGAGCTATATAAGGCTGTTCTATGGATACATTGTATTAACAAGTACATGAGCAGTTTATATATATTTATGTATTCGGAAAGATTTTGATAACAATTGCTACCAATGAAAAACATAACCCTGAAAACTCTTTTTCAAAAACTTCATAATTTGGGGTACAAATATTAAAGTTTTTAAAATTCAAAATATTACCCTGAATCAGCTTTTTTACTGACAAGTTTTTGTGAAACTTGCCTTTTAGGGAAATGACCTACATGGAAAGCTACCCGCAATCAGTTTGGAGCCGACTGTTAAAATCAAAACCCGTGGCATCAGACAGACTTTTATACAAGTCCATAAATAACTATGATCAATTGATTTTCAATCTTTTTTAGGTCACGATAAACTTGAATCAATTCTTGAATTAGATCATTTAGATGTTTCCTTAGTGGAAACTTTAAACTGAGCCTAGAGAGAAATTTGCATTTGGATGAAACCCCCAGTCTCTTGGACATATCTAAGCTCACTAGATAAGGGTCCTTACAATTCCCCCTATACATTCTCACACAGTTTGCTCTAGGGAAGAGATGTTATTCTTTCAGCGTACACTTGGCTTTTCTGTATTTTATCTAATACTAGATAAGAATCCTTAAATATCATGGCTTTGGTTCAAGAATACCCAGCAAATTACACACACTTTATTCTACTTATAAGAGTAAAATTGGTATAATCCCTAAAGTGCCAGAATGATAAGAATTTAAATGAATAATCAGATACACTTTCTTCTGTTCAGTTCATTCTCCTCCCTGTTGTCTTTTTGCTTTGAATAATATTGCCATATCTAGTTCTTATATTTCAATTAAGATTTTTGTTTAATAACTATCTATTTCATGCCTTCTCTGTGCCAGGCTACCGGATTAGGGGCTAAGTCTATAGGATTAGCAAACTGGACTCATCCCTGTCTTCATGGAATTTATAGACTAATGGCAAAGGCACAAAACTAAAAAGGAAAAAATTTATATATATTATTAGAAACAGTGAAAAATGACAAGAGAAACAAGTAGAGTGCTATGAAAGCAAATAACAGAGAAGAGAAAGTACTAATTAAGACTGGGTAGTCAAAAAAGCCCTCTCTCAGAGAATGATATTATAACTAAGACCTCAGGGAGAAAACAATCCACAGCTTTAAATGTGTGCATGGTGGATAGCTGGGGAGAAGAGGTTGGTGGAGAATCTCTCAGAAAGAGTTAATTGTATGAGCAGAGATCCCAGATAAAGGATAAAAATTAAAACTTGGTGTTTTGAGATACTGGGAGGAGGTGGTGACTGTGGCTGGGGCATGAGAATCAAAGGAAAGATGGAGAGATGTATATGACTTGGGGAATTATTGGTAAAGTCAGCAGACAACAGTTGTCATATGGGAACCCACTGGAGGACTTTAAGTAGGGCAGTGATATAATCCCTCACGTTCTTTCCACTTTAGAGTGATGCTTGAGTTGTACTGAAATGATTCAATATGTTGCCCATTGTAAGGAGAAGAAAAAAATGTGAAAAATGAAGGGGGCTGGCAGACTGATATTTTGAGGATGCAGGGACCATACAAACCTTCACTTATTCCCTAGAAGGACTCACAGAACTTGTACTCAGTACAACAGAGCAAGCATACAGAGCAGGACTATAGTAGAGGGAAAAGGGCACAGGCAGAGTCTGGAAGTATCCAAGCATAAGCTTCCTATGCTCTCAGCCTGGAGAGAGGCTGCTCTAGGGAGCCCTACCTTCAGCAGTGAAAAGCATTTGTCTTTTTACTGAGCAATGTGTCTGTGTTGGGAAACTTGTTTGAGATTCAGGGTCCAAGGTTTTTCTTGGACAATGGTCACAAAGGTACAAATAGGGAGCCATAACCAATGAAATTTCAGACTCCCAGAAGGAAAGCAGGTGTTCCATGCCCTTGGCAGGCAAAACAACCTTATCGCTGTATCAAATATTTCAAAGGCGGAATTTTCAGACGCCAGCCCAGGGCCAACCCTACAAGCAGGCCTTCTGTAGACAACTGCCTCAGGCCTGCTATGTTAAGTCTTTTCTGTGTGGCTACAGCTGCTGAGAGAGAGATGGGTCCAAAGCCTCAGAGGGAATGCCATTCAGAAATTCTGAAGCTGATTCCCCAAAACTGGAAGTGCTCCATTTTTACCTATAAAAATCTTGTCAGAATTAAACCCACTTCACATTCTACCTCCTCTGCATCAACATCCTTCATTCTCTGCCTCCATTCTTTCATTGAACTCTCTATCCCCTGAAAGCCTACAATTATAATTCTTTCTTTCTTGTGATAGATTACACATTAGCACACGTTATTTTTCCCAGTCATCATAACTCATCCTTCATCCTAGATAGCAAACTTTTACCTGAAAAGGATGAGTTGTGATGGTGGCTTTGCAGTTCCCTCACTTCCTTGTAAGAGCAGAGGCCATAGAAGTAATTGTAGGATGAACGAGTAAAAGAAATGAGAAAAATTTAGGACAAATGAGTGGAAGTTTGCATTTCTTTTTCATTTGTATTTAGTTCTATGTATTTAGAATACATCAACACTCAAACCTTCAAAAGGAACAAAACTGTACTGACAGAAATCACTATGATCTATATTACCTAAGATCACAGTATATGTATAACATCTGTACAAATTATTATTCTCATTTTACCTTTTGGTTTTTGATTCAGAAATACATAACTACTTCAACAACAGAAGAGTTAAATTTACTTCTGAAGGAAACATAAACAACCATGTGGAGAAACATCGTATTTAATTTTGTAGTTGCTTTTGTTATTATTTTATCTCCCAGTAGCAATCTGAGCACATTTATTATTGTTTTAAACTTCACGAGCCACCCCAATGGTTTCTTATGTTTGTTTACTTGGGGCTGTGGTTATGATTCCTACATAAATGTTTACAGATCTCTTCAAGTTTCAGACTACTTTTGGAAAGGCTATAGCCTGTAAAGGTAAGAACGTTTAGTCCTGTGATCTTATGCACAAAACAGAGTCGCACGTTTGACATGAGAAAGTGATGGGAATAGATTCTGTTGCAATGGAATAAATCTGTGTCTATCCTGTTTGTGCTGAAAGTATAAATACCAAGTGAGAAAGAAAAAGAAAAAAGTTCCTCTTCCTAGCATACCAGACCTTGGAATTTCCACAAAGTTTATAACAATAGCAGTGGGTGGACACATGACAATTAGGAACTGCATTTCAACCGCTAACCCATTCACAAATGCTACAGAAAGTGCCTTCAGACACAAACCATTGGTTTCTCCCATCAAAGACTGAACTTAGAAGATAAGCAGCATTTTTCTATTTTACTCTGGGCAAAGAGAATTTGAAAACTGAACAAAGGTTCATCAATTTGATCAGTTTAGATAGCTATATAAGTAATTTATGAGAGCAAAAGGTCTCTTTCCTTTAATTGCTAAACACTTCTCTATTTAAGTTTATGAAAGTAATTTCAAATGCTTTCCTTCCCTGCATCTAAGTTGCTTCCTGTATCTACAGGTCAGTTGAATATCATAATTGTCAACAACCTGGTAAAAAGCAGTCAAACTTTTGTTCAAATCTCTACTCCTCTGCTTACTAACTGTACAAGTTTGGTAATTTGGTGTAATTTCCCTAAGCCTCAGTATCTTCGTCTTTAAAATGACATAATTGTACCTATCCCAAAGGGTTTTGTGAGAATTAAATATAACACATATAAAATATGCGGCACAGCGCTTGGTATTAGAAAGCCCTAGAGAATCATTTTAGTAGGTAGCATTATTTGCGACAGTTATACTAGTGTATGTGTTGGCATTGAACTGGCCTTGTCTCTGACAGATTGGGACTTATTTTTCTTGTTGAAGAAGGAGGAATTTGCCATTGTTGGCTCTTAATGATGTTCATGCTGAGGACTGAGTTACTGTCTTGGCCTTGCCCTGCTGCAGCTCGAGCCAACATGTCAGCTTTCTAAGTTGGTAGAAGGGGATGGAGAAGGGCAGTGTTAATCTCCACACTCTGTGTAATCAGGAGAGCAAGTGATTTTCTTTTGAGCCCCCTGTAGATCAATGGATCTCTCTAAATATAAGGAGGGCTGAGAATGAATTTTTGGATTTCCAAGCTCTGTGGTAAAATTAGGAAGTGGGAAAGAGATTGAGAATGTCTTCTAGCTACCTAGACATATAGTGTTTCTTTAGTTCCAAGTGTTGTTTTAAGAACTCTACTTGTATTAACTTATTTAATCCCCTCAGCCACCCAGTTTGATCCCAATGTGTTAGACACTATCACAAGTTTCATTGTATACATGAAGGAACCACAGCACGGAGAGGTTAAATGAGGTTCACATGCCTTGTCTATGCTGGGGTTCAAATCAGGTTAGTCTGCCTTCAGTCTCTATATCCTTTATTACCATGTTCTACTGCCTCTTCTTGAAGAGGACGGTGACACTGTTTGCCAACTATTTGCAGCAGCAGGAGAATCAAGCCCTCCTAAGAGGGTCACGAGGACTCAAACTTAAGCACCACTAACAGAGTAGCGATTGCTGATTTCGTGAGCAGAGATCCAGCTTTGTAAATTCTTGGGGATTTAACTCTCACTCTCTGCTGTTATATAACTATGTTAGTACTTACGACTCCTTTAGTATGAAAAAAACCCAGCAACAAAAAACCCTAACACCCCTGTTTTGGTCATTGACAGATCAAGGAGGCAGTTATGGTAGTGGGAAAGAGTTCACCTCAACAGAACCATAAATCAAGTAGATCTAATTGACATTTATAGAACATTTCAACTAATACAGCAGAATAGTTTCTTCTCAAGTTCACATGGGACATTCACCAAGATAAACCACATTCTGGGTCATCAGACACACCTTTATAAACTTAAAATAAATCTGATCACAAGGAATTAAATCAGAAATCAGTAATGGAGATATAGCTGGAAAATCCAAAAACACTTAGACATTAAACAACATGATTCTAAATAAGATATGGGCCAAGGAAGACATCTCAAGAGACATTAGCAAATATTTTGAACTAAACATAAATGAAAATAGATCTTATCAAAATCTGTGGGATACAGTGAAAGCAGTACTTGGGGGATATTAAGAACTTTGAATTCTATAAATCTTAAAACTCAACAATAGGAAAACAACCCAGTTGAAAAGTGGGTAAAAGATCAGAACAGAACCTTACAAAAGAAGATAGGCCGATTGCAAAGAACTATACGAAAAATACTCAACGTCATTTGTCGTTAGGGAATTGCAAATGAAAACAACACTGAGAGACAAATATATGTATGTGTTAGAAATAGCCAAAATCCCAAACACTGAAAGTACCAAATGCTAGGGAAGATATGAAGCAACAGTAACTCTCATTCGTTGCTAGTGGGAATGCAAAATGGTACAGCCATTTTGGAAGAGAATTTGGCCAGCCTTACGATATGATGCCACAATTGTGCTCCTACATATTTATCCAATTGAGTTGAGAACTTATGTCCATGCAACAACCTGCACAGGGATGTTTACAGCAGCTTTATTCATAATCATCCTAAATTGGAAGCAACCAAGATGTCATTAATTGTGAACAGATAAACTGTGGTACATCACACAATGGAATATTATTCCATTTATAAAAGAAAATTAAAAATGATAAAAAGAAATGAGCTATCAAACCATGAAAAGACATGGAGGAACCTTAAATGCATACTGCTAAGAGAAAGAAGTCAGTCTGAAAAGGCTACATACTATATGATTCCATTTGTAGGACATTCTGGAAAAGGCAAAGCTATAGATGCTATAGAAAAAATCAGCAGTTGCAGGTGTTCATGGGGAGAGAGACAAAAAGGCGAAGCACAGGAGAGGTTTAGGTTGTGAAATTCTTCCCTGTGATAATGGTAGATATCTGGCACCATGCATATCCAAATTCATAGAACTTCATAAGACAAAGAGTGAACCTAAACATATGCAAATTAACAAAAAAATATTCAGGAGATCCTAGAAAAGAATGCAGGCTATGACACACAAAAAAATCTAACTGTATTACAAGTATATAACATAACTTTACTGAAGGGGGATGGGGATCTAAATATAAAATAATATTAAATTAATGCATTTGCCTCTGTGAAACTTTGGGCAGACTTGTGGTATATGTAGATATCAAGCAGCCCAAGTGCAATTTGGCCAAGACCTCTGAAGGATCAGGGGTGAAGTGTCCTTCCCACTGTTCCCCAAACTGAGAATAACTGAACTCCGTGATCTCGAGCCAGCACGTTTTGGCTTCAAATAGGTGAAACAAAGTCAAGCTAAATAAACCTCCTCTCGTATATTTTTCATCTAGAACATGGTGATGATAAGTACCTGCCTCAAAGAGCTCTGTATGAAATAAATAATAGCATTTATACAAGAGGTGTTCTAAGGGTTTACCCGAATTGTAATGCTTATTCTGATCGCTGCTGCGGTGAGACGGCTCTTTGGTTTTCCATCACTGGAGGACTTATTTCGTAAGTTCTGTTACACATAAGCATAGTTTCAGGATCAAATCTTTCCAAAGCCTATACTTCTTTCTTCTTCTTGCCCCATCGCCACTTCCCAATATCAACCCAAGTTAAAGAGGAGAACTGTATTCATTGGTTGGAAGGTAGTAATTACATCGCCAAACTTGCAAAGTGATGTTAGTTGTGGTTTCCAGGTAGTTGCTCATTGTGACTCTCTTGGGGAGTTCTGATTTGCCTGGTAAACATGGATTCAACCAAGCAGCATCCTCTTAGAAAGACTCTACCTTCTCCAGTGGCATGTGTGTGCTTTTATGAAACTCTCACCAAATTAAAGGATACAATAATTTTTTTGACCATCAGATAAATATTGGGTTGGCCAAAAATTTCATTCGGGTTTTCCCATAAGATGCTATGGAAAACCCCGAATGAACTTTTTGGCCAACCCACTACTCATAAGTAACTAGAATTCTAGAAAGAGGTACCAGTGACTAGACAAGAAAACCATGATGGCTATCAATGGGCATAATCTTCTCCTAATG
Organism: Phocoena phocoena; assembly: GCF_963924675.1. Lineage (NCBI taxonomy): Eukaryota > Metazoa > Chordata > Mammalia > Artiodactyla > Phocoenidae > Phocoena > Phocoena phocoena. The sequence goes on along the minus strand of NC_089227.1, from coordinate 28,146,859 downwards.
AATAAAAGAGGAGTCTAAAGGACATCTTTATTTAGATATTTTGATCTTCCTTTCATTATACCTAGATTGCAAAATATATTAACTCATGCATTTTTGCCGTACCAATTTTTTTTTGTATAACTTAGTCAAAGTAATGTAGGCTGTTACACATCATTCGTTTATAAACTGAGCTATGTTAGAATCACAACTGTTTCCATTATAAATTAAAGCCATTAAAATTATAGGGAAAATAAGTCCTATCAGTCATGAGCTCCTGTGCCTTTCTAGTATTAGTACATGGCCCCTTCTTTTTGTAGATTGAAATTAAAATATTAAATAAAAACCTTTAGAGGTTTTAGGTATTTAAAAATGGTATTTCTTATTGATTGTCTAATATTTCTGTAATGGATGATGTTATTTCTGAGTCTAAAACCTATTCCACCCTGAAACGGTTTGGTCCATTTATTCCCTAGAGTTTGAGAAATTCTTAGCATCATCATGTAAAGACTCTCACTGTTTATAAATAAAGATCTTTCTTTAGCTTATTCCCTTTTCTTTTTTTTACTTCGTCACAGCTACTGCCTAATGAATACTTTAGGATATTCACAAGACATGAACAAAGTTTTCTTAGAAGTGGATATTCTGGATTTTAAATTCTTGAAATCAAAGATAAAACAGAATGAGAATTTGCTTTCCTCCTTAGAAAAAAGTAGTAGCAAAGGTATCCATGGCAGATGGTGATTTTTAAACTAAAAAGGCACACATATTCTCATTTATAAAACGAAAATATATACAACATCGAGCTTTCTGAAACCTTTTCTTTTTACTGAATCTAGCCAAGTTACAGAAATTTCAAAAAGTCCTTTAGATGGTTGGTTTGTAAAGAGTCACTTCTGTCCTCTTTTGCATTCCTCTAGAATATTATTTCTAAAACTATGCATTATGCATTATAAGTAAGACTGTTTTCTTAGCCCTTTTCAATCCTAAAAGCCCAGTTTTTTTGGTATCACAGCAAAATGTATTTTAACTCAAATTTTTCTACTCAAGGCCAACTGGCATATGTGAGGAAAAAGCTAAAAACATGAATTTATCATTTAGAATCGGCATAATAACCTTCTTGGCATAGAAAAGTCTTAATTAAATATGTTTACAGATGAGCCTCTCATACACCTTTAAGTTAATTGCCTTCCTTTGAGATTTAAAACTAACGATGGAGGGATTGCCCTGGTCTATGTATATCAAGACATATTTTAAGACAATGTCTTGTTTCTATACACCTGGCTGAATTTTAGATCTGTTTTCTGTCTGAAGAAGTTCCATGAACACTTTTATATGCGAAACCATTTTTTGCTACACCAGTCTGGAAGATATAAATGTGGCTCCATTGAAAGTAATAAACTATACTTCCCTATTTTCTTATATACCCAGTGTTAGAGGAATTATAGCTCCCAATAAAGTTTCCAAAAATAGGACTTTTTTCTGGTAATATATGGATACGTCACATCTGATATCAAATGGCCACTATCATTTTCTTCTTTCCCCATTCCAGTGATCTTTAGGAAGTTCTCCTCTGGAGGTCTTTACTCCCTGAAAATCTATTTCATTTATCCATTTAAGTATGTATTCCACAAATATTTATTGCGTCTTCACTACGTGTCAGAACCTTTTTATACCCTATGGATTCAGCATCAAATAAAACAGATGGAAATCCCTGCCCTCGTGCCAAGTAAATAAGTTTTATATATTAGATACACACACACACACACACACACACACACACACACACACACAGTTAGCGAGTAAGAAGAAAAGTAAAGCAGAAAAGGAGAGTAGCTGAATACAGAAGGGAAATGCATCATTTTTATTTCTTTGGATGCCAGAGATGGTACTATTTACTTTTGTGCCACTAGATTATAAATTCCATAAGATAGAAACTTTTTTCCTGTTTCATTCATCATAGTATTCTTAGCATATATACAATTGTGCTGGACATATTTAAAATATATAATAGACATATGGGTTGAATGAGCGAACCAGTGCCAAGGACTCTAACCACAAAAATTTACATTTATCTTGTCCTACAGATTCTACCTTTAAGTGTTCCTGGTGTATACCTCACCACAGATTTTATTATGTAACATTGCCACTACTATCTGGAAAGGATACTCAAAGTAGAATCATATTTTCTGGAATTATTTGTTCAGAATGCTAGAGAAAATTGTTGGGGATAAGAAGAGTAGCCATGTGGATTAACCCCCAAAACCAAGATAAATAAATTTCTTCACTTTGGATGTGACCAACTGGAACAATTAAATTTTAATCAAAGTATAACTTAAAATCAAATCAAAGAATGTTCCAATGACCAACTGTTGGGAAACAATTCTCTGTAGGTCTGTATTTCTGTACATTTTGCTGACCTATGTTCCAGACTGTCTTTCCAAGGATGTTTGTACTGTGAAGATCCCTGAAAGAGACAGCCCTATAGTGTTTCTCTCTTGAGCAAAGAACAAGTTTCTTTCTTTCTTTCTTTCTTTCTTCCTTCCTTCCTTCCTTCCTTTCTTTCATATCTTCAAGCACAATAAAAACAATGACCTTCTCCAGAGCTAAGGCCAGGCAGGTTTATAAAAGATTCAGTTTCCCTAATCTTGGGATTCCGCAGCTGTGACACAAGCTACTGCATGTGCCTATTTGTGTCACCCCTGAAGGACCTGGGAGCAAGGGGAACCAACACAAACATGAAGCTCACACTGCCTGCCCTGCCATGACTAATAAAGGTCTTTGTCTCTGACCCAGGAGTCTCGTGTCTTCTGCCAGCATCCATGAAACTAGGACCTACTTACTTGATAGATTTCAAGTCAAGTAAATGCTCAGATGCTTCACAGTTCTTGACACCAATATTCATTTTTGAAGAATTTAAGCAAATTACTTTCTTTGTTTCTAGTAGTAGTAGAAGTAAGTCCTAAAAGCATCGACTTGGGTAGTCAGTCAATAGTATTTCATTTTATTCCAAGGCCAAGAGATAAATAAATTGCTTTTGAAAAGCAATTTAAGAGACTTTCTTTGTATTAACTGCAAGCAACAAAGGTCAGTCCCCGTGGAAAGCCATGTAGCCATGCACAGTTAATTCACATAATTCATGTCAACTGTACAGTTCACATTAATTTTACCTCAGCTTAAAATCATGTTAATTTCAATAGTCCCAAAATAGGATTGAATTTGCAATATACTTATTGTAGTGCTTTGGTAAATATGCAAATTTTGGAGTAGGAAATAGAAAGGAATCATCTGCGATATAAGTCGAGTCTAAGGAAGGCACAGATGCAGCACAAGAAAAGCAACATTAGCTAATGTTAATACTACAGTATGTGCTTTGTTAACTTGGACAAGCCAAAGAGAGAATACACTTACATATTACATACTCGCAGCATAATGGGAATCTTGCCTGATTTAAACTCAAGTACAAATAAAGGTGGAGTTGACACTTAGATACCAGGGCTTACGCCAAGTGCTTTAATATTTACAATATTAGTATAAAGTAGATCATAGTAGTTATTACATCTCTGGAGTCAGAATAAACTCTCAGAGCTCAGCAAGTCATTTCAATGGAAATCATGGCAATCATTAAATGATCATTATTATTCCTCTAAAGAGCTTCTAGTACAGTGCTCAGTTAATTTAATATACTTATCTACATAATTTCCATATTTCTATAACCAACTCTCTCTACATTAATTAGATATAAATCATAGACTGTTAAAGCATAGATTGACATAAAGCATAGATATAAAGCATCATTTTGAAAATGGAGAAAATAAAGTTCAATGAAGTAATTTGGCTAAGTCAAACACCTGATAAGTATCCGGACCGAACATTGAACCCATATCCGTGACTTTATTACACTGTACACAATCCAGCTGGGCATACAGAGCCTGGATTTGGACTGAATAATCACTGGCAGTATTAGGTAGAAATTCATCCCGAGATAACTAGGTGATCTGGGAAACTGGACATGGTACCAACAAGATTTGGAGATCCAGACAGGCAAATAAACAGTATCAGGAGGCCCAGAAGCAGGTAACAAGGTCTCAGTGATGTGGTAAGATTTTGAGACACATTGGTAAGGTTCCAAAGAGTACTAATAAGGAAAAGATAAGATGCAAGTCTCAGAGGAACCAGTATACCAAGTAAAGTAGATCATCGATGCAAGGACTGACGTAATACAACCAGCCTGAAGCCCAGGAAAGGGAGGTTTAAGGAAGGGATTTGATCATAGGAACAAGGTGGGACCCAGATATTCAGAGAAATTGACATAGTAAGATTATTTACAAATACTGAGTCAGTTCAGCTACTGAAGAAGAATTATTTCCATTTTATAGATAGAGGAAAAAAGTTAAGATAGATAAATGTGACTTGAAAAGTTTGCTCATGGTATAATTTAAGAAATATGGGGGCTAGGAGTCAAACAAAACACTATGGTTATGGTTCTCTTTACTTGCCAATTTTCAAAACCGTCCTAATCTTAACGTTTAATAGAGATCGAATTTTGTTTGGGGAGGAAAACATATTCAGGCAATGTGATTCTGAGATCTCTAATCCAACATTTTATGTTATCCAATGTTTTTGATTTCTTCTACTAGCCAAAAGTATGAAAATCAAAATTTTATTTGTATTTTTGTTGAAGACAATGCTCAAGGCAAATATACTGTTTATTCAGTATTTGATTCCAAATTCTACTTGGGTTCTACCTTGGTGACCTGGTGCAAATCACAGATTTTCTTCAAGGGCCCTTCTTGAAACTTTACCTTAAGATGCTAGCTGGAGACAATGGATTGTTTTTAAGTAGGTTTTCCATGGGACCACACTACGATCCTTTCCTTTTAAAACATACAAATTCTACGGAGAGATGAGGAGTAAACTAACAGCACAGAGGGTAGGAAGAGGTAGATAATCCCTCAGACAGTTATCACCCATTTTTCTTTTCGTTTGCTCCACTCTGTTCTTGCTTGATCATTCAAGAGGAGAGTTGAATGATTAAGTCGTTTAAAAAAGGAAAACAAAACAAAACAAAAAGCACTCAGACTCTATTTTCCCATATAAACCACATTGGACAAAGGGATGCAAAATATACAGCATAGACAAGAGAGCCAAGGGAAGAAAGTGTCTTTGGAGTCCATTTTTATTTATCATTCTACTATTAGTTTCACTAGAAGCTCAAGTCTGTGGACTAGTCAATTAATGGGATGTATACATATATCAGTCCTTTGGATGTCAAGACAGAGATTTTTTTTTTTCGTTACAGGTAGTGTGTTGGATGGTTTGAGCTCCCTGAAGGTTCAAGAATATGATTCATAGTGTTCAAGTCAAAGCTGGAAAGAAAAAGTGCTAGAGGCAAATAAGATACAAGTAATCATAGGTTTACATTCTATCAGATCATTCCCAATCAGAAAATTAAAATTGAGCTTGTTCTTAATTATATCAGTAATCAAAGCATTTAAATGTATTTTTATGACATCAAAACATACTCATACATGTGAACCTATGCATTATTTTATGCCCAATTAATATCTAACATTTAGCATTATAATTTTCTTTTTTAATACATACAGCAAAAATCTATAAAAATTACAGAATGCCATTTTTTAATGTTTGCAAAGAATACAACATATTTTCTCCTTAAATAACATCTATAAAAATAATGAAAACTTGCACTGAATTCTTCTCTGAACGTAACAATAAGGGTTCTACACTCCCATTTACTAAAATGTCAGGCCTCCCAAAAATCTCTTCCAAGAAACATGCAAAAAATAAGGCATTCTAATACATAATGATGACCTACCCAATCTTACACTCCTGGCTAGAAGACAGATGAGAAGCTCCAAGTCTGCCCAAAACTGATTAAGAAGCACATTCCAAGTCTCACGTCCAGATATTTTCCACTCAGATATTACTCATAATGTCCTAGCCAAATAATTCACAATTTGCCAACCCTCCACACCTCACTCTACACGAGGCAGAGGAAAGTCATCTGAAATACCCTACTTGATTACCTTCAGAAGGCTAATCCAACGCAATTAGACTGAGGTTTTCTAGCCTTTCCAATTTAATTTAATTTATTATATATGTCTCTTTTTTTTAAGGAAATCAACATAAAATACTACATAGTGTTTCTCATGAATACTTTCATGTCTTCCTTTCATGAAGATGTTGAGTTGTCTTTGTTATCTAAGATAGGAATCACTTAAATTTATATCCTGGCCTTTTCATTTACAGGTAATCTTTTGTAAGGAATAGAACTTCTATGAGAATGCTTCCTAATCTTTGAAGTGAAAGTAATACTGTTACTTAGCTCAGGCTTGTTATGAATACATGAGTTAATCCACATGAAGTGCTCAGGACCTTGAAAGTCTCTAATTTTTAGTTATAAATCTTATTAATATCAGGTAACTCAGTGTTTTCAAGATGTCACACTTTTTCCCAGCTTGACTGGTTTCTTAAAATGTGACCCCAAATTTACTAACCACTGTAGATTAATTGTATTCCAAGTAATTGCCATGCTTTTCAATCTCAGATAAACTGCCTTTCAAAAACATTTAAAAGATGGACCAAAAGAAATTATTTATAGTGAGTTTCCTGAAGAACATGTATCCATTCATTTCTTTAGGACAGTGTTTTATAATATTTGTTCATCTCAATTATTCCATATGATTTTTAGAGGTGATACAAAAAGGGGGACTGTATGGTCACGTATTTTTTAAAACATTGGTAAATTCAACTTTATAATCTTCATAGGTAATTTTTGTCCATACTCATAGCAAGCTACACTTACACAAAGGTCTCCAAAATTTTACTTCATCTGAGACCTCTACTCTGAACCCTAGATATTCAAAATCCACAATCAAGCCTGAATTTATAAACCGACTCTAACCAACTTCCTCTCCCCCGGAAAAAGTTGTCTATCTAGTTGCTCAATTTAGAAGTTATCCTTGATAATTCTTACTTCCTCCTCCCCTCATATCCATCTTTTTAGTATTCATATTGATATTACTGCCCTGAACAGGTACACATCTTTCCACTTTCACTGTTTCCATTTCAAGAAACCTTTTTCTCTCCCTCTGATTAGGTTAATATTCTAGTAATTGGTCTTCCTATACCTATTTCTTCTTTTTCTTCTTCTTCTTCATTTGCCACACTACAGAAAGAGAAATCTTGTCAAAACATACATTTAGTCATGTTATTTTTAACACTCTTCCATTGCTTTCTTTTCCTCTTAGGAGCAACGTTCTTCATATGACTAATTATTTGGACTCTCTTCCTCACCTCTCTTTCAATCTCTCTCTGCCCCAATCATAGTGACTGTTCCCCTTATAGTATGTGCCATGACCATGGCTCCCTCTTATTGCAAGACCTTGATATATGTTTTTCTTCCTACTTTGCAATGCTCTTTCCTCTTTTCCTACTAATTTCTACTCAAAATTTAGATCTTGGCTCAAGGGCTGAAGCTTTCCCCTAACCATACCCTACCCTGCCATTTAGCCATTTAGATGAGACTCTTCCTTTCTTCCTTCCTCTTTTCCTTCCTTCCTTCCTCTCTCTCTCTTTTGTTTTTTTCCCCCAAGGCCATGGACTTGAGGGGCAGAACTGATTAAACACATTAGTTCATGGAACATTACCATCATCTATGTGGGCATACTGTGACAGACTGTATTTTTCAAAGATGACCTCAACAATTTCTCCAATCCTCCATGTTTTTCTTGACACTACTCCTATTGAGAAGTGGAGTCTATGATACTTCTTATATCAGGATGTGGTTGTGACTTCTTTGAGCATAAAGTATGGTAGAATTCATACTCTGTGACTTCTGAGATTAGGTCATTAAAGACCATGCACCCACCACTTGGTTCTCTTGGAACACCCATTCACCGGAAGCCCCTCTGAAGATACTCTCTCTCATATCCCACCCTTCTGGCTGAGAGAAGCCTCAGCCACACAGAGAGGCCATGTGTAAGTGTTCTCATGATGAGTTTCAGTTGCATCAAACTTTAAATCATCTCATCTTTGATTCCAAATGTGAGTAAAGACATCATCTTGAAAATAGATCATCCAGTCCCAGATTTTTGTCTCCCCAGCCATTTTAATCTTCTAGGCTGAATCTTCAATCATACTGTAGCTTTTCTCACAGATTTGTGAGTATAAGTGCTGTTGTTTTCTATCACTGCATTTTTGGATGATTTGTTACATAGCAATAATAACCAAGACAGATACCCATTTTTGTTTTATGGGGTTTTTTATTCATTATTTTTACACTTTGAGCCAAAATTCCCACTTCTATTTCTCTCTCCTTCCACTGGTTGCTGCACTACCCTGTCTTAGTATGTGCCCTTGGATAAGTACATATCTATAAGGAATGTTAACAGTTGGTTTTTCTATGTATCTATTTTCATTGAAGTAAATGATCTTGTGCTCAGATATTTCCTCCTAACTTTTTCCAGTCAGTAGTGTTTCACAATCCACCTGGGTTGGTAATTGCCTATCAATTTCACTGCTCCTAAATGCTCCACACTATTCCACTGTGTGCATTCATCACTTTTTTTTTTTTTTTAACATGTTCATCCTTTCCTTTGTCATTGGCTTTGGCCTTTGGTGGCGGTGGGTGGGAGCACCATGTAGCATGCGGGATCTTAGTTCCCCAACCAGGGATCGAACCCATGCCCCCTACAGTAGAAGCATGGAGTCTTAACAACTGGACAGCCAGGGAAGTCCCCATCGTATTTCTTATTATCTAGTTGTCTTGGGCTGAATTCTTTGGTTACCTCCAACACCCTTTTTGTGAAAAACAAGTCAGCAAAACAAAAAACACCTCAGTATGGACTAGAGAATATATAACAAGGTATATACAACAAAGAGTGAAATAATTGGTTCAGAGATATAATCATAAAAAGACAGGCATACGTAATTCCCCTAAATACCATCAGATATTGATAGCAGTCTCAACGTCTATCAGCAGTGCACAGGAACACAAGAATTTCCATTTTCTACATATTTACAAATACTTGGCATTTTTCTAAGCTCTAATCTTATGGAAACCTGGTATTGCGTTAGTTTAGATTTGTACGTTAATAATATAACATAGCACATTTTCAGCCTTTCTGTGCACTGTCTACTTATACCTTTTGCCCATTTTCACTTGGGTTTCCTTAGTTTTCCTTTTGATTTGAAGAATTTCTTGTATTTTGTAGACATTCTTTGTTTGAAGCATTACAAATATTTTCTCCTAGTCGCTAATAAATTCTAACCAAAGAACCCTAAAATTTGATACTTTCAAATCTACCTTTAGTAGTAGTATTTTTTCCTTAGCTTTTCTGCTTGGATATATATTTTATTTTCCCTACTCATGTCTTTATTCCACCCACAGTTTACCTTTTTATACAATGTAGGTAGTGATACAACTTGATTTTTCTCCACAAACATGAACCAAGTCTTCCCAATGTCATCTACTACATAATTCATCTTTTCTCCCCTGAAATTTAGTGCCTCCTTAATTCTATGCTTAGCGTCTATGTGCACAGGACACTGCTGGTATATCTTTCTGTTCCTGTATCAGTACTGCAGTGTTTCCATGATGATGGCTCTGTGACACAGTGTAACATCTAGTAGCATGAGGCCTCCTCCCTCTCTTTCTCCTTTAAAAATAGTTTTAGTTAGTCATGGACTTCTATTCCTTTATACAATTTTTAAAGAATAGTTTTCACATGTTTCTACAACATCTTGCTTGAGTTTTATTAGAATTATTTTGAAGTTAGAGATAAATTTGAGAATTAACACCTTTATAGTAAGTCATCTCATTCAGGAATACGTTACCTCTCTCCATTTGTTTAAGCCTCTTGTGTTATGACCTATTTTATAACAGTCTTCTGAATTGCTTACAGGTAATTCTTAGATTGTCTATAGCATTTTACTTTGTTTTGTTTGAGGAGGGGTGTTTTGTTTTGCTATTTTGAATGGTATTTTACTATCAATCTTAGCTGACTTTCTTATTGGTTGTTGACTGTAGAATGAAACACCATTTACTGTTTTATGTTGGTATTATGTGAGATATTTCTGATTTCTTTCATTGGAGCCACTAAGTAATTTGTTAATCGTATCTTACAGTGTTACCTTGGTTTACTGTTTCCCCCATTTATGGTATCAGGATGTCGAAACACATCATCAAGCCAATAATAAACAATTCCAAGGTTTATTCCTCACTTGGGAACAAACAAATTGCTGGTAGAGGGACCACCAACAAGAGGACTCTTTGACTTCAGGGCAGGGAGAAAAAACCTATTCTTGGGTAGTTGTATGATTTCTGAATGATGCTGTGGGCAGAGTGGTAGAGCAGGGCAGGCTGCCCTGCAGGAGAACTTATCCACAGGACTTAGCAGAAGTGACTGGGGCTGATGCCCTGGCTGGTGTCAATGTTTGGACAAATGTCATTTTGCTGAGAAAGACTTATTAATTATACCCAACTCTATTTTCCCACATTATATCACCTGCAAACAAGGATAATTCAATTTCTTCATAATCGGCCCCCCTCTTTTTTGGATTGTCCTATAAAACCATTTTCCATGTTAGAGGGGCCAAACAACAGACTCTGGAGCTAGATTTCCTTATGTTTGACTTCCAGCTCAATCATTTAGCATCTCTACGACTCTGTTTTCCGTACCTTAGTTTTCTCATCTGTAAGTTGGGTATCATACTGGTACCCAGCTCACAGTGTTTCTGGGAAGATTAAATGGATTACTATATATAAAACTTTTAGACGAATCCTGGCAGAGGTCAGTGACAGGTTCTTCTCTTTGGAGCCCTGACATTAGTTTGCAATTTTATCTCCTTAAATGTGATCATGGATATCAGTCTCTTCTACGAGACTGTGGGCTCCATGAGAGCATCACTTTATTTTTACTGGTTCACCATCACACTCCTAGCACTTAGCACATATTCTGGAACAGAGTCAATATTATATGCTGAATACATAAATGAGTGAATGAAATAAAGAATGAATAAAAATGTTTATTTGCTATAAAATTTCTCAAAATATTTAATATACTAATGAGATTTTTAAATTGAGAATATTTAAAGTTTCCCAAGTTTATATGACCATAGACATTTTGTTTTGACCTATTTCAATGGAGAGCCACTAAGGACCAATACACATTTGCACTGCAACTAGTGAAAAACTGCTCACCATATTTGGCATTTTATTCCTGAGTTAAGTCAGGCTATTAGAGAACCTAATACCCAGATTTTAGTATATTGGCATCCATCTAACTGTTTATGCTACATTACATTTCAGTATAATGCTCTCAGTTTATACTGAAGGGCTTTAGAAAGACCAGTTCTATAAAACACTTCAATATTTTTACTATAAAGAAGTAACTGAAAGTGCACATCGTTAATGGTACAGGGTTTTCTTGGTGAGGCCCACTGGAGTAATTCTTGCTGTTGGTAAGAGAAATATCTTCCTTTTTCTGAATATTTATTTTCTTTGCTTTTGTGAAAACCACAAATTCTCCTCACTAATTGCATTTGCCTAATCATAGTAACCACTAGAAAGCTTCAAGTCAAATTTACGTATGCCCTCTGAGTTAGGGTTCCTATTCTAACTCCTGGTTTTGTCATAATTTTCTACCTTATTTATATTTTTCTCATGTATTTTAATTATGTTAACATATTTTATTGCTTTAAAAAATACTCCTTTGGTCAGAAAGAGAAAGACAAATACCGTATGCTAACATATATATGGAATTTAAGGGGAAAAAAAATGTCATGAAGAACCTAGGGGTGAGACAGGAATAAAGACACAGACCTACTAGAGAACGGACTTGAGGACATGGGGAGGGGGAAGGGTAAGCTGTGACAAAGTGAGAGAGTGGCATGGACATATACACACTACCAACGTAAAATAGATAGCTAGTGGGAAGCAGCCTCATAGCACAGGGAGATCAGCTCGGTGTTTTGTGACCGCCTGGAGGGGTGGGATAGGGAGGGTGGGAGGGAGGGAGACGCAAGAGGGAAGAGATATGGGAACATATGTATATGTATAACTGATTCACTTTGTTATAAAGCAGAAACTAGCACACCATTGTAAAGCAATTATACTCCAATAAAGATGTAAAAAAAAAAATACTCCTTTGCCCTTTACAAGGCAAAGCATAATAAACAAAGAAGTCAATTTACAGTACAGTAATAAAATCATTTACAAAGATACATATTGCTAAAATAGCAGAGAGAACAAGAAGAGGAGGAAGATAAAAAGAAACGATGTCTATTACATCTCTTTTGTTATTTTGGCATGGTAAACTGATCTTTCTGTGGGAAACCACACCTCTTGCCTCGCCTCCCTCAATCATTCCAGGGATCAAAGCCTCCCATACCCTGGCCAGTGACTGACTGAGTCTGTGATGTGACGTAAGCCAGGCCAACTAGACACAACTGGGATTTTTGGTGAAACTCTTGGAAAAGAAGCATGTATTCTCTTTCTGATGGGTCTCCCTTAGAGTAGAAGATACGAACCAGGAGTTGCTGGTGGTAATCTTGCCACTGTGTGGAATTAATTGTCTACTTGAATGAAAGGACTTAAGGGGAAAGCAGAGAAGAGACAAGCAGCCAGGATCCTCATGGAATCCTTTAAACCTAGAAATTCAATTATACCTGATGCATCCTGGGGCTATTCAATTCCTAGTGAAACTTCAAATAAAACAATGATTTTTTTAATATAAAATTGGAGCTGCTTTAGCCTGAGTTCTCCTTCAGAAAGACTAGCATGGAACTAATATTTGAGGAGAGCTAGCAAGCATATTTTGAGAACGATCTCCAGAATCAGGCTGGGGGACTGGGAAGAACAAACTGAGAAAGAGGGAAAACCAACACAAAGGTGCTTTCTAGAGTCGATCATCACGGTGGTCAATGTGGGCCAGCTCCCACCAGGACCTTCTGAGTAACACTGAAGTATATGCCCAGAATTGTCTGCTCAAAGAAGAAAAGAATACTGCATTTATTCACCAACTTTCTCCCCGCTGGTCAGGAGATTTCTCTAGGCTTCACAAGCATGATTGCAACATGGTTTTTACCAGGGACAACCCATGCCAAAAGTTAGAAACATGAGATATGTTGTGTATGAGGTACTATCATCTTGCTCTTGCACGAAGTGCTCGCCAAGATACGACTCGAGTAAAAGATAAGCCGAGAGCATAGGAAACAAGGTAAAAGAGGAGTAATGTTAAACCTCAAACCCTAAAATACAGAATTAGATAGAGGATAACGAGGGTCCTTCTTCCTCACCTAAGAAGGTGACTATCTGTTTTTTTTTTTTTTAACAAATACAAAACAGCTGTTTGGAATGTATCCTACTGTACAAGAATGAAACTATGGATTACGAAGTCTGGAAATAGAGAACAATATCAGCCTTTTTTTTTTTTTTTTTTTTTAGTTTTTTTTGCCATACGCGGGCCTCTCGCTGTTGTGGCCTCTCCCCCTGCGGAGCACAGGCTCCGGACGCGCAGGCTCAGCGGCCATGGCTCACGGGCCCAGCCGCTCTGCGGCACGTGGGATCTTCCCGGACCGGGGCACAAACCCGCGTCCCCTGCATCGGCAGGCGGACTCTCAACCACTGCGCCACCAGGGAAGCCCCAGCCTTTTTATAAGCTTACTCCTATGGCCTTCATTAAAGTCTCATTTCCACTGCAGTTGAAACAGGCTTGTCTACAAGGATAAAGGAAAGAAATCTATTTTGTTCAGAAGAGCTCTTTCTTAAACTTTTGGCCAAGGGCTGATTCGTTTTTCACCTTTATCTCTGGCTACTAATTCAAAATTTGTTGAGAAAGAGACCTAAGTCATTAGCTGAGAGAGAGGGAGGTACAGATACAAAAATTTTTCTGTTAGAGAAGGAATTCCCAGAGCAAAGTCCTGATAAATCATCTATGATTCCTCACTGATCTTTGCCTTTGGAATTTGACCACAGACAAGAAAAATGACACTTTGCTAATCTTTTGAGGGAGGTATTTTTCCTGATAAACCCTGAAGGTGGCTACCAGACCTGGCACAGCTACACTCACTCACTCCTCAGCCTCCGGGCTCCCAAACCCATACCCTGAGGACATAAGCAATAAAGATGAGCATCTTCCAGTAAGACAACCCTCCTCCTTAAGGCCCTTCAAATGTGACCATGGAGTAAAAACAACAGGAGATCTTCCTAGAAAGCAGAACAAGATTGGCTGGACGTGGAAGTCATTCCACTGCCAGGGAAGGGAGTGCTGCTGCTATTTACTGCTCTACAAGCTGTGTTTTGAGATTTGGACCAGAACTATCTCTCTATTTCTCTTTATCAAAATGGGAGTTTTGCCTATTTATCCTATTGTAAGTATGTTGAAAATGATTAAATGTGACATTTAACTTGAAGTTACTAGATCATGAGTAACTACATCACAGTTTTTCAATCAAGACATTATTCTTCTCTCTTTGGCTTAAGCGAATTTGAATTGTTTTCTGAGGGTTGCAATGGAAAGACCACCGGCTTTTGTATTGTGAAATTAACTAAGAGTAAGGGAATGGTTAAATAAGTTACAGTACATCTATTTGATGCAATAGTATGAAGCTATGCACACAAAATGTTAATATATGCTTATATAATTATAAAATATAATATATAACTATAAACATGTATAAGTTCTATATATATATATTTAGTAGTTAATTTTCTTTGCCTCAGGTAAGTTTGATGTAATGCCTAGATGAATCATTTGAAAAGAGGTAAGTATTGTCTATCTGAAATCCTCTATCAAAATACCGTGGAAATATTATTTCATGGCATACCAATCTATTAGTCAATATAACCTTAAAGACAGAAGTGTGGAATTAGTTATGTGATCTGATTAGACTTAAAAGTATAAATGACATTTTTGATAGTGGGAGAGAGAACAATGGAAGAGTTCATAGTACATGACGGCAAACAATTACTTCAATTATCATTTATAAACATCTGTAATTGAGTGCCTATAGAATCAAGGTTTGGGTAACCAAAACGTTGCTGCCACTAAATCTTTAAAGAAAATAGGATTATAATGGGCGTGACTGGTGTGACTGGTCACTTGCTTTTTAGAAGACTTGGAGAAAGAAAATTATAAACTTAGGTCTTATTCCCAGTTAAACAATGAGTAAGAAAATAGATTCTAAGACTTCCTAAAAAAAAACAAAAAAGTCTTATCTGCTATAGTCATAGAGTTGAAATTTCTGAAAACCAAACCCACAGTCTAATTCCGTGGGTAGTAAAAACACACTGTGTAGTGAATTCTCAATCTTACACTGTCTTTTAAAGTTAGATCATTTATTGGGAAGCAATGGGATCCTAAAATTTGGGATGACACGTGTGCAGATTTAAAGGAAGCTGAAGATCTTAAACCTCTAAATTCTGTTGAGCTTCCTTTGCCAGCAGAAGTAAACCATCCTCTCCTTGCCTGAAGAATCTTTAATGGCCCTCTCTTAAGACAGTTTCCTTACAGGGGGTTGCTGATCCTGCCGAGGACCTGTTCCCAGACCTTCTCATTGTTCCTAGACCTATCACCAGATTCAAGTCCCAGAAAGCCCCAGTGCATCAGATTCGAAGTGTGAACTATGAGAAATCATCAGAGACACCAAAAGAATGGCAAGATTTTGCCCAATTTGCCTGAAGCAGAATAACCTTTTGAAGACTTGGAAATGGAGGCTGTTGGGTGACAATGTATCACCATTGCAAGATGGAGTCATCTTCTCTAGAATGTGGAATATCTTCAGAATCAGCAATCAATACATGGCACTGTTTCTCCCATACCCATGACTCTTGGGTCTGGGAATCAAGGGATGGGAATGAGAGCAGATCCTTTCACTTTTACTCCTTAGCATCCACTACAAAATTTGTGCTCCTCTTCCCTGCAACACTGGGCTTTGCTGGACTAGAGGTGTAAGCTCCTATTCCTGCTGGAATGTACCACCAGGAGGTGTAGAAGTGGTTACAAAACACTGGAAATTGAGTCTTCCACCTGGTCATTCTGGGTTTCTCATTCTAGTATACCAACAGGAAGAGAAGAGGGTTACTGTACAGATTAGAGAACACATTCTGACTATTAAATGGAAATTGGGTTGAAATAAAGAGCTAAGATGTAGTATAGCTGGAATGCAGGTGATCCTCTGAGATATCCCTCCAATCTCCCATGTTCTGTGGTAAAATTTAAGGAAAAAAATTACAGTAGCCCAATACACGCAGGATTGTCAATGGACGGACTTGTCAGGAATAAAGGCGTGGGTCACCCCATTAGAAAAGGAAATACAACTCATTGAGATTCTTGCTTAGGGCAAAGGAAATGTGGAACGAGTAGGGTAAGATAGAAAAAATAAATCACAGCTATGACCATGTGCCCACATATAGAAATGAGGACTGAAGTAGTTTTGAGCTCTTGTTTACATACATATGAATATATTTTTGTATTATTCATTTCATTTTCTTTTTTCCCATCTTCCATTGCCCTAATATTTAAGATATGTGATATAATAGAATGGGTAAACTTATATCTCCTCAGTAAATAAGTTATAAAATATTAAAGGGGGATATATCTCAGTTAAAAAAATGACTAAACATTACCCAAATGTAGATACTGTGCTGCATTGACTTTGTATCCTCTTTTGGAGAGTAGGTTAGTATGTTTTCAGTGACAGGAGGGATAGTTATACCAGGTAAAGCTAACACAAGCTTTTGCTATTGTCTTTAGATGAAAATTAAATATGATTTAAACTGGTGTATATGGCTTTCAATTTGAAAAGTGGTGGACTGTAGTAGTTGCATACTATGTCAACATGGCCAAGCTGCAACTACATTTCCTGGAATCTCTTTCCCTTTATAGTTCTGAGTTGGAGTTGGTCAAGAGGGAAATATTCATAAGACTGGGAAGACAGAATTGAAGAATCATTGATTACTTCCTGAAGACTGTAGTGGTTCTCTGTGCTAAGAAATAGACACAAGGTGCTAGTGGCTTTCAACTTGTCTTTCCTCTAACATCTCCCTGGTTACAGCTCTTCTACCTGCCAGCTCTGCTCATCAATAACAAGTCAAGTCACGACCAAATGCAAAGGCAATAAATAGCCTTCCATAGTCTTCTCTACCAACTGTCCCTTCAGTTTCAGTATGGCAGCTGGAATTACCTGGCTTCCTAGATCTATCCTGGAAACTCCAAATTGCTCATCCATACCAGTGCTTCAGGAGGGCTGGTTAGTAACTTTTCCCTGATCACCTACATCTCTTTTTTGGAGATTCCTTTTTCTTACTTCCTTAGCTCCTTCTGCAATTTCATAAGTAATAAATTTATTTTTCTACAACACTTATAGTGGTTCTATTTCCCTGATTGACCTCTGGTTGATTAATAATTGTTTTTAAAACAGTTGATATTTATTGCTGTTTTGATGTTTTTCTTTTTTTTTTTTTTTTTCTTTTGCGGTACACGGGCCTCTCACTGTTGTGGCCTCTCCCATTGCGGAGCACAGGCTCCAGACGCGCAGGCCCAGTGGCCATGGCTCACGGGCCCAGCCGCTCCATGGCATGTGGGATCTTCCCGGACCGGGGCACGAACCCGTGTCCCCTGCATCGGCAGGCGGATTCTCAACCACTGCACCACCAAGGAAGCCCTGATGCTTTTTTTCTTCTCTTGGTTTCTAGGTCACCACTTTCTCTTTCCTGTCCTCTTACTTACTTGAGTCTTCTTGTATGTTATCCTCTCCTTTTCCCTTACCCCTTAATAGCAAATATTTCAGAGCTCAATCTTGGTCCTCCGTCTCAAGCTACAATCAGTCCTTTGGTGATCTTAGGTAGCCTTGCAGTTTAACGTATTTGATTAATCTTTTTCTTCCATATCAAGATCTAATCTATCAGAAAATATTCATGGCTTTATTTTCAGAAGATATTCAGAATTCACCAAAATTCAATCATCAATGCCCATCTCAGTTATCTGAACTATCATTACCTTAAATGTCTTCTTTTGCTCCACTCTTGACACCCTAGAGGTTTCCTAACAAAGAATTCAGAGTAATTGGTACAGATCATATGTTACATCATTTTATTCTATCCCTCAAATCCCTGCAATATCACGCCATTTTATTTACAACTACAGCCAACATCCTCACAGTGGCTAAGGCCCCTCTGAGACCCTATGAGATCAGGGCCTCTATTACATTTCTGGTCCCATCCTCTACTCTTTCCCCTGCTCACTCCACTCCAGCCACTCTGGCCTTGTTGGTGGTTCTCAAACACACCAAGCGTGCTCCCACGTTCAGGCCTTGATGGCTGTTCTTCTCTCTGATCACATGTCACCTGCTCAGTGTAGCCCGTTGTGAACGTACTGATTAAAATCGCCACTCACGCCACCATCAGGATTCCTCAAGGCTGCTCTGTGTTTATCGACATGTTTATTACCTCCAAACATACCAAATACTTTTATTATGTATATTATTTCATATTGATCTTCCCAACCCAAACTCTGGGTAGAATAGAAACTTCATCAGGGCAGAATTTGGTTTTCTTTTTTTTCTTTTTTTCACTGATGTAATCCATGGGCCTTGTATAATGCCTAGCAACTAGTGATCACTCAATAAATATTTGTTGCATTAATAAATGAATGGTGAAATTCATCTCTATCAAAGATCCAGTACTTCTCCTGACATATATATTATCTATAGTATAATTGTTCTTTCTCTTTTTTAGAAATGTTGGCAAGAGATGACATGGCATAAAATGGGAATGTGTTAACTTTAAACACTATCTTTTATAAAAACTATGCCCTCATAAAAAGAAATGGCAAGCAAAGTTCAAATCTCTTATACTTTCTAAAGAAGAAAAAACAATTACAATAGCAATGAATGATGAGAAAATTATCTAACCAAAATATCATGCATAGCCTACTTTCATCTGTATTATAGTTAGGTCAACATAAGAGAATCTTTAGTATGTTGTTGGAAACTTAGACAAAGGTTTGTTTAGTACTTCCTCCTTGATAAATGTCAGCTATATTTAAATTTAAATAAACCAGGAGCAAAGGGGAGAGCTGAGTCCAAGAAATCCCTTCCAGAACAAAAATAAAAAATAATAATAAAAAAGAGGGGATAAGATTAGCTGGGATTGAACTGCTTGCCAGAACCGGGGGAAAAATGTTACTGCAAAAACCACATCTCAGGAAACATTTCCAAATGTGATTGAGGGTGTAGTCTGGTGGTTTATGTAGCAATGTAGAGCAGAAAGTCCATCAGGAGAGCAGAAAAACAGACGTGACCATGAGCCAGTGACCAGTAAGTCAAGAGCAGAGCCCACACAACCCAAGGACAAACAGCCTCACCCTAATGTTTTCAAGACATTTGATGAGTTCTGCCTTTTACTTAGAGCAAGGCTTTAGTGACTTGTGGAGTCTACTCTTTAATTCCAGATGTTTTTCTTCCTTCTAAGGATGCCATTCACCTCCCTCATCTTTCACATCAACAACAAACAGCTCTCTAATCCAAAAGGAGGTACAGAACGTAAATACTAGAAATTTCTACCTGCTTCAAGATGTAACATGTCCTTCCAGGAGAGACACCTTAGTTTTGGAATACACTTTTAAAAAACACTCCTATTAAGTAAAGATTTTAAGTTGAGTATAATTCTTGACTATTCAAATCTTACACTAATAGTTCATGTTTTATTTATTTTTTATTTTTATTTTTTTGCTATACTTGGGCCTCTCACTGCTGTGGCCTCTCCCGTTGTGGAGCACAGGCTCCGGACACGCAGGCTCTGGATGCACAGGCTCAGCGGCCATGGCTCACGGGCCCAGCCGCTCCGCGGCACGTGGGATCTTCCCAGACTGGGGCACGAACCCGTGTCCCCTGCATCGGCAGGCGGACTCTCAACCACTGCACCACCAGGGAAGCCCTTCATGTTTTATTTTTTAATGCAAAAAAATCACTACATTCACTAATCTGCAAGTAATATTTATAGCATAATTAACTTTATCTGGGTAGTTCAGAGTATCTCCATTTGTAGAGTTCACAGAGGCTGACAGAGAATTAGTTTTTGAGAGAAGGCTCTGATAAACAATGATTTGAGATGGATAAACAGATAGGTAGATCATCCAGAAATGAGAATGAATGGCCCCAAATCTTGCCAACAAAAGCATGCACCAAAGTAGTAGTATGATCAAAGTACTATACATAACCCACTGACGTGGCTTTGTGATATTTTTTAAGTCTAATTGCAGAACAAAATATGGAAGAAAGTAATAAGGTAAAAAAATTTATTCTCAATATATATGGCAGCATTAATCTAATAATGTAAAAAATGTTCTCTATTCAAAACTGTCAGCTTTTTGACATCAGGGACAATATAAAGAGTATTTTATAATGCCAAGTGTGGGTCACATGTAAAGATGAATCATTTATAGTTAACTGGCAAAGATTATCATTGTGTATTAGATTAGTGTTATATATTATCCTGTCTACAGAAATCTTTTATGTTCTGAAATCACACACACACAACCCCCAAATATTTTCAAGAATATTTCCAAGTCTAAGAAATTATTGTTCAAGGAGCAGGAAGATAGATAGATACATAGACACATATCTTTATCTATATGCCTTTATGAGCCCTATCCCCAGTTAATAAAGGAATGACAAGAAAAATACTCAAATTTAACGTGTAACTAGATACATAAATATGCGCTCTGATAAACATCAAACATATATATGAAACGAAAATGGTACATTTCCCAACGAGAAAATATTTAACCACGCTAAGTTACCTCTATTCTGCCCAAATGTTCTTTTGGCAAAACATTTAATTTTCATTAAAAAAATAATAATATCAGTTGATTAAAGTATCTGTCTTCATTCTTTTTTATAAATAATTTTTCACCATTTATAGAAAAAGTTATGTTTAAGTGTTAAGCGAGGAGACCAGGTATTACAATTTAGATCTAGATAAAATGAGCCAAATCAAATGCAAGTGATTTGTCTGAGTAAATTTGTAGCAGGACTGTAATTATAACCCCTTCCTTGAAGCAATGCCTCCTCCCTGATCTACTGCACATTCTACTGAGCCTTGCAGATTCCAGAACGGAGAAGATAATTATTTATTTAGTTTGAAATATGAATATGATTCTACAGAAAAGGAACAGATCTAGAATTTCTTTTTTCCTCTTCAAATGTCTTAAATCCTTTATAAGTCCTCAGTTATTAGTTTGTGGTTAAATACAACACAATCATCTGATAAACGTTTGTAGTGTGGTCTGATTTTTCCTGTAACAAATCCAACAACCTGAACCAAACTAACACATTTTCTGGCTTCCTCCACTGAAACAAATTATAAGTGAGCCAGCCTTTCTGTCCTGGGGCAAATTTGTCTAAGAGCTAAAGCTTTACTTTGCTAGATAAGGAAAAAAATAAAACTCTTTTTACAGGTTTAAAGCCACAAGACAAGCAGAAAACACAGAACTGTTTATCTGTCCTCATGCCTATTTATATCTCACAGCCATCAATCTGATAACAGGTTAATTCTGGGTGTCTTGTTTCTAAGACAGTGACATGTAGACATTACAGATAGATGGTGCCTGGCAGACAGGGGTGGCAGTACCCACCAGTGCCCAGATCTGTAACTTAATCCTACACTAAGTGATGCTTTACCAAGTCAAAATGCTAAGAAAAGGCTAGAAAAAGAAATGTACAGTGAAAGTCACCAACATCAATCCTAAAAATTCAAATAGAAACTGGACAGACAAGTGGGAAGGCTGGTACTGAAGAAACACTGCCAAGTTTCTTAAAGTATGGAAGATCAAAGATGAAAATTCACTTTGAAAATATTAATGCCATTGTGAAAAGAGCTGGGTCATGGCCAATTCTTCTTTCATTCTAAAGACTTAAGAACAATATAGGTTATAGATAAGAACTCCTTGTTTACAAGACAAGTCTGAACATCCAACTGAGAGGTTAGGCATCCTTTTCTGGCAGTCACTCAAACTGCAGACATCAGTCAAACAGAGCCAACTTATGGAGTTGGGGAATAGAGTAAGTGACCTCCACAGTTACTTCTAGTCTTCAGATTTTAGATGTAAAGGCACCGCAAAGTCAACTAAAAGGAAATTGAGTTATAAATAAATAATGGCATTCGGAAACAGAAGACTGCCACCTTCATGAACCCATACTGATTTTATTTATTATTTTCTTTTGGTTTCTGATGCTTTACTTGCTTCTCTTAAACTTTGTAAACTTTCAGACCCTGAGTGGCTTATTATTCTGGATTTCAAAGTAAAAATCAAGAATTTGTTCTTTGTCCTTCCATAGATTAGTCACATGGCCTTAGGCAAGTTGCTAAATTTCTCTAACACTAAGCGATTAAATTAATAATTGAAGGTGTTACAAACTGTGTCAATGATAAAAATTGCTTATTCTTAATACCTGATATTCCTAAAAGCTGGGTTTGTTGACAGACCTTTCCTTCCTTTTGAGTTGGAATAAGAGCCTTTCAGTACGTAATATGTGATCTCATTAATCCTCACTTGTGAGTGACAAGTAAACATTATAAAATTCATTGCCTAAAACTGTAATGGAATGTTTAGGTTGAAGCTAAAATTCTCACTGGAAAAAAAAATATATATATAAGCCCCTTTCCCTCCCAATTTATACCAAGATTCATAATATCTTCTAGTTTTGTAATTAAACCGTAATTAAGTATTAGTTTATGGAGGCTGTTGTGATGTTGCGGTTTAACTTTTTTTTTAAATAATCAAAACCACTGTTAAGAGTTTCACTGAAATAATTTTCTGGCTATATTTGCTAAAAATATTTTTGTTACTTAGTCTTTACATTAAGAGTCAAGTGACCATAATTTCAACAATGCTGTAGGGGTTAATACCATTACAGGATTTACCTCCTGTTGTCAAGAACCTCACAGCATATATCCCTGAAAGCTGAAATGATTTGCAGTGGGACATGGAAATGGAGTGGTAGGGAGAGGTGGGAATGTTACATAGGGGGCTGAGGGGGTGCAATCCATACAGCAACAATCTAGAACAACTTTGTCAAGGACAATTTGTGGTTTGACCTTTCTCTGTCTTCATTTTATGCTTTCCACCTGTACCTTCTGCATAATAATATCATCTTTATATTAAACTTACTCCCCTTAATTATAATCAGCATAATTTACTTTTTCTCATTCTCAGGAATTGAAAAAAACTTCTACTTGTAGACATTAGAAATTTGAAACTATAGAAGTATACAGTTTTTTTGTAAAGAGAAACAAAATAAATATCCTAATCTTTAAGTATCTAAATGATTTTCATTATTCCCTGTTTAAAAACATTTTTTTAAAGATGGCTCATATATTTGGTGCATTTCCAAAGCGTAAATTACTATTTTTGTTATTATTTTGCTTATTGCATGTCTAAACAAGAACAACACTGGGAACAATGAAAAATTCTTCCCTTGGAAGCATATTTAGATTTAATACGTTGAGAGTTTGAAAGTAGACCTTTGTGAAGTCTTCTACCTTCCCAAACCGGCCCTGGTGTGTAAACTAACCTTGTTTTCTCTAAAGGCGGCACATAAATAGTCCTCCTGTATATCTGTCAGGAAGGGTACTAGTTCTCCCATATGCCCATGTCAACTGTGCAGTTCTTCCATTCATCTGGTCTGTTTGGAGAACTCTATTTGCATTCTCACAGCCATCTCTTTGCTTTAACAATGAAGTCCTTCGGTAATTAAAGAGTTCTATTTTTCATATCATGCCCTACGTTTATCCCAGAACACTGCTTGTCAATCTTTGCCGACCTATAGTTGAGATTCTACTTCATCTAAGAGTAAAGAGCAACAATGTTTGCTCTTTTAGAATATGAGTATTACATATGGCACTAAGCAAATTCTCTATGTGTGACCATGTGGTGGGGTCCTCCATTGCCAGGTCATTTTGCCTATTACTTTTAGACCTTTCTATCATCTTCCATCTGGTAAGCATGCTACTGAAGAGATGCAGTAAAGACAACAGAGTCAAGGGTCTCCCTTTCCCTCCTTCCTTTCCACCTTCTCTTCTTATTCCCTTTAATAGTGTTTATGGGCTTCCCTGGTGGCGCAGTGGTTGAGAGTCTGCCTGCCGATGCAGGGGACACGGGTTCGTGCCCCGGTCCGGGAAGATCCCACATGCCGCGGAGCAGCCGGGCCCGTGAGCCATGGCCGCTGAGCCTGCGCGTCCGGAGCCTGTGCTCAGCAACGGGAGAGGAAAGCCTTAGTAGAGAACACCTGACGATGATATACACATTATTTCCACTTTGTTCAATAAAGATCCAAACTTTTCAAAGACACCCTGGTTCACAGACTTCCAACCTCAGGAAACTTAATTAATTAAGACTGTAGCTGTGGTGCTCTGAATTCCACCTTAGCCTTTGCTTTGAGGCCACACTTCCCACTGGACGCTCCCTGTCGATGGCTGAGCCCGGAAAGCATTCAAAGGCAGGACTGCCCCTGAGAGACACAGACTCCACTGCAGACTCCGGTTGGAAGACCCCCAGGTGTCCTACTGAAACTTCCTTAAACTACACTGCTGTTTAGTAGGCTTCCTAGCAACCTTTACTCCTTTATCTCTTCATTTACAGTTAGACTGACATTATGGTCTTAGAGCTACCCCAGACATTCTCCACTCCCTTTCCATTTTCTCCCAGTTCTCTAATAATATCCCTGCACAGTTATTCCCATTTTGCCATCTGCTTTTCAGAGGCTCCAGACAAACACAGGCCTCAAGGACTAGAGATACAAGAATATCCCAATATTTAAAATCGAAAATGGAGAACCCAAAGAACCATAAACTTCAAATGTATTGAGATCAAATAAAATGAAAAGATGGAGGGATCAACAAATACCAAAAGGGTTTATGATGTTCACAGTTCAAAGTTTCTTCATGTCCTTTCTCTGCAGAGGAAGAATTCAACATTTAATTCATTCTTACCTCAAGTCCCAAGCTCTCCTTGGCACAGTAGATATACCATCTCAGTTAATGCTCATACCTGCATGTTTTTAGCAGATAAGGAAAACTGAAACTCAGAGAGGCTGCCACTGAACAGATGCAGAATGGTGGACTGGAAATGGGAATCTAAGCTGCAAACCTGTCCTTTGTCCTTCACTACCTACTACATTTGATATGGTGCTAGGTTACAAAATCAAGGGAATACAAGAGCTGTCACATTTTTCATATTGTTCTTATTTTCCTATGGCTTGCCCTAATTCATAGCTGTTTACCAAAAACATATCAAATGAATTGTAGTCAGTGCCTCCATGCCAAACCTAGTTGACTGTAGCATGCCAGAAACTCGTTCGGTTCTAAATGGCAGAATTTTTAAAATAACGTAAAAAACACACATTCGTCAAATCTGCTGAATACAACATAGGGTTGCTAATATGTAGGGTGATACATTTAGAATGCAAACTGAACTTGATAAAATGAAATGAACTAAAAGCAGCAAGATGAAGTCTAACAGAGAAAACATGTGGCCCTCATTTTAAGTTCAAAAGACAATTTTGTAAGTACAGGATGTAACTGCTCAAAGATGAGACCATGTTTCTTCTGAATGTAATACATGGGTTGGTCTTCTGGAATGACAAGAGTTCATATAAAGGTCCAAAATTTTATATGACCACAAACTCGATATGAGCCAACAGCGTTACTCTGTGGCTAAAAGAGAAAATCTACTTTTGGAGTATACTAATTTACATATGGCATTATCAAAGACAGTAGACACACAGACCTGGAGGACAGTCCCTGCATCTGGGCATCGACTTTAGGAGGAGCCTCCATAACCTCCAGTATTATGGAAAGTATGCTGAAACAATGTCCTGGATGAGGGTTTACTCATGCATACATTTAACAAATGGTTAAGTGCACACTATAAAACAGAAGTGTTCTTGATAAAGGAGATGAAAAAGTAATCCTTGCACTCAAGGAATTCAAAGCCTAGAGCTGATGATCTGAATATTTAGCCTAAAAGAAGACTTAGAGGAAAACGCAAGTTGCCTTCAGATATTTAAAGATATTTTAATAGGGAAGGTTTACTTTTTCCAAACTTGATTTCATTAAGGTTGATCTCAGGAAAAAAAAAGCTAGCCTGCAAAGCTGTCTGGGAAATGGTTATGTTCCCAGTACTTAAGATAATCATCTCTCTTCGTCAAGTCCTCCCAGTACCCTATTGATGAACACGGATTGTGGCAAAGCCTACTGTAACCCTGGGTCCTAAGCCCAACTCCCATCCCTTCAGGGGAAGTGTAGTATCTGTTGTCCCCCCTGAACTGGCAGGATAAGACGAATGATTATTATATCCCAGCCCCTCATCACACCAGGGAAGGAATGAAGGCTTGTCAAAGTCATCATCCTAGAGTCTGACATCCAACCTGCTGGGTGCTCACGCTGCCCTAGAGCATGATAGGCAATGTAGAACTTACCTCCTGATCCCGTCTGCACTGCCTCTTTCCTAAGTGCCATTTCATCAGGTCTGCTGGACTATCTGCCGTTCTTTGTATGAAACGCATATAAGAAGAAATACGCTGCCGAATTTAAATTAGGTACTCAAATGCTTGTTGAATAAAATAACTAGGAACTAAACTATAATCAGTGAGTGAAGGGTGCATCCAAGAAATTTTCAACGGAACATGGAAGAAGGTTATAAAACTCATAATAAGACACACAATTAATTATTTTTTAGGTACAAATCTTTCAGTCATTGGGGTCTTCAAGCAGAGATGAGGATGGCATTACTTAAGTATATTATTGAGTTTATTTCCGCAATGGGCGATTCCTATATTGGGTGGGAAAATGTTGTCTTGGTAAAAACTCTTAATCCCTCTCCAATTCTAAAATTCTGTTGTGTTCATACTTTGAATGGACAATGCAAGCTGCATCCAAGCAGTTGTCTCATGTGGTTGATTAAATGCACGTAGTTGATCTGTATATTTTCTCAACGGCAATATTTTCTGACTGTATTGTTTGTACATTTACGTTACCCTCTCCATCTCGTATTTATTAATGTTACAAGTGAAATTTAGTGCTGCAATTACTTCCTTTATTATTTTAATAAATTACATTATTTTTAAAAGAATGTTTTAAGTGTACATTTTATTTATCTGAATTTTATCTTTTTAAATTTTAGAGTATAAATCAAGTTTAGTAAAAGATTAAATTTTACCCATACAAGGCATTTTTCTTGAAAGCATGTCTGAAATCTATCACTTTTTCCTCACAGTACATTTATTAACACTACAAAGTGGATTGTCCTCACGTGGAAATGTTACAAAAAGTATAAAATTCAGAGTCTTGAAAAACTCCTACAAAGGATCTTATATTTATACTTCCCTGAAAGATAATTTATGCTGGCAGTATTGGCCATAGTATATAAACTTGGCATTTACAAACCTTACCTTACTTACTTTGGTGCCAGAACTTCGTTTCATAACACACCAAGCAATGCAGTTAAAGCAGTAAAGCCAAAACCCAAATGGTAAGACTATAATGAGTAAGGATTGTAAAAATACTCTGCCCAAACGGTGAAAAGCTATAAATAGCTAATTCCAAAGAGAGAAAAACTTATTGTACCTGTGAGAAAAATATGCTAATCAAATTTTGTGAAAAATTAAAACATACCATCATTTCTGATCCTGGAGATTTCCCACTTATGTGACCTTTCTATTTTGGAGACACTTGATTTGTATCTCACAAATGTTTTAGTAAGGAAGGAGGAAGAGCAGTTATCTAATATGCAAGAAAATCTCATTTTCTGTCTATTTTTCTCACCCATTTTCAGTAATTCAATCTCTTTAAGTTCTAAAATGGAAATCTTTTTTGTTTTACATCTTTACTGGAGTACAATTGCTTTACAATGGTGTGTTAGTTTCTGCTTTATAACAAAGTGAATCAGTTATACATATACATATATCCCCATATCTCCTCCCTCTTGCATCTCCCTCCCTCCCACCCCTCTAGGTGGTCACAAAGCACCGATCTGATCTCCCTGTGCTATGCGGCTGCTTCCCACTAGCTATCTATTCTATGTTTAGTAGTGTATATACATCCATGCCACTCTCTCACTTTGTCACAGCTTACCCTTCCCCCTCCCCATATCCTCAAGTCCATTCTCTAGTAGGTCTGTGTCTTTATTCCCGTCTTACCCCTCGGTTCTTCATGACATTTTTTTTTTCTTAGATTCCATATATATGTGTTAGCATACGGTATTTGTCTTTCGCTTTCTGACTTACTCTGTATGACAGACTCTAGGTCCATCCACCTCACTACAAATAACTCAATTTTATTTCTTTTTATGGCTGAGTAATATAGAATGGAAATCTTTTACGTTTTTTGCAAATAACTCTATATAAACAATATTAGATATTTACTTCTCTATTATACTTAGTTTCTAACAGGAATATTTGTATGTGCCAAGGACTGTTCTTAAAATATCACAAAGAATGGGGAATTTCATATTTTGAATAACAATTTAAATTTACCTAACATCTAAATACATGGTGCAAATAGAAATGCTTGAAATAAGAACTTTGAGAAACTGGACAGAGAATAAAATTATATAGAAAGAAAGAAAGAAAGAGAGAGAGGGAGAAGGAGGGGAAGGAAGGAAGGAAGAAAGGAAGGGAGGAAAGGAGAGAGGGAGGGAAAGGAAGGGAAGGAAGGAAAGAAAGAATTATAAAATGAAAGATAGTGCATGGCTACAGTGTTGTTTTACATAGGTTTATTTTGAATGCCTTTCTATAAATTAAATACAGTAGCTTGAGTCTCTTACACTATTATCTCATTTCTTTGATTAAAAAAAATCTGACATACTATAGATGCTTCCTCTTATCTAATAAGATCTAGTCTAATTAGCAATCAAAACTTATGTGTGTTGAATTGAAGTAACAGGCAGTCTTTCATTCATAAACCACTGTTATGGTTTATAGCCTGCAGTATCCAGTTTTAGTTGAAGTTGAAGTAAGTCCTTAAAGATTCACAAAGCAATATGCAAAAACCACCCTAGATTTTTAAAATGTATCTCCTAATCTTTTACATTTGTCTCATTAACACCTTTTTGACAGCAGACAATTAATAGTATTTTTCCAAAGTATTTAACCTGGTTTTTATAAAAAGTTTTCTTTCTTCTCATACCGCTACTCCACAAGTTATGTAATATTTGATTAATTACAATAACTTGCTAGAATAATAAGCATAACTGGCATAATCAGTTTTAAAATAAATACAATATCTTCTATATAAGCATAATAATAAAACCAATCCTCTCTTGATAGAGTCTAACTGTTAAGAGAAAAAGTGAGTGCTGTGCTCAAGTTTTGCTAACTAACCCTGAGCATACATAAAAGACATCAGTCCATATGAACCGTACTGGTTAATCTTGGACAGCACTTCAGGGAAGAGATATTAAGAGAGCTCTTCTGTATTTATGCAATGATAAAAAGTTGAGAGGGCTTCCCTGGTGGCGCAGTGGTTGAGGGTCCGCCTGCCGATGCAGGGGACACGGGTTCGTGCCCCGGTCCGGGAAGATCCCATATGCCGTGGAGCGGCTGGGCCCGTGAGCCGTGGCCACTGAGCCGTCGCGTCCGGAGCCTGTGGTCCGCAACGGGAGAGGCCACAACAGTGAGAGGCCCGCGTACCACCAAAAAAAATAAAATAAAATAATAAGTTGAGGGCATAAAATGTGGACAGAGTAGTCATTTGATTTTAGAAAATGTTTATACATGGATCTATTTACACAGATGCAAACTTTTACCATATATATAGATAACCATAAACCATCATTGCATTTCACAAAGGAAATACTAGTTCAATTTGCCCTGAATCACTAATAGATCAAAGAGTTGGAAACAGACTAATTTTCAGTGCAAATTTAGAATCTATTATTTCTGAACCGTTTAAAAATTGTAAATGTGGGTTTTTTGCTCTGACTCCAAGTCTTTCAGGAAAGTAAACTATGCACCTTATCAGCAACATTGGCAGTGAGCTTTTCAAAACTGCTTGGGCTCAAAGTTTTGTTCTGTTTTGTTTTGTTTTTGCGGTACGCAGGCCTCTCACTGTTGAGGCATCTTCCGTTGTGGAGCACAGGCTCCGGACGCGCAAGCTCAGCGGCCGTGGTTCACGGACCCAGCCGCTCCGCGGCATGTGGGATCTTCCCGGACCGGGGCACGAACCCGTGTCCCCTGCATCGGCAGGCGGACTCTCAACCACTGCGCCACCAGGGAAGCCCTCAAAGTTTTTATTTTAAGAATTGAAGTTGGTAATTGGGGTCAGATCTATGATATGATATACTTGTAAAAATAAAAGAAAAAAAAAACTTCCTCAAGGCTGAGCTCTTATATTCCTTGACTAGATCATTTGATTTGGGAGCACTCTGCTAAAAAGATCATCCAGATGGCCTGTGGATGCTTAATGAAGATGGGCAAGTTCTGAAGAATCAGCCAAATTCAGGTCTAGTTTCAAGAGATTATTCATGAATATAGTATGTCAGAAGATCATATTGCCTGTTTATAAATCTGCTTTTCCTTGAATGTTCACCTCCACTTTAAAAATGTGAATGCACTTGGAAAAAAAAAAAATCCAAGCTGGTGTTTAAATAATCTATTTACTCATGACGGAGATATTGAAGACTTGATAACCTACATGCTTATAACAAAAAATGTTGCACAAATAGAAAGTATGGGGCACATAAGACATATCATTAACCATAAAAGCAGTATAAATTCCCTTTGGTCTTCTTTTGACAATAAAGGAAAAAAATCTGGAACAGACTTTTAGGAAAAAAGTAAAGGATCATATAGCGTACATTTTCCCCTCAATCTTTGGCATCTATAGGTAGAATGTCAAGTCTAGTATTGAATCTTGAAAAGAAATCAGACTTGTTTGGATAGAAACCAGCATTTTATTTCATTTAAGCCAAATGAATTTAGTTGGTTTGGGGAAATATTTTTTAACTGTTTACTAATCTTCTGTCTTTGGGAGAAAAAGAGAATCTCACCTTGCAATATTTTCTAATTTTAAGTCCAACTGTATATATTAAGCACCATGCCAATTTAAGGAGGCCCTTACATGTTCCAATTATAGAGATTATAGATACAACATATTACAGCTACTGATACAGAACTCTCACAGATGACCAAGAATCACTTATATTGAATTTCATTTAGTGATGGATTAAAAAGTAGTTAAAAATTACTTTTTAATAATGAAGTATTTTCAAATTTTATAAAAGCAAAATATATTCCTTAACAAATTCTTAAATATTAACTAACATAAAAAAACTTCCATTGTAATTTCTAACAGTATATCTCACAACTCCTTCTTCAGATATAAAAGATCCTATATTTTTTAAATCATACAAATCACTAGTATTCAATTCAGTCTTGTTTGCCCTTCCCTCAGTTTTTGAGCTTGAATTTATATATGTCCCCTGAAGCTGGAAACATTCTCCAGTTACTACTGGCTATATGCCAAAATTTCCCTGTGCTCTCAGTGTTATAATTTTGTGAATTAGTTTCTTTCTGTCTTTTCTTTTCCTCTCTTTGTATCTGTCTCTGATATTCACAGATACCATATACTCCTACTCATATACCCAGTTTTCCTCCAAGGGCATACATACCATGCTAACGGGCTAGTTGAAAAAGAATTCCACCATCATCCACTTGTCTGGCACCAGCCTGTCCCTAAAATAATCCCAGACTTGGCTCTGATCCTGGATCACTAGTCAAAACGTCTCACTTCTTTTTGATGAATTTCTTCTCTAAACACCTGGGTCTTTTTCTTGCCATTTGACCTAAGTTGGGGACTTGCAAATTCATCTAAATTGTCTAATATTGAGCATCAAAAAGAAAACAGTCTAGTTCTTGATTATATTTCCCAAAGAAAACTCCTTGTCTGCAATGCAAATTCTCTATCCTCTAACCAACAACTTTTCAATTCTAAATTTAGAGAGCACTACTTTTTTTTTTTTTTTTTTTTTTTTTGCGGTGCGCGGGCCTCTCACTGTTGTGGCCTCTCCCGTTGCGGACCACAGGCTCCGGACGCGCAGGCTCAGTGGCCATGGCTCACGGGCCCAGCCGCTCCACGGCACGTGGGATCTTTCCGGACCGGGGCACGAACCCGTGTCCCCTGCATCGGCAGGCGGACCCTCAACCACTGCGCCACCAGGGAAGCCCGGTGGCTTATCCATCAGTAAAGAATCATGTTAGAGACTCTACCCAGATTAATAGAAACCTCCTCACCTTATTTATTGTTTCAATTAAGATTTGACTACAGGTAACAGAGACCAGCTCTTTATAACTTACGCTAAAAAAGGAACTTAAAAATAGCGAAATTTAAATTTAAGAAGCAATGGGCATTATCTACATTAAGATAATTTTCAATTGCTAATGAAAGCCAGAAAACAGAACTTGCCGATTTTTAGATTAGGACGATCCAGCAGTATGTCAATTCTCCCAAATTCAATCTAAAACTTTAATTCAAACTTTATAATATACCATTAAGATTTCTCTTTTAACTGATTTAGTTCATATTTTTAAAAAAGCAGGCAAAAATAATTCTTTTACCTATACACACTGCTATATTTAAAATAGATAATTAATGAGAAGCTACTGTATAGCACAGGAAACTCTGCTCAATATTCTGTAATGACCTGTATGGGAATAGGATCTAAAAAAGAGTGGATATATGTATATGTACAACTGATTCACTTTACTATACAGCAGAAACTAACACAACATTGTAAATCAACTATACTCCAATAAAAATTAATTAAAAAAAATAATTCTTTTACAAATCCTGCCCCAAAAAGAGCATTGACATGGAACTAACACTGCTAGATAGTAAAACATATTAAGAAGTTATAGTACTTAGAATACTGTCTTTTTATTACATGTCATTACAATGACTCACTACCAACTACTTTCTATCTTTAAGATACTTCATTGAAGTGTTCAGTTCTTCTAGGAGAGATTCAAATGCTAACCCACTGGTAGGTACATCTTGGAACTAAGACTACATGATTTGGAAGATGACTAAGAACTCAAAGAACAATCAGGTATTAAGATCAGTTCCATTCCTGTGTATTTCCCTAAGATAAAAGAAAATGTACGTTGTGTATAGCAGTTTTTTGTTTTCGTTTTTGTTTTTGTTTTTTTGCGGTACGCGGGCCTCTCGCGGTTGCGGCCTCTCCCGTCGCGGAGCACAGGCTCCGGATGCGCAGGCTCAGCGGCCATGGCTCACGGACCCAGCCGCTCCGCGGCACGTGGGAACTTCCCGGACCGGGTCACGAACCTGCGGCCCCTACATCGGCGGGCGGACTCTCAACCACTGCGCCACCACGGAAGCCCTGTAGAGCAGTTTTATCCGTGATAGCCTAAAACTGAAAACAACCTGGCTGTCCATCAACAGGATAACTGATAAACGAATTGTAGTATATGTACACAATAAACTAATACTCAGCAAAACAAAATAAACACTGATAAATGAACCGATGTTAAATATCTAATGTTAAACAAATGAAGCAAAATACAGAAGAATATATGCTGCATGATTCCATTTACATGAAGTCCAAGAATACTGAAAAGTTAACTCTAGTGATAGAAATCAGAGAGTAATTGCTAGCAGGGGTGGGAGGTGGGGGGATTTACTCAAAAGGGACATGAAGGAAACTTCTGATATGATGGAACTACTCCATATTTTGATTTGGGTGGTGGCTACAAGAGTTTGTACAATTGTCAAAACTGATCTAACTGTACAATTTTAAATACATGAACTTTATTGTATGTAAATTTTACCTCAGTGACAAAGAAAATATATATACATAATCCATAATTTTTAAAAGTGAAGTAAAAAGATAAGTTGAACATAAAAATGATGTCCATTACACTGCAGCCCTCAAATAGTTAATAAAACACTTCTCTTCTTTCCTTCGACGTAATTCCAATCTTACTTCTTCCTTTTCCTATTTTGTGTCTCCAGACATCATCCTACCCGACAGCCCAACCATAATGTCATCTCTCCACCTTTATTTATTTTACCATTTTTCCAATGGCATGAGAAACTCATAATCGTTAGAAGACCTTCTCAGATTCCACTTCAATGAACCCATGACTATGTATAATAAAACCTTCAAATTATCAGAAAGCAGAGACATGAAGATGAGAAGTCAACATTTTAAGACTTTAGGTGAGATCATGAGAGCTGTGATATCCACTCCCTCACTGCCTCCCAAGACATAAGGACAGTTTCTACACTTTAACTTTTGGATGGACCAGTGAATTTTGACTATGAGGTTAAATTGAAGCAGCACAGTTATTTCAGAACACATACTAGATATTGTAAGAGTACACTTACCCCTGAAATTATTTTCTCCCTGTTAGAACATGAGCCTCAAATGGGCACTTCGCTGCTCTAGACGGTCAGTTAATTGCTTCTGGGTTTACGATTAAGAGCAGTGAATTTTACGCTAACCTTCCGTTTTGATGTGAATTGAGTTCTTCAGTTAGTGTAACCAAAGCTATATAAAAGGCAGCACTACTAAGTCTGTGATACTAGTAGAGGCATGAAAGACAGGGAAATGAAAACTAATTTCAGAATAGGTTGTCTTCCAGTATATTTTTCTTAATAATGTAAGGAATTCATTTGAGTGAGTTGGATACCACCTAACTTTCTTGTCTATTTGAGCTATGAAACCATACTAGAAGTCAAGAACTGGTTTTTGTGGGTGAAAAACTGGTCACCAGCCATGGTTAAAGCCCTGTCTGTCTTTATGAGGGACAGTTGAAAGGCTGAGAACATGTATACAACCTCCATCCTTACCACTGGGATCCCTTTCTTCAAGAACCATTTTAAAAAAAATACGCTACCTAGAGACAGGGATTGATCAATGTCTGTGGAGCAGGTTATCATATCCAGTATATGAAGAGCATTTTCTACATCAGACTTTTTTTTTTAAGTATTCAAGTGAAACACAACTATTTTCTTGATCTTGACCCACTTTAAGAAGCTCACATACATCTCTCTCCAAATCACATCATCCTATTTTATTCTCGCTCCTTCAAAGTTCTCACCCATCCCAGATCATTAGCCTTTTGTCCAGGATCCGAGGCTTCTTTTTTTCCAATTAGTTCTTCTTTTAGAAAGGAAGACAGATGATATTAATTTATAATAAGTTGTTGTAATGCAATGTATGATAGATATCTAAGCAGTGTGCTATGGGAGCCAGAGAAGAGAATATTGTAACTAGGTGATCTGAGAGCACTGATTGGAGATGGCAAGTATTCAATACAGGCTCTCAAGACAATAGATACGATTCGGAAAGAAAACAATGGAGGGACGACAAAGGAAGAGTATAACCTAAGAACAAGGCACATTGCTTAATAGATGGATTGTAAAATGTAAGTAAATATACTTTTGTGAGATATTTAGGTTTCCATATTAAAGGACTTGTCTTTATTTTTTCTCTACAGTAGATATTCATCAGGTGAGTCTGACCAGGGAAATGATTTGGCTTGATCTGTGCTTCAGAAAGGTCTGATATCATGCAGACTGCATTAGAATGAACAATACTAGAGAAACAGAGATCAGTTTCGAAGAAAAGAGAAGGGATTAAGACACCAAAGTGGAAATGGGGAAAAATATTATCGATGTAGCATCAATAGAATTTGACAAGCAAGTAGACTAAGAATTCAGAAATAACTATTGGGGTAATTCTAAAAGCTTTCCCTCATTCACCATCTCTCCTGGGAAACACAATGGACCAGAAAGTATAACAGAGCAATAACTGTCTCCCTGAAAACCAAGTTTCAAAAGCATATTCAGATCTCCTAAGTACCAGAAGTGAAAAACTTCATATAATGGAAGGACAGGTACTATGAGTAATTCTGGGAAAAGGCTAGGTTTCCTACTTTGTCATGTTTTGCCTGTGGCTTTTGTATTAATGGAATGGAATATGTGTTTTCCTTTCCACAGAATAGCTAACTACCACTACCTCCTCTTAGTCTGGTTCCCTGTCTCATTCCTGTTGTTTCCGTTTCCCAAGGGCTGCATCCTGTATCCCTTCCTTAAAGCACTGTTTTACTACCCTGGCTTTTTTGTTTTTACAGGTTTCATTTAATAATCCTGGTCCAATTTTCACCATCGTGAGCCTTTGAAGCCATCTGCAATATTCTTAAGTTGGGACACATTGGTTCTCCATACTGACGACTGAGCTGCCCAGGACCAAACTGAATTCCCCACGACCTTCTTTGGATTTGATCCTCACTGTCACTACGGAGTTGGTCTTTTTTTTCCTGATGAGGCTCCACAATTTTGCTGGTTTTCTGCCACTTGCACTTAACTTTGCACAGACCCCCCTTTCACACCTAGCCTGTTTTCCTTGCAGTCAGGACACAATGTGCTGGGTTATTATCACCATCTTTCTAACAATAATGCTGATGCAAACAGACATCATAGTGAAACAGGAGGACGGTTACTGGGAAGTAATACGTTGCTTGCATTTGATAAGTTATCAGTCACCTTATCCCAAGGTTTCAGCAATAGGCCATATGCAACCTGTTCTTATATCTTTGCTTTCTTTTAAGAAATTTGCTCTGGAGAACTATTGCTCTAAGCACCAGGGTAGCTGGATCAATGTAACAGCAAACTATATTTTGTATCATGCAAGATTCAAGGTTGTTGCTATAACTCTTTTGAAATATAGTTTTTCTTTCATTAAGCTTTCTATATGAATTTTTTCTAAAAGTTAAAATTGACTTGTACTCATGACTCCTGGTTCTAAATCTCAAAAGATAAGTATATAATGGTGTTAAAAACATAGTCTAATTATTCTGATTATCTGGGTCTCATTTTCTTATTCGTAGAATGAGAAATGGAACAAAACAGACTTTACAGACACAAATTGTTTTAGAATGCAATCAGCAGTAGGAAAACACTTTACTCTTATCTTATAAAGGATTACATTATTCCCCTGGCCTCACCTCCACTTCCACGCCAGTTTCTCTCAATTAAAAAAAAAAAAATTCATAGAAATTGTGCTTTGGTTTAGTAGTGTATTTTTTTTAATGTTTTTCATAATTTTTATGTGCATGAAAATACCTACTGATTAAGTCAATATTGGGAATTAATTCAAAAGTAAGTTTGTACTGTTATCAAGTTAGAAATCCTGTGTAATTTCCTCGGCTTCTACGTCAATGGTACTTTACAATGACAATTAATATTCTTTGTAAAGAATGGCTCTGTTCCATGCCACAACTCTGATCACGATCCTTTTTCAAATCTACAGAACCAATTCAGAAGAAATAAGATATGTTTTATGTAAGACTTAAAAAAAAAAGAATAATATCCTATCTTGTCCAATTATTTCAAGAATGTTTGCCTCCTGCTGTGCAAAAACTAATAGCAATTTAGTTTTGCTTGGGGCAGAATGGCTAGTTCTTATTTGTTTAAGCTTCATTCAAAATATACCCTACAGTACAAAATGCCATATCACGGATGCTGTGGTTCATTAACTCAAGGCCATATCATACTCGAAAAGAAACATAGTTCTTCAATTAACCTATAGATTTTAGATAACTCTCCAAAACTCATTACCATTCAAGATAATTACATACTTCTGGCATTTTTATTTTTGGTTAGTGAAAGTTCATTTCTCAATAGCGTTTACCCTTTCTTCCAACTGCTGCAGACATAAACCATTCTGCTTTAACAATTTCTCCCAAATTCATTCTCCCATGTATGCTTGTTGGAAGCTTTACTGGTATCTAAATTAGACTTGACAGAAATAAAGAGAGACTTTCCATGGCACATCCTATGGGGCACTCATTTGAAAGAGGCAAATTGAAAATGAAAGAGATTTGATGCTACAAGGACTACAGCAGAAAAACGTTTGAAAGTGGCATAATTTAAAAGTACAATAACCTGTGTTTATTTATAATGTCTAGGGAATGCCATGGTTTGCTTAATTGAAAACTGTGGGTAATTCAAGGATATATATGCCATACATGGATTACTGATTTTCAAAGTGCAATGTGATAAGATACATTCAGCCCTAAAACCTGGATTTACCAAAATTTGAACTTTGATGATTCTGATGGCCCTTCATTGTATGTACATTCTTAGCTTGCCAAAACATGCTCCCTTTCTAGCAAAAAGAATGAATTTTTGTTTTTATTCAGCCCCAAAGAAAGCAATGTGCCTTGTAACAAAGAGGAGGATTGGTTGGTTAGGAACAATTGCATTTATTAAAAAAATATTTGTTCTATATTCCTACTGTTGGTCAGAAGAGTCTGTACGTGGGCACCCAGGAGCAATGCGAGACATGGGCAGGAGGCACTGGAGAGCACCCATGTGAATATCTATCCATCCACCAAGCAGTCTGTTCCACTCATTCTACCAAATGGAGATCTACTAGAAGCCAGAGGTTTCTTTAAGTAGATTTAAACCCTATTGTCATTCACTTATTTTATTTATTTTTGGCCATACCACATGGCTTATGGGATCTTTGTTCCCTGACCAGGGATTGAACCCAGGCCTTCAGCAGTGAAAGCATGGAGTCCTAACCACTGGATCACCAGGGAATTCCCTGTCATTCACTTTAGTGTTCATCGCTTAATACAGTGGAAAAGAGAAGCAAGAAGCCAGGGTTGTGAAGATGGTACAGGAGGAGGAAAGAAGGAAAAAACATTAAAACATATCTTGATTCATCCATTCAAATACAATTAAGCAGTGCTATGTTGCAGACGCTGCATAAAATTCAGAAGAAAAAGATTGTCAAGGAATTCAAGTCTAAAAGAGGAGAAAGGCACTTAAGCAAATAACTATAATACCTTGTCATGAGTGCTTGAAGAGTATGCAGAAAGTACTAAAGGGAGAAAAAGTGAAAGAGGATCGGTCAGATCTTACTAGAAGGAGGAAGTTGTAAAGAATAGCCATGCATTGGAGGTAAAAATTCAATACATCTTGAAAAAAGGTTGAATTGTGAAGAATAAGCAAAGGGGCTCACATACATGAGAGACAGAAGTAAATACGTATAGCCAGTGCAGCCAGTATGAGAGTCCACAGAGATGCAATGATCCACTTAAGCCCAGGGGGACTTCCTTTTATGTCTTCTTTTAGAACACAAGGTGAACTCCACCCTCAAAATTTTAAAGTCCAATTTACAGTTTTTAATCTCTTCAAAGTTGTCAGTATTTGTGAAATAGGGAGCCTCTGTATATTTGTAACTTTCCTACTGAAATAGGTGTAATATTTTGAAAATATTCAACTGTGAACCTTTCATCATTTAGTGAATCATATCTCCTTCCCCAATCCTAGAAGTCTTTCTAGTATTCAAATTAGTAAAGAAAGTTTAATTGCTAAGGGCTAAAGTAGTATCAACTACCTAGAACAGAGAAGTCACTGAACAGATTTAAATTGCAGACTACAGCTATCAGGCCTTGTCAAGTATTTTACATACTCCAAAAACACTCCTTTTATAGCAGTGCAGGACCCTATGAAAACTTCCTGGAACAGACCCCTCCCCCATATTCTCTGCTTTAGCTCCTCTCTGAAGTACCTAGATAATAGTAGCCGATGCACATCTCCTGAGTTGTCTTACATATGTGAAAATCCCCACCAAATGGAAGAAGTTAACTACTTGATGACCATGAGCACATAGTCCCCAGGCCCGCTGGAGCCTGAGAATAGATATGGCTAATCCTTGTGACACCTCCCTGTTACTTCACCAATCAGAGAATTGGGCATGAGCTGATCACATTCCCTGCAACACACCCCACCCCTTACCTGGCTTTTAAAAATGTTTTCCTGAAACCCATCGAGGAGTTTGTGCTTTTTGAATACTAGCTTGTCCTGGACTGCTTGTATGGGGCCTTACAATAAACATTGCACTTTCCTGCCCCACACCCAGTGTCAATAAACAGACCAACTCGACTGCACGTCTGTGAGTGGGCCCAACTTCTGTTAGGGAACAATTCATATGTTAAAAGTAAGCCTGGTTTACACAAAATAAAGTCTTAATGCAAACCATGGGGACAGAGAACTCAGGATATGTATGATATGAGGAACGTAATCAAGTAACAGGAAGTGTAAGAGGAAATCCCTTCCTAATGGCAAAGAGGGAAACAAGGAAAAAAAAAGAAATATAGATAAAAGGAAATATGGACCAGAATTGGATACGGTTGCCCAGTTTACTTTGCCATTTACTGATTATTTATTTAATAACATTTTTGTTTTTGGTGCCTACAAGGTATGAGTTATTATTCTAGGTTCTATGGTTACAGCATTAAATGTAAAGTCTCTATATTCAGAGGCAAAGTTCCTGAAGGAGGAGTGTTCTAAGAAATACCCATATATGTTGGAGAATCTTGGAGAAGTGGGGTTTCTTTCTTACTTTCCAGGTTTCAAGGTGAAAAAATGCAAGTACCCTTAGTGAAGTACTGCATCTAACTTCACCAGGTGGAATATCAGAAATGGTTGAGATAAGGTCTGAGTCAAAGACAAGATCAAGATGTAATCTTGGTTAA
The DNA here is from genome assembly GCF_963924675.1 of Phocoena phocoena. Classification (NCBI taxonomy): domain Eukaryota; kingdom Metazoa; phylum Chordata; class Mammalia; order Artiodactyla; family Phocoenidae; genus Phocoena; species Phocoena phocoena. Next base: position 28,106,287 of record NC_089227.1, on the reverse strand, counting down.
GAAAAAAATGGTAAGAGATTGCAAATTTGAAAATGGAAAACATAGGGAACTCTTCTCTCAACCCACACGAAACAGAGTGCCAGAAACAAATCAACGTGCGTGTGTGTGTTTGTGTTTGGTTTTTGCAATTTTTTTACATGGCTAAATTTGAAAGCAAGAAAGGTTTAAAAAAAAAGTGGTAGCTGAAATTGAAGAAAGAAAGAAGCCATAGCAGGAACGGGAAGTAAGGCAAATGACCCATAGACTATCAGGATGAGATGTACCTAAGGGACTAGGGTGTTAACACACATGCAGGAACTGAAGTTGAGGTCACAGGTCCCAGTAAGCTGTGAATCTGGAACGAATCTCTCAGCATAAAGCTGGGAACCACCTATAAAACAGGAAACTAACAAAATTCTTTCCATTAGCCTATGTAGAACAGAAGTGGGCACTGACCATATGTAAGGATAGTCACGTGTGCAATTTTGAAGTCCACACCTGTAAACACAGGGGTTAGAACTCATAAGCCTAGAAATTACCATGAAACTGGCCTCAAATTAGAAAACCCGTAGGTCGGATGTAAAGCAGCCACATTAAGGACATGCATAACTTAGGGTACATGTGTGGTTCATGTGGAAAACAACTCATTTTGATAAGGTCACTGTCCAACCATACAAAGCGTGAAAGGAAAACAAAATGGGAGGAGAATGTGCAAGTGAAAAAAAAAAGAAAGATTGGGATCATACAATTTAAGAAATTAGAGCAATCTGAAAGAGAATAAAATATGTTTTGTCAAAAAGTTCAAATAGATGAAGGCAGAGATATATGCTATAAAGTAAATACAGGAGATTTTGAAACAGACAGTTACATTTGCAAAATACATAAAACTTACAGAAATAAAAAATGCGTTGCTAAAATTAAAATATCAGCAGATGGAAGTAGACAGTTTCTAAGACAAAACTAGAGAGAGTATATTAGACTATAGTTATCAGAAATCATACAAAATTACACAGATTTTTTTTAAAGGTTAACAGATAAAGAAGCAAGACTAGACAGCTCCAAAACTGTCTACTATGAGTTCCAGAAGGAGAAGATATAGAGAACTGGAAAGAGAAACCATTTGAGAGGTGACTCCCAACAACTTATAAAACACAGAAAAAACTTGAGTCATCACACTTAATGACACACCTCATACTGAGAGAAATGAGATTAAACAACACTGCCACCCAGCAAATTGAGTCAAAATAATAACATAAAGACAAAATATTACAAGCTATTCAAAACATCAAGAAATGGGACTTCTAATAATGACTGATTTTTTTTTTTCCATCCCATTAAGAGGAATAGAAAATCTGGAGACCCACAAAAAAGTGTTAGAGAAAGAGTCAAGATACAGAGGATCCGGCCGATATACCAGGGAGACAATTTGGTACCTAGCATCTCTTTTTCCACTGGGGTAAGCCACACTTTCAACATCATCACAGGGCTAAGACAACTAGGAATTAGCATTCAATGTCTGAAAAGTGAGGGGCCACAGTGAACCGCCTGTTTTGAGTTAGGACACCTAAATATTGTGTACCTCACAACTAAGGGTGAAATGCACACATGGCCTTGCAGATATTGTGGGTCAGTTTTGAAATAGCTTGATTCTCAAAAACGTGTTAAGGTAGATTTGTGAGTAAATATAATTAAATATTGGTTCTCTGATTATTATAATATCCCATGGGGTTCAAAATATATATAAAATGAAAGCTCAAGAAACTAATGGCATAGGGAAGAAGGTAAGGTTCAAAGAATTAAAGTGATCAAAGTCCTTTTATTCTTCAAGATGAGGGAAATGTCAGTATTTGACTCTGAAAATCAGGATCACATACTGTAAATTATAGGGTAATCTTTTAAAATGCTGATAGAGTGGAAATAATAAAAGGGGTGCTAATAGAGAGAGAAAATGGAGTAAATAAAATTGTTAGTCTGTTAACCCAAAAAGTGGCATGAAAAGAATATAAAACAGATGAGACAAATAGAAAGAATCAAAAAAGCTATTACTTAAAACCAAGTATATCAATAACATTTAACGTCAATGAATTTCATAATGCAAATAAATACAAAATTGTCAGACTAAACACACGCACACACACGCACACACACACCCCTAAATGCTGCATGCACACAGAGAAGCAGCTAAAACATAACAATATGAAAGACTAAGAGGAAGATGATTAAAAATTATGCAAATGTTAATTAAAGGCAATCTAACACATGTTCATTGATTCCAGAGAAAAACTTAAGGAAGAAAGAAAGCATTGCTAGAGATAAAGTGGCACACTTCACCATCATAAAAAGGTTCAATTCACCAAGAAGATATAATAATATCAAATTTTTATGTACCTAATAACATATTCTAAAATTTTCTAAAGCAAAAGTTGACCAAATTACAGAAAAAAATAGAGGAAATAATGATCATTATGGGAAATCATAACACAATTTTTTCAATAACTGAGAGAGAAATCAGGTAGAAATCAGTAAGATTAAAAATTTTAAGTCCATGGTTAGCCAATTTTGACGTAAGGAATATATGCATAAACACAACCACCCAGAAACACAGACAAATTTTTTTTCAAATGCACAAGAGGAATTTACAAAAATGGCCATATGTTGGTTTTAAAGCAAGTCTGTCTTGGTCCATTAAGGCTGCTATAACAAAATATCACGGACTGGGTGACTTGTAAACAACAGCAAGTTTTTTCTCACAGTTCTGGAGGCTGCAAGTTCAAAAATCAGGATGCCAGCATGGTCTCATGAGGGCCCTCTTACCGATCACAAACTTCTCATTGTATCTTCATATGATATAAGGGAGTTAGCAAGCTCCCTGGGACCTCTTTTATAAGGGTGCTAACCTCATGCTTAAGGGCTCCACCCTCATGACCTAAGTACTTCACAAAGGTCCCACCTCCTAATATCATCACATTGAGCAGTAGGATTTCAACATATGAATTTTGGGGGGACACAAACATTCAGACCATAACAAAGTTTCAACAAATTTCACAGCACTGCATTTTATGCAGAATATTTAGGCAAGAAATAAAAGTAACAAAAGAATCCTCATGTATTCAGAAATTAAGAAATTGAATTCAAAATAACCCACACATAAAGGAAAAATCATAGAAACTGGAAAATATTTTGAACAGAATGAAACTGCGAATACCAACACAGATTTTCTAGGATGTACCTAAAAGCATGCTTAGAGGATTTATGATATAAATGTATACTTTTTAACAAAAGAAATGCTGAAAATCATTGAGCTAAGAATCTATATCTAGAAGTTAGCAAAATAATTTTAAAAATACAAAGAAAAAGTAGGAAAGGAAACTATTTAAGGGAAAATATTTATGAAATAGAAAAGTGGATCCATAAAACCAAAATTTGGTTGTACAAAAATACAATAAAACTTATAAATCCATAATCAAGAAAAAAAGAAAGCTTAGATAACCAACATCAGGAATGAAAAAGGGGTCTTTATGCCATATTCTACAGACATTAAAAAGGAATAACAAGAAATCGTGAACTTAATTACCAAGAACAAATGAAAAATTACATGAAATAGACTAATATCTAGAGAAAGATAACTTACCAATTTGATACAAGAAGAAATAGAAAACCTGAATAGATCTTTACTAATAATTCATTAAATTTCTAATCAGAAAACTTTAAAAGAACAAAATCTCTAGCCTAGATGACATAAGCAGAGAATTACACCAACTGTTTAAGAAATAATACTAATCATTTACAAAATTTTCCAGAAAGTTGAAAAAGAGGTAGTACACACCTTACTTTATATGACCAGAGTAACCTTGACTCCAAAATTTGGTAAGTTCATCATGAATAAAAATCACTCTTATGATCACATATATAAAAATCCTAAATAAAATGTTCACAAACCAAATTTAGCAATGCACTGAAAGGATAATAAGTCACACTCAAGTTGGATTTATACTGGGAATGCAATATGCTTTCAAAATCAATCCATGTAACTCACCACATTAATAGATCTCTTCTCATTATTCCCTTTAGCATCTCTACGACCATTCTTTGCTCATCTCCACCCTAAGCTGTGCCCTGGTGTGTTGATAAGCTTCAACTGCTTCCTAGTCTGATATGTCAGTGGAAGACACTGGCAAAACAAGACAATAAAAAAGTGATATCAGATATCTATTCATGCAGTTTTCTCTCCATCATGCTGTCCATTTGGACTGTTGCATTTATCAACCTCAAATTAAAGCTTCGATTAGGTGGTCCTCTCTTACAGCTTTGTATTTCACAAAAGTTAGGTAACCACTGCCTTCCTATCCTTTTGGCTTTGATATAATAAAGCTTCCCCAGGGACACCCCTGGTGGTCCAGTGGTAAAGAATTCACCTTCCAATGCAGGGGATGAGGGTTCAATCCCTGGTGGGGAAACTAAGATCCCACATGCCACAGGACAACTAAGCCCACACGCCACAACTACTGAGCTTGCACTCCTCAACTATAGAGTCCATGTGCCACAAACTACAGAGCCCACGTGCTCTGAAGCCCAGGCGCCACAGCCAGAGGAAAAAAACCCACACACCACAACTAGAGAGAAGCCTGTGCGCTGCAACTAGAGAGAAACCCAAGTGGACCACATGCCATAATGAAAAAGACCCCACATGCCTCAACAAAGATCCTATGTGCCGCAACTAAGACCCAACACAGCCAAAAAAATAAGGAGACTAAATAAATAAAATAAATAAATATATTTTTAAAAAAGCTTCCCCACTATAAATTGTTTTGAGGTGCTCTACCAATTCCTATTGGGTATTCTTAACCCTATCTATGTCTTTGTACAACTTCTTTCCTGCTGATCACAGAGAAATAAAAAGTAATTAAATCTTATGATCATCTCAATAGATGCAAAACAAGTGAAATAATTCGATACTAATTCCTGTAGTAAATTCTTAACAAACTAAGATTAGAAGGAAATATTAACCTGATAAACAGGAACCACAAGAGACCCATAGCAAACATCACACATAATGGTGAAGTGTTGAAAGCTTTCCTTTTACGATCAGGAATGAGACAAGAATGTCCACTAACATCATTTTAATTCAATTTAGTACTGGTGGTTCTAAGCTGTACATTAAAAAAAAGAGAGAGAGAAAGAAAGACATAAGATTTTGAAAAGGAGACATTTTAAATCTTTAAATTTGTTCACAGATAATGGAATTTGTAGAAAATGTAAAATAAGAAACAAATATAGAATTAGAATCAGTAGGAGGGGATCAAGATGGTGGAGTCAGAGGACACGGAGCTCACCTCACCCCACAAACACATCAAAGTACATCTACATGTGGAAAAATTCTCATGGAAAACTAACTGGGAAAAAGCAGAAGAACTATACGATCCAGGCTGCAAGAAAGATTCCCAAATAACTGGATAGGACGGGGGGAAAGAAGCATCAGGTTGAGACCTGTGCCCCTGGGAAGGGCCTAAGAAAAAAGCAAAGACCACATGGATAGACTATTGCCCTGGGACACAAGTGGGTCAAGCCACAGACTGGGCATCCCAGTCCTGGGTTTGTATGTGGAGAAGACCAGCCCCCTTGACTGCTGGAAGAACCCCTGGGGCAGACAAAAGGATGGAGAAGCCTAGAATCCACCCATGAGGCGTGTGCAGATGCTGGCTTGCCAACAGACAGGGCAAAGAGAGCTCTGAATGAGTGACTGCTGTTTCACCACACTCCCCAATACCAGCTGGGTGAACACCTGGTCTCCACTCATTCTAAAGGCTGCACAGCTTCTTGAACCACCACAAGCAACACACCACAGTCCCCACTCCCAGCTGAGTGAATGCTCCAGCCTTGCCCATTGCACACCACAGCTTGGTGCTTGATCCAGGGCAGGCAGGTCCTGGGAGAAGACTCAATCTAGGGATACAGAAGAGGCTTGGGGGCAGGAGGTGTGGTCTGGTATACTTCGTCTTTTTTATTTCAAGCACCTTTTCTGACCACAATGGTATGAAACTAGAAATCAACCAGAGAAAGAAAAACAGGAAAAGAATGAACAGATAGAGTCTGAACAACATGCTACTAACAAACCAATGTGTGAACGATGAAATCAAAAAATACCTAGAGACAAATGAAAATAAAAACACAACCTTACAAAATCTATGGGATACAACAAAAGCAGTTCTAAGAAGGAAATTCATAGCAATACAAGCCCTCCTCAAGAAACAAGAAAAATCTCAAATAAATAACCTAACCTACCATCTAAAAGAATTAGAAAAAGAGCAAACAAAACCCAAAATCAGCAGAAGGAAGGAAATAATAAAGATGAGAAAATAAATAAAACAGATTTTAAAAACAATAGAAAAGATCAATAAAACCAGGAGCTGTTTTTCTGAAAATATGAACAAAGTTGACAAACCTCTAGCCAGACTTGCCAAGAAGAAAAAAGGACACAAATAAAATTTTAAAATGGAAGAAGAGAAAAAACAACTGAGATCAAGAGATACAAAAAAAATCGTAAGAGAGCACTGTGAACAGTTATACGCCAACAAATTGGACAACCTAGAAGGACAATCTTCTAGAAACATACGCCTATGAGGACTGAGACAAGAAAAAACAGACAATTTGAATAGACTGCTCACTAGAAGTGAAAAAGAATCTGTAATTAAAAAAACAAAAACAAACAAACAAAAAAAACCTCCCTGAAAACAAAAGTTCAGGACTGGATGGCTTCACTGGGAAATTCTACCAAAAATATAAAGAAGAACTTACACCTATTCTCCTCAAACTACTTCAAAAAATTGAAGAGGAGGGAACAAGGCCAAATTCATTCTATGAGGCCACCATTACCTTAATACCAAAATCAGACAAAGATATTACAAAATTTGAGCAATATCTCTGATGAATATAGATGTAAAAACCCTCAACAAAATATTAGTAAACCGAATCCAACAATATATTAAAAGGATCATACACCATGAGCAAGTTGGATTTATTCCAGAGTCACAAGGATGTTTCAACATATGCAAATCATTCAGTTGATACAAAACATCAGTAAAAGAAAAGACAAAAGCCATTATCTCAACAAAGGCAGAAAAAGCATTTGACACAATTCAACACCTATTCAGGATAAAAACTCTCATCAAAGTGGGTATAGGGGGCTTCCCTGGTGGCGCAATGGTTGAGAGTCCACCTGCCAATGCACAGGACACGGGTTCATGCCCCAGTCTGGGAGGATCCCACATGTCGCGGAGTGGCTGGGCCTGTGAGCCATGGCCGCTGAGCCTGCACATCCAGAGCCTGTGCTCCGTGATGGGAGAGGCCACAGCAGTGAGAGGCCCACCTACCGCAAAAAAAAAAAAAAAAAGCGGGTATAAGGGAACATATCTCAACATAATAAAGACCATTTATGATAAACCCACAGCCAACATAATATTCAATAGAGAAAAAGTGAAAGCCTTCTCACTAAATTCAGAGCATATGCTCACCACGTCTATTTAACATAGTATTGGAAGTCCTAGCCACAGCAATCAGACAAGAAAAATAAATAAAAGTTATCCAAATTGGAAGGGAAGAGGTAAAACTGTCACTATTTGCAGAAGACATGATACTCTATATAGAGAATCCAAAATTCTCCACCCAAAAACTATTAGAATAAATGAATTCAGCAAGGTTAATACACAGAAATCTGTTGCATTTCTATACACTAATAACGAAATATCAGAAAGAGAAAGTAAAAAAACAATCACATTTTAAATCACATCAAACAAACAAACAAACAAACAAAACCTAGGGACCTATAGTCAATTAATCTACAACAAAGTAGGCAAGAATATACAATGGAGAAAACACAGTCTCTTCAACAAGTTGTGCTGGGAAAGCTGGGTAGCCACATGTAAAACAAGGGAATTAGAACATTCCTTCACACCATATATAAAAGTAAACTCAAAATCGTTTAAAGACCAAATGTAAGACATCAAACCATAGAACTGGAAGCATGTGTAGACAAAACAGTCTGATTTAAGTTGTAGCTATATTTTCTTAAATCAGTTTCCCAAGGCAAAAGAACTAAAAAAAAAAAAAAAAAACAAATGGGACCTAATCAAACTTAAAAGCTTTTGCACAGCAAAGGATACCATCAACAAAAAGAAAAAACAAAACAATGTACGGAATGGGAGAAAATATTTACAAATGATGCAACCAATAAGAGGTTAATATCCAAAATACACAAACAACTCCTACAACTCAATATCAAAAAAAATCTAATCTAAAAATGGGCATAAGACTTGAATAGACATTTTTCGAAAGAACACATACAGATGGCTAAGTTCATGAAAAGCTGCTCAACATCATTAATTATTACAGAACTGCAAATCAAAACCACAATGGGGTATCACCTTACACCTGTCAGAATGACTGTCCTCAAAAAATCTGCAAATAACAAATGTTATAAATGATGTAGAGAAAAGGGAACCCTCATACACTGAGGTGGGAAAGTAAGTTAGTGTAGCCACTATGGAAAACAGTATGGAGGTCCCTTAAAAACTAAAAATAGAACTACCATATGATCCAGCAATTCCATTCCTGGGAATATATTTTGAAAAAAATAAAATACTAATTTGAAATGATAGATGCACCCTAGTGTTCACAGGAGTACTATTTACAATAGTCAAGACATGGAAGCCACTCTAATGCCCATGAAAAGATGACTAGATTCGGAGTATGTGGTATATATACAATGGAATATTACTCAACAATAAAAAATAATGAAATATTGCCATTTTCAACAACGTGTATGGACCTAGAGAACATTATGCTTAGTGAAGTAAGTGAGACAGAGAATGACAAGTACTATATGATATCACCTAGATATGGAACCTAAAAAATAATACAAATGAATATATATACAAAACAGAAACAGACTCACAGACATAGACATTTGTGGTTACCAAAGAGGAGAAAGAAGAGGGGAGGGACAAATTAGGGGTTTGAGATTAACAGATACAAATTACCGTACATAAAACAGAAAAGCAACAAAGATTTACTATATAGCACAGGAGACTATACCCATAGCCTATAATGGAATATAATCTGCAAAACTACTGTATCACTATGCTGTACACCTGAAACTAACACAATAGTCTAAGTCAACCATACTTCAATTTAAAAAAAGATACTTAAGTATGCATTAATAAAATAACTCTTGATTATATAATAATAGTACCTTCTGTGCTATTTTTGAAGTTTGAAATCTATACTTTCTAAAAATTAAGTAATGGGTATTTTTCTTCTATTAAACTACTAAAAAGTAACTGATTAAAAAAATGATAATCAGTAAAATTTAGCAGCAGTTAATGTGCAAGAATCATTTCTATTTCTTACACTGACAAACAATAGACAAAATGTAAAAATATACCATTTACAGCATTACAAACAGCAAATATCTAGAATTAATCCAGCAAAAAATATATAAGGTCACTTGCATAAAAGTATAAAATATCACTGAGAGAAATTAAAGAAGACTTAAATGAATAGAGCATGTTCATGGATTTGAAACATGAAACCATAAACATCTCATTTCTCTCAAAATGGATCAAAATCCTATCAGGTTTGTGTGTGCATATGTGTATGAGAAATGAGAAATGCATGAAGGTGGTATAAGTTTATTTAGTAAAAAACACAGTAAATGAAACATTTTAAAAAATAGGTTAATTGACATTAGAATTACAGGAGAAAAAAATAGGTATTTTGTGGGGTCTTTAAAAAAGTGAAGGTATCAAATGATACTTAATAAAACATTTGCCAACTTAATGTTTAGTCACTATAGATTTGAACTTGATTAATAGCAAATAAAAATAAAATATAAAAAATAAGCAAAATTTATATTGAAAGGCAGAGTCAAGAAACAATAATTGACTCTCATGAAGAAGCAAAAGGTAGGACATATCATGTTATCACAATATCATCAAAATTCATAACATTATCATAATTAACAACTTATAAAATTATAATAATTAAGACAAAATAATATTGGCACGAGGACAGATAAGTCAATGAAATAGAAAGGATCATGCAGAAACAAATTCAGACATATATAAAACTCTACGAAATCTAAAAAAAAAATATGGTTCTGAAGAATTCAGGGGCAGAACAGGAATAAAGACGTAGATGTAGAGAATGGAGTTGAGGACACGGAGAGGGGCAAGGGTAAACTGGGACGAAGTGAGAGAGTGATATGGACATATATACACTACCAAATGTAAAATAGATAGCTAGTGGGAAGCAGCCGCATAGCTCAGGGAGATCAGCTCCGTGCTTTGTGACCACCTAGAGGGGTGGGATAGGGAGGGTGGGAGGGAGACGCAAGAGGGAGGAGATATGGGGATATATGTATATGTATAGCTGATTCACTTTGTTATAAAGCAGAAACTAACACACCACTGTAAAGCAATTATACTCCAATAAAGGTGTAAAAAAACAACAACAACGACAACAAAAAAAACCACCTCTATGAGAAGGTACCACTACAGAGTAATGGGAAAAGGACAGTATTTTCAATAAAAGATGGGACAATGTGATATTCATATGGAAAACAATATACTTGAAGCCTTTCTCATAACATGTATAAATATCATCTGTAAGTGGTCTACAGATTTAAATGTAAAAACTAAAACAATACATGTTATAGAAGTTAATATAAAACATCATTTTTACAATATTGGGATACAGCAAGTTTGGGTAAGTAAGAAACAAAATTACACTGGAGTGTATTAAAATCAAACATTACTGTTTACCAAAAAGCTATTAAGAGAATGAAACTACAAGCCACAAAATGGTAGAAGATATTTGCTCTGTGTATAACTGACAAAAGGTAGAATACAGTAGTTCTCTCCTATTCACAGGGGATAAGTTCCATCTAAGACCCCCAGTAAATGCCTGAAACCACAGATAGTACCAAACCCTATATATATTAATACAATGTATTTTCCTATATATATTTACATACCTGTGATAAAGTTTAATTTATATATTAGGCACAGTAAGAGATTATCAACCATAACTAATAATAAAATTGAATAATTATAACAATATACTGTAAACGTCATGTGAATGTGGGCTCTCTCAAAATATCTTATTGTACAAATTTAATACCTTTTCTATCTTTAAGCACTTATCATGCACTGTGGCCATAACTTTTGCAGCCTGAGGTGTGACAGCAAAACTAGCATGAATTTCTTTTTCCTTTTTCACAATTTTATGAATAGGAGATTTGTTCTTACCATAGATATTAGCAACCTCACATACAATTTTTTTTCTTTCCTTATTAGGTCAAGAACTTTAACCTTTTTACTTAAAAGAAGCACTTTATGGCTTCTCTCTGGCATATCTGAATCGCCAGCATCACTACTTTTGCACTATGGGGCCATTATATAGGGTTACTTGACACAAGAGCTATGTTATCTCAACAGTGATAACGGAGATGGCTAGTAAGAGACAAACAGGAATGATATGCTGGACAAAGTGATGATTCACATCCCGGGGGAGGGGGGAATAAAGCGGGATATCGTGATACTTCATCAAACTACTCAGAACAGTGGGCAGTGTAACACCCCAAAATTATTAATATCTGGAATTTTCAATTTAGTATTTTTGGACAATGGTTGACCACAGGTAGCTGAAACCACAGAAAGCGAAACCACGGATAAGGGGGGCACAAATGTATACAGATAAACCCTAACAACCAACAAGAAAAGAGAGGGAAAAAATGAGCAAATGTTTGAACATTCACTTCAAAAAAAAAAAAAAACCAGGATTCCTAAATGGTTAATAAACATGTTAAGAGGACACTCAAACTCATTAGTAATCAAGGAAATAAAATTTATAATCACAGTGAAATATTAATCCTCATCAATTAGAACATTTGTAATAAAAACAAACTCATAACATCAAGTATTGGTGTAGACGTGGAGCCCAAGGAACACTCCAACACTACGGCTGGGAATGCCAATTGATACAAACACTCTAGTTTAAAATTATCTGTCAATAATGAAGATAGATAACCCCTATGACATAGCAACATCATTGCTAGAATTGTATTCAACAGAGACAAGCCCATGTGCGTTAACAGGCAAGAATGTTCATGCAGTATTATTTTTAATACTCAAAAATTTAGGCAATCTAAATATATATCACAGCCAAATGGATTAAAAAATGGTAATATTCATACAGTGGAATACTACAGACAGTAGGGCAAGGAAGTAAGTATCTACTGTTGCATAGACAAATCTCACAGAGTGTTAAGTGAAAGTCAGACAAAATGAATATATTAACTACACAGTTCCATTTATGTAATTTCAAAAACAAGACAAAATTAAACTAATTTTTTTGGGGGGAGCACATCCTTAGATGGTACAATTCAAGAAAAATAATGATACTATTACAATCAAATTCAGAAGACTGTTCCCTTGGTGAAGATAGCTGGAAGCAAAAGAGGGGTTTTTGGAGTTGTGACCAAGTGGTGCTTATATGTTTTTGATTTGCAATAATTTTACTGAGCTGTGTAAGTTCTGCCTCTTTTCCTAATATACATTATATTTTGCAATAAATAAAATATTTAAAATCAAAATTATAAAAAAACTACTAGAGAGAAATTGTAGCTGTTAATTAAAATGACAACAGACTTCTTTACAGCAACAAGAAAAGCCAGAAAACGATTTTAAAAACTTACATCAATGGGAGGTAAATAAACTGTAATTAATTGGTTATCTTAAGATTTACACTCATTAACAGCAGAATGGAAGTTTGAAGGTAAAATGAAATCAGTAACAGACTCTAGAAGAAGACTTTTTTTTTTTTTAACACTTAAACATCATGTGAAGTTTTGACCCTGATTTTTGTCCTTGATTTTTTCACCCTATTATCTGCCTTTAAAATGAAGAGGTTCTTGGTGATAAAGACAACATTTAACTCACAGCTAGTCTTTCTAGAATTTCAAAAATAAAAAAAGGGGGGGCTTCCCTGGTGGCGCAGTGGTTGAGAGTCCGCCTGCTGATGCAGGGGACATGGGTTCGTGCCCCGGTCCAGGAGGATCCCACATGCCGCAGAGCGGCTGGGCCTGTGAGCCATGGCTGCTAAGCCTGCGCATCCAGAGCCTGTGCTCTGCAGTGGGAGAGGCCACAATAGTGAGAGGCCCGCGTACTGCAAAAAAATAAAAAAATAAAAATAAATTTAAAAAAGGAAAATATTCTGTGCTTTTAGAGTGTTCTAAAAATGTAATATTAAAAGGTAATTGAGGAACTTTAACTGTATCTTATTCATAAGATAGAGGAGGGACTTCTCAGAAATAGGGCCCAACTTTGATAAAGGCATCACAATGTCAGAAGTATGGTTGAGTTCAGGAAACTAGAAGAAGCTGCATGAGGCTACAGTCACAGTTACATGTCGGGGAGCTAGAGCAGTTAAAGCAAAAAACTAAAACTGGCTCTAAAGTATAAGAAGCATTTAAGTGACATAAGAATATTTAAAAGATTCTGAGAAGAAAATGATTAGACTAGATATTTACCTTAGGAAAATCCTCCTCATAGGTGAATATTGGAAAAAGGGAATATTGAAATCCCAGGGACTAGTTAGGATCTTTTCAAGTCCAGGAAAGAAATGGTGAGTATCTTAACTAAGGAGCAACTGTATGACTAGACACAAAAGATCCAATTTACATTTTTAAAATTTTATTTTTTATACAGCAGCTTATTAGTTATCCATTTTATGCATATTAGTATATATATACATCAATCCCAATCTCCCAATTCATCCCACCAGCACCACGCACCCCCCCCCCCCCCCCCCGCTTTCCCCCCTTGGTGTCCATATGTTTGTTCTCTAAATCTGTGTCTCTATTTCTGCCTTGCAAACCGGTTCACTGTACCAGTTTTCTGGATTCCACATATATGCGTTAATATACAATATTTGTTTTTCTCTTTCTGACTTACTTCACTCTGTATGACAATCTCTAGACGCATCCACGTCTCTACAAATGACCCAATTTCGTTCCTTTTATGGCTAATATTCCATTGCATACATGTACCACATCTTCTTTATCCATTTGTCTGTCGATGGGCATTTAGGTTGCTACCATGACCTGGCTATTGTAAACAGTGCTGCAATGAACATTGGGGTGCATGTATCTTTTTTAATTATGGTTTTCTCTGGGTATATGCCCAGTAGTGGGATTGCTGGGTCATATGATAATTCTATTTTTAGTTTTTAAAGGAACCTCCAGGGCTTCCCTGGTGGCGCAGTGGTTGGGAGTCCGCCTGCCGATGCAGGCGACAGAGGTTCGTGCCCTGGTCCAGGAAAATCCCACATGCCGCGGAGTGGCTGGGCCTGTGAGCCATGGCCGCGGAGCCCAGCGGGAGAGGCCCCAACAGTGAGAGGCCCGCGTACCGCAAAAAAAAAAAAAAAAAAAAAGGAACCTCCATACTGTTCTCCATAGTAGTTGTATCCATTTACATTCCCACCAACAGTGCAAGAGGGTTTCCTTTTCTCCATACCCTCTCCAGCATTTGTTGTTTGTAGATTTTCTGATGATGCCCATGCTAACCGGTGTGAGGTGATACCTCATTGTAGTTTTGATTTGCATTTCTCTAATAATTAGTGATGTTGAGCAGCTTTTCATGTGCTTCTTGGCCATCTGTATGTCTTTGTTGGAGAAATGTCTATTTAGGTCTTCTGTCCATTTTTTGATTGGGTTGTTTTTTTTAATACTGAGCTGCATAAGCTGTTTATATATTTTGGAGATTAATCCTTTGTCCATTGATTCGCTTGCAAATATTTTCTCCCATTCTGAGGGTTGTCTTTTCATCTTGTTTATAGTTTACTTTGCTGTGTAAAAGCTTTTAAGTTTCACTAGGTCCCATTTGTTTATTTTTCTTTTTATTGCCATTACTCTAGGAGGTGGGTCAAAAAAGATCTTGCTGTGATTTATGTCAGAGACTGTACTTCCTATGTTTTCCTCTAAGAGTTTTATAGTGTCCGGTCTAATATTTAGGTCTTTAATTCATTTTGAGTTTATTTTTGTGTATGGTGTTAGGGAGTGCTGTAATTTCATTCTTTTACATGTAGCTGCCTAGTTTTTGCAGCACAACTTACTGAAGAGACTCTCTTTTCTCCATTATATATACTTGCCTCCATTTTCATACATTAGTTGACCATAGGTGCGTGGGTTTATCTCTGGGCTATCCTGTTCCATGGATCTATATTTCTGATTCTGTGCCAGTACCATATTGTCCTGATTACTGTAGCTTTGTAGTATAGTCTGAAGTCAGGGAGTCTGATTGCTCCAGCTCGGTTTTTTTCCCTCAAGATAGTTTTGGCTATTTGGGGTCTTTTTTGTCTCCATACAAATTTTAACATTTTTTCTTCTAGTTCCGTAAAAAATGCCAGTGGTAATTTGATAGGTATTGCATTAAATCTATAGATTGCTTTGGGTACTATAGTCATTTTCACAATATTCATTCTTCTAATCCAAGAACATGGTATATTTGTCCATCTGTTTGTGTCTTCTTTGATTTCTTTCATCAGTGTCTTACAGATTTCTGAGTACAGATCTTTTACCTCATTAGGTAGGTTTCTTCCTAGTTATTTTATTCTTTTTGTTGCAATGGTGAATGAGATTGTTTCCTTAATTTCCCTTTCTGATCTTTCATTGTTAGTGTATAGGAATGCAGGAGATTTCTGTGCATTCATTTTGTATCCTGCAAATTTACCAAATTCATTGATTAGCTCTAGTAGTTTTCTCATGGCATATTTAGGATTCTCTATGTATAGTATCATGTCATCTGCTAACAGTGACAGCTTTACTTCTTTTTTTCCAGTTTGTATTCCTTTTATTTCTTTTTCTTCTCTGATTGCCATGGCTAGGACTTCCAAAACTATGCTGAAAAAGAGTGGCGAGAGTGGACATCCTTGTCTTATTCCTGATCTTAGAGAAAATGTTTTCAGTTTTTCACCATTGAGGATGATGTTGGCTGTGGGTTTGTCATATATGGCCTTTATTATGTTATGGTAAGTTCCCCCTGTGCCCACTTTCTGGAGAGTTTTTATCATAAATGGGTGTTGAATATTGTCAAAAGCTTTTTCTGCATCTATTGAGATGATCATATGGATTTTTTTTTTTTTTTTTTTTTTTTGGCGGTACGCGGGCCTCTCACTGTTGGGGCCTCTCCCGTTGTGGAGCACAGGCTCCGGACACGCAGGCTCAGCGGCCATGGCTCACAGGCCCAGCCGCTCCGCGGCATGTGGGATCTTCCCAGACCGGGGCACGAACCCGTGTCCCCTGCATCGGCAGGCGGACTCTCAACCACTGCGCCACCAGGGAAGCCCCTTGCTGTGTTTTGAGTGGGATATTTATAATATAAAAGAAGACCATTTGTCTTATTTTGCTTTTTTAGAGGACTGACTGAAAACTATTCATTCCCTGGATATCATGTGACCCTTCCCCTACCCTCATCCACTCTTGCCAAGTGGTTCATTGACCCTTAAGTATTGAACTGGCAAGAGTTTTGCAACATGGTTCAGTAAGGCTTAATGTGGGATGACACATTCCCCAAAATAATATTTGGTCTGGAGGGAACTTGTGAAGCAGTAGCTAATTCGACTGGGAGGAACGTTGGGGACATGCACTCCAATTCACTCTTCCCAGAATCACTTCCTTTATAAATTTATAACAGAAATCTTGGCTTAGATACGTAAAATCATTTTTCACATTTTGAACAGCTTACAATGTATTTGTTCTTAATATTTCATGAACAATATTAAGTATATGTATCAAAATCACTTTGTCCTATATTTCTCTTTCAACTTTACTGTTCAGTTTAGTATTCTTTACAGTTTGTTGCTCACATAGGATTATCCTCTAATCACAGCTAGAAAACAATGAAAAAGAAACATCTCTGGGTATAATGCTTCAGTACTAGGATAATGGTTTGGAATAGAAAAGAGAAGCAGCTGTATAACTTCCTTGAGTTTGTGATGGATAATTTGTCATGCTCTAAGCAAAGAATCCAGAGAATCATATCATGCACAGGGTCACTAAAAGTTTTAGGACTGGTTTTTCTCGACAAAATGAGAATGCCAGGAACAGGACTCAATGACCCAGTCTTCATACTTGAACTTGGCAAACTGTGTTCAGATACTTGAGATACCTTATTCTGAACTATCAAAAAAGTAAAATGGGGCTTCCCTGGTGGCGCAGTGGTTGAGAGTCCGTCTGCCGATGCAGGGGACACGGGTTCGTGCCCCGGTCTGGGAAGATCCCACATGCCGCGGAGCGGCTGGGCCCGTGAGCCATGGCCGCTGAGCCTGCGCCTCCGGAGCCTGTGCTCCGCAACGGGAGAGGCCACAATAGTTAGAGGCCCGCGTACCGCAAAAAAAAAAAAAAAAAAAAAAAAAAGTAAAATGGCAGGTAACACCTAAGGCTAATTATACTTACTTTTCATGAGGTAGATTGTTATGTGTGGGGATCTAGGGTGGAGGATGTTGGAGACAATAAAGAATAAATATACAAATTAAAATTTCTAAATAAAAGATTTTTACATATGTGATTAAGTCAGCTCTCAGACAGAAGACCCATGAGGAAAGGGATCACCTCACACTCAGTTGTACGGATAATCAGCACCTTCTTCACAGTGTTTCCTCATTTTGTAAATATGGACTTGGCATTTTAACTTCTTTTTTTTCTCTTTTTGGCTACACTGAGCAGCATATAGGATGTTAGTTCCCCAACCAGGGATCAAACCCACGCCCGCTGCATTGGAAGCACAGAGTCTTAACCACTGGACCACCAGGGAAGTCCAGCATTTTAACTTTTAGTGAAGGTATTATTAATCACCAACTATAGGATACTGGAAAAGTCATTAACTTGGGTCTTAATTTCTATATCTGTCAAATAAGAATACTGAATATGTTTGATGCTAGTGATAGGATAGAGTCCACTACAGCTATGGGAAGTTGGATAAGAGTTGGCATGGAAAATTGATTTTATTATAGCAAAAATCTCTGAATTTTTTTTGGAGAGAAAATACTCGTTGAGACTTGAGCATAGATTTAAATGAGAAGAATGCAAAATCAGCTACCCAATAAATGTAACAAACTTCTTATATAGATCATGATTGCTCTATATTCTCTATCAGAGTATGTATCACTTGGACCTATTTGCAGCATTCCTGAGGTCATGATTTATGAAAAAAATACATGGAATATAGGCATTTGAGTCAACCACATGCTATCATGCTATCTAAACAAAAGCATTTTTGTATAAAAATGATTTATATGTGAAAAATCATAGCAAGTTTAATCACTATAGATGAGATCATGGATGCTGAGTCCATAGTCCTTTTAAACAAATAGAAAATGGTTGCTTTCACATAGCGCAATCTGAATTCAGACTACCCCAGTTGAACAAGTGATGCAGGCTGGCTGTATTTACCCTATTATATAATTTTTTTTATTGTTGTCACTTTATACAATTCATTCCTTTCTTTTTAGCCTGACCCGCTCAGTGGCTAACTTCTCAGAACTATGTGTTTCTTTTCCACTGCCTTTTGTTTCTGTTAGCCATTAAATTACTCTAGCCAAGCATATTCTAAAAGTATTCAAAGAAATAAATGGTTTTTTGTTTGTTTTGCAAAGTTGCAAACTTTGCATCTTAGTTTAGAAGTATTTGAAATAAAAACCTAATGGTATATTTTGGGAATATTCTTTCTGAGATTCTATAAGGCAAATGCCACATACGAAAGTTGATAGTGGTTCCTTCGGTTAATCATCACCCTGTAAAGGAGACCAGTTCACCATCAGGTAGAGAATAATGTTATTTTCTTTTGTGAAAGCTCTACAAAGATGTACTGTTTAGTCCAAGTGTAATAAATCATATTGGGGAAATTATTTGTTAGCAAATATGTAGTTCCTTGAAGAAAGCACCTGAAATAACATGGCTTTACACTCAAACAAGATAACTCCTCTGGTTTTCTTCAGAAACACATTTTCCATAAATCTAACAAGTGGTGAGTAATGCCATCCTAACTTAAGACATTAGGTGTCCTCATGTAGAACAGTTCTAATAAGCAAATTATGTTATGAAGCCTATTTTATCATCTTTTAGTATCTGAAAAATAGTAGCCAGTAAAATATGATGTTGATTTTTTTCTACGTTCATAAGTTTGTCAATCAAACACTAAGTCTTTTCAACTAACAGAGGATTAAGGGGCCTGGAAATAATAATACATGATGAGTCATTGGTGAATTTTAGTTCAATTAACCTTTATTCTGACAGTAAGTTCTGACATATTCTCCTTAGTCCTGTCGACTGGGAAGGTTAAATGTAACTAGAATATGAGAAAAGCAAATATACTGCTGTTCTGCAAAAACTCTACACTGTTATCAATAAGATAAAGAACTTGGACAGAACACAACTGGACAATAACCATATTTTATTTAAAAAAGGAATTGGCCACAAGGTATCTACTGATAGCTCAATTCAATAAAATCAGGTTTTTTAGCATCTGAAAGAGTCCTTTTTTTTTCACTTTAAAAATCATCAGAGTTATTTTTTTTTAATTCCAATGATTTTAACTACTATATACACGTGTGAATGACTATCCAAATTTCTGATCCAATTACTCCACGATCTTCAACACCTATGCATCACAATACCTTATGCAAGGTCTCCCAGACACTCTTACATCAACAGACTTTACACCAAACTCAAAATTTCCCCTCCCTCTCTGCAATCTGTGTTCCAGTATCCGCCAGTTACCTATTCAGGTCTTTCTCACTATCTTATAAGCTTGTTGAGTGTAAAATGTGTGCTTATATTTATTTTACCACTATGTATACTCAACACCAGAACACTGAGAAAAATGAATGAACATTTGAATCATAGTCTAGATACAATCCAGTCCTGAAACCTTAAATTCATCATGACTCTTCCTCTAGCACATTGCTTCTGACACACAAGTTCCTTTGAGTTTGTTTGTTTGTGTTTCTAATAACTGCTTTACTAAGCCCAGGTTAGAGTAGACTGAGGTGGGGTAAACAGTGGCACTGATGCCATGCATATTACAGTTAAAGTGATTTGAGCAGGATCTTTGCCAAAAGAGAGAGCTGTGGGCTGGAAATCCAAGATGAAAGGAATAACTAGCATGTGGGGGTGAAGACAAGGACAACACTGGGGGCTCTTTTGGAGTAAGCAGCCTGAACAGCAAAAACAAGAGTCAATTTCAAAGATAACAGGATATAAATTCAGCACTTAGGGATTAATTGCTAAGTAAGAGGAGTGAATTGCAAATGTTCTCCCAGAGAGATGTATTTTCCTAGACATTAATTCTTTGGAGATGCCTTCTATGGTATCATGGAAATAGTTACTACATCCTCTGGATGGAGGGTCCATCTGTTCATGTCTTAACTATCACTACTTTTAGCAAGAGAAATTCTTTGGTTTTTCCCCAATGAGACATGTTATAATTCTTATAAAATGTACTTTCCTTATTATGTTCCGTGACTGAGCACAGATGGCACATATGTGATCAGCTTCTGTCATAGAAAATACATATCATTTAAAGGGTATGATTTGTGCCATAGAAGTCGACTACTGAAAACTTTAAAATACAACTTTTCATTGAGATATGGTTGTATAATATTACATTTGCATGGATACATAAAATGTTTTCTTTCCCCTTGGAGAAAACAGTATTTTTCGAATTCCTATGAGTGTGAAAGATATTAGATATAATAAAATCGTACTATTCAGCATTTCTTAACATTGTTAATATTCACTAACTATAGTTGTAATACTTTTTTAAGATGTTATATTTTCATGGTGATATAAGGACTGAATGAAACCAAAACTTTTATTTTTAAAGACTATGCAGCCAATTCTCCATTTTCAATGTGCAAATATTAAAAAATATTCCCTGAGGACTTGAAATACTTTATCATTTATTTAATGTTTTCCTTTCCAAGACTTATATTTAATTTTGGATTCAATCATCTTTGGAAATGCTCTCAATTTTGCTTAGGGCATATTCTGGAGTAAATAGATACTTGTTTATATACTTTAAAGAAATGAGTGTACTTCATGAACTGGTACCTTTATCACACACAAATAATTGCAGCAAACAAAATAAGATGCATTTGAATCTCAAGGGGTACAAAAAGTCCTGGGAAGCATTCCATGCATTTGCCCTGGGAAAAGGCATTGTAATTTGAAATGCTATCTCATAACCCATAACTTTCTTATTGCATGGTCCATACATTTTTTATTTTTTTTTAAGTGTAGGAATAAAAAAGCAAGGTTTTTTTTTTTTTATCTTTCAAAGAACACATAACTGAAATATGCATTTCAGCAGAAAAACAACTTAATTTATAAGCACCATGCAAGAGAGCCACTGAGGTTCTAAAACTATGTTGAAAATCCAGTTAAGCAAGTCAGAGCCACACTTGTGGATGAGTCCCTTTAACTGTCTCACGTAAGAGATATCATGTTTAACATGCTGTGCGTCTTCAAAGGAAAAAGACAACCCAGTTTGAGATTTAGTAAAACTATTTTTATGGGCAATTTAGCCCTCATATATCCATATAGAAAAGACCAACAAAAACCCCACCAATATTTTTCCTCTCCACAAAGAATAATATTTTTCAAGTTAATTTTTATTCTACAAGTTTTTCTTTATAAAACCCATCATATACTTTATTTACTATGTAAAAAATGAACTATGATTCTTTAACATAATTCTAAATAACAATATAATAAATGTGAATTATATTTTTGTATGAACTTAACATAATTCTAAATAATAGTATAATAAATATGAATTATTTTCTGCATAAAATCACAAGATAATTTGCCTAGAAAATGGCCATTTCATCATACACTGCAGATATTATAAAACCAATTTAGAAGACCCCCAAGAAAATAAAAAGTCCAAGAAAAAGAATTCCATATCAACTTGCCTCTAGCTTTCTTACTTACCATGTAACATCAGTGAAACCTCCAAATTTACAAGGGCAAAGGAGAAAAGAAATGAAAAAAGGTCACACAGAGCAGCACCCAAATTAGGACCATTTTAATGTGTATCTAATAGTAACTAACTAACAGTAACTGAATCAGTTTCAAACTGACTTTCTCAATGGACCACTGTTGTTATTGAAAAATCTCCCTGATAGAATTGTATTCCTTTGAGACAAGGCCTTGGTAAAATGCCTTAACAGGTACTATACAAAACCATTAAAACTATAACATAAGCTGATTGAGAGGGAGTCAAGGATTTTCATGAAAAGAAAAGAAGGGAACAAGGTCCTGGTTCAAGGTTTGTGTCCCATGCCAGAGACCAGTTGGCCCCCCTCGCCAAAGACAGACCCTCTAGAATGGCCATCAGGGAGGCCACTGTAAAAGCAAAGTGTCTGCTAATGAAAGTCGAATTAGATGAGTGAGGGGCAGAAGAAGAGGGAGGGGCATTCCAGCAATTAATACTCAGGCATTTGTGGGCTGGTATGTCACTGTTGTTATCTATCCATAGGCAACAGGACCTCAGTCACCAGCCTGAGCTATAAGTTAAGGGGTTAGTTGTGGAATAGAGTTTGAGAGATAACTAGCAGGACCAAGAATAAGAAATCAGCTGCCCACTATTCACAGTAGCCAAGACATGGAAACAACCTAAATGTCCCTCAACAGATGAATGGATAAAGAAGATGTAGTGTATATATACACGATGGAATACTACTCAGCCATAAAGAAAGAATGAACTATTGCCAACGGTAGCAACATGGATGACTCTAGAGATTATCACAGTAAGTGAAGTAAGTCAGAAAGATGACAAATATCATATGATATCCTTTGTATATGGAATCTGAAAAAAATGATACAAATGAACTTATTTACAAAACAGAAAACACCCTCACAGACATAGAGAACAAACTTGTGGTTGCCAAGGGGGAGAGGGAATAGGGGAGGGATGGTTTGGGAGTTTGGAATTAGCAGATGCAAACTAGTATATATAGAATGGATAAACAACAACGTCCTACTGTACAGCACAGGGAACTCTATTCAATATCCTGTGATAAACCAGAAATGGAAAACAATATGAAAAGAATGTGTATATATATATATATATGTATGTATGTATAATATAAATGAATCGCCTTGCTGTATAGTGGAAACCAACACAACATCATAAATCAACTATACTTCAATAAAATAAATTTTTTAAGAAAGAAACTGCCCAGCTACTGAGTTCGGCCTTCAGCTCCAAAGCTGAACTAGAGAAAGCAAAGTAGCTAGCCAAATTTTAATTTTAAACTCTGTAGAATTTAGCTTAAAGCAGCAGCTCAATTTTATTACTTGGGCAAACACGGTGGTCAGATGTAGTGTAAAAGAAATATAATTTGGGACAGCATGGAAGCTTGTTCCTCAGTTCTTATGTGTCATAAGGCAACTCATCTACTACAACTGGGGCACCAGAGCCCACGTGTTGTGATGGATTATTTCTAAGCCAACACATAAATGTTATCTATATCATGGCAAGTTAAAAAATCTAAGTCTCGGGGCTTCCCTGGTGGCGCAGTGGTTGAGAGTCTGCCTGCCGATGCAGGGGACACGGGTTCGTGCCCTGGTCAGGGAAGATCCCACATGCCGCGGAGCGGCTGGGCCCGTGAGCCATGGCCGCTGAGCCTGCGAGTCCGGAGCCTGTGCTCTGCAATGGGAGAGGCCACAGCGGTGAAAGGCCCGCGTACCACAAAAAAAAAAAAAAAAAAAAATCTAAGTCTCATATCTCCATCTGTCTACACAAAATAGTAAAACCTACCTTTTAAGCCTCAGTGAGGAGTTTTTGATGGTACTCAACAAATGTTAGCTTTCAGTTGCTGGACACAGACAATTGAAAACAATTCCTGACTTAAACAGGACAGTCTGGGAGATAGAGCATGATTAAGCTCCAGCTTATTGATAGGAGACATATCAATGGATCTATCTAGTTGGGAGGACCTAGGGGAAGCAAAAGCAAGAGACTTCAGAGGGGGCTGATAATTATTTGTCATTAGTTCCTTTCAGTGAAGCAATTTATTACTTCCTCTTCAACCAAGAGAGAAATCCTGATGGTATAGCACATGCAGTGTAATAATGAAGAACATAAGATACATGACTCCAGAGAGTAGAGGTGAATAAAGGGCTAAAATGCCTGAAAAGTGGGGTTTGAAGAGAGAGATATGGACTGTGACCAGATCGTCTAATTAAAAAATATAGAAAGATAGCCCCAATTTCCACTTACAGTCATGGAGGTCTCAGGAAGGAAGATACTGTCTGATAGAGAGCGAAAACAAACAAAACGAAATGAAAAAATAGCCAATCCTGTTAACATTCTACAAAATTTATCTAACATTTACCATGTGCAAACCATGGTAGTATAAGTAGAGAGTAGGAATGTAGATAAGATAACAAGGGTACATTTTACTTTGGTCAGAATTGTTAAGAGCAAAAAAAAAATATCTCTTTTTAACTATCAGACTCAGAAATGGAACTGGGTGGACGTGAAAGTTCTCTGCCACACTAGGTCCTATGAGACACAGGGCCAAGATGCTAGAGTCCCATAAGATGAATTGGCTGAGAGCAAAGAGAATGAAGAGAAATATTTTGGAAAACAGATGTTGGTAGTGCAATTGTATAAGGAAAGAGCTTATGTGTAGAGAACGGAAGAGAAAAGGAACTCTAAAGAGGAGTAAGTGGAATGAAGGATTAAAACCCAATTATTTATATATATATAACTATGACCTTAAACCATCTGTTTTTAAAAATATTGCTTGAATGCACGAAATTTAATTGTAACAATAGTACATCCTGAGAAATGTATTCAGCTATTTTGTTCGTGTGTCCTCCCTCTGCAATCAGCAAAGTTATTTTTAAAAGGAGTGTTAGGGGGGCTTCCCTGGTGGCGCAGTGGTTAAGAATCCACCTGGCAATGCAGGGGACACAGGTTTGAGCCCTGGTCTGGGAAGATCCACATGCTGTGGAGCAACTGAGCCCGTGCACCACAACTACTGAGCCCACGTGCCACAACTACTGAAGTCTGCTCCCCTAGAGCACGTGCTCTGCAACAAAAGAAGCCACTGCAATGAGAAGACTGTGCACCACAAGGAGGAGTAGCCCCCGCTCACCGCAACTGGAGAAAGCCGGGGCACAGCAACAAAGACCCAGTGCCGCAAAAAATAAATAAATATTTAAAAAAGTAAAAAAGGAGCGTTAGGGAACCATGGTTAGTTCTTCGCATCAACCCCTTCTACATTTGATTGAAATGAATTAAAATGTGGCGTATGTCTCTTTCGATTAAGTATAATACTTCGATTAATGAGCAATTAATATTGTCTTATAATCTGAAAAAGGTATATATGTCACAGTCTTTCTCAAGGCTCTCTCTTACAGGGTAAAAATCAGAATTACATGCTTTCTCAGCCAACACATTTGACACCAACAGACTTTACTTCCCTGCAAAACCAACATTTTACAAGCTCCATCCTTTCCTTAGATACATTACTCGTTGTCTGTCTTGCTTTCTCCTGATAAATAGCTCCTGGTCACAATCAGCCATCAAGTCAACTGGGATGTGAGTTAAGGCACTACTCAACACAATTTTACAACTTTTCCAGTGACTCTGCCTGGGCTTGCTGAGAGCCCTAAAAGTTTCCTTTGCATCCTACATGCTCTAAAGAGCCTTTTGTGTGTTATCACAACACTATCAGTATCGTGAATTCAGAATATGTTTGTTTTAGTGAAGCCCGTACTTTGTAATGCTCTGAAGTATCTTGGAAATATTGTTGAAGAATTCAGTTCCTTTAGGTTCTAAGAGTGACATACATGTACCTTGGCTGAACTTTAAAATAAATTCTATGTTTATCACTGTTTTACTGCATCCTTTTATTTTTGTTGGTTTCTCTTACAAGTATGAATTCTCTTTGATCTTCCCATACTTCGGAGCCACACAGAAATTTATAGAGTATGAGCCTCAATCTTTTTTTTGCTATAAAACAGCCTTGACAACTTAGTGCCACAATACTTCTCTTCTATAAGAACAAAAGACAACTCGTCTTTGATATCTAATCTTGGTTTGTTCTTTCAAAACCTTCAAAATGTTTCTTTAAAACTTCCCAAGTCAAGCCATTTACCAAGAATATGAGAAAAAATACAGTTTACATTTTCTGTATTTTTCCAAAAATTTCTGGATTTCCAACACAATGAGATTCACTAGTAATATTTCTTCTTCACATTGACATACTTATTTGAAAAGTCAACATGTACTATTTTTTTTCTCCATTTCAGCCAATCATCTTCAGCAACCTGTAGCCCAGCCCACACTCCACACACAATACCCTTGAGAGTAACCCACAATGACAGGACAAGGATTCTTTGACCTTCAAATTCTTCCAACCTGGAGACTATTTTCTAATCTCAGTAATTTCTCCCAATGTACTAATTTACTTCTTTCTTTCAATTCCTTTCTCCTTTCCTTCCCTCCTTTCTTCCTTCCTTCTCTCCCTAATTAAATGTTCATTTGTCTTGTATGTTTTAGCCTCTAGGCTAAGTGCTGGTGATATAGAAATGAAGCACCTGAAGCCCCAGATCTGAGAAGTTCTGCAGGGATCACAAGGCTATGGGGTAAGTGTTGACAAGGACAGTCATGTGAGAGCACAGGGGAGGAGAATCTTCAGTGGTACTGCTTCCAGTTTCACTTAGCATTGGCAGCTTTCTGATAGGATCCATCAGCAGTCAGTGGTGATGGCTCCATCAGTGGTGATGGTTACCTGTGGGATTCAGTTTTCTCAGCAGTAGGTTTACAAGTACTTTTGACGCTCACTGAAGGGTTTTCCCATGACTTGCTAACCTTTCTCACTGGACTGATCTGAAATAATCTACTGTAGGATAGCCTGTGGCAGCGGTCCTGCTGATCCTTTAAGTGGCAACCAAGGTCTTAACTGGCTCTTTTAAAGAAGAATGATCTCAAGCGTTAACTCAACACAGCTTAGCATAGCATTAGAGAAGCATATCAGTATGAAACTACACAGTCATATCTGAACAATTGGCCTTAAATGCCCCTCAGGCCTTTGATGTAGTGTGAATTCTCATAGTTTCAAAGAAATTTTTTGTTTTTTGGCGGTACACGGGCCTCTCACTGCTGTGGCCTCTCCTGTTGCAGAGCACAGGCTCCAGACCCGCAGGCTCAGCGGCCATGGCTCACGGGCCCAGCCGCTCCGCGGCATGTGGGATCTTCCCGGACCGGGGCACGAACCCACGTCTCCTACATCGGCAGGCGGACTCCCAACCACTGCGCCACCAAGGAAGGCCCCAAAGAAATTTTTATAATTGTGTTGCAGCATACGCTTGGTTGAAGAAATAGATCACAGAGAGTGTCACCCATCTCCATGTTCTGGAAGGAATGCTGCTAAATCTGATACCCACAACTGAGTCATTCAAAAAGCTGAGCCCCAAAGAACTCAAGATCCTTTAGCAATAGTGTGAATCTCTAGTAGACAGAGATTTGGACTGCATGGAGAACTTGGAATTCTCGATGGAAACAAATACTGACCAGACATTTGTTAAAATGCTACTCTTCAAATAAATACATGGCAAGAGTAATGCTTACTGTCAGATATTCTTAGAAGTACTAAGAAAGTAACTGAGGATGAGACAGGAAGAGACAGAAACCACAAGCAACATATTCAACAATAATAGTAATAGCTACCATTTACTATTCACTGCACTGAACTCTGTGCACGGATTACCTCATTCAATCCTCATAAAATCTTTTTGGGCTCAGTAAAATCATTGTGGCCATTTAACAATGACAAACTGAGGCTTAGAATGGCAATAATAGCACGAATTATCAGTTATATTTGTACGAGTATATAAAACGACAGAGGTATGATACCTGTGTAGAGTATTTGACAAAAGTCTCGAATTTTCTTATGTATTGGGTATCTTCAGAAAAAGATTACAAAAAAATTCTTTTCCAAGACATTTCTTGGTATTCCATTTTCTTAACTCAATGGCGTTCAAATTAGAGTATGTGGTCCACAAACGTTTTCCGATCTGTGATGACATAAGTCACATTGAGAGCAAGATTTTAGACGCATTTATAAATAAGAATGTAACAGTGCCCTTAAATTTATGTACTTGGTCATTTATCTGGTGATTAATTTTATTGTGTTTTTAAAAAGTACAAGTCCATAATAGTTTGTAAATTTTTTTAAAAAAGCAAACGACCTGTTCCACAGTTCATTAGACAGGCACAGTCTTGCCTGAGTTACCCACAAAATCTAAGTTTCAACTGAGACTGTGATAATGCAAGTGTCAAGTTATACCCACAGGACTCACACGTAAGGGAGATATTTCTTCGATATTTTCAGGGAGAAATTAAAATCTAACTTAAACATACCGTAAATTATATTGCTTCTTCAGTTTCTAAATATGAAAAAATGAAAAAAGTGGATCACATATTCTTTAGGTTTTATCCTAAGTCTCTGTAGTATAATGATTGTAACACTTCTGTAGACAGTAAGACAGAAGAAAATGCTTCTTAAAATCTGGTTCACTGAAACTCCTAAAAAGCTCCTTGGAATTCCAGAGAGTTTCTTATGTTTGCCACATGTTATAACATTAATCTATTTCTTTTACATATGGTATGGATTGGCTTTCATATAAAACATTTCCATAGTATTGCCAGAATGAGTGCCATATTTCCCATTCACTGTGGTATTTTGTTGATTTTTGGGAAAATTTAATTTGGTGGGCTATACATAATGAAACTGTGCATTCATAAACCAGGTTTAAGACTCCTGGTCTTTCTCATTATGCCAATTCTTTAAGCCTGAAGCTACCTGGGACTCCATCAAACACACGCTGCCTACCACAAAAACTGAGAGCATAGCATATATTGTGTCCAAATTCACTTACTCTTGGAACATAAACTGCTAGAGGTCAGGTGCAAGAATAATTAAACAAGTATCTCCCAGTTGCAGAGAATTCATGCAAAACTCAGAAGTCCAAAAAAATCACTCTTCAAGACAGTACATCCTCAATTACTAAATTTGCTTCTTTATATACTTTATAAATGTGTGGCAGCATGATAAGTGGCCAGTCATCATTATACCCACCACAAAAGTTATTTATTCTTTAAGACAAAACAAAAACACTGGCACACCTAATCAAGGTCAAGATCAATAACATTTTACTTACCTTAAATTGATATATTCAATTCCACTTTATTTCCTCACATTTTACCACATCTTACTTAAAACAAAATTTCAAGATTCCCCTTGTATGTGATTTTAATAAGCTATATATAGTTTTGCTTTTTCAATAGATAACACAAATTGTATTCCACGACTGATGTCTACCACGTCTGCCAAGAAGTTTAATGGCTTTACCGATTGTTATGATTCAAATACACAGATTCTTGCTTTCCCCACTTTGCATCTTCCACCAACTCTGTCTATGTTTCTGTTTCAGTCTCCCAAATATCACAAGCTACGATTCTAAGCCAGATTTACTTTCTGTTATCTTCCTTCAGTCTTTGTATAAACCTTTGTTATATAAACCTCTGGCTTTTCATGCTGTCAATTTTCCAGATGCTTTCGTTTTGTGATCCCTGATTTCCTCTTTTTTAAATTATGTCTATTTATAGTGATTCACAATTCACACAATATGCAAATACAAGAGCCAGGATTCTTCCATTTGCCAAATAACTATAAAGAAGTAAACTCTTATATGTAATAATTCACAAAAGAGGATCCACATTTGAAGAAAAATTATCTTACCTTCTTTAGTAATAATAACATACATAGACTATTAGATACATATTTATTTTATTTATTTTCCTGTGAGCCTTCCAGACATTTATCAATGGCAAATAGTGTTAGGAACCCAACTACGTATAGCACTGCCTTTTTTCTATAAAACATCTAACAGACCATGTAAAAATTTTCTCTTGGGGATTCTATCAACATTCCTCAGGGTATGTGGGTGACAAATGATTGATAAATTCTATTCTGATCTAAAAAATTGGCTAGGAAAGTCTAACACACTTATGTACACATTACCTGGTCCACACTGCTATCTATAAATACATAGCTAAGTCCCCAAACTAAATCTGTCGTGACTGACATGAATTATTTTGCAGTTATTTTACTCACTCCCATGTTGAAAGCTACTAAGAGATTGAGAGGCAGTATATTGTCAGAGAAAAGCCAATATGGCACATCAATCTTATTCCTTCATATATATGTACCCTTCAGAAATGTCTTAAACTTCTATTTCAAGACGGTCACATCATGATTATTCAATAACCAGTGGGAAATTTAATTATAACCTAAGCATTTTATGATGGAAAGTATCTTGTATCAGAGTGGTTATGAAAACAAATGGAACCATATCAGTGGCAAAACATTTACTTATGCAGAAGGATTCAAAAACCTTCAACTACAGAAGCATAATTGAATTAAGCTAAGTGAATAGTTTTATATGCTAGAAGACGATTTATAGCACTGGAATATATTAAGAGGATGGCTGGAACAACTCACTGTCTATTTTTTTAAAGGACATTAAAAGTGACAAATCCTAAAACACCACCTGGCTCCTCTTTAGACTGAAAATAAAATACAGCTACCAGCTGCTTCGATATTTATTTACGAGTAATTGTGGCTTCTGTTTCAAACCCTATTTCTTGTTCTTTCCTTGAACAGCCTGAAAAAAAAAAAAACAGGCTTCTTTACACATAATAGAAGATAGCATTAAAATAAAAATCTTAATTTATAATTGTATTAAAATTAATATCACCTTTATTCCTGATATTAACACAAATTTAGGAATCCGTCTATAATTTACTGAGGACTTTTAGTCTTAAGGGACACCAAAAATATACCGAGAACAAATAAAAGAAAATAAATACTTAAATGCAGTTAAGAAATTCTATCTAGATACAAACGTCGGCCCAATGTTGACCCCCTTGATGGCCCTTATCTCAGAGTTATTCATCCACTAACTACTGTGGCCCTTTTTTGCAACTGAAGGACATTTTGCTAGTTTTCAAGGCCATTTATCACTATGGTATAACAAGGCACCATCTGACATCCCTAGGGCGGAATGTGGAGAGGTTTGCTTTGTATGTTAAGCAGTGAGACATTTGGTTAACATTATGCTGTGTGTTTTTATTCACCATCAAATTAACTGCTTATTTAAATACTCCTATTACTGCTTGTTTTGTCCATATAAAAAGGTTTAAAGGCTTTCAAAAGTTAACTTAAGGAACTGAAGTTTAAATGCACCCACAGTTGGTCTGTGGTGGCGGTGGTTGTTGCTTGCTTGCTTTTTAAAATTCAACCCAATGTCATAGCGATGCGCTAAAATTCCTGTGCAGAAATGACAGTGACCTTGAAGTTGCAAAACATTTGTCAGCCAAGGTCATTTAGTACAGATTCAACCAGGCTGGCTTTCTAAGCTTCCTAAGGAAAAACAATGTATATGGATGGATATAAAACATGAGTCTTGGTGGGAAAAAAAAAAAAAAATCATCTTCAATAATAAGGGTGGCAAGTTCAGATCCTGCAGCCCAGAAGTCAAAGCTTAAATTTGACTCACGTTCATTCATTTTATCAGCCATTGCTATGCTCACTTTTGTGGAATACTGACTTGGATGGCAAAAGGAAATTATGTTTTCATTGCTCTAGTGGCAGGAGACAGGAGAGAATGTTTCTCTTCGTAGGTGGAGTGAGACGTAAGGAGGTCCCTTCTCCAAAATAAAATGCAATCCTCTCATAGGTCAAAGGGTTCCTAACATGGGAGGAAAGCAAGGGAACTATGGAGAATTTTAAAGTAGAGAGAAGTCAAGTTTAAATTTCCACAACACTCTTTAACAATCCAAGGTCTTCATTCTCAAAAGCAGTAGTCAAAATGAGAAAAAAAAAGATGTAGCAAGAATTCAGCTGCAGTGTTCATTTTCTGCCCAAAGCAAATAATCATTGAGCAGAAGTTTCTTTTCCACATGTTGCTGGCTTTCAACATATATATACAATTTTAATCAAGAGCACGTGAGAGAGTTTGAAGTAGCCCTTAGAGCTTGAGCCAGCACCTCAGTAGTTCTGGACTGACCCAGTGGCCACTGTGGATGGCTCACACAAGCATATTTAAAGTGATTCAAAAATGACTCCTTTGACTTAGAGAATCTTGTTTTCATAAAAGCCGTGGTATCTCACAAGCAATAATTATTTATGATTTACATAGTTAAACTTATCCAACACATGACCCGCTATTGATACTTTAGCCCTTAGTAATTGTTTACATTTAAGCCCATGGCATTTAAAAGTGGGCCTAAAGTTTACTACAGCTTGTCTATTACCCTATTTCTTCCACAGTGGATGCTGCATTTTACCGGTCAGGATTAAATCGTTTAAGTGATGGTAGATAACATCTACCATAAACAAAGGCCTCACAGACTAGCCAAGTTTCTTAAATACAATTTAGGATTACCCTTATTCATTCATTCATTTAATAAATATTCACTGAGCAACTTTGATGTGTCGAGCCCCAAGTTAGAGGCTGGTGATAAAGTCGTAAAGAAGTAATCAGATCTTTTGTCCTCAAGACCCAAAGAGGTCATGTACGTGCAGGTATTGGTATATGGGGTATGTGTGTGTATTATTTTGGGGGGCAACAATTTTTTAAAAGTTACAGATACATCATTAGAAGCCATGGTAAGTACTGTGAATGAAAAGTAGAACCTTCAACGAAAGTTTGTAACACAAGGCCTTATTTAAATATGTGGAATTCCAAAGTAACTGCAATCAGTGTTGTCTTGAATTGACTCAATGCAATTTGACATAGGCAACTTTTGTGTTGTGCCTTCCTCTATATCTCTTTTAGGTGGTTTCTTGCAGCTTCCTCTAGTGATCAATGTCTCCGCTACTACATCCTCCCATCCCCGTGTCATGGGACCTGGATATGAGCCCATACTCTTTTCTTTCTCAGTTAGCTGAGGTCGCATTTTGCTACTCTTGGTAGCAAGAGTTTTAGCCATGAATGTGATGTATTTGCTAACTACTTGTTAGCAATGTCCTGATTCTTAAAAAGAAGGACAAAAGTAACTTCAGGAAACACAGAGGCCGGTTGAGCATGTTTCTAGCAAAATAGGATCTTGATGTTCCCCTCAAATAACAGTGCAAAGGAAGTTGCCAATTCTGGTCCCAACTGCAGCCAGCCCTAAGCTAATGAATTGCTCTTTTCTGTGTAATCTTAGCATTACTCCACTGAAAAACTCACTCCATTTTCTTTGGGCTATTATCACTTTTGTCAGGCATTTTTTCCACTTAAACCAAAGGAGATCCCATTCCAGCAGAAGATTTATGTGTATTTTTTCTTCTTGGAGAAAAATGTTTTTCTGTCTTCATGGTGATTTGCAATTTTAGCATTTAAAAGATGAGCACCGGAACCTGATCGATTAGTTGACTCAAAGAACATTGATCCGTCCGAGCCCCTGGTTATCCATTCTAATTTATATTCTAAACCGTGATGCCTATGAATCAGGGTCAGCTTTGTTACGAGTGGGATCTCACACCTTGTGAAGATATATTGTTCCGGATTTTAGTTCTCATTTGAAACATGGGGCTATTTCACTAACAATCTCTAAAGTCACTTTTGATTTATTCTAAGACATATCAGAAGTTGCTCTTACTCTGAGCTTCTGTTTATTATAAGACAATGTATAAATTGCTTAGCACATTTAGGGATTATTTAGGGAATCTAGAACATTTATAAATGTGAAGTTCAGTGGTGTCTTACAAGAAAAGAAAACAGCCTTCCTTTGTATTTGTCTCTGATGTGGGATGGGCTCCCTTTAGCCAAGAGGTTCTTGCAATTAAAGCTTCAGAATATAAAACAGTAGAATGGATTATGTAACATCAGTTATTTATCGTATAAGTAGATATCTGTATAAATATATAAACATGACCACTATGTTTTCTTGCTTGGAGGTAAGGGCAGAATGAAGAGAGGGGTGAGAAATGTTTATAAATATTAACTCCCAAATAATATGTTAAAGCTAGAGTCCAAAATCCAATTAATGTTCAAAGTAGAATTAGTGTATTTTACTTTACAATCCACTTATATTCTCAAAGCCAAAGTATTTATTAAGGCATTCTGCTATAATTAGAAGACTTACCATAAGAAAGAATTTAGTAAGTCCAAGGTTGGGCTCTGAAATGTAAACCTTTTTTCTATACTAATGACTTTTAATAAAGGCTGAATTTCTTATATAAACATAACACTTTTGATTTGGGACTAGATGAATAATTGACCGAGCACAAACTAAAATTTTTGTTTCCTGCTGTAGTTATCATTAGTATCAGAAAAAGTTGTAGTGTTCAAGTTATTCTTGAAAAGTTTGTAGTTTTAGGAAGAATCCCAAGAAGCCAAGGGCTCTGGATCACGTACAAATCTTAGGAAAGACATGGACCAATTCTGCTCAAAAATAAAGACAAAACAACAACAGTAGAAATGGAAGCTCCATTATTTTGCCTAAAATGGATCTTTGTAGTGATCTAACAAAATATTAATCACTGATAATTGTTTAAGAAAGAGCAAATTCTTAACATTATTTAGGGTTTTAAAACACAAACCAGCTAGTATTCTCACTGCTGCTTATATTTTTGCCGAATAATTTATTCAACCAGCATTTTCAACCAGAAGGATATTTAATAATCAGTTTTTTAAAATTTTTATGTAAATAGGAATTCTTTTAATATTAGAATTTCAAAGTCCAAGGTTGAAAGTTCAATTCAATCTCAATCTACCATGCACTAGGTACTTGGAATTGAAAATTCTTAACATTATTTAGGGTTTTAAAACACAAACCAGCTAGTATTCTCACTGCTGCTTATATTTTTGCCGAATAATTTATTCAACCAGCATATTCAACCAGAAGGATATTTAATAATCAGTTTTTTAAAATTTTTATGTAAATAGGAATTCTTTTAATATTAGAATTTCAAAGTCCAAGGTTGAAAGTTCAATTCAATCTCAATCTACCATGCACTAGGTACTTGGAATTGAAAATTAAATAATACTTAGTCAATTCCCTTGAGAACTTGATAATCTTGAGAGTAGAACTGACAGAAAAAGATATTTCAACAAGATATTTTGAGTCCTAAGTTGGATCATGAGATACAGGAAAGATCCTTGCTTGGACTCTCATAGCTATGTGATTGACACGTAAGTTGCTTAATCTCTGTTCGTCAGTTCCCTTGTCTCTAAAATCAGGATGATAATAATAATATCTACCTCACAGCATTGTCGTGAAGATTGAATTGGTTAATACATGTAAGGTACAGAATGGCCCTTGGTATATAACATCACTCAATAATGTTCTTCTCAAATAATAATTTATATAAAACAGCATAGTACTAGGCACTTAGAAAGCACCCAAACATGTTAGCTAGTATTATGGTTTATTATGGAAACAGAATTGTTCTGATCTCTTGCTTTAGTTAAATTCACCAGATAAATTTTAGCCAACAATTGGCTTGTGAGGCAGCCTTTATGTTTTAATTCAATTTTACCATGAGAAATGAGCTTCCTTTAAAAAGTCCAGGATGGTTTACTGATAAAAGGGATAAACTAGCCCATTGAACCATGTCCACTTACAAGACAACAAATCATTTTATAATCACGCAGCACAAATTATGTTTGTTCAATATACTAGTCACATTAACTTCAGAGAAAAATGCACTGGAAAAAAATCATAGCTCTTTTTCTGTGGAATGCCTTCATAAATTCTTGTTTTCTCAATGAAACTATAGACAACCACCTTGTAGAGTGGGCAGTATTGTTTTTTCTTTGCAAAAATAATTTCATATTATAAAAAGTAAATGATAAAAGTTTTCTTCAGTGAACTGCAATGGAGCAGATCTTGCTTTGTCCTCTTCGTCTCCTGTCTTCCCGGCAGCCAGATCTCTTATGCTCAAATACCAATGGCATTAGTTCCTAAAAGGGAGATCTCCAATACCTTCCCTGAGCGAGAGACCTTTTTATTCAACCAATATTCAAATAACTACCTTATGGTGGGATATGTGCTGAGACCTGGGGATATACTAAGAAACAAGAAACACAGCATCATGTATCTGTCTTCGTGGAATTTATAATCTCATACATGAGAAAGAAAACAAATTGATGAACAGCATCAACTAATGTTCCATGTAAAAATCCAAATAAATTTTGAATGACTTGATTCGAGAGCAAGTTGTGTAAGGAAATAAACTGCAGAGACAGAAAAAAGCCTACCAGTGAAAAACCAGAAGGCGTACAGACTAATTGTGGATGTTGGTGGCATTTTGAGTAAGTGACCACAGGGTTCAAGGTGACATGCCACAGAAGAGTGACAGCCAAGGTAGCACACCTCATGGAATACACAGAACACACAAGGCTTTCAGAAGCAGGAGAGAGAAAATCAAGAAAAAAAGAGAGACAGAAGACTAACCTTGAAAGGAAACAGGGTAACGAAAGCATCGTATCTCGTAATAGTAGTAATTGTGGGGTATTGTGTTATGTTCAGGGAGAGTCAAAAGGCCTCCTCTCTCAGGCCTGACAATGCAGACAGAAATAGTCTGGGCACTGCAGCCAGTATAAACAGGGTGTCAGAAGACACAAACTGTGACAAAACAATGACCGGCATAAACCTAGTCCCTTCAGACTTGCAATGCAGTATTTAATACAGGAAAAGTTTTGCCTACAATTCAACTCAACTGTGTATTTGTGTATCTTACCCTTGGTGAAAGCAGATAGAAGAAATGTCTATTAAGAGTTGAGCATAGTTTTAGCATGCTAATCTCAGGAAAATCCTGTTTTGTTTAAAGTCTAAATTTAAGATCCCCAAATTGGTATTAGCTATAGGTATAATATTTCGATTCAGGTAGAAAGTAAAGTCCCAAGCCATCCCAAACCAAAAACTACATTTATCCCAAGCAGAAACTGACACACTGATTTGGCCTCCCTGCTTTTGTACACGTGGAGAGGAAGGAAATACTACAAAGCTGTGATAACAGACAACCACACCCACCATATTAGGCAGGCCATGAAAAGAAACTGGAGACGCTTCACAGAAAGTAAGATGCACAGGGAGACAGAAAACTCAGGTTAAACTGGATCATTCATTCCCTATGAATGGGTATCAATTTCTTCTAAATCTCAGTCTCTCCTTACTTGTGGAGAGGGATAATAAAATTCATCTTTGTATCTTACATTGTATTCCACCCGAATCTGAATGCGAGACAAGCATTTGAATGAATGCAGCTCATTTCAGAGGTGATCCCAAGAAGAACTGGCCAGAAATTGGGGAGATGAGAAAGAAAAGAAAATAGCCAATAAAGTCTATATTATAGAGTAGATGACTGCTGTGGGCATCTGGGGAGCTCTAGGAAATCATATGGAATATGCTGCAGAGTTGTTGCTCCATTGAAGCGGGAGGGGCTGTTAGTGGCTATTTACCCACTAATTCCCATCTGTCATTGAGAGCTATTTCCAAGGTCATTACTTGCCTACCACTGCCCACCTGCCCTCTGTTACCCTTAGGGAGTTCTGATGGCCAAAGAAACTTTCAGGCAAAGAGTCACAAAGCTGACACTGGAAGCTCTCGGGAACAGTAAGCACAGAGGAAAATGGGTGGGACACCAACAGTGTCTGCCATACCTATTAAGGTCAAACAAAATTTTCTACATCAAAAAATTGTGGGAACTGTCAGCTTCTACACAGATTGACATCAAGTCGATAGTAAATGGAAATAGATTACAACATTTACTGCAAATGTAGTTCTGACCACAGCAGAATTTCAACAACAATAGAAACAAATACACATTTAGAATTGGGAGACTTGGTATTTTTAATCCTGGCATTTTCCTGGGCATATAGCTTTTCTAAGCTTAAATGGCTTTATCTGTGTAATGGGATAATATTAGCTTTCATAGAGTAAAGATGAGCATATTAAATGAGGGGAGGGTGTTCCTAGTGTGATACTTAACCCAGAGTGGATTTTCAATAAATATTCATTCTCTTCCCGCCACCTCCCTTTCTTATTTAAAGATTACTCTTATCTGGAGATGCTTAACATTTTCCATATATCACTCCAGCCCATTAAAAACAAGTTAAAGGAATCGAAAATAAAAATAACATTCATTTAACATTACATGGTGAGCACCCACTGTATGACAGGCATTATTATGGACACTGTGCTTAAGATAGTAAAATAAGAGTCCAAAATCCCTATCCTCAAAAACTGTGAAAGAAAGATAGAAAATTATATACAAAGAAGATCATTTGACATAACTGTCTACTCACTGATCACCATTATATGCATATCACTACTATCATCATTATTGGAATATCATTAATATGAATTTCAGAACCGCTGCAGTGGCTGTCCAGGGCAGCAGTTTAATGTTGCAATATTGCAGAACACATTCTTGATTAAAAATAATAAAACACAAATGAAAAGCTAATGAACAAAAAGTCAACTTAGAATTATCCAGGACAAATTATTCTGTTTGCAAAGGATCGTATTACTACATGATTGCACTTCTAGGAAATCATGCATTATGGTCTTATAAGTAAGAATTAAAAAATAAGGGGATGAACAAAGAGACCTTCATGGTCCCTCCCAAAGCTAAACATCTATGAAGTATGACTTGTAATATAAATGGTTAAAAAAAATACAAATGTAGATATAAACAACTAACTTTCCTGGAATACACTTAAAACAAAAGAATTCATAACACTAAATGAAATACTAATGCTGCCTGGGTCAGGTTGATCCAAATTGTTACTTTAGGATGGCTGCCTAGCCAGCAGGAAGCAATTTGGTCCTTTCTGCAATACCACCAGAACCAACACTCCATAGCTAGTGTGCCGAAAGATAAATATGCTTAATGGGGAAAAAGTTACTAAAGTTGGAAAATAATCCTCTCTTAAGTAGCATATTGCGTTAAAAAGTAATTATAAGGCACTTGGGAGACTGATTCTACTATATATAAACTTTGTAATGAACACCAACTCCTAACAAACACTTTGAGAAGAAAACTATGCACAACCCCAGTGGAGCATGGCACCAACTGATATCTGAGCAGTGAGCTGGGAAATGACCCATCACGAGGGTTACTCAAATGTTTGGAATAAAATGGTAATGGTTTTGCTTATTTTAGTTTTGAAT
This sequence comes from Phocoena phocoena, assembly GCF_963924675.1. Classification (NCBI taxonomy): domain Eukaryota; kingdom Metazoa; phylum Chordata; class Mammalia; order Artiodactyla; family Phocoenidae; genus Phocoena; species Phocoena phocoena. The sequence goes on along the minus strand of NC_089227.1, from coordinate 28,067,006 downwards.
AGTTCCTCAGTAATTTGTACCTTTATTTCAATCAAGGAAACATTATACACATGCATTAAGGAAATGACTCCCTTTAATTTCCCTCTGATTTTTTTTTTTAAATCAATGCTTCATTAAGTACACTTCATGTGCAAGCTGCTGCAGTTTTCCCTAAGTAATTCTCTTATTTACATTAATCTACATAATTCTACAGTGTCAACTTTTAGCAAAAATAAATTTGTGTGTTAAAGTCTGGTTTAATTGATATTAGTATTTAATGACAGCAATATATTTTTTAAACTTTAAGAGTGTGTCACATACATTTCCAAGTCTGCTATCTCTATTCCCTAAAGAAGAAGAAAAAATATATGTCCGGTGTCAAGCATATACTTTTAATCCCTTGCTAGATCTCAAAGGAATATTAGGGTACACTAACATAAGTGTCAAGAAGAAGGTAATGATGGATGGTGGATTAAGCAAACACTACTTTAGAGTCAATAATGATTCCCTCCCACAAAGAAACTGTATGTTTCAAAGAACGCTTTGAAGGTTGGTAGCAACTTGTTAAAATCTAGGTTTCAGATTTAATAAGCTCCATTATTTTTACTTTTTTTTAAGAAAATCAAGGGAATAAAATTTTCTCTCTTGGCAAGTTTCCTTAGAAGCTCAAATTTGAACTGTAATTTCAAAAAACCCATATACTTTTAAAGTAATTCAGGATAAAATATGACACCTAATTTAAAGACATTCAGTTGGCTTCATATCAGGTTACATACTGACCTTAGAGCCATTTACTAAAGTTTAAAGCATGGAATGGATTTGCTTCATCAAACTGATACTATAAGTAGTTCTTTAAGGCCTATTTTATATGACATATTTTTAATTCTGTTAACAGTGGCTTTGGGAGAACAAAGTTATGCAAAATTTTCACCTGTCCATAATCTTTCTTCAAAATTTAAAACTTTCAAATCTGTTTGGAAGAAGGATCAGGACAAGGGAGAATTGCATTAAACTTCTTCTGAACGTTCTTAACTATTTTAGTCATGTTATCTGCTGCTTCCCAGGGTGTAAGGCAGTGTGGCCATGTGGGAGGGAAGACAACCTAATGTAATTAAGTTGTAATGTAATTCCCAAAGGTATTGCCTATGACCCACCTTTAAAAAAAAAAGTACTGAGCCCAATAATCTTCCCAATATTTAAGCAAGAAACATTACCTGCCAATAATGGGCAAGATGCAAAGGAGAAAGTAGTGAAATCTCTGAACAATTAAGTAGGCAAAGACCAAGAGGTGAGCGAAGTCCTTATTTATTCATTAATTCGACAAGCTTTGTTGACCTAATTCCACATGTTAAAGGACTGTGCTGAACGTCAGGCCAGTTAGAAAGGTGAATAAAACATGGCTCTCCCCTCCTCTTAACTCCTAACTAGAGTAGAGGGGATGGAAAATGACCGTTAGCGCACTGAATACTTGGATGGAGAAATACTAAATTATAAGCAAAAGGTTGACAACAGAATAAATAGAAACACAATTATAAATGTTTAGCTAACCAAGAAAATAAAATAGATATAACTTTCACAAATTTAGCAACTGCCATAGCATGTCACAAAGGAGTTACAATCGACAAGGTTCATACCATTACAGCAAAGTTGTGAAGACTGCCTACCCTACCAGGCCTTTTTCCTTTATTTTCTGGGTTGTGGGTGGTCTAGGTAACTAGTTAAGTTTTACCTCTCTCTTCAGGTCATGTATCAGCCTGATCACATCTATCATTTTGGATTAGAACTTCTCTATCTTTCGAGATCTGGCCAAGGAAGGATAAAAGAAAGGTATATTTAAACCAGTAAGTAATATTCCTAAACAATAAAGAGATTTATTCATTGCTGTTTATTGTTCAGTCAAGCATTAATGATTAGCACTTAATGTATTTTCATACCACATATTATCATCTCATTAATTTATTCATTAAGACTTTTATTTTGGTTCCATATTTATTGAGAATCAGTTATATTCGATAGTATTTGATATCTGTTGCCCCAGAATCAAACTTCCGTTTTTGTACTCTCACACGATTGAAAATGTGAGTCTATCTATATGATTGTATCTTCCTAAATAGGTTTTTTTCCTTATAAATCCAGCAGCTAATATGTTGAACTGAATATCATTCATTGGATTATATTGATTGAAATAATGTTACTAACACTTAATTTTCCAAGTTTATTACTGGCTTATTCTTTTTTTATACATAAAGTAAAATGAATTTAAAGTTTTCCTATGATAACGTCACCTCATTTAAACTCAGATATGTTCTTCTGAATGTGAGATAGTAATTTGAAGTAAAGGGTATTAACAAGAGTCATTTCAATGAATGATACAAGCAGAAATAAAATAATTAAAATGAATGAGAGTTCAAGAAGTAGAATTACATCTCAAATAAGCCTGGTTATGAGAAGGAGGGGTAAGGATGGACTACACCTTCAAAGGCTAAGGGCTGATAAGACTGGGAAAGAAGGACCAGAAATAGATGTAAGTTGAACAATCATACCAGGAGATTCATTGATCCCTAACTATAAAAAGGTAATTTCAACATATTAGACTGCCATTGTAAAACCACGGAGTTTCTTCTTAGTTTCCCTACCCCTATCTTATGCCCAAGGTTCATTCAGATGGCGGGGCAATAGCAAATACGACCATATGAATCCCAGTTCTGCTACTGATTAATTTCATAACCCTGAGCACATCAATTACTATCTATGAGCTTCCATTTATTTTACTGCAAAATGTAAATTATACTACCAAACTTATAAGGTAATTATACGTTTACTTAGTGAGAATTCGAGAATATGGTACTTAATACAGCATCTGGCATATGGTAGGACTACAAATTTTTACGATATCAAGGAACTGTTACATTAGGCTCTAATAGCAGCAACAGATGGTAGGTCGCTAAATTTACTACTAACACACATAGCTCACACAGAATGCAGTAGAAACCGTAAATATAATAGTAAATATATACAGTCCATGCATATATGTCATAAAATGTTGCTAGAGAGTGTGATTTAATGCTGGACTACATACAATCATCTTAACATATAACACCATTGATAGTTGAGTTTTCCTTCCCAAGGTTCATAACGTTGTGTTAGGAAATTTAGGTTTCCAAAGAACAAAGTTTCTAAGAACTTTTTATAATTTTCAAGTATTTGATAAATCCTCCAAATAAGCTTTGATTTAAATTAGTGTGTTGTATTTGGTGGCTAGCTAACCTTTTCTGAGGGCTTTTAAAAGTATGTGCTAGGCATTGTGTTATAAGTTCTCTCTACATATTGTCTCATTTAATTCTTTTAACGACCATGTAAAGTTGGTATCAGAATTAATACCTTGCCCTCTCTTCAGCACACACATACACATTTTACAGAGAGGAACGTGACACTTAGAAAAGATAAATAATCAGTCCCCTATCACACATTTCACTAGTAGCAGAGATGAGAAGATACCTCATACTGTTTTATAGCTAGGATAAAGGGATACTGGCAAACGCAAAATTACATTCCCCACATAAAGAGACAAATATGTTACCCTGGGATACTTCTGAAAGATATGCAGTTTTTCATTCCACTCACTGGTTCAACAGCATAAATAAGGAAATATTGAACATGTTCAAAGTATTGGAGCTTGGGGGGACTGTAAGGAATAGTTATGATTTGAGTTGGGATACATTTTCTTGTCAATTCCACAAAACTTGAAGGAGTTTCTTTTTTGGTGCAGGGGCGCACTGTGCGGCTTGGGGGAATCTTAGTGCCCTGACAGGGAAGGAACCCAGGCCCTCAGCAGTGAGAGCGGGGAGCCCTAACCACTGGACCACCAGGGAATTTCCAGTTTCTTTTTCAAATAAAGAAAAATACAAAACTAGGGTTTTTTTTTTACTTTTTTTTTCTTACATATGCCATACAATTGATAGAAAATAAAAATACCCTTTAAAAAAGGCGTATGACTTAAAATTGATGTTTAATTTTCATGAGAAGACAGAGAAGTAGATGGATACTTAAGAATCCTGTGTGAGGACCTCCCTGGTGTTGCAGTGGTTAAGACTGCGCTCCCAATGCAGGGGGCTCAGGTTCGATCCCTGGTCAGGAAACTAGATCCACATGCATGCTGCAGCTAAGAGTTTGCAGGCCATGACTAAGGAGGATGGCTGCTTCAACTAAGGAGCCCACCTGCCGCAACAAAGGAGCCCGCGTGCCGCAACAAAGGAGCCCACCTGCAGCAACTAAGACCCAGCACAACGAAATAAATTAATATTTATCCTGTGTGGTTTATGGTTCTCCATTTGTTCCAGAGTAAACCCATGAAATTAAGTAAAACTTGACATTAGATCTGCTATTTCATAAAGAGGTCAATCAAAGTTTTAATGCCATTTGACCCAACACTTGCTATTCAGTAAACTGATTTTATTTATATTTCACAAGAAACTCTCAAAAGAAAAATTATATGGTAGAGAAGCAATTGTTACAGGCTTATTTAGCCTTTTATAATTTTCTAGAGAATACTTTTGCTCTCCAAAGGAAATACAGTTAACAACAAAAAATATATTAGTATTAGTTTCATAGAAAGAAATGAAGCTTTATCCTTGCCAAATATTTTAACATCTGAAAATGTTGGTATTGGTACCAAAATGAAATCAAATGGAACACATAATATGTAATGAGGTTTTCACTCCTGCCAATTTAATTCCTATGTCAGTAACTTCTTGTTAGTAGGTGTGATTCTTTGACATATTCGTTTCTCACCCCCTCCTCAATGGTTTCAATTTTATTTACACAGTAGAATAGTAAAACTAGTAAAATATGTTGGACAAAAAAAAAAAAAAAAAAAGAGTATTTCCATAGCATGTTTGAAAAACACAAAACCAAAGACTGATTCAAACAAACGTCAATATGTAAAAGCTTTTTAACAGAACCTCCCCCATTCACCAGGGACATTCTTATCAAAAATATATATGAGTCCAAAGTCAGCCTAATTAGTTGATGGAGAGAACCTAAGAATTAGGGTAGGAAAACATTCCTTTACAATCACAAATAGCTCCTCAGAGAGATGACACACAGAGATCGGACTTTTGTTAGATTCTGTTCATGGACTCTCAGATGCAGAAAGGCGAGGCGCAATTCAAAAAACGAATCCAAAAAAAAGTGACTACACCAAGCCCAGGAGTCCAAAGTGTCGAGTAGAATGTGTGGAGAAAAATTACTATTACAAATTATCATGTAATATAAACTAAAAATGGAACTAACATTGATTTGTTCCAAAAATATATACAGATGTGTTGAGGAACCCTAGACAGAAAGAGGCACATAAACCACAGACATTCCTCAATCCCCAGGGACACCTGCAGCTTGACATGTTATTATTTAGAAGTGAGGATTGCCCGTGGCTACTACTCTGTGCTTCTGCTTTAAGATTTGATGAAAATGGTAGGAATTCCTTTCATCTTGTCAATGTCTCCACAATGCTTTACATTCAGCTTGCTTTGTATCTGGCTTGGAAAGCTGAACTAAGAAAGCATTATTAATTTTATTGTAGCTAAAGAAGAAACTGACATGCTCTTTCTTCTTCCCAGGTTTAAAATTCAGAAAACAAAATGAATCTAGCCTTTGGGGTAGAGAGTGTTTAGTACGCAACTCAACTCAAGTTCGTAGAAGAGGTGTTCCTTGTTCACAAATTTTATAGCCTCTTTACATCTGTTGTAGATTTCATCAACAACTTCTGTTTAGAATTCCTAATTTTCTGAAACCAAAAGATTCAAAAGAAGAACTCCATGAGACTAAACAAAAGAATTCTTCCATTTCTGAAAAATGATATATTGGGAACATTTTGAGAAGATGTGGAAGTGAGAAGTCTTGAATTGAGACAGTATCTGATAAATTAGGACTTTCCTACAAAGAACAGGACATTTTCAGGGAATTTTTCCAACTCAATGCAGCAATACTTACAAGCCTGTTCCAAATTCCTTCCTATTTTTCCAAAAGATCCTGTTATTTAAGGCACATATTTTCTTTTCCGACTCCCCAAATTCCTTTATCTCACCTATATTGTCCTTGTGCTTAAATGAATACAGATCAGAATACTGTTCCCAATTTCTTACTTAAGCTGTTGTCTCTGTGAAAAACACAAACACATTTTAGTTTGGTTTCTTTTAAGTTTCTTCTCCCTAGTAACTATACAGAAATGGACTAGAATTAAAAATTTTAAAGTATGTGTGTTTGGAAGGAGGGAGGCACAAATTAACTTCTGCTGATTTGTAATAAATGTCTGCTTTGATCTAGCTAGCGTTCTGATTTAGCTCCCTGATTCTGGTCTTAGCATGTCCTCTTGTGTATCAAATGCTAGTCTACATTGCTCAAACAGCAAGTTCAAGACTATTGTTCACGTTGCTCATCCAGGCACAATTCTCAATACCTTCAACTTTTTAAAAAATAGGCTCTATTTTTTAGAGTAATTTCAGATTCACAGCAAAATGGAGCAGAAGGTACAGAGGTTTCCCATATACCCTCTGTTCCCACATGTACACAACCTCCTTATTATCAACATTCCCCACTAGAATCCTATGTACAATTAATGAACTGACCCAGACACATCATCACCCAGAGTCTGTAGTCTCTAATTTTCCAATATTCTTCTCAGGTGTAGGACCCTCAGTGATTCTAAAAGCTTCTTTTACCTAAGACTATGTTTCTCTTCTACACTTTAGCTGTCTTACTTAATGCTCTAGTATTCCATAATTTAACTCATTATTTCAAATCTGATCTTTTTCTTGTTTTTCATATTAATGTTAATTCCACTTTTCTAAAAGTGTATTATCGGAGATCTTAATGGGTGATTTGTGGGGACTGGTAGGTGAAGGAGAAATTGCTAATAATAGCTTCTAAAATAATTTATATCGAGTAAACACAAAATTAGTATTTTATCATACTCTCCACATAAGAAATGGTGTGCCATATCTGAAAAGGACCAGAAGCCATGTCAGTTACTACACTGAGATGTAGGAACCATTAACTTGGGATCTGTACATTGATCCAAAGACAGTATTTTTCAATTAAATTTACATTGAGGTATATCATCCACTAGATGATTGCTGTTCTATTTTAAGAGATACTGGGTTAATATTCATTGTTTATTGAAGTTTATGTATTACACAAAGTCATGTCCATTGGATCTAATTAAAGAAGGAGGGAAAGCAAAGACTTATAATTAGGTCTTCTGTTCAATTTTGAGTTCAGCCACTTATTATCTTTTTGAATTTAACTGATTCACCTAACCATTTGCTAGACCTGTAATCGTAGGCAACGTACTGCCACAATATCTTGTCTGAAAAGTGGAGATAAAAATACTAACACCTTGGCTTCCCTGGTGGCGCAGTGGTTGAGAGTCCGCCTGACGATGCAGGGGACACGGGTTCATGCCCCGGTCCAGGAAGACCCCACATGCTGCGGAGCGGCTGGGCCCGTGAGCCATGGCCGCTGAGCCTGCGCGTCTGGAGCCTCTCCCGCAACGGGAGAGGCCACAACAGTGAGAGGCCCGTGTACCGCAAAAAAAAAAAAAAAAATACTAACACCTATATATTTGTTATGACCTAATGCAAGTAAAGTTTTTGGCATTGTTTTTGATAAACAGTAAGCTTTCAGTAAACAATAGGTATTTTTAACTTTGTGTAGTATAGCACTGGTGAACCAAAAATTAGAAGAGCTCAAGTGATGTTTTATATTCTAAAAATAGTAAATTGAGAATCTATCTGGAATTTGGAGAATCATTATAATTCCTCTTTGTATGATGATTTCTTAATTCTGAGCACAATTCTTGGCACATAGTCAGTACTCAATAAGTATCTGTGGCATGTTATTTAATAAAATTCTTAACTCTCCAATAGAGAGCACTGGTGAAAGACAGAGACCAAATATGATTTCTCTTTGCATCTATCCCCACATCACTAATCTAACAGTTGACTCTCCAGAGCAGATGTTTTTTTAATTGCTAAGTAATCAAATGAGTGAATCAGTTAAGGAGAAAATTGTATTTTGAAATATACATGTTATATACTTTTGCTTGTTTCAGAGAAGGATTTTTTAAACTTCCATTTAATTTGTGCTAACACGAAATAAGTTAAATTCTATGAATGCAGTCTTTAAAAAGTAAGCTACAACCTAAACAAGAAAACCAGCCTATTTTGCAATCATAACTCTGCGTAACATTATTTTGCAGAGATAAGAGGTCTTATATGTATAATTCATCCAAAATTAATATTGCTTTTTTAGATAAAATAAAATACTAATGGTTTTACACATGCATGAATAAGTAAAGTAGTGGATAAAATGCCTAAACTTATGGGTAAGGGATTCCCAGCTATGGCCAAGTGAGATGATAGATGGAAACCCTCCCCCCAAATCATCTGTAAAGCTGGACAGAAATGTAACAAACATTTCCATGCTCTGGATATCAAACAAAAGCATGCAACCATCAGAGAAGCATTTATGCTTGAAGAGCTGCTAAATTCAAGTAAGGACAGTAGGATTCCATGGCTTTTTCTGTCTAGGGCTTCTCCCATCCCCATTCCCGGCTCAATGGGCATGGAAGTTCTGATAGCATTAGGCAGTCCATGAGAACTGGCTGCTTTGCTTCTGTGGTCAAAGGGAACCCATTCAAATGGGAAGAGTAAGCAATGACCACATTCAATAATATTATTGGTAGAAGTAACCGTCTTGTGGTTATGACTGAAGGAAGCATATTCTGGCTTCAGTCTGCATACACACAAAGCAGAGACCTAAGAGGCCTCAAACTAGCCACACACTCTTGGTCAAAACTGAGGCTACACACACATGCAGAGAAATCATGAAAGATTCCAGTGGAGTAGAAGCAAAGACAGAATAACACTCCCCTACCCACACATATACCATTCATTCACACATATACCACTACTGGTTTCACATACTTGAGCACAACCTTTTTCTAACCATTGGCTGACAACTAAGTTACGCATGGGAGAGACAGACTTAGCCAAACAAGTAACAAACAAAACAGCAACAACAACCTTTGGGGGTGGGGGGTGGGATCTGAACTTAGAGTTGCTACAAAATATTATTTAACAACTCCAGTTTTCAACAGCAACAACAACAACAAAAAAAAAATAATGAGATTTGCAAAGAAATAGAAGTGTGTCACCTATATTATGGAAAAATAAGCCAAGAACAGAAACTGTCTCTGAGAGTCCCCAGTTGTTAGACTTAGCAGACAAAGATTTCAAAACAGCTATTATAAGTATGTTCAATGAAGTAAAAGAAACCATGTTCAAAGAATTAAAGGGGGGCTTCCCTGGTGGCGCAGTGGTTGACAGTCCACCTGCCAATGCAGGGGACACGGGTTCGTGCCCCGGTCCGGGAAGATCCCACATGTCACGGCGCGGCTGGGCCTATGAGCCATGGCCACTGGGCCTGCGCATCCGGAGCCTGTGCTCCGCAACGGGAGAGGCCACAACAGTGAGAGGCCCGCATACGGCAAAAAAAAAAAAAAAAAAAAAAAAAAAAAGAATTAAAAGAAGGTATGACAACAATAAATCAACAAATAAAGGCAAATACATGGAGACAAAGTACATTAGTGGTTACTTAGGGTTAGGTGTAGGAGCACAAAGTAACTGTGAGGGAGGAGCAGAGTACAGCATAAATTTAGGAGGATGATAGAAAGATTCCAAACCTGGATTGTTTGTGATGCTTGCTGAACTCTATAAATTTGCTAAAAATCATTAAATTAACCATTTACAACAGGTGAATTTTATGGTATGTAGTTTATACATACCATAAACTGGATTGTTTGTGATGCTTGCTGGATTGTTTGTGATGCTTGCTGAACTCTATAAATTTGCTAAAAATCATTAAATTAACCATTTACAACAGGTGAATTTTATGGTATGTAGTTTATACCTCAGTAAAACTCTCTTAAAAATGTGTGCACACTTTGATATTTCTTGATCCCCTAATTTTTCTCTCTATATTTTACCTATTAGAATTTATTGTAAATACTGAACCCACCTTAACATTGTTAAAGTACTCAAGAATTTCAATACTTACTGCTATTATTCCTCTTTACAAGTTCTTTATTTTTTCCATATAGTCCAATTTCTTAAAAGGTGTAACAAGTAACTAAGAGCCTTTTTTTAAATATTTATCTTAAGACTATGGCAAAATAGCCAGAATGCTGCTAATTTACCGCTCTTTTTTTAAAAAATAATTTATTTTTCTTTTTTTTAATTAATTAATTAATTTACTTATTGGCTGCATTGGGTCTTCTTTGCCATGCGCGGACTTTCTCTAGTTGATGTGAGCGGGGCCTACTCTTCGTTGCGGTGTGAGAACTTCTCATTGTGGTGGCTTCTCTTGTTGCGGAGCACAAGTTCTAGGCACCCGGGCTTCAGTAGTTGTGGCACATGGGTTTAGTTGCTCTGCTGCATGTGGGATATTCCCAGACCAGGGCTCAAACCCATGTCCCCTGTTGGCAGGTGGATTCTTAACCATTGAGTCACCAGGGAAGCCCCTAATTTACTGCTCTTGATTTCTCATCTGGACATCTGAGAATTGGTCTCCTATTCCTGTCTTGTGATTCATTCTCCTCACTTCCATTCACACACCAGAGTAATTTTTATGAACATAAATCCACTTATATTACAAATTTTTTCAGTTTGCTAATAATTCCACTAGTATTTTCTCTCCTTCTCCCTCCTCACTTCCTTCAATCTTTTAACCTGGAGTCCACAGACTCCAAACAGATTTATAGATTAAATTAGGGGTTTATAACCCCTGAAATTGTGTGTAAAAGATTTCTATAGGCAGATTTGTACATATTTGAGGAGAGAAATTCAAGGGTTTCATCAGATTCTAAAAGGAGCTATTTCCCTGAAAAGGGTAAGAAACCTGGTCCTTCTGTATGAAGCTTCAGTTCCCTTTACTGACATGCAAGACCACCTGTAACCTGAACGCAGCCTCCTTCCAGCACCAATTTATCTCCCTTTTTTTTTTTTGCTTCATATGCTGTAGAGATAGGCACCACTTGTAATGCCCTGAAAATAATCCTGTATTATTTGCCTCTCTGCATTTATACAGATTCTTCTCTTTCTGCATTCCTGGACCCCACTCTACCTGGTAAACATCTACACACTCTTGAGACCATTTTCAATTGCCTCTTTCTCTAAGAAGTTTGCACGATCCTGTCAGTAGAAGTCCTTTGTGTTCCTCTATTGTGTTGTGAGTAAACTATCAATGGACCTGAGTTCTGAAACTTCTCATTTACTGCAATTCTTGTTCCTAAAAGTTTTCCTAACCTAGACTGGGAGTTCAGGGAGAGGAAGAACTCAGGCGTGTTTAGTTTTCAGCCAGATAGTAGGCACACAGAAACATTTTAACATGAATCAGTGCATGAATTGATACACAAATGAACTCAGAGGCTTTCTGGGTCAAATTATTCTTTCTGTCACTTTATGAAGGAATAAATTTGTTTTAAGGGCAAAGAAAAATTGTGTTGTGCTATAGTATACAGAATAATGGCCTCCCAAAGATGACCATACCTTAATTTCTGGAACCTGGGAATATATTCTGTTAAATGGCAGGGGGGAAATTAAGCTATAGATGAAATTAAGGTTTCTAATTGCTTGACCTTACAAAAGGGAGATTATCCTGGCTTATCCAGGTAGGTCCATCATCTTCAGACGGGTCTTAAATTGAGAAAAGGGAGACAGAAGAGTCAGAACCACAGAGATGACATTGTGGGGAAAGCCTGATTGGCCATAGCTAGCCTTGAAGATGGAGAAATGTGTCACAAACCAAGGAGTACATGCAGCCTCTAGAAGGTGAAAAGGGCAAGAAAACAGATATTCTCCCAGAGCCTCCAAAACAGGACATAGCCCTATATATCCCTTGGTTTTAGCCCAGTGATACCCATTCAAATTTCTGACTCCCAGACTGCTCCACTCAATTTGTGCTAATTTGTTACAGTAGCAAAAACAAACTAATACCTGGGCTTTCTACTTCCTAGAATTAAAACAGCCTTGTTACCAGTTGAATTGTGTCCTCCCAAGAGATAGGTTGAAGTCCTAAAACCCAGAATTCAAAATGTGACCTTAGCTGGAAATAGTGTTGTTGTAGATGTAGTCGGTGAAGATGAGGTCATACTGGATTAGGGTGGGTTTTTACTTTAATATGACACAAGTCCTTTTAAGGAGGGGAAAGAGACAAAAAAGAGAAGACAGCCATGTGACAACAGAGGCAGAGATTGAAATTATGCATCTCTAAGCCAAAGAACTCTAAGAATTGCTGGCAGACACCAAAATCTGGAAGAGGCAAGGAAAAATTTTCCTCTACAGGCATCAGATGGAATACAGCCCAGACGAAATCTTATTGTCAGACTTTGAGCCTCCAGAATTGTGAGATAATAAATTTATGGTTTTTTAAGCCACTCAGTTTTTGGGTTGTTATGGCAGCCCCAGGGGAGCCAACACTAATACTAATTCAGGCCCCCTCATGCCTGAATTCTAATTTCAGAGTGTTGCATATTCATCAAACTTCTCTTTAAAGATCTCTCATGATCACTTTCTAAAATCCAATTCAATGTATTCTTCAGGTTGTTGTAGTGATTGCTACATCTAGCACAGAACAGATTTGACACCCAAAATGTTGAGCTTGCAGGAGTCAAGGAGTGAACAATTGGGCTCAAACAGCTGACTCAACTCAAGTGTCCGTGAACTGTCTGCTATCAGCCCCACAACGCGGCCTCGGAAGCAACCCAACGAAAGGAGACAGGTCAAAAATTCTGTTTTAACACTCATAAGTTTTGCTTTAGTGAACAAAACTGTAAGTCTTGTTTTGGAGATAAAGTAGAGGCACTGATGAATTTCATCAAGGTTGGAATTAACATTGTCTGACAGCTTAACCTCAAAATAATTGTCTTGTCTTAAACTCCAAATTTCTTCAAACCTTCTTTTGCACCAAAAAAATAAAGAACAATTGCTTTTGTAACTAGTCCTGAATTTTACCGTTTAATTTAAAATTGATTAAATAATAATATTGGTAATACAACAAGTTTGTCTCCAAACCACTGTATCCCCAGTGTTCATTCCTTCTAAATTGAAGCAGCATTTATTTTATACCTCTTGCTTAGTGATATCATGAACTGCTTTGTTAAATCTCCTGTACTGAGCTCTTGTTTTTCGTATTGTGAAGATCCATGTGTACCTGTCTAAGTCAGAGGCATCATGAAGTCAGTGAGTGATTCCTGCAATCTCTGTTAATCTAGATACACAGGTACTCACACATGGATGACTAAAATTCTTTATGAAATCATTCTCTTTTCACAGTGACATCAAAATGTTTTGAAAAAAAGTCAAAGGAAAAAGTGCAACTATTTATAAAAATGAGAGCAATAAACTTAGTTGTTTTTATTTAGTACATAAAAATCAAACTTAGAGAAGCAATTTTGCTTTTCTTAGTTTTATAAGTAGACTAAGCTCTTTTGCTGGAAATACTCCTTTTAAAAAACTCCTGGCCAAATGCTTTTCAAAAAAATTTGAGTTTATTAGGAAATGCTGATGGATCATAATAGATGAAAGCCCTAGCTGAAGTAATGAAATGGCACTAACTTCCTTGGTAAAACTGGCTTAAATACATAGATTAATCAAGCTTTGTTAATGATTATTTTCTATCCTACCATATTTGTTTGAACATCATAATGTGTTTTTAATGTACATTTGCCAAGATTTAAACTACAATACCACGCCTAAACTGTTATTAATTGCATGACAAGGTAAATTAAAAAAAAGGATAGATGGGATCAAGATGTCTTTCAAATATATCCAAACATATGGTTCCCTGAAACTTTCCTTAAAATCAGTATTTTCAATGTTTTTTTACTGATTGTTTCTTAAAACCGGATTATTTCCTGTAATTTTGCATAAGAATTAAACCAAAAACTTCAGCAAATTTTCAACTCATATTTATTACCTAATTTTAGTTTACTTTCAAATTATGTTTACTTTCCCAGTAAGAAAAGGATCATTTCCATACTGTATTAGTGTGCTAGGGCTGCCATAACAATACCACAGACTGGGTGGATTACACAAAAGGAATTCATTTCCTCACAGTCCTGGATGCTAGATGTCGGAGATCAAGGTGTCAGTGGGGTCGCTTCCTCCTGAGACCTTCGAGGGAAGGAACTGCTTTAGGACTCCTTGCTTGGCTTATAGATGGCCATCATCTCCCCATGCCTCAAACCATCTTCCCTATGTACATGTCTATACCCATATTTCCTCTTCCTATAACAATATCAGTCAAATTGAATCAGAACCATCCTAAATGACCTCACTGTGACTTAATCACCTTTGCAATGAACCTATCTCCAAATATGGTCACATTCTGAGGTACCAAAGATTAGGACTTCAACGTAATTTTTTGGGGGGTGGGGGGTAGGGGCATAGTTCAGCTCTTAACATATGCATAACTCACAATACAGTATTTACAAGATTTTAAGTAGCTATAAGTCCTTTGAATTCAAAAAAAAAAGCAACAGATAATCTCTGTATGTTTGATGTACAGTGGCAGTTTTACTAACTTTGAACATTTAACTATTTGATTTCTTTTTTCTCCTGAACTAAGTTCATTCTTACAGAGTAATGAAAACTAAGAACTGTATTTTCAAAATCTTGTTATTATTTTAGGAAAATAGATATGCTAACAAAGCACACAGTAAGCAGTGTCTATAAAGTGTTAATTTTCACACTAATTACATCTGGGTTTTTCATCCTTCGAGATGAGCAAATAAAGTTGAAGAGAACCCAAAAGTTTGGTCTTAAAAGCAAAACTGAACTGTTTCTTACTGCAGTGAAACAGCCAACATCTGCCAAGGCAACTACAGATCCAGAGGTGTAACTGTCAGTTTGGAGTGGATTTTGGAACATGACCAATCTGCAACTTCATTCTTTTACACTAACTTATCCGTTATGCTTAGGGCCATACTACTACCTCCTCTGAAGTAACACCAAGAATGAAAGGCCAAAAAAGGGGCTAAAATCTCAAAAAAACAACGTGAAATCCCAAGGATGTGCTTTTTTTCAGTCGCTTCAAAATTTATGACAGATATTAAATACATATTTTAATGTGTACATTTGTGTAAATGTATCTATATGATTTATATATTATATAGAAATAAAATTAAAAGTCAAAGAAAACTTAATTCAACTTAATCATGTAAGAAGGAATAGTACACCAAACATAAGAATGAGAAGATTGTGCATTTTGTTACATACATTGATTTCAGAAAACTTGAAAATTGGTGGAGGGAGGGGGAAACATTCATTTTTTTTATAAGAATAGTTCATGTTAATAGTAGAAGCCAGTTAGCCTCGTTGAAATGTTTTGCATTTTAATCACACCTACGCTCCTTATTCTTTAACTTTGCATGAAGTGTTTTTAAACAAAATATTCTTAGCAGTTAACCCAATGTCTTTTGTCAGGCTTGGATAATTTTATGAAAGAGAACATCTATGCGAGTCCATCTATTACTTAGTATCCCTACACTAAGGGAATTCCAGGGACATTTAATTACCTTCTGCATTTTTTTGAGGGTTTAAATGTGAAAGTGAGATGGGAAGACAGACAGCTGAAGAAGAGTAACCATAAAAGAAGAGGCAAGTTAAATGCAATAAACCTAATCTTGAACACAAATGCACACAGCTGTGCAATCCTCGGGCACCAGAGAACCTGTCTAAATGTAATGCAATATTAAAGAAAAACATCCATGGTCTCTGGGAAAAACTTCTCCAATTCTTCCTTTGCTTTCTGACATAGAGAAATCTTAGATCACAAGACATAGGATGCATTAAGAAGTGCTTCGTCTGTCTGAATGATCCCTCAGCCTTGAAAGCCCAGGTGAAAAAAAAAGAAAAACAACAGGATTCCTACTTCTCATTCCAACTGTTACCTTATACTGAGTTACTTCTGTGGCATACAATAATTTAGGATAATAATTGGACAACGAGTATGGACAACTTTTTAGAAACTTTAAACAATTTCTGCAATACCTGTATTAGTAACATATATCCATACAAATATAACCCAAGAAGGTCTAGCGTCACTTCTTATTTGACAGTGCTCTCCACATAATTTAACATACCAAATAAACCTAATTAGTTTAACATCTCGCTTTTACAAGGTGAAACATAAATCCTTTGAGATTTTCCAGGGGCCCTCTTGAAAATCTCAAAGTTACCCTGAGGTCAAAAAGACACCATTTAGAAGGTGATTCTTCAAAGTTGTCAAAAACATCAAAAGGTGTGAACATTTGACTAAATAGGATCACCAATTATTATGAAATAACATTTAATTATTTAACCAAAATGACAATAGAAGATTTTATAGATAAATACAGAAGGTTACATAGTTGTGAACAAAACTTAGCTCTTATAGTATTGAGAAGACTGGGCTCCCATACGTAATCAAAAACCTGATTTAAAAAAAAAAAACCTTGAAGCACAGTAAGTTAATTGGTAAGACACAAAATCTTTGCTGTCCAGGCAGATTACTTACAGCATAAAGAAAAACCTTTGTTTATAATTTATTAAGAGCAGACCAATAACCTAATAAAACTTTGTCCCTTTAATAGAGAGAAAACCAAACCCTAATTTTGCAACAGTGTACTTTTGATATTAAAGCTGATTTTTAAAAAATATTAATCCATTCCAATCTTAGCACCTTTACCGCACATAAAATTCCTTTCCCAAGATTCCTTTTCCACAAAAGTTCTAAAACTTTTTGTGTCTGTTCAATTTTTGTTCTATCTTTTTGTCCTCTTTCTCATTATGGAACAATCGATCATTTCACCTTAAGAGAAAATCACTTTTTTCTTTAACAAAAATGTATCTTCATACCTCATACTTTTTCTTACCAAAAACACATCCTATTTTCCTTGCATAGAGATGCTTCTCTTATTATTTCTAGTAGTTTTTTTGTTTGTTTGTTTTTAAAATTTATTTGGCTGTGCCGGGTCTTAGTTGTGGCACGCGAGATCTTTAGTTGCAGCATGTGGCGATCTAGTTCCCTGACCAGGGATTGAATCCAGGCTGCCTTCATTGGGAGCACGGAGTCTTAACCACTGGACCACCAGGGAAGTCCCCTACTTCTAGTAATTTTAACTACATACATTAATTAGAATCGTTATCCCTTAGAGTCCCTAGTTCCTAGTAAAAACAAAGATGTAAACAACTGTGGACTATGTTACACTAGCATTCTGTGGATTGACAAAACTTATAAATACATTTCATAATTTCTAGAAATATATTCTTCCTCATAATAAGCTTTTCACTGAGGCACAAAACATGTTTACTAGTAGGCCTAAATATATTTAGTCCCTCTGTAAAAGGAAGCCAATAATGGATAAACTATGTTCAGTAATTAATGTTTCAGTTTCTTATTTGGAAATGATCTAGATACTCAAAGAATGTTCATCATTTAACTTATTTCAGTATAGATTTAAGGCATCAAGTTGTCAAACTTTTGGAAACTACTTTTAAGTAGACATACTATAAAGTATAATTATTGTTGAAAAGTTCTTAGTTATATCTATTTGACTTGTTCTTATGTTTAGATTACTCATAAAAATTTCATTAAGAGATTAAACACCTAACTATCCTCTGTTATCTTTCCTGCTGACAAATTGTTCAACAGAGATAATGTGAGCTTATCTGACTTTTAGTAAACCTTGGTAGAATAAAAGTTGCACGTCTGCATTATATTTAATGCTGATAACTCTAAAGACAAGACTGTTCTAATTGAACCAACGAATTTACACTAGCTTTTATTTCTAAAGTCCATCCTAGATTATATCAACTTGAAAAGACCTGTTTACAAATAATACACTTGGAGGTGAAAAAAAAACACACTTATGACAAACATACAGTCATACATATATATGCAGACAGATGCAAACAGATCTTACAGCTTTTGTTTTAAAATTTTAATCATGAGACAGGTATGATAGTAGAAAACTCACTAGTTAATAAAAGAAAAGCTGAATCCAAATCATGTTTCTGACAGATGTCATAAGATTACCGACTCAGCTTAAAATTTTTACTAATATTTTTGAAGTCTTTTAAGATTTTTCATTCATCCAGTTTCCAAATAGCCTTCCTTTTTTTTTTTTCCTTCTGACAAGAATTACCTCCTGAAATTTGCATTTCAAAGATGTACAAGTTCCTCAGTTCCTCGAGAAGACTGGGTAGAACATTTACATCTCAAAGGCATAGGGAAAAAATTTAAGTTCTTTCAAGGGCTTTTGTTTCCCAAATCCATAATTTTGCAATACCTGAAAGTCTTTAGAGATGAACGGTAGAGGCTTTGGGATTGGTTAAAAAGGTGGGCTTTGAATTGCTTCTACAGAGGAACTTCTGCGCTTGTAAAGATTCAATTTACAAGACAAGTACAGTTGTTTTTAATTTCTCAAGTAATTGGGTTGCAACCTGAATGACATCAAAGGTTTGATCCACCCATCTATCTAAATTATCTTCAATTTGCTGTTTTAGATCAGGGAGAAAAGCTTCAACTAAGATGGAAGTCAGAAGATTTCTCTGTTCTAGATTTAGAGCTGTTTGTCTTTGGAATGTTTTTCTTTCCCTCTGGGTACATAGTTTCATCTAGTTTAAGCTAGAAGGCCTACAACAAAGTTCGTATCAGGCCCTGAATATCAGCTTCTGACCACAGTGTTCTAACTAACACTAATAAAAACGATAAAAGTAAACACTTTCAAATACATTGTCAGGTTTCAGCTGGTACATACAGTGAATATTACTGGCAGCACCGAACAACCCCATGGCTGCAAGAAGCATCCCCAAAGAAGGTGCAAAAGGTACCACCCTCCCAAGATCTAGAGCCACACCCAAAGATAGCAAAAGATTTAGACGATTCCCGAGAGCTAGCAACTGTAGGTAGGACCCCAGCTGCAAATGGGGTGCAACCCACATTTCTGTCTGGCCATATGTAGGGGACCCCCAACCTGATGGTTGCCAAACCAAGTACTCAGGACACAAAAGGAGACAAACAAGGAGACAATAACTATCACTGGGAGAGAGAGCATCAATAACCAATGGGTCTGGATTTAGAAACAAAGGGACAACATGAAATTTTACCATCACCTCTTGACTGGGCACTACAGACTGAGATCCCAGAGAGCAGACTCTAGTTAGAATTCTCATCCTTCACTGGCTTCTGCCAGTTTTCCCAAGATTCCATCTGCAGAAGCCTGAGATTTAAAGTCGAGAGTATAGCTCTAGTATCTACCAGAACTCATCAAGGTTTTTTATTTACTTTAATTTTAGTTTCTCCTGGGCTGTTTAAGGGAATAACTAGTAGCAGTTTACCAGAGAATCCCTCAGAGTCCTGTCAACCCTGGGAGAGTAGATATGGGGGAGTCTGGAAGGCCACTAACTTGGTAGACTTTTGTTTACAGTCTTGTGGTCTTTCAGAGTGAAAGGCAATTCAGATAGAGGATTTGTAGACTGTTAGCACTCAGGTAAAGGACGACAGAGGGGAGTAGTAGGGGTCACATCAGTCTTACGGTCTTTTGTTTTCAGTACCTCTTGTGTCTTTAATTTTTATTAGCCCTTTGCAATGAATCTTTCAAGGAGTCATTTTGTGATCTTGACTTTTGGAGGTTTCTGCATGCCTATTAAAATAGGTACCCCATTCTTGATTTGGGAGCCCTTGCTTTCAAATGTACTTCCTCAATAAATAATCTTGTCTAATTGGAACATTCACCATAAGGGCCATTGTAATTCTAGGCTGTCTTGAGATATTGCCACTTATGTAGGTATCTAAACCTTCCAGGACCACAGTACTTAGACATAAACTAAGACTAAGCAGGTGTTCCAGAAGATGGCGTGCTCAATTCTTTGAAAATTGAGGATACCATTTCCTTAAGAATTTGGTCTCTCAGAGCCAAATTAATACATAAGAGGGATGTGCCACTGGATTGGGGATTTTGTGGTGTTTTACAGTGTGCCTGTTGCAGGAAAATTTTCTTGAGGTTGGCGGGTAAACTAGTGTCTATTTAACTCATTCTGTGACCAACTTATCCTAGCATTGGAGTCTTAGAAACAGGTGTCCAGTGCTCTAATAGCTTTTAAGTGTTTGATCTGTGCCCATCAATTTTATGGCTTTGGAGAGTCCCATTAGCAACAGATCTATTATTCCTTTCTCGAGAAGATTTGCTTTTTTATTGAGATAAAATTGACATGCAACATTATATTAAAGTTGTACAAAAATGATTCAGTATTTGTTCATATTGAAAAATTATCACCACAATATGTCTAGTTAATATCCATCACAGACATCATTATTTTTTTCTTGTGATGAGAATATTTAAGATATACTCTTAGCAACTTTCAAAAATGCAATAGAGTACTATTAACTGTGGTCACCATGCTATATATTACACCTCTAGGACTTATTTATTTTATAACTGGGAATTTGTACCTTTTGACCCTCTTCACCCATTTTGCACACACACACACACACCCCATCTTGGGAATTCCATGGCAGACCAGTGGTTAGTACTCAATGCTTCCATGCAGGGGGCCCAGGTTGGGTCCCTGGTCTGGGAACTAAGATCCCACATGCCTCAAGATAGCCAATAAAATAAAATAAACAGCTTGTCACACACCCCCCCATCTTTTTTATCCATTCTTCCATGGATGGACACTTAGGTTGTTTCCATGTCTTGGCTACTAAAATAATGCTACAGTAAACATGGGAGTACATATGTCTTTTTGAGTTAGTGTTTTCATTCTCTTCAGATAAATGCCTAGAAATGGAATTACTGGATTATACTGTAGTTCTATTTTTAATTTTTTGAGGAACCTCCATACTGTTTTCCATAGTGACTGCACCAATTTACATTCCCACCAACAGTGCATGAGAACTCTCTTTTCTCCACATCCTTACCAACACTTGCTATCACTTGTGTTTTTCATAACCATTCTGACAGGTGTGAGGTGTTATCTCATTGTGATTTTCATTTGTATTTCCCTGATGATTAGTGATGTGGAGCACATTTTCATGTACCTGTTGGCCATCTGTATGTCACCTAAGGGCGTTTTTTTTTCTTTGTTTTTTTGCGGTACGCGGGCCTCTCACTGCTGTGGCCTCTCCTGTTGCGGAGCACAGGCTCCCGACGCGCAGGCTCAGCGGCCGTGGCTCACGGGCCCAGCCGCTCCTCGGCATGTGGGATCTTCCCGGACCGGGGCACGAACCCGTGTCCCCTGCATCGGCAGGCAGACTCTCAACCACTGCGCCACCAGGGAAGCCCCCTAAGGGCGTTTAATAGTCCAACTTTTGTCCGCTTAGATTATGACGTACTATTGATCAAAACTGAATTTCTTACCTTAGTGAATTTCCCCAAGTCCCCCAGCAGTTTATGCTATGGACTTACCTCAAGGTTTTTGTGAATCTCATAATGGCTGCCATCTTACTTTCTTTAGACTGAGGTGTATCCATTTTTTTCCCTTGTTGAAATAAACCCCCGTAATTTAACCAGACTTATTGTTTCTAGCTGCCTCTGCATAGTTCCAGAGACCTCTCAGGACTGCCCAAAGGCATTTCCCTAATAGATGAGTTTGGCCACAAACCCAAATACTGTGGCCCACTAAGTCTCACCATCAAAACCTGGAGTCTCTCATACCCCAATTTTCCAAACCATGAAAAACCTGGAATTTCTCACACTCCAATTTTTCAAACTGTGAAAAAACTGAAGTCTCTCACACCTTAATTTTCCACCCGAAGTGATCAGGACAAACTCAAAGAGCTCAGAACACAAAATAAGTGGAGCTCGATCTGAGATAAGCTTACCAGAGATCCCAGAGAGTGGCCAAAGAGGCAGTGAAACAGAAGGATTTCGTGGATTCCGCCACTTGTGTCTAGGAGCAGTCCCAGAAGTTTCAGAAGCTGTCTTCAGGTCCCGTCTCATTGCCAAAACTTTCAAATGGCAAAACTAAAACAATTTAGTAACAAGTTTGCTGTCCTCTATTCAAAGGAAGTGCAGAGTATCACAAGCAGTGGAGAGTTCTCCCAAGGGCTGCTGGGCAGGAATGAGTTTCACAGAGCATTAGAGGCAAAACAGGGTGTCTGGTCAGGTCACTCAAGATGGCTCTTCTCTTGGTCTCTGTACATCCTCTGCCCGGCCAGTGCTGGCTTCACCTAAACCCTAAACACACGACTGACCTTCGTAGTACTTACCCCAGGCCCCAGCTGGGGATTGCTTTTATCAAAGGGACGGCGAGGGGCGTGCCCCTCTACTGGTTTCCCTGGTAACTAATGAGCCCACCTGCCATCAATTGCCCTCTCCCCCTCTCCCCCCAGGGAAGATTGTCCTGCCCGCTGTCGCTGCACATGGTGGGGTGTTGCTCCAGCACCTTGCTTCAGAAGTGTAAGGTCCCCCATCGATTAAACCATGCATGTCTTTGTCGCTGACTGCGGGCTCTTTATTCGGTCTTGATGCCCAACACAGGGCATGATTGGCTAGCCTAGGAGGTCCTAGTTTCTAGGTAAGGTAAACTAGCTAAAGCTGAGTTAGAGGCTTATGATTGGTGTTAGGTTTCCCTGACAGTGAGGTAATTCTTATAAGTGCAGGCTGACTTGGGTTTAGATTTGTGATGTGGTTCTTGCCACTGGGATAGCCTCCATGTTTGTGGGTCCTGATATAACAATTAACTTTATCAGAGGTCTTGTTATGAAAAGTCAGGAGAGGTTGTGCGATACACAATGAGGAGAGGAGAGGCTGGGAGCTAAAGATACACTTGACACAGGGAACATGATGTGCACCTGAGGATCCCCCACCCCGCCCCCGCCCCCGGCTTACTCTTCCTATAACTCTGGCTACAGAAAAACTCTCCCATCAAGCTTAGAGCAAAGTAAGAAGTAGGGCCATAGGTCTGATGGCATCAATGAGCTTAAAGAGGTGATAGGTAAGAGGAACTGAAGAGAAGAAAAAAGAAATAAATATAAACAAATGTCTGTCAATCTGGAAGTAGAGTGTCAGTCCCTGCTTAGCTGTTTTAAATGCTGATGTATCTGCATGTACTGTATTTAGGTCAAGGACATTTAAGATTGTTATTGCATTTATGTAGCATGATGCTTCAAATAGAAAGGGTTCTCCATGGATCTCACCAATTTCTTTGTGCTGTTATATTTATAGTGAGTAGGTTATTATAGGGAAATTCTATATTTAAAACGTTTCTCTCATGTAAGAGAATACTTAAAAATAGTGAGTTAAATTATTAGTCTCGAGGGCTTCCCTGGGCTTCCCTGGTGGCGCAGCGGTTGAGAGTCCGCCTGCCGATGCAGGGGGCGCGGGTTCGTGCCCCGGTCCGGGAGGATCCCACATGCTGTGGAGCGGCTGGGCCTGTGAGCCATGGCCGCTGGGCCTGCGCGTACGGAGCCTGTGCTCTACAACGGGAGAGGCCACGGCGGTGAGAGGCCCGCGTACCGCAAAAAAAAAAAAAAAAAAAAATTATTAGTCTCTTTAATACTGATGTAGAAACTCAGGGATGTGATTAAGATTCCTAATCCCTGTGTTTTCAAAATATGACTGTTATACAAAAACATTTTGTCTTCTTTACCTATAAGCTTAAAAAATAGTATGGATCTCTAAAAGCCATGTTCAAATATAATAAAAATGATAGAATAATTTAATGATGTCCTCTTAAATGTAGTAAACTATTCAGAAACACTTATAAAGTAGATTGTTTTGTTTTGTCCCCAGTAGTTTAAATAATTTTACAAAGTCATATGCACTCCACAGGAAAATATGGTAATTTGTTTTTATTGTAAATTACGTTACCCCAAACACCTGTTTTTTAATACTAACTGTTTATCCTAGAATTTTTAATTTAAAAAACAAAATGAGACCATTATAGGAATCATCCAGAATCAAACCACAATTACCTAAACTACTTAGCTAACTAGCTATCCTGATAATAGACTTAAATTTTCATTTTAATTGGGTACTAAGGGCTACACTCTCAATTTTGTTTAAAAAGAAAATACATGAACAAAAATATCACACAGTGGCATTTGCAAATAGGCATTACAAAATATATAAAACCGTATGTTCTGCATTTAATTTATTTCACAGAAGAGTAGAATTTTTAATGTGTTCTATTGTCACATTTACTTGCAGTTTTCTGCTAATCTTGGGAGAGCCTCTTTAAAAGACTACAAAGTATAATGAGGTGCATCTTGAGCTGTATTTAATGAGAAATTAATTCTCTGGAATCTGCATTTGTCTTTGAAAATGACAACAGACTTGTCTCTGTAAATGACAGCAGACTTGTCTCAAGTGTGAAATCATAAACTTAAAAGTTTAAAGGCCTCTGGGGTGCAAGAGCTAGCAGTTGTCTCTGGATGAGGAGACCATTGACAATGCCAGCAGATGACAACCCTCAACACAGACGTTGTTGTGTGTGTCCACGTGAAATTTATGGAGAGATATTTTAATTCTCTTCTTCTATGGTTGACATCGTTTGTCTTCTAGAAGAGAAGCAATTGATATCAGTATGTAACTCAAGCCTCTAGGATGTGATTACATACTTAAGGCATGAAACATTAGCAATGCTTTCAACAGTCCCCATGGACTAGCTTAGGCCCTTGTGACTGATCAACAGGGGTAACTGTCTTGGTTATAATCCTCACATTACATTCCAGAGGGAAGTCATCACTGAACCTTTAGTTTAGAAAGTTATATTATTTGTGTCCACAGTGAAGACCTATACTAATCTTAACTGGCCAACTGTATACAGATGTGTCATCTAAAATAGTTAGCCCGGGAGGGTAAAAATGTATCTTGGTCTCACAATTCATCGAGCAACAGCTGACAATTTGGCAGCAATCTATGTTATGCTAAGATTTCCTAATATCCCTCCTTGTACTGTTTCATAGGAGGCTGCTTGAGGAATCACATGATAGTGAAAAGCATGCTTTGCAGAGTAAGTTATTAAAACAATCATAGGGTATAGGTCTGTCACTAAAAAAGAATCTTGACGCTGTTATTTCTGTGCATATATAGAGAAATATGGGAGAAAAAAGGTCAATGCTTGGGTAAAAATTTCATAGACAACTGAAAATCTTTGTTTCCATCTGTTTAAAATACATGCTTTTTCTCCTGGTGAAAGGGTATCACAGATTACCTTTGCAAGTTTTCAAACAACTGATGTATATTTCAGAAAGGTATCATTTACAGCTTCTCCTAATAAGAAAAGATAAATCTGGAGCCATCTAATAAGCACAGAGAATTAAATAACTTGATGCCATATGCAGCAATTTATAGTCTGTCTTTGCATAGTTTCAGTCTTTTCTCTTTACTGGATCTGCCTGTGGAAATATGTTAATCTGACTGTCAACATCATGTGTTTTTTCTGAGTCACTGATTATTGAATGCTGATGTAAGCATTTTGTTACCGTGTTTTCCTGCTAATCATACCAGTGTTTCAATGTTTCACTGTTTCCAACTGTGATTTCTTCATCCTTGGCTAATCTGCCTAGTATTTATTCAACTGCCCTCTTTCAATACACCTAAAAAGTATCACTATAATATTTTAAGAACTCAATTCATGTCACATAAATATTAGTGTGGAAAAAAAAAGAATATGGCACTGATAGTCGTGAACAAATTTTATCTCAAGCCTCACAAATTGGTACCCCAAGCTTGCTCATTTCAGCTATTTTTTACTGTCAGAATTAGTTTATTCTTCTATCTAGGTCATGAGCTTACATCATTATCATAGCTGAGTTTCATTCTAATCAACAGTTATTATTGCATCATTAATATTGAAATCAGAGTATTCAAAGCAGCGAGGAACTCTCCAAACACTTAAGGGACACAACAATATGCAGGTATCCCAAGAAGATCAAGAACCCCATATTAATCAGGTTGCATTCATTCAGACCACTCATTGCTCTGCCCACGCTGTGTGGTACATGAACTAGAGAAAAACGAAAAGAAACAAAAAGAAAAAAATAGAAAGAAAAGAAAATACTTTTCTGAAAGCTAAATAAGTAAATGGTTAACATTCATTTAGTGTTTAATATATGCCATAAATGTTCTATGTGCTTTATATGAATTGACTCATTTAATTCTCATCACAACCCAAGAAGTATGTTGCAATTATTTCCCTCACTTAACTAATGAAGAAATTGAGGCCTAAAGGGGTTACTTAATTACTCAAAGATGACAAAACTAACAGGTACGAGAGATGGATTTTGAACCCAGGCAGTCTGACTCCAGAACCTAAAATCTTCACCACTAAGTTATATTACCCTTCCAATATGATCTGAAAATATAATAATAGCTGATGTGCTCACATAAATATTGATTTACATCTTTTTAAATAAGAATTCTGGAAAAGTTCTCAAGTGGAAAAGAGTCACCTTTTCATCATGAGAAGGTTTTATACTATCATTTTACATTTATCAGGTAAATAAATATAAACAAAAATACAATGGCCTTATATTTCCTTAACTTCCACAGTGCCTTCTTCTATGACGATTTTTTTCCCCTAGATTTTTTCCTTTTACAGTTTAATCACATTTATTCTCAAAATTAGAAAGCATATCCAAAATTTTGTAGAATTGGCAATATGGAGTTATGGTTAGAGACTGAATTTGGAATTTCAAAACACCATTTTCAAATCTCCTGTCCAATACTCAGTGGTAGTAGAACCTCAGGCAAAGTTGTTGCTATTACTTAATTTCTAAGCCCTTACTCTTCACCTGCCAAATCAGAACTATGAATAGTACATTATTAATATTTGCATTTTTATCTCATGATGATATGAGATTTAAATGAGATAATGCATATAGAACAACTTGGCTCAGCACCTGGCACAGAGAAAGTGAACTGCAACTACTTCCACTTTTTTTTTTTTTTTTTTTTGCGGTACGCGAGCCTCTCACTGTTGTGGCCTCTCCCGTTGCGGAGCACAGGCTCCGGACGCGCAGGCTCAGCGGCCATGGCTCACGGGCCCATCCGCTCGCAGCATGTGGGATCTTCCCGGACCGGGGCACGAACCCGTGTCCTCTGCATCGGCAGGCGGACTCTCAACCACTGAGCCACCAGGCAAGCCCTACTTCCACTTTTGAGTGAAGGATATAAAGTTTGATGTTAAATGCAGAATTTAT
Source organism: Phocoena phocoena (assembly GCF_963924675.1). Taxonomy (NCBI): domain Eukaryota; kingdom Metazoa; phylum Chordata; class Mammalia; order Artiodactyla; family Phocoenidae; genus Phocoena; species Phocoena phocoena. The sequence goes on along the minus strand of NC_089227.1, from coordinate 28,039,778 downwards.
TTGCCTTTGTTTTCTGTTTGTGAGTCTACAGGTCTGCCAAGTAGATTACCTCGAGCGTAAAATCTTTCACTTATTCTCAGCACAGCATAAAAAATAACATTAATAACAAAATGTGTGCTTATAATAAGAATTATAAAGATGCAAAGGAGAAAAATACCATGCATTTTAAAGTTATGAGTAGAGTTGGAAAAAAATCCAATATCCTCATTTTAACTAAATTTTTATTAGAATAGGTATTCATGCCAGGTTTTATGTGAAGTCTTTGTAGGAAATAGGTTAAGGAGCTTATGTACTTGAAAATTTTAGATACACAGGGCTGAAAAAAGCTTTGAGAATAATTAAAGAAGAATCTGCTCAGTGAAGCATGTAATGGGAAAAGGAAAAGATTTTACTTTGTTAAAACTCATGGATGAGTTTTTTCTCATTTTCTTGTTTATAGCACATTAACATCCCTTACTTGCCTTGCTTTAACATAGTCAGGGAAAGCAATGGATCCCACAGCAAACACTACAGATAAACTTAGTAAAATCTATTTAATCAAGCTACTTACATTTTTTTTTCTTCTGCCCCTGATGTCTTAATGTTCCTGGTGATTTACTTCCCAAGATGTCCACTTCATATTGTTTTTGCTGGATGATTGGAATAGAGGACCCTTTCATTGTTGTTTGCTTCACTTGAGTTGAGATGGAATGGTTCCAGTTGTGTAAACAGCTCTTGGTGATCTTCCAGTCTTCTTTCCAATACCCCATGGAGATGCAGTTGATTAAACAGGGCACAGTGTGGGCAGGTGCTGCACACAATTCCCCCACAGTTCTAGCATCCCCCTGTGGGCCTTAAGTCGGATTCTAGTCCTAGTTCTTTATGGGTTCAGACAACTAATCATAATTTACTCTGAGGTGATTTGGGTCATGTACACAGATTGCAGATAGAATTAAGTTAATAAAGTCCTTTTATTGTGTGCATGGCCAAAGCCAGGTCTCTAGAGAGGAAAGACTAATTGACTAGTTTCCTCATGTATATTATATGCTCAGATAGAGGGACCTGAAGATAAGAGCCATAAAGCAACTAACAGTATCCAATTAACACAGATTAGGCTCTCCTTCTGCCTGAAATTTATCAGCAACAACAGGTTTTATATATGATGGGATTATTTGTCTTTTTTTTAATGGGAGGACTGTGGAGATAGGAAAGGATTTCCATGATAAAAAAAGTATTTCCCAGGGGCTTCCCTGATAGCGCAGTGGTTGAGAGTCCGCCTGCGGATGCAGGGGACACGGGTTCGTGCCCTGGTCTGGGAGGATCCCACATGCTGCGGAGCGGCTGGGCCCCCCGTGAGCCATGGCCGCTGAGCCTGCGCGTCTGGAGCCTGTGCTCCGCAACGGCAGAGGCCACAACAGTGAGAGGCCCGCGTACCGCAAAACAAAAAAAAAAGTATTTCCCATATTGCTTATATATTAAGATTTTCATCTGTGAATAACTGCTTTCACAAATCTTATAAAGGCAGTTACCAAGAACTAGAAGTTTGTCATCCACATATAAAATTTTTATTAGTACACAAAAATTATTTTTTACTGAATTTACATGTCAAAAAAAGTTTACATTAACTTTTCTTATTTTTAAAAGTTGTACTTGAGGACATTTATCTTAATTCCTTTTGGATGAGTAGTGCAATTTTCTCAACGATTTTACGTGATAGAATCTTCCTGAAAAAGACAGTTTTGGACTATAATAAAATTTAAAACAGATACTAAGCATTTAGCTTTCTCTTTCAAACAATATTGGATTAGGCCTACTGTCATAATTCATCGGGAATTTTTCTGTAATTATACAATAGCTAATGCATGTTTAGCTGGAATTAATATATCAGATATTGAATTAAAATTTTAAAGTGTGCTTCCTTGTGCAATATTATAATATACAGAAATTTAAAGATGTTATTTTAAAGTATGTTCATCTTTCCTGCAAAGAATGGTCAAAAAATCCTGGGGCTTCCCTGGTGGTGCAGTGGTTGGGAGTCCGCCTGCCAATGCGCGGGACACGGGTTCAAGCCCTTGTCCGGGAAGATCCTACATGTGGTGGAGCAACTAAGTCTGTGCGCCACAACTACTGAGCCTGCACTCTACAGCCCGTGAGCCACAACTACTGAGCCCACGTGCTGCAACTACTGAAGACTGTGCGCCTAGAGCCTGTGCTCTGCAGCAAGAGAAGCCACCGCAATGAGAAGCCTGCGCACCACAACAAAGAGTAGTCCCCGCTCGCCGCAACTAGAGAAAGCCTGCGCGCAGCAGCAAAGACCCAACACGGCCAAAAATAAACAAATTAATTTTTAAAAAAACCATGAGATTTTCCCTATGTTCATCAAAAAGGATCATTTAATTATCTTTTTTGCCTTTTTTTAGACATTGTAAGTTATTACTAGTGTTTAATTTTAATGAAAACTGAGATATATATATATAAAACACCATTATATATTCTAATAACACTAATACACATAATACATATTATAAATATATATTATGCACAGTATCATATATATTATACATAGAATAGACAATATATTCTAATAACACTAATATATATATGTGTCAAAATTGGGTTTATAAATCAATCAGTATATTTTAAGTTCACAAATAAGCTTTAAACACCAATGTCTTTATAAGTGAATTCAATCACACCAATTTAAACCATTGCTCTTGGTACCATGTCCTATTCAAGTTGTTTACCCTTATAGTCTGCCAGACTTAGCTTTTCTTTTTTCCTACTCTGAAATAAGGTAATTTTTGTATGTTTGCAGTGAATCAGGTCCTTTGGATACCATTAACAAAATTGTATATTTCCTCCACCCTACTAAAAGGTATGTATTCCTCTTTCATTTTACCGTTAGAATTCAGAGCAAGGAACAAGACAGAAGGTCAAATTTTCCGTTCTCGTTGATACCCTTGACCAGAGGCAAAAGAGAATATTGTTTAAAAAGTTTTTTAAGGAAGGAGTCAACTTACCTAGAATGTTTTCTTAGAAATTCAGACTTAGAATTTCAGTCCTGTATAAATATCCAATCCAGACACTAAACTTCAGCTCCAGCCTTTCCCCAGGACATATTACAGGGTTTTCCACATGAAACATGTGACAAGTCTTCTTTATAAATTTTTTTTTTCCAACATGAATCTTTCTCAATTTATAAGACAGAAGAGTAAGACTTTGTGGTGGTTTCTTGGGAGAGTTGGAGGAAGAGTAGATTTTGCCAATGTTCATTTCCTATCACTTGTATTAGATAATGTGTTTCTTTGGAGAGCCAGATTATTCTTTAACCTTAGATAGATCAGCACAGCATAAATGACCAAGAGAAATGATGCGTTTAGAAATCTGGGCTCTACAGTAAGCTCCTCTGCATTTCGGTCCCTATCATTTAGGCTATAAAATTTTTTACCATTAAGTATTTATTTCATTTCCTACCTACAGAAATAGTGACAAAAGAGTATATTGCAAGAACAGAACATGAAATTTCTGATAGGTTATACTTTCTCCTCATTATTTATGTTTTGGTCTCAGTAATAGAAGTGAGCTTTTAAACAAGAACCTCAACTTCAGTGAATTTGGCTACTAGAATAAAATAAATATCAAGGGTTCTTTCTGGCAATCAAATAAAACACCCAGTAAAATAATCACTTTTTCATTCCTCCATTATAAAAACATTTGACTTTCAGTGAGTATTTGTTCTACCCACCAAAGACCAAATTTCTACTAACATTAAAAAAAAGAAAGAAAGAAAAAACTTCCAGTGCTTTTAAAACTATTTCCATTCGGTTCTTTAGAGTATTGCAGTGACAGGAGATGGGGTATAGAATTGACCTTTGAAAGGGATCAGTTTTCTTTATAACAACACAAGAGTCTTCAACATTAAAAAAAACAAAACAAAACCCAAAAAACATGTTATTCAGTATATTTCACAACCCAGCACGTGCTTGAATGGCCCATGACCATAACAAAGCATTAGAATTGACATAGCAAGGAAAAAAATAGATATAAAAAGACATTGTTATCAGTAAGCCAAGAATTTTGATTTAAAGAAAATATACTCTCAGTAGTAAAGGTTTCAGGGAAACAAACCATAGTTGTGACTTCCTGCAGGAAAGATTTCCTACTTACTCTTTTATTTGGTTCAGGACTTTTTCTGCTTACGTCTTCTTTATACATCTATAGAAATCTAGAAAGAAAGTAGACCTGATAAAATCATGTCAATAAACCATCAGTTGTCCATCGACAGATGAATGTATAAAAAAGATGTGGTTCATATATGGAATGTTACTCAGCCATGAAAAGGAATGAAATTGGGTAATTTGTAGAGACGTGGATGGACCTAGAGACTGTCATAGAGAGTGAAGTAAGTCAGAAAGAGAAAAACAAATATCATGTATTAATGCATATATGTGGAATCTAGAAAAATGGTACAGAAGAACCGGTTTGCAAGGCAGAAATAGAGACACAGATGTAGAGAACAAACATATGGATACCAAGGGGGGAAAGCGGAGTGGGGGTGGGGGTGGATGTTAGTGGGATGAATTGGGAGATTGGGATTGACATATATACACTAATATGTATAAAATATATAACTGATAAGAACCTGCTGTATAAAAAATAAAGTTCAAAAAATCTTCAAAAAATAAAAATAAATAAACCATCAGTTTGTAGTCTTTACATGGAAAAGAAAGAGTAGTGTAATTTTTTCAGTGTTTTGAAAATAAAATTGATATCAATTTCACAAGTTGAAAAAATACATACAAACATATACATATATATATATACATAGCATACACACGTGTGTGTATATATAATGCAATGATAAGCATATAATGTATTTAAAGTTAATTTAGAACCAAGTATTTCACTTTTGTTGTAGAGCTGGGATAAGCTTTCTTATATTCTTCTGTTTTCTTTCACTGTCTATCCCTCTCCTCCTGTTCATTCCCATTTTCATTGACAAAAAGCAAAGCAAATTTAGATTGACAATGGCTGTACATCACTGAGATCAATAACACAATGCTTGTCTGCAATATTTGTTCACCCAGAGCCATTGTTGTATTACTTTCCAACTTGCTACAGGACTGGAACTTAAAAATTATGTAGTGTCAGTGTTCATAGATAGGAGAACCACGTAATACTGTTACCATTCGGGGAATATGATCTGACACTTTATAGGATATGTTGCTGCCTTACAACGAACTGTGCTCTTATGACTAGTGCCTTTATGTCAGACCACTCCTTCTACATGTGTAGAGAGATTAGGATCTTCTTATAAATGCTGGTGCTTTTCTGAAAGAACCAGTTATCAATAAATTGTAAATTCAAAATGGGCAAATAGGGGCTTCCCTGGTGGCGCAGTGGTTGAGAGTCCACCTGCCGATGCAGGGGACACGGGTTCGTGCCCCGGTCCGGGAGGATCCCACATGCCACGGAGCGGCTGGGCCCGTGAGCCATGGCCGCTGAGCCTGCGCGTCCGGAGCCTGTGCTCCGCAACGGCAGAGGCCACAATAGTGAGGCCCGCGTACAGCAAAAAAAAAAAAAAATGGGCAAATAAAGGCCATTCTATTTTGTTCACGAGCATATCCTCAGAGCCTGGTACAGTGGCTGACACATAGGAGGTATTCAATGAATATTTATTGAATGAATAATAATGCATGAAGATTAAAAAATCCACTGGCATGATGAAGTAGTCATGCTTCGTTTCATTGTACTTGCCTTTGTCTATAAATATCATAGTTATGATAGGCATTTTATCATTGAAGTTATGGTAACATTAATAGTAGTGTAACCATCTAGAAAATAGTGGCATATTTCTATCCATTGTTCAGCCAAGTTAAAAAAGTTTGACTGGAATAAAAAAATTCAGATATCAGTGCCGTTGAGAGTCATGGTAAAATTATATGGGCAGTCATACTGTTACTTTTGAGTTCCTGCTCTATAATTTGAACAATTTTTCCTGTACAATTTTGCCATAGTATGTGAATGCTATTCTAGCATGAATTTACTTTTTAAAATTGAACCATAACTGAACTATAACTGCTTTTAAACTGAGTTCCATCTTATGAGTAGTTCCACAGTGTTAAAAAGTGTACAATGTTCGTTAATATGTCATTTTTATTAGGGTGACCCACTGAAGAAACTCCTTCTAGTAAGCCTACAATCTCTGTATATTTATTGGATAAATATCCCTAGATATTTTATTCTGCAATGTATAAGCTATAATGTACCATCCAAGAAAGAATGTTTTATTGTAGCTTGATTGGTTTCTGCGCTTTGATACACTGGTGAGTACCTTTTCTCTGAGCCTTAGTAACTAGGGAAAAAAAGACCTCACTATATAATCAGTCCCATTAGACCCTAATTTCCAAATTAGCCTTCTGGAACTCTAAATTCTGCTTAGAGATTTTAAGATTTCAGTTTGGTAATTTTGGCTGACGTTCTATATGAGCTCTACAAAAGAAATGCATGGCTCCAAAATCCTTCTTTTGCAGACCACCAAGCTAGAATTTGCTTACAACTTAGTCCCAATAGAAGTACATTAACTCTGTGTTAAGGTTTGTAGTTTCTTTTGGAGCTCACAGCTCTCATATGTTTCTGGTTTACATAACCACCCATGACATTAGAAACAGTGAAATACAAGGTTAAAATACCCAGAAGTGATGAGAATTGTAGTCATAATAGAATCATGATATTTTTAGGAACATGTCAAAATTCAAATGGGAAATGCAGCATTTTAATAAGGTAAACCTCACTGAGTGGTACCCTGACTATCATAGCAAATCAGACTCTTCTGAAAATGTTTACATTAACTTTTCATTGCTATCAAATTTTGTATTTCTATCTAAAATTCTGCATTAAACTTGGAAATACATTCTGTTCTACATTTCACAGATTTGTCTACATAAATGGAAACACTAGGTGGATAGAGTAGGTAGTGAATTCATTTCTTTCATACTTTCTTTTTTCTGCCTGTGGTTTAGCTTAGTAAAAAACCCATCAAATATCACACATGCAACTAGGTCTGACAAACATCTCTCCTTTTTTCCTACAAAAGACTAATTTTGTGCTTGCTAATCGGTCGCTTTTATCATCACTAGTGCAAGAGAACTTCAGATAATTTCCCTGATTTTGTTTGTGGTTTCTCTGTTGCGGGTAAATATTACCGTATTTGTGAAATGTTTAGTAAGGCCTACTGAAATCATCTTTTTCTTCACATAGCTATTTAAGAAAATAGTTCCCTTTTGTAACTCTAGAATTTGCTAGTTTTATTTTTTCCATTTTATATCGTTTATTTAAGAATTTGCACCTTGAACTGGGACTCAAAAATGCATCCCAAATTTTAAAAATTGACAAAAAACAATAATCTAAAGTAATCTTTGGCCCTTAAAATAGGAAGAAATATCTGTGATCACTGAATACAAATCTCTGAGTTTTCAAGTGAAGAAATTCGCTCCCAGAGACATGACATGATTTTAAATGGCTTGGTTAAGGTGTCAGTGAGATATAGCGGGAGGTACCCCTTCAGATACAATTGGATAATTTCACAACATTGCAACTGTTCCATTTTTATAAAATGCAACTTCTCTTTACAAATAACTCAATTTTGTTTCTTTTTATGGCTGAGTAATATTCCATTGTATAAATGTGCCACATCTTTATGCACTCATCAATGGATGCTAACGTATATATATGGACTCTAAAATTTTTTTTTAATTGAGTTATTAAACAAATAGCTCAATTTCGTTTCTTTTTATGGCTGAGTAATGTTCCATTGTATAAATGTGCCACATCTTTATGCACTCATCTATGGATGCTAACGTATATATATGGACTCTAAAATTTTTTTTAAAAAATGGTACTGATGAACCTAGTTGCAGGGCAGGCATAAATAAGTAGACATAGAAAATGGACTTGAGAACATGGGGTGGGAGGGCGAAGCTGGGGCGAAGTGAGAGTAGCATCGACATATATATACACTACCGAATGTAAAATGGTTGGCTGGTGGGAAGCAGCAGCATAGCACAGGGAGATGGGCTCGGTGCTTTGTGATGACCTAGAGGGGTGGGGTAGGGAGCATGGGAGGGAGGCTCAAGAGGGAGGGGATCTGGGCACATGTGTCTGCATATGGCTGATTCGCTTTGTCGTGCAGCAGGGACTAACACAGTGCTGTGAAGCAGTTATACGCCAATAAAGATCTATTAAAAAAAACAAACCAACAACAACAACAAAAATATAAATTTACAGTCATCACAAGATCTACGAAGGAAAAGTACACAGAGAGACACACCTATAATAGGGGGACTTGAGTTCAGAAAGGACTTTCATGAAAAAGTATAACCTGAGCTAAGATCTGAAGGGTGAATAGAATTTAATTAGGAAGTTTTAATGACAGGTACCCATGTGCATTACTCATGATCCTACCCTAGAATTGTCTTCAAATGTTATGAGAGAGAAATAAACATCTATTATTTTGAGTCAAAAAAAATGCAACTTCATTTCATTTCCTCTGTCCCTAACCTTTTTAAAATGACTACTGAAGTAAGCACCTGTTTAGAGTATAGAATAGACAGCAGATGATGTTTTTACCAAGGATGCCAGAAATCTTGTTTAAAGATGCTTATCTAAGATCTCTGTATGCATCTGATTGCAAATTGCTGTTTTCCAGCAAAGGTTAATGGGTACCTGTTTGGAGAGGAGCAAAGCATAATTTTTTTTTTTTTTTGCTTTGAGGACAAATGTGAAAGGTGCCTGGAGAGATCTATGAATGCTGTCTCCAGACTTGTGTAACGCATTTGATTAATGAGGTAAGGTCTCCGGCCACTGGTAGAACAATGGAAAAACAAAGGAGCATAGGTTGAGCCTCAGTTGACGGTTGCCAACAAGAGTTCTTGTTTTAATGACACTCCCCTACTTCTGGTACAATGACACTGACATTCTGAGCCATCCTATCCTTTTTCACTATTATAACTTTTGGCCTTTTAAGACTGACTCCAACTACAAAATGAGTTAAGTGTAAACAGAATTCTTTCCTTTCATACTATCTGAAGAGGCAAATGGCGTTTCAATGCAAAATAAACAGAATATAGCTATGACATTTATATAATTAAGACACAGTTATTAATACAAAGTATTCTTATATTTTTAGGTAGTATTAATTTCTTATTTTTAATTATTTACTATTTCTTAAGATTTTTTTCTTTTTGATGTGGACCATTTTTAAAGTCTTTATTTGAATTTGTTACAATATTGCTTCTGTTTTACGTTTTGGTGTTCTGGCTGTGAGGAATGTGGGGATCTTAGTTCCCTGACAAGGGATCGAACCCGCACCCCCTGCATTGGAAGGCAAAGTTTTAACCACTGGACCACCAGGCAAGTCCCTCAGTTTCAGTGATTTAGACCTATGCTACCTGGTAGCCTGAAATTAGGAATTAGACAGACATGAGCAGGTCATGTACACTTAATCATTTCTGATTAACAATTAACGATACACTACATTTCATATCTTTAGAGTTTATGGGGAGAAAATTGTTCTCCCCTTGAAGAAGTTACATACTTGATTTGATTTATTCTTTGTACACTCATTCAAATAACATTTATACATGACTCACAGAAGCCAGGCACTCTGTCAAAAGAATAACCATTCTGTATTTCTAGTCTTGACTTTTGTCCTGAAGGCCAACTGAAAAGGTTCAAGACATTTCCTTTTTAATACCATATTATCTTCCTTCTGGGTTTCTGATTTTTGTAATCATACTACCCTTCACTTACTTCTAAGATGTAACTCCTGAGTCATCTCTAATTCCTGGCTTCCTATCTTCTCCCATAGTTACTTAGTAGAAAAGTGAGATCTTTTTCCTCTCGAAATAGTTCTATTTCCATTCCTGGGACCATATTTCAGACTTCATTCATAGACTCCCTCATTGACCCCCTGGCCTCCACTTTCACCTTCTTTGGGCTAGTATACACTAAAGCCTAATGAGTCTTCCCCAGACACTCTAGAATCCTGTCTCACACAAAAATAGGTTCAATAATTTCGTAATACCTACTTCTCCTTTGCTTGAACAAACAACTTTAAGAGCTTCACATTAACACCTAACTAAAATTTTTTGACTGGCATCCAGTATCCTCCCTATTTTGGCTTCAGTCTTATCTCACCCAGCATAACTTAGGTTACTCCCTTAAACAGACCTTTGGATCCACCTGTATAATCAACCTTCTGAACTCTAACCTTGGTAACCACATTCCTGATTTTGGTATACTGCTATACTCTTGTTTTGGGAAGTTTTCAGCTCTTTTCAACTACTTAAAATTGATCTACATTACAGTGTCCATTCCAAGGCCTATGAGAATTACATAAAAGGATAATTTTTACTTTTTAATTAAAATTAAAAAAAATTTTTTTTAATTAAAATGATTTTTTTTGGCCACACCATGCGTCCTGAGTGATCTTATTTCCCCGACCAGGGATTGAACCTGGACCCGGCAGTGAAAGCTCTGAGTCCTAACCACTGGACTGCCAGGGAATTCCCTAAAAGGATAATTTGTAGTTTCAGACTGTTTGGGTTCAAATCCACACCCTGATCAGCAGAGTCTAAATTAAGCTGAAGTGACAATTTCCGCCACCACAAGGGGAAAGTTGCCTGAGATGAGGCCAATATAGATAAGAGCAGAGCCTGGGGGTAGAGGGATGAGTCCTGATGACTTCTGAGTGATGCATTCACTGTAAATACTGATTTACAGCGATTCTACCTGCCTAGATTTTTTGGTTCCAAGAATCCATCAATTCCTTTTTTCCCTTAGCCAATTTCAATGACATTTCAGTCATTTTTAACAGAAGGAGTCCTAGCTAGCAGTCCAGAATGCTTGCCTTATCTGACCATTGTATTTTTTCATCATGCTACACGGAAAGTCAAACTAAAGTAAAAAGTGTCTTGATACTCCTCTCTAGAGTTATATCCTTGACCTGGACATCAAATAACCTTTAGACATTGCTAATTTCTGTCCCCTCAGGATTTTTTTTCTTACCTATGGCTAACTACCTCTTTTTCTTTCCTCACATTGTCTCAAAAAACAGAATCTTTAGGATTAACTAAATATATTCATACAAATCCTGACATTGCAATTACCTTGATAGGAATTTATAGAGATTAGTTTGTTCAATCCCTCTTTTTTTAAGGGCATGAAGATAAACACACACATATGTAAAATGGTTTTCAAAGAACCTGAAGTACAGTAAACCATAAAAAAAAAGCTAAATATTTTTATAACTATTTTTATTATCAGGAATTCCTTTATTGTGTCCCTATATTAAAAACTCGCTAAGTGGACCAAGACTTTTTTGGGTTTTTTTTTGCGGTACGTGGGCCTCTCACTGTTGTGGCCTCTCCCGTTGAGGAGCACAGGCTCTGGACGCACAGGCTCAGCGGCCATGGCTCACAGGCCCAGCCGCTTCGCGGCATGTGGGATCTTCCCGAACCGGGACACGAACCCGTGTCCCCTGCATCAGCAGGTGGACTCTCAACCACTGCACCACCAGGGAAGCCTGATTTTTTGTTTTTTGAAGGGGATAAAGATTCAGATACTTGAGAATATTTGAACCAATACTTTATAATAATTTTAAATTATTCTATCTTCTGAATTGTTCATATTTTCTAAATTAACTCAAAGTAAACACCATAAGTGGTTGTTAGTAAATTCACACCTGAAGTTAATATTTAAGCCTTAAATTGGAGAAAGTACTTTTTAAAAAAAATTATTATTTATTTATTTTGGCTGTGCCAGGTCTTAGTTGCAGCATGCAGACTCTTAGTTGTGGCATGTATGTTGCAGCATGCGGGATCTAGTTTCCCAACCAGGGATTGAACCCAGGCCCCCTGCATTGGGAGCGCAGTCTTACCCACAGGACCACAAGGGAAGTCCTGGAGAAAGCACTTTTGCAAATGGAAATCACCTATGCATTAAAATGTATTAGCATAAATGTACTGCTATTATTGAATGAAAATTTGCCTTGACCCAAGTGGAAATATAAAGAAATCAGCATTACAATGATTACAGCTTAGCAGTTAACCGTCAATAGCTGGGGATGAAGTGTGATGTTGACAGTACCATAGAGAAGAAAGACAGGCTGGTGAATTGGAACGTGACACCACACAGGAAGTAAGCAGTGGCATTACTGAATAAAAGGCCGTGGGCAGGGAAAGAAATTGGTGCTTGAGGAGGAAAAAATGATGGTATTTTACCAAGATAATTAAGGAAATTTTCCTTTGTGAAAAGTAGTTTCAAAGAATTCACACACCATGTATGTAGCAAAGGATTCCTGTTTTGTCCAACAGAAGAATATTCACAGCTAAGACCTAAAGAAGATGATAGTAAATAGTAGGCAACAGAGTCAGTGAGCAAAATCTTTACATCTCTTCAGTCACCATGAGTTAGACAAAGGACATTAGAAAATGTGGAATTTGGGGTGTCTGTGAAATTTTACTTATCATATACCACTTAACACTTACTGTTTTGATCCATTTGGGTGACTATAACAAAATACCATACACTGGGCTGCTAGTAAACAACAAACATTTATTTCTAACAGCTCTGGAGGCTGGGAAGTCCAAGATCAAGACACCAGCAGTTCAACATCTGGTGAGGACACCTTCCTGGTTCGTAGCTGGTCATCTTTTAGCTGTGTCCTCATATGGCAGAAGAACTGAGGACTCTCTCTGGACCCTCCTTTATTAGGGTACTAATCCCAACTATGAGGGCTCTACCCTCCCGACCTAATCAATACCCAAAACCTCCACCTCCAAATACCATCATTTTGGGAGTTAGGCTTTAACATATGAATTTAGGGGAGACAGGGGGCACAAACGTTCAGTCTGTAGCACTTACATTATGGTTGCTATATATTTTCCTTTATTTATACTTCTTTTCTGATTATCTCAGGTAAGAGCAAGAGAGTTTTGATAGCCATGCCTGTCCCATATTTCAAATAGTCCTGAGAAACTGAGAAGGGTGAATGAAAATGACATAAAAAATTCTTCGGTTGCAAGTAACAGAAACTAATTCCTGCTAACTTAAGCAACACAAGAATTTACCAGGTTGTAAACAAGCTGAACAACAAGCTTCCTAAACATCAAAACCAGGGATAATCCTGTGATTTAAAAGGCAATGTCATCAGGCCACCACCCTCTGAATAAATCCTCCCCAAGTATTTTCTTTCCTTGAGCCATTCTTCTCAAGAATCAAATTCCAGAGTCTAATTGACTTAGCTTTTGACAAATGACAAACCCTTGGCCAGGAAAAACAGGGGTGCTTTGGTTCATAGTCCCAAGACTAAATCTAACTACGATGAAAGAGTTTGGGCATAGATAATGAATAGACCAAAAAAAAAAAAAAAATACTGCGGGCAGCCATAAATGCATAAGTCATTTACCTAGAGAACACAGAAAATAGATAATTGATCCTAGTGTTACATTTAAATTTTTTTTATATGGAAAACTTTAATCTCTCAAGCTGATTTTACCATTACTTTAGATACATATATATATTTTTTGGGAAAAAAGTATTCAAAGAACAATATTGATGCACTCATTGGTATAATAAAAAGTTGTCCACTTTCAAATACAAATTTACAGCTTTTAATAAAAAACAGCAAGCTTTGGGCTTCCCTGGTGGCGCCGTGGTTAAGAATCCGCCTGCCAAAGCAGGGGACATGGGTTTGAGCCCTGGTCCAGGAAGATCCCACATGCCACGGAGCAACTAAACCCGTGCGCTACCACTACTGAGCCTGCACTCTAGAGCCCATGAGCCACAACTACTGAGCCCGCGTGCCACAACTACTGAAGTCCACGTGCCTAGAGTCCATGCTCCGTGACAAGAGAAGCCACCGCAATGAGAAGCCCGCACACCGCAATAAAGAGTAGCTCCTGCTTGCTGCAACTAGAGAAAGCCCGCACGCAGCAATGAAGACCCAATGCAGCCAAGAATAAAAATAAATTTATTTAAAAACAAAACAGCAAGCGTTACTCCTTCTGAGTTTTAATTTCCTTGTCTGTGAAATGAGAGATTGGGACTAGATAATCTCCAACTCCTACATTCTTTAAATCTATGAAGGTAATGACCCACTGCAAGCCAGTCTCGGTTAAAATATTTTTCAGAGATGTGTAGAAATTAAAGCTCACCCTTTGATATTTTGGCCTATGACCCAAAGTGGCTGGATTTAGGGAAATAGGTCATGATATGAACTGTTTTCCCGAAATTAGGAGTAAACCTCTGATGTCTATCCTGGGTCCTTATTAACTGAACAGCCTGCTACAATTCATATAAGAGCAAAGTTATGAACTTTCTGGAGTAAGTACTCTTACATATCTTGAAATTAGTGAATAAAAAACCAACAGTTGATATTATCTGACTTTAGCTGCTATTTTCTCTCTTCCTAGAGTTCCCTATTCCTTACTTTAAAGTATGAACCCAAAAATATGAATCTGATTGACATAAAATATAGGCATTAACAACAGAGATAGTCCTTTAATATATTTGTCAGCAGATATTAAACAAACAAACATTTTTGATGGAAACAGTTCCTCATGCATGTTTGTATGATGTCAGGTCCTAAGAATAAAAATATAATAGAGAATTTAATGCATGATAATTATGGTTTAGAATACATATTTTAATAGAGGTTGTCTTTGGTTTCTGTTATTCCAACACTTGTAAGGAAGCCACAATTTCTGGCTAACCTCCAAGACAAAGAAACTGTTTTAAAACAACAACAAAAATAGAAATATACTTTATAATAAAATTTTAAGTAATATTTTATTGGCGATATTTGGTGGCATTCTTACCAGAAGTCTACTACCAATTTCTTTGGCCTGTGTAGTTTGAAGTTTACAGACTTTCAAAAGCATGGTAAGGACTGCAGAGAAGGAAAGGGTGCAGGAGGAGAAGCGGGAAATTGAAAGGTAGAGTACAGTGACGAAAAAAATAAAAGCATATCATTTAAGAGTCAGTGGCTAAGTTTACTTAATTGTAGTCTCTCAATTCAATCCAAAGAAAATGAATGCATTTTTAAATCAGCTATTTACAGTATGTGATGAAAGAAAGTAGAATGCGTTAAACCAAATAACTGATGATTAAATGCTGTCAAGTCAGCATGGAGACATTTTAACCCATCAGTCATTATTCATTTATTATTGGGTAAATTCAATTTGACACTGTTATTCAACACTGCATTAGTGAACTCTTTCTTAAATGTGGAGTCTGCTTACTATACTTCTATGTTCTGGTATTTAATTATTTTTTATTATTATATAGGTACCATAACCACTTGTCATAACTTTGGGAAAATAGAGAAGGAAAATAAATTGAAATCCATCACTATATTATCCTTTAATTCTGTATAAGTTTACTTTCCTCTGGCTTGTCCTTAGTATGTGTATGTAGCTCATAATTTGGCATGTGAATTTTTGGAAAGCTATTACTCTCACTCAATACATAAATAAACATTTTCAAATTATAAGAATAGAAAGCATATCCATAATATTTAGTGGCAATATAATATTCTGTCATGTATCAGATCTCCCAAAATTTATTAAACCACCAATCTTGGACTTTAAAGCTAATTTCCATTTTCTTTGTATAAGAATTAATATTGCAATGAAAATTACCTCTGTATATTTTCTTCCGTGTTTGCTTAGGATAGTTATAACACTTTTGGATTCATTTGGTAAAGAATACAAATATTTTTATATCTCTTGTTTCCATTAGCAAAGTGCTTTCTGAAAAGGCTGTCTGATTATACTCCCACCAACAATATGGAACTTCATTTTTCCTCTGACAATCTAATTGATGAAAACATTGGTACTTCATTAGCAGTGTTTTGGCTATTTCTGAGAAACCCTTTGTCCCACAATTTTCACTATTCGTTACTAACTGTTCTGTTTTGGGATTTATTACTGCTTTATTACCACTTCCCGTTTATCTAAGGAGTCTTTTTCCTAACTTGGGGGTACTTAAAGATCCATGAGGTAAAACAGTGGTCTCAAATCATTATATGACAATCACAATGATATCATCAGTCTCCATAAGAATTTATATAGCTTTACCTTGTCCTAAATATGCAGTGTGGGATATAAATGATAATTCCATTTCAATTTTAATCACTGGGAATTAATAAATATATACACAAATATGGATCACACATGTGAGTATTAGTTCTTTACATTTGGTCTCATATTGTAATGTTTCAAATGAAGCAAATGTCACACAACAGGAACGTGAGCTATTAGGCAGAAGGGTGTGTATCTATTGTTATAGTTGGTTTCAAAGGAGGTAGGTTAGTAAGAGGAAACGTGGGTCTGCCATGATAAGGAAGAGAAACACTGTTGATTCTCTGCTGTTGAGGATGAGGGCTTACACTCCCCTTCAAGAGACATAAGGTGTGGTTGTTACTAGGGAGTGCTGGTTATGTTGTGACATTGTTCAGAAAAGGGTGTGTTAGGTGGCAAGTTATCTGAAGGAAAAATGAAACATTTAGTCATCACTCTAAGTTGTTATCTTACCAGCATAACAGGCAACAACTTGTTTCACTAGTGTGTTTTTAATGGTGTCATACTGGCTCTGAGAAGCCTTAATGGTGTCATAAAAGTGCAGAAGGCTTTTATATTGTTAAGGATGAAGCATGAATAGTGAGTTGTAAAACATTTATGGCATGCAAGGTGTGGCCCTGAGCTGATTCCATATCCTGCAAGTCTTTGTTTATCTACACCTGCCCCAGTGATATGCATGGGAGGAAATCTGTTTATGCTCTCTTACATATGGATAGTCTTGCTTTATTTGATATTCTGATAAATACTTTTACCTGTGCTCAGTAATTGCATTGGCTACTTTATCCATCCAGGATACCCAGACACAAATATTTTCAACAAAATTTCCTAGAATAGTAACAGAAGTTCTTTGGGAGTTTTCATGTTACAAATCAGTTTAATATTCTTTCCTTCTAGTTCTAGAGAATTATACGATTTAAACAATCTAAACAAATTCTGACCTAATATTGAACTTAAAAAAACATGTCTAGGCACATCCCTAACAGGATATTCTAATGTCTAATTAGATAATGCCTTATAAAGAAATTTTCACTGAGATTTATTTAGCCTACACAGATTCACACCTAATGTTGTAATGAACAATTGCAGAAGCTTACATTTTCATACGAAGACCTTTAAAATACTTTCATTCAATTCCTGGAAAGTAGAAATCATTTTCAAACATAAGAATTACAGCTTTTCCTAGTTTACCCTCTTAATACTCTTTTTTCTCCATATTTTATTTTATGGTTGAATATTTTGACCCTGTTTTTCTTTTCTGGTTTTTAAAAATTAAGCAGATAATTGATTTAATCATCCATTATAAGCTATAAGCTTTTTATAAGTATTAGAAGTATAGGAGGGCTTCCCTGGTGGCGCAGTGGTTGAGAGTCCGCCTGCCGATGCAGGGGACGCGGGTTCGTGCCCCGGTCCGGGAAGATCCCACATGCCGCAGAGTGGCTGAGCCCGTGAGCCATGGCAGCTGAGCCTGCGCGTCCGGAGCCTGTGCTCTGCAACGGGAGAGGCCACAGCAGTGAGAGGTCCGCGAACCGCAAAAAAAAAAAAAAAAAAAAAAAAAAAAAAAAAAAAAAAGAAGTATAGGAAAGTAGCAACTAAGTGATTTGATTTGAATACTCTTCCAAATTTCCCTGCATCTAGCCTCACACCCTGAAAATAAAACTTCCACTATTTATCGAGATAGTTTTACAATTAAAGGCCTACTTTTAAAATGTAATACTTTTAAGTTTTATGCTTTTTAAGGCATCAAGATAGTAGTTTATCAAAGACTAACTCTGCAACTTACTTCCCAACACCCTGGGGAATTGGGGAAAATACTTTTAATTGGGAAGACATGACGAAAGAATCATGGGACCCCATATCATGCTAAGAGACATTCATGAGCTAAGGATAACTGGAGAGCTAAAGGTAGCACAAGGTCATTGATCACCGTGGTGAAGAGGAGAGGGGTGATGCAAAGATAAAATGGGACCAAGAAAAAGTCAGCTTATTTCATATTTTTCCAAAGTTAGCTATGCAGATAGATAACTCTATGCTCTTCTCTTCAATTCTACCATAATCCTACAGGTAATCTGAAGAGGTATCTTCATGTAGGAAACGTAAAATGCTCTTCTTCATGAATAAAGAGGGCACCGGTAAGTCTACAGAAAATAACATTTGAATTTGAATTTGTAGGTAGAATTGTAGTATCCTTGTGCCTAATGCCATATATTACCAATAACCAACTAGATTTAACAGTTGTGACTAAGGTATACATTTTTAAAATGTAAACATCGTAAACATTAAATATTTTAAATAACAAGTAAATACCTCACTATTAATCAATGTTAAATTTCATCAAGATTCCTGAAAGGAAAATTTTTTTTGATTATCAGATCCCTTCTTCTTTCTCACTGATGACCCTTTGCACTATTGTGAGGCAATATGGCAAATATTTGAACACTCATGATTATTCTTATTTGGTATATTTAAACAGTGAATAGGCTTGGCACATGCTTTGAAGAGCTTACCCAGAAGCGGAGACATGCAGGTAATCAAATAATTTCAGGTACATTTTCATAAGTACTGAGATGCATCGAATACTGTGAAGCACATAGAAGTCTTCTAAGAAGATGAGATACTTAGTTAGAATTAGGGCAAGCCAAGAATGGGAGAGATGAGTAAGCCAGTTGTGGACTGTAAAGTGTTTCAGGTACAGACAGAACAAAAGGGACAATCCCCAGAACATAATGATGGGTAATTAGAGGGTGTTCAGTATTGTTGAAATGTAAAAATTGAACAGGGATACTTGGGGTAGATGAAGCTGAATTCAGGTGTTAAATGTCATTATGCCACCTTGACCATGCACTAGTAATAGTTATGTAGCAAAGGAACCACGTGGTCTTCTTTACATTTTAGATATGATACCCTGGGATAGTGTGACAAATTAATCTGGGGACGTCCTTGGAGGGGAAAGAACAGAGGCTGGGAAAATAAAGGTGTGAAAAAAATCCACAGGAGAAAGATTAGGGGCCTGAACTAAACATGTGCTTTTGGGTACAGAGAGTGAAGGGACAGATTCACAAAATGTGTGTTAAGGTATGATTCACTCTGTAACCAATTGGGTGACAACAGTTGAGAGAGTTGGAGGAATTCAGGTGATTGCCAGTTGAATGGTGAAAACACCATCCAAAACAGGGGATACTAGACTAGAAGTGACATGTTGCATGTGATGTCACGGGAACTCCAAGTACCGATAACATTAGGCAATTGGTTTTGTGAATCTGGATCTCAGGATTCCTTACTGTTAATACCTGCTTCTTTCTTCCATACTGCTGAATTATAAACCCTTTTTTCTGAGCTGGTCCTTGTCACTATTTTCCTGGCTGCTCTTCTCCCTACGGTTTTGTGGTTGTACTGTAACGTCTCTGAGGATAGAAACAGTGTCTTATTCATGCTTCTTCTAATAATTAGCACAACTTCATGTTCTTTTTGGCACTCAAAATATATTAAATCACTCTTTCCATTTGTGAGACATTGAGGTTACAAAGGTGAAAAACAGGCATAGTCCCTGCCCTCAAACGGCACACTGCATCACTGTGGGAGCAGACAAACACATAATTACCTCTTCATACCTGTAATATTGAAGGAGCTAAAAAGCAAGGAAGTAGCTATTGAATGGATCTTGCAGAAAGAGGGAGTGGGTAGGGGTTTTGTGAGATGAGTTTACTGTGCAAAGCCGTGTATGGCTGCTGCTTTCAAGATGCCACTTTTGCTGTAAAATGCAAAGCCTAAATGAGTAAGCTACCTCATTCCTCCATAACACATAGCTGCTGAAAGAAGACGTAAGCCTATTTTTTTCTTACACTATCAGTTACAGTTGACACAATGGCTCAGTTCCACAGTATCAGATGTGGATTTCAATTCTGCTCAGTTTTGTTCTCTCTTCCCCTAGGTCTTGCCCTACTCAGCGTGGTCAAAGCATGCTCACTAGCACTTTGTCCCCATACTAATGCACAGAGAGGGGGAAGATAGAAAGTTGAGGGCAATTTTCTTTCTAAAAGATATTACCCTGAAGTTGTCCACATAAATTCTACTCATAGTCCTTTGCACAAATTTATTCTCAAGACAAAAATAAGATAAAAGGGAGGACGAGAAACAGACTTCTAGCTGGGCTGCCCTGTGTTCTGAAGAATCATGTGAGTTATATTATCAAAAGGAATGAAGGAAGAATAGATAATAGAGAGTTATATCACCTTCTCTGCCATAATCATTTAATCCCATTATCATCATACCCAACAGAACCATGATTATCAGAAATTATATCACGTCTGTGAACTCAAATTGTTCATCCTATTCTCTGACCCAGTAATTTTATTCTTGTAGTTCACTTGCTCTAGTATTCCTCGCTACTACAATTCTTCAGATTATCTGTGACCTTGAGCTCCATTATTTTTTTTCACTACCAGCGGCTTCCTCTTCTCTTTTCTTTGGCCAGCTTAGAATTCTATGATATGATAATGTAATCACAACATTGAAAATAATCTTAGTTCCCTTGTCTTCTTCTAATTGTATCATAATTACATAAGTCCAACTGTGATTGTCCCCATTTATCCATCTCCTCTGGGCCTACATCTTAGCCTTTAAACATTTCTAGAGAAAAATTAAGAAACATAGATGATTGACTTCACTTTATATTCATTATCATAAATTTCATGTAGACAAACAATACCAGACAGATATCCTACTATATTGTCTTTGTAAACTTGTACATTCCCACGCTCTAAGGTAAATAGGTGATACTTCCTCTCCCCAAAAGCCTCTTGCACCCTCAGGGGCACCACCCTGAACAATTCCAAGGGCTTAATTCACAATGAAAATGATGTTCAACCTTGAACACTCCCTTTCCTTACCCAAGCTTGTGGCAAATGGCCTCAAACTTCAAACATGAATTCTGCGATTTTATTCTAAAAAAAATTTTTTTTAATGGGTTTTACTTTTTATTTACTTTTTTAATTTCCCCGCACCACACAAGATGTGGGGTCTTAGTTCCCCAACCAGGGATCGAACCTGTGACCCCAGCATTGGAAGCGCAGAATCTTAACCACTGAACCGCCAGGGAAGTCCTAAATGAAATTTAGAAGTCAACCTACAGGTACCAAGTTTTTCCAAAGAGAAAGCAGCCCTCCATCTATCAAAGAAAGTCCAGACCATGCACTTTTACTCTAAACTCTACCCCTTGCAAACTTCTCAGGAGATATGTTCAGACATTTCCCAGAATCTTCAAATTCATCCTTTCTAATGGTGTACTCCCATCGGCATACTCTATCAGCTCTAGTACAAACTATATGTCTTCCTTTCTATCTGTATCATCCTCCAGATACTGCTTAATTTTTCTGTTCTCTTTCTCAGAAAACTCTTAAAAATTGGGTTCAAAAGTTTCAAAGTTCCAGGTATAAAATAAATAAGTCAAGGGGATGTAATGTACAGCATGGTGACTATAGTTAAAAAAAACACTGTACATCTTGACTCTAACAACTTCTCATTCATTCTTTAACACATTTAACAACTTCTTTCATTTGTTCTTTAACACAGTCCTGTCTAGCGTCAGTCTTTATAACTCCACTGGGGTGACAGTCTCCAATGATTTCTATACCCGATTGCCAGATTCAAAGGACATTATTTGATTATCATCATACTTGACTCTTGGGAATATATGTAACAGTTTGAACTTTTGCTCCTTCTTGAAATTCTCTTCTGTGTCATATCAAGCTCTTTGAATTTGCCTCCAACTTTCCAGGATGTTCATTTGCTGTCTCAATCTCTTTTTCTCAAATTATACATGTTGGAGTTCCTCAAAGTACAGTCTTGACCTCCTCTCATGTCTATTGACAATTCTCTACCTGGGCGATGATTCTATTTCCATAGCTTTAAGTAATAGCTACATGTTGGTAACTTCCAATATTTCTTCTTTGATGAAGACCTCACTTGAGAGAGCAAAATTTATATAACTAACAGTCCCTTTGATACGCTGAGTGGGATACCTTAAGAGAAACTCAAAGTTAAATCATCCAAAACAAAACTCTTGATTAGGCTTCAATCTGATTCTTCTCTGTTCCTCCTCATCTTAGTAAATGCTGTTATAGTTCACATATTTACAGAATCCCCCAACTGAGAGTGATTTTTGATTTATTTCTTCTTTTACCACCTCACACTTCCTTTATTTCCTACATTTCCTACATAGCACCTTAAGGAGTTTTAGCATCTACCTTTCTTTGTAATATATTCTGTATCTATACATTTCTATCTTTGCTGCTACTAGCTCAGCTCCAACTATTTCCATCTCTTGCTTGGACTACTTTTATTTATTTTTTAATTTATTTTATTGAAGTAGACTTAACTTACAGTGTGTTAATTTCTACTGTACAGCAAACTGATTCAGTTATACATATATACATTCTTTTTTATTTTATTTTCCATTCTGGTTTATCACAGGATATTGAATATCGTGCTAAACAGTAGGACCTTGTTGTTTATCCATTCTACATATAGTATTGCTTGGACTACTTTTAATCACTTTCAAACTGATTTCTCATTTCTGTTTTCTCTCCTCCCATTCATTCCACACACAGCAGTTAGAACATCCACTAACATATAAATCGGATCGTCCTGCCTCTATGAACCACCAATGTAAATTATGAACTTTGGTTGATAATGATGTGTCAGTGTAGATTCGTCATTTGTAACAAATGTACCACTCTCATGGGGAAGGTTGATAATGAGTGGTAAAGACTGTGTGGGCATGTGTTGGGGACAGGGGATATAGGGGAATCCTCGGTACTTTCTGCCTAATTTTGCTGTGAACCTAAAACTCCTCAGAAAATAAAGTTTATTAATTTTTAAAAATTAATACTTGGCCTACTCAAGTTTCAGTTGGATTATACATTTCTTAGAAGTTATGCATCTTTTATTAAAAGGTGAAGTGGTTTGGTGAGACACTCAGCAATATCTGAAACCTGGTTTTCCTAGCTACCTCTTAGCTTTTTACGTATTAAAGATATAACCGGGCTTCCCTGGTGGCGCAGTGGTTGAGAGTCTGCCTGCCGATGAAGAGGACATGGGTTCGTGCCCCGGTCTGGGAGGATCCCACATGCCGCGGAGCGGCTGGGCCGGTGAGACGTGGCTGCTGAGCCTGCGCGTCCGGAGCCTGTTCTCCACAACGCGAGAGGCCACAACAGTGAAAGGCCCGCGTACCGCAAAAAAAAAAAAAAAAAAAAAAAAAAGGATATAACCACACAGCAGGAGAGAAAAGATAATGTAAATTGATTTTGACTCCAACTACTAATTTAAAACTCCTGTAATCTCAGCGACAACACAATACTCAAATCAAAACTAGTTCCATTCCTACTCTATACTTAAACCTAAGCTAAAGGAGCTTACCACTTCCCTGATATGAAAGCCCACATGGGCCTCTGCGTCGCCTATAAGAAACAGGTACACATGACAGCATTAAGTCATTAAATCACAAGTTAATAATCCTTCGAAATTACTTTCGCCTCTGGCTTTGTATTCAATTATAAAAATTATGTTGAAAAGTTATAACTCTGAGAGAGTTAACCAAGTTCACTAGGCCTTCAAACCAACTGAATTAATCTTTTTTTTTCTTTATACAATCCCTGGATAATTCAATTTTTATTTAACTTACTAAAGCCATAATTTTTTCTGGATGTTATTTCAGATAATTTTTCTGGAGACGAGAAGTGAGTCTTGACTCTTAAGAACCTAATAAAGAAAATTATATTTTTGACTTTGGTTTCTTTCAGTTATGAAGTTATTTCTGGGATCTCCCTAAAACCACATACTAACATATATTCACTCATTGAGTACATGGGATCATTTTAAATGGAAAATTGGTAAATCCACAATTGCTCTTCAAAATCGCCAGTTAAAGAAGGTGTGATGTTTTCAAGGGACAAGGTTGAAAGTGGTTTGGAGCAGGGATTTAGAAGAAGCCTATTATTAACGTCTGACCTATGTTCATTTGTTTAATTTGTTTCAAATGAATGAGTCTATATAATAAATAATGAATGAGCCTATATGATACATTATTATTAGCTAAAGGCCATACTTTATTCAGATTTCATTAGTTTTAACCTAATGTTCTTTTCAATTCCAGGACCCATCTATGATACCACATTACGTTTAGTCACCACGTCTCCTTAGGTCCTTTTGGCTATAGTAGTCTCTCATCTTTTCCTCGTTTTTTAATGATCTTGACAGTTGTCAGAGTTACTGGTCAGATATTTTATAGAATGTCCCTCAGTTGTTATGTGCCTGATATTTTTCTCATGATTAGGCTTAGGTTATGTGTTTTGGGGAGAAAGAACACAGAGGTGAAGTGTCAGTCTCATCACATCATCAATAGGGTTTGTTTTGTTTTGTTTTTTGTTTTTTTTGTGGTACGCAGGCCTCTCACTGCTGTGGCCTCTCCCGTTGCGGAGCACAGGCTCCGGACGCGCAGGCTCAGCGGCCATGGCTCACGGGCCCAGCCACTCCGCGGCACAGTGGGATCTTCCCGGACCGGGGCACGAACCCGCGTCCCCTGCATCGGCAGGCGGACTCTCAACCACGCGCCACCAGGGAAGCCCTAGTTTGTTTTTTAGATTCATATATTTTGTTGCAGGTAGCTGTAGTTCTTTTACTTTTACTGTTATGTTTCCTGGTTCCTAGATACAAGTCTCTCCAGGATGTCTACCTAAGAGTAGAATTTCAGACCATAGGGAACACTTATCTGCAAATATACTAGGCATTATCTGTTTTCTCTAGTGCTTGTAACAACATACTTGCCCATCTTCATTTTATAAGCATTCCTGTTATTACATATAATCACCACACTTTGTATTTTCAGACTGTAAGTTTTACCAACTGGCACATATGTATCTACTAAGATGTATCTCCTTGTAGTTTTAATTTTTATTTCCCTAGTTACTAATGAGGTTTAACATATTTTCCTGTATTTGTGTGCCATTTATTTTTCAACCATGAGGAGAGCACTTATTACAGTGGTACCTGTACATAATCATCTGAAGAAAATGGTTCACATTCTCCTGTGAGAAAAACTGAGGGAGGACGAAGTGCCCGGAGGCCTCTTTAAACTTCTGTACATTTATGAGCAGCTATGATGTGTGAAATATTTCCAAATGCACTCCTGCTCTCACTTGTTGAACATGATATCTCATCTGAATGAAGTGTAATTCAATCTGCCATGAATAATCTTAACTATGTTGTGTTTAAAAATATGGTATTGGCAAAGCTTTCCCCAACCAGGTACCACAAATTGTCAAAGTGAAGAAGCCTCATACATAAAGTTTTGATGACCAAAATAAAAATGATGTAGCAAAAATAAATGTATTTATGACATGGATAAAGTTGACACTGAATCTTGCATGTTGTTATGGAGACAAATAATGGATATATTTATTAAGACTTAATCCAATTTTACTGTTTTTTTATCCATATGTTCTCATCTTAGATTTTTATGTCATTTTTCTATTATGTTACCAAACCCCAGTTTCTAGCAGACTTACTGCTTTACCTTTTAATCTTCTAATTTCACCTGGTTGTTTCAAATTATGACATAGCCAAAGGCAAGTTAACAAGTCTAGACAGCATATACATGTTTTGTTATTCTGTGAGAAATATTTTAATTATAACTTTAGTAAAGAAATCTTTCTAAGAGAAGACATAATGAGAAATAATCTATAGCTTTTAAAATAGTATTTTTGTTTTACTCATTTATCTCTTATAAAAGAAAAACGTGCTATATAAAAGAAAGATAATTACTCACCTATTTAATCAGTCCATCTTTTTAAGTTCTAGTTTATTTAAGGCTTAACTCTGTCCTAAGTAAGACAAATGTTTAAGTTTCATCTGTGTACTGAAGATGTGAAACCAAAGGTTACATTAATTTCAATTTGCTTAATGAGAAGTAACCACAAGTAAAGAAGGTATTCCACTAGTATTGAGAAAAGACTTTTTTGGAGAAAGCCAAGAATTATAACTATTAAAGCTTTTAGGATATTTTCTTTCTTGATGCTATTTCTTGAAAATAGGCGTATAGATATCTGAATGGACAATTTAATGCTATGCTTGGAAAGCTGTATTTAAATTTCCACCAGTCATTATTTAGGGCACTATTCTTTACGGGATTTTTCTCTTTTTGTATGTCACAGTGTAGGCACCGAACCTCTATTCTGTCTCAGCAGATCTGCTTGTTCTTGTCATTCTGGTTCTACATTGGCCAATGATACACTTCTTTAAACTTTATACCATTCCATATTGCAACACTGTGCTTTTGCATCATAATGCTTTTGTATCAGCGTTTTATATTTTTCCAAAGTTCACACTTTTGGTTCAGTGTCTCCATCTGCCATAAAAGCATTTTCAACATACTCTGTAAATTGCTGCTACATTCCTTAAAAAGGAAGGCTTGCCACTCAGTGCTTCACTTCAGTAATGTAAGAGATAGTATAGATCACCCAGGCTTTTGCCTGGGAAAAGAAAAATTTAGGTTTGAATGTTACCTGAACCGTATCCCTCCACCCTCCACCATTTCAAACTAGAGTTTTGCAGTTTATTTTGTTACTTGCAGATGGCTTGCATCAAAATAAAGAATGTTTTATAAACATAAATATATAAGCATAAAATTATCATAAAAATGGAGAAAGTATACATCAAGTATTACATTCAATAATTAAATAAGATATGTACTCTAAGCTTATCATATCCCCATAGCTTATTAGTACACTATTTTCTTGAAAGCAATATCTATACAGAACATGAATGTTGTTGACTATTATTGCCAATAGCAGATTGCTCAGATATGATTTACAAAATAAGAAATTCAGCAATGGCAAAGTCTTCAGTGGGAGGATGTTAGAATAAATTCAAAACACAGCCATTTCATGCTCTTTTATACATAATGCATTCCTGAAAAGAGCTACAAGTCAAATATTTAAAACTTTCTATAGACATGTTTCATTTAGAAGATTCCATTTTTAGTTAGTTAAAGAAAAGGATTATAAAATCCACTAGCTAGGGGCTTCCCTGGTGGCGCAGTGGTTGAGAGTCCGCCTGCCGATGCCGGGGACACGAGTTCGTGCCCTGGTCTGGGAGGATCCCACATGCCGCGGAGCGGCTGGGCCCGTGAGCCATGGCCGCTGAGCCTGCGCGTCCGGAGCCTGTGCTCCGCGGCTGGAGAGGCCACAGCAGTGAAAGGCCCGTGAACCGCAAAAAAAAAAAAAAATCCACTAGCTATAAGTGCAGGTAAAACTGGTGAAATTTGAATATTGCCAGTGGACTAAACCAATGTCCATTTCTTGATTTAATTTTGAAGTAGAGTATTGCAAAATGTTACCTCTGGGAAACTGGGTGAAGAATACATTGGATTTCTATGTGCTATTTTTTGCAACTGCATGTTAATATAAAATTATCTCAAAAATAAAAATCCATTAACCCTACCTCTTTCTTCAGACAATTTTTAATTATATACCTCAAGTATTTTGTGCCTGCTCTTTATCTGGGGTACTTTACACAAAACTGCTAAGTTGATAGGCTCAAGTCAAAATAGAATGCAATTGACAGTCAAAGGTTCACTCCTTTTAAAATACCTAATTATTTACACTTTATTTAATTGTATTCATTTAATGAGACTTACTGTCTTTAACACTAGTGACATCACATTTCTTTTATAAAAACTCAAAACAAAGCATTAAAAATGTAAAATATTTAAATCATTAAACCAACAAAAGCACAGTGTTCTGATAGAGTTGATGACAGTGTAAAAAGGAGTTCTTGAGTTGCAGACAGTGTCAGCAGGAAATAGCTAGTGAAATGTTGTGAGTGAATCTGGTTGTAGCAGTTTGAATTTGATATGTAAAAGCCAATTAGAGGTGTCGCCGTGCGACTGCAAATAAAAACTGGGATGTCGGAAGCCATGTATGAAAATCTGGGGTAAGCATTGTGGAATGACATGAAGTCTAAAGGGGTGGGGCAACCTTACAAAATCTTAGTTGTACAAAAGAAACTCATAATCTAAGATGTTTCTAATAAGGAGAAATTGACCAGCCACCTCTCCCATTTCCCTCACCTGCTCTCTGCTCCTCTCCTCATACTGACTGCACTGTTCCTGACAGCACTCCCTGCTACTCACAGAGAAAACAGATGTCTCACATAGAATTGTTCCTACATAGTCACCAGTTCCACCTTCTGGAACACTATTAAGTGTCTTCCCTGATTCTGGGCTAACTCCTCCAATTGTGCTTCAAATTCATGGGCTCTCTTTCTTCTGAAAAATTTTCTATCAGTATAAATTATTTTCTCTTTCACCCATATCATGCATGTAAGCCTTTCAATTGATTCTTCGTCCTCAGCTGATAGCTGCTCAGATGGCTTCCATCAGAAAAACAAAACAAATCCTTCCTTTGAATATATGTCCTCTTCTAAACATTACCTTCCTTCTCTGAGAAATAGCCATAGAATTAAGATGTCGTAGGTATATGGCAAAATGAGCAGACTTAATCATCTTTTAAAAATAATATCCACTCATTATTACTTAGATTTGTTTTCAGGAAAAAATGAATTTTTAAGTGATGAATACGATAGGAGCACTCAGTCTTTGGTTTATAAAATACCTTAATTCTAACACATTTAGTAGGACACTCAAATTCTGCTAGACAAGAATGATTTTCATACATACCAAAGAACTCACAATAATAAACACATTTGGAAGAGAAATAACATATATATATGTTATTATAAAGTATGTATATATATATTTTATCCCAATAGTAAGAGAATTGCAATGATCCCAGACAGGGAATTTTTCTAGAGAAGGGAAAATAACACCGCTGACCACCACTATTATTTTCGTCTTCCTTACTATGCCCAAAGGTGCTGCTGAGCCGGCCTGGGGCAGTTAAGGGCAGTCTGTCTAAAGACCTTACTGAAGTTAATGACATACACACCTGTGCCAGTGCCTAGTAAGCTTAGCTCACTCCCTAAGCAGCTGAGAAATTCCTTAGGCATCAGTGTTTATCTGAGCCCCTGAGGGCTGCTCGAACAGAGGGCGTCTCTGCTAGATCAGATCTATGGTAGAGAACCACCGGGCAGTGGTACAAAGGGACTCTCCCCCAACTCCTTCTTTTTCAGACTCCTTATTTTGTTCTGCCAAGCTACAAATTCTAGAGGAAAAATTAAAGTAAAAATGCTATTTACCTCATTATTTCTTAGAACTGTCAAAATCATTTTAGTTATTTATTAATTTTCTAATTGACAAAAATGATTTACAGTGTTGTGTTAGTTTCAGGTGTACAGCACAGTGATTCATATATATATATATGAATACACACATACATATATATTATTTTTCAGATTCTTTTCCCTTATAGGTCATTACAAAATATTGAGTATAGCTCCCTGTGCTACATGGTAGGTACTTGTTGGTTATCTATTTTATACATAGTAGTGTGTATATGTTAATTACAAACTGCTAATAATTTTAGTCTTTTAAAAAAAACTATTTTATGATCTTTTAACACGATTTCTCTGAAAATAAATTTTATGCTCAATAGTTATTCTCTCTATCCATGATTAAGAGGAAGAAGTTTTAACTTTATAAGCCTTTTGAGATTTTTTCTGGATTTTCCTGTGCCTAAGTCACATAGATGCAGCCTTCAAGCAACTGTCATTTGAGATAGCTCAAATGTTTGCCAGTGATCAGTTCCAGTGCTGTGGTCATTTGCAAGAGGACCACTCATCTCTGCACAATCTTTTACTTATCCTCCAGTTTCTGCTTCACAGTTGCTTCCTCAGCAGAGATGAAGGAGAATATTCCGGTGATAGCATGATATGAATCTACTCTGGCTCCTCCCAGGGAAGGTTTGGGTTTATATTTCTTTGCCCTTTTCCAACACTTTTCTAAAGCTTCCAGCTTTGTCATCTTTATCACAATCTACAGGGCATGTCCAGGATCATTACAAAGATAACAGATAAGTGTTAGATACTAAGTCCTTCATCTTGGCAGGTGGCCCTACTGGGCTCAGGACCACATCCTCTCTACTTCCAGAAGCCTGATAAGTGTCAGCTGAAGCTTTTACTTTTTTCCTGAAACATTAAGAGAAAAGTTGTAGACAGCTTTCCTTTTTACCTCTAGAAACTTCAGCTTGTTATAACTAAGAATAACATTCTCTAACATTTACCAATATACAATTCTCAAATTAAGGAAACTGATGAAATACTATTATCTAATATACTTTCTTCATTCATTTTTTTTTTCACAGATGTCCCAATAATGTCATTTATAGCATTTTCCCCTGATCTGGATCCTGTTCAGACTCTTGCATTGCCTTCAGTTGCATGTCATTTCAGTCTCCTTTAGTCTGGAAGACTTCTGCAATGTCTCTTGTCTTTTCACAACCATGATATTTTTGAAGTACCGGCCTGCTGTTTTGTAGGAGTAAGAGCTTTTATTGTTATCTTTATTCTTGTTGTTGTTTTATCTCTTCCTCTATATCAGCCGTCTGCACTGGTAAAACTAGCCTCCCCCACCAGGTCGCATCCAAGAAGATTACAGACAATCTTTCCCTTCTTCCCTCTACACTTCAATATCAATACCTGAACAAAGTTGGTGAGTGTGAAAGTTGCACAAGGGGACGTAAGAAGCTTATAGTATCTTTTAAAAACAAAAATGGAGTGTCCGCTTCATAAAAGTTAATGATTAATTTGGAATTGCTGGGATTGAGCTCTGAATGCTCAAAACATACCAGGATGGATAAATCTAGCAGCCTTTGAAATTTGTTTCTGGAGTTTAGGAGGGCCGTTGGCCTGGAAATCTTTCTGGAACAAATCTACACAAAAGTGATGGATATAGAAAATGGAGTAAATATTACAACATAATAAAGGAGTTGGAGAGAAAAGAAGAAAAAGTAGAATTCTGAGAATGTCTACAGTTAGGGCAGAGAAAGGGGGGAAAAACCTATGAAGCCACAAATGAAGAAAAGGCACAGTGAGAGAACTAGAAAAAGATTTATAAGAACAACTACCAATATATCAAGGAAGGAGCACTACTCAAAGAGGAAAGAAAAGGTGTAAAATATCACAGGAACTGAGCTCAAAGTGTTCGAGGGCTGAAACCAAAGCACACTATTAGGAGGAAGCTGTTCTTGTTGAGTTTGTTGCAACGGGACATGAAAGGAAAGCAGAGCTGGGATAAGAAAATTCAAGAGGCAAGTAGAGATTACTCCTTTGTGCCCTTTGACATGGAGAGGAAGGAGAGTCGTTTAACGACTACATGAGAAAGTAGGTTTGAGGGAAGGCATTTTGATGTAGAGGTGAATTAAGCATGCATTGGTGAGCAAACAGCCAAGGAAGAGAGGAGACCTGCCAAATTCAAATTCAAATTAAAAGAGCAGAGAGACTCAGCACATTAATAGGAGCTTTAATCTTCAAAGAAAAACTAGAAGATGGATACCGAGAGAAGAAGAGAGATATTAAAGCATCTTACATTAGATGACCTCAGTTTCTACAGTGTAGAAAAATGATATGTTGATTGCTTTAGTAAGGGTAGGACATAATGACAGAAGATAAAAGTGATCTGAAACACTGTTGGTCATTCAATAGATTGTCAACATTGAGGATCCGTGGAGGATTGACTCCATGCATATGTACTGAATCCAAAGAGCCGCCCCAAATTAGCAACACAGAAAATATAGTGCAGAGATGCCCAAGGTTCTGATTTTGGTAAAGTAAGTGAAGGAAATAAGAGATTCTTAGGGTTCAAGCAATGTCATTGCTGAAATGGCTGATCATCATAGAGGCATGTGATTCTGGAAAGGCTCTAAAAGCTAAGTGAAGAAAGGCAGAATGAGACACAGAGGAACCTTATGGTGGCAAAAAACAGACTGAAGAATTGGAGACAGTGAGTAGGAAAAGGAGGCCATTGATTAACAGGCAGAGATACAGATGGATAGTCAAAGCTGTTTTGTTGTGCAGTGATCTGGAAGTACTAGTGGGAAAAGCAAAGCATACTGATTGTGTGTCAATAAATGAACCACAGAAACAGAAGGTGTCTTGAGTTTTGCCATTCAAGATAACTAGGTTTTACTTAAAACAGTTAAGATGAGATTTTTCTTGAAAAGCAAATGTACACTGAAGCTTGCTTATGTTTAAAACCAGGTTCCAAAGGATGGGGTAGAAAGTAAGAAGTATGCTGGCAAAGTGGGTAGTTGGAAAAGAATGATCAGCAGGAATAAAGGAAGCAAAGGATGTAGAATTAGGTTAGATTAGAAATGCTGGTTAAGGAGAAGGGAAAATTCTAAATATGATAAATATGTAATCGGTTATTGGAAGAGATTTTATATTTAATCATTTCCAGTGTTCCATTTGGAATGCTAGCATGATAAAATAGGACTATAAAATTTTTCTCACTTTCTTTTGATTTTTTATCAAAGACACTTAAAGATATACTCACATTAAAGTTGGACACGTTACCAAACAATAAATGTGCTATTTAGAGTTTAGCAATAATGCTTTTATTAAAAATAATTATTTTATTAAAAATAACTTTCTGTGGATAAGGTCCAATGGGGTAGAAATCCTACTCCCACTGAATGTTCTTGAATATGGAAAATATTTTTATATGATTTTACTGAATCAAATAGTTACTGGAGAACATTTTAAAAATTAGTGATGAACCAAGACACTTGTTTAATAATGCAGCATTTTAGGTATATATTTTTAAGTATTTCATGTGCTCTGACAGTGAAATAATAGTTGGCAAAATCATTCTAAGACAAAAGGATTATCTCATAACCCAATATTTTTTAAAAGATGTTTATCTTCTGAAGGCTTCCGATTATATGTGATTTTAAGATTTCTAAACTATGGTGACATATATTTTCTTTTTGTTAAACATGGAAGGGCTCAATTTTATAACTGAACTCTCCTCTTTCTTACAGTGAATAGTGCTTGGATTCAAAAAGAAATAAATACAATGGAAATAGGAAATGCAGTTTTCGGAGAAAAGTTGATAAATTGCGATTTTATTTGATTTAGGAAGTAAACTGAATGAAAAAACATTGAAACCTCCAGGGATTCCTGGGGTTCCTTTGTTTTTACTTTATGGAATCACTACAGAGTATGTTGGGGCCAATGCGCTGTGCCAGGTAAGGCTTTGTATAAAGCGGACAACTCAGTTGTCCTCTAGGATTAACAGTGTTGTAAACAAATAGGGCACAAGGCACTTACTAGGTTTTGTTTGTTGTCATTTGCCTCTTAACCTAGAGCAATGAGTTGCCAAGTAGGTATATGACTTCCTCTCTCTTCACGCTTCTCATAATTCTCTCATCTCCACGCTCATAAACAATGGAATCACAAACATGGCAAAAACAAAAAACCAAAAAACTAATAAGGAGAATAGAGGAGGTAAAATTAAAGATCAGAAGAATAAACTATCACTAGGGCCTTTTGAAAAACAATTTTCCAAGACATGTGGGTGGTCAAAGCAAATAACAGAATCCAAAGATTGCATGAAGAAAGAACAGAATTTCAACTCTGCAGCCTGGAAGGCATCAACACCAGTTATCTGATGAGGTTTCCAGATCCTACACTGGAAGCAAATACTGATGTATACCAGTAGTTTTTTGTTAAATCTTACATGTCTGTCCGTCTCTGGCGCTCTCTTTTTCTCTTTCTCTCCCTTCTTCTCCCACTCCCCAACTTCTCTCTCAATTGCTCTCTGTCTATACATGTATATGTATATATAGATATAGATATGGATATAGATATCTCTGGTTTGTTCCATTTTTGAAGACACGCACTGCTTAGTTGATGACAATCATATGATTAAAAAATGAAAATAAAGTCATCATTCAGAAAATTGACATTTAGTGTAGAAAAATATCTGGATAATTGTGTTTCTTCGTTTTCCCTGGACATACTGAAATTAATTAGACACAAATTTGTAATATGCAGGATACATACTAACTTTTCATGACAAATGTTTGATCAGAAAAACTCAAAGGTACATAGAAAAAAGTCACAATTTTAAGTGAAAATCCGTGTTGCTTTCCTGTATAGAATTTATAAAAAGTATAGTATAACATTGTGTCTATGACCAATTACATATATTATAATAACAAATATTAGAAATGCATGTTTTCCTATGTCTCTGTGGCAACTGGATTAGTATGAAAAGGAAGGCAAGAACAATATCTTAATTTATAAATTATTTGATTCATATATCTATTGCCAATGCTAATATTTGTTTCTAATGTAATTTGCCTTGGAGAAATATATTGTTGATCACAAGCAAATAAAAGACTTTTGTATTATTGCACAAAGAACCTGAGAGAAATTGCACTTATAAATAATGAGGTCTTATTTTAAAAGCTTCTTCACAGCAAGGTGGTAAACAGAGCCCTAATTTATGAAATTCATCATATATTTGTTTTCTACTAAAAGAATACCAAGTTTTTATCTGTAGGCTTTACATTATATATATTCATTACATATATTACATATGTTTCAAATTAAATGTCATACAAATTGACAGTGTTTCAAACAATAATGATATGGATATTTTTACTGTGTTCAAACAGTTTCAGCCCTAATTCCTATACTTTCTAGACAGAATGTTTACAATTTTAAAATATTTTCCAAGAAGATAAATGCTTTGCAGTAAAAAGTGAAATACAAAGGATAAAAAGAGTCAATTAACTCAATATCATTTTTCAAAAAACTAAGCTGTAGAAAAGTATCTCAATTACTGTTTTTATGATTGTATTTTATTATAATTTGAAAGAGCACAAAGGTCACTGTGCTTAATGCACATGCCTTATAAGGAACCACAAGGTTTTTTCATTTGCCATCATTTATCCACTGATGTCTAGATAAATCTTTACAGTACCATAAATTTCCACAATATAAACTCAATAAAAGGCCACATGGCATGTACTTTGAAAACATCTGCCCTTGCCATCTATAGAATTTCTATACCACAAAGGAGACCATATTTAACCTTCACTTTAAACAATGCAATTACTTTGATGCAAATCTTTGGCTTATGATTCAAGGACTTTTCTTGGATATGAACAGGGAAAAAAATCAGTATCTTAGGTTGTCAGTGTTGAAACTGGAAAACTGCCTTTCCCTTCATGTAACTGTTTCATCAAAGCAAACTAGGAGTTCAAAATCATTTTTGCTACCACAACTACCACAAAACCTGCAAATATGCTATCTGGAGTCCTTCCACAACCACAGAAACTGAAAAAATATTTGATATCATTTATAGTTTAACTCTATATTTAAGTAAAGAAAGAGGTCACCAAGTATAAAATGTGTGTCATTTAATAAGAATGTGAACTAGTTTTATAAAAATAAGGATACTGAATTATCTCTGGATTGAAGCTGAAAAAACTCCAAGTTATTACCATTCGATGTGCAATATGAAGTTGCTATTTTAATTTGTCAAACCTAAAAAAAAGAAGGATGGAATGCCTATATCTTAGGATTTTTTGAAACTGAACTCTTGATCCCACCTCTTAAAAAAATTATGTTTAATAGACTGTCATATAAATCCAAGCTGGTAAAGAATATTTACAGCAGAGAGAATGAATGAAGCCTATGAAAGCCATGAAATTTTAAACAGACTTAATACTGTAGAGAAATGTATTAATTATGCACTTGTAGAAAAATATGGAAATTTGGTTGGGAGGAGCTAGACAAAGATTTTGACAATTTAATGATAAATCGGTGAAAGAGAAACCATAAGTGTAATTCAAGAAAAATTTCTACTGCTTTTAAATCAAGATTAGGACAATGTGGAAGTTTTATAGTCTTATTTGTATACGTTTGTATTTGTATTGTATTTATAGAGTATAGCAAGTGAAACTTTCCAGGCAATATAGTTAATATCTTAAGAAATTATGTGTTCAAGATAAAACCATAAATCCACTTTTGCTTGTTTAGAAATGCATACTAGCATCAAAAGCTTAAAATATGCAGATGCTCTAGTAAACTTCAGGGTATACCTGGCTGCAAAATAAATGTTGATGCAGCATAAATGGATTAATTGCTGCTGTTTCTCTTTGTCTTTAATAGCACTTTTTTTTTTTTTTTTTTACAATTTTTTGGTTCACATTGCTTAGGATAACTTCACAGTTATATCTTTCAGACAAAGTCAACATAAAATCCTGAAAAGAACTGTAGTTATTAAACATGTGTTTAACACAAGGTCTCTGTGTTAGAGCTAAATAAGCTGCTGAATACAGTAAGCTTTGTGGGACCCATTGGCTTCCACTACCTTCTACGAAATGATCCTAACCAGTCATAGAAAATACTTTGAAAAATTATTCAAAAGATGATGTATACTCATGGTAAACATAATTTAAAAATTAGAGTATAGCCTAAAGTGCAAAATATCTCCCACTGAACTCCTCCTTTATTCTAGAGTCTCTTTCTAAGACATATATTATATTTACATACATTTCCTTGTATATATTTAGTATTGCCACTATATATACATAATCCTTTGCTTTATACAAATAACTCTCCTCAACTATATTGTCTGCAATAAAAATATAGATTAACCATATGTCCATATCAGTAATGCAGATCTCTTACATTCCTTGAAACAGCTATGTATTTTTCCACTATATTCATACATAATTATTCACATTGAAATGGGCCTTTCACTTGCTTCTAGTGCTTTCTTATTATTTTAATGATGAAATGAAAAGCCTTGAACATATATATCATTGCAACTTATTGGAGTATATAAGATATTTTTTAGAAAGAAAATTGTTAATAAATATTGATTGTAAATAATAAATTTCATTAAAGGTGTCAGCAAATCAGATTTCCTCAATCCAATATCTGCAAATTTATGCAACTGATAGAGTTAACAAAATAAACACAGCTAAAGAAGAAATGAGTTCCTATTAATATTGTTGTTATGGACTGAATGTTTGTGTCCCCCACCAAAATTTCTATATCAAAGATCCAAACAACAGTGTGGCTATATTTGGAGATGGGCTGCTAAGGAAGTAATTAAGGTTAAATGAGGTCATAAGGGTGTGGCCCTGTTCCAGTAGGATTAGCATCCTTTTTTTTTTTTTTTTTTTTTTTTTTTTTTTTTTTTGCGGTACGCGGGCCTCTCACTGTTGTGGCCTCTCCCGTTGCGGAGCACAGGCTCCGGACGCGCAGGCTCAGCGGCCATGGCTCACGGACCCAGCCGCTCCGCGGCATGTGAGATCTTCCCGGACCGGGGCACGAACCCGCGTCCCCTGCATCGGCAGGCGGACTCTCAACCACTGCGCCACCAGGGAAGCCCAGATTAGCATCCTTTTAAGAAGAGACACCAGAGAGCTCACTTGCTCTCTCTCCTCATGCACACAGCAAGGAAAGGGCACGTAAGGACATAACAAGAAGGTGGCTGTCTACAAGTCAGAAAGAGTGCTAACACCTTGATCTCAGACTTCTAGCCTCCAGGACTGTGAGAAAATAAATATCTTTCTGTTGTTTAAGCCACCCAGTAAGTGGTATTTTGCTATGGCAGCCCAAGGAGATGAAGACAATTAAAGTTGTTGTCACAATTTTTCTGTCAATTAGATTGTATAATTACCTAAATCAAACTTGCTCATGGTTATCCAGAAAAACTTTTAAACTTTCAGTCTGGAGCTTCCCTGGTGGCACAGTGGTTGAGAGTTTGCCTGCCGATGCAGGGGACACGGGTTCATGCCCCGGTCCGGGAGGATCCCACGTGCCGCGGAGCGGCTGGGTCCGTGAGCCATGGCCACTGAGCCTGCACGTCCGGAGCCTGTGCTCCGCAACGGGAGAGGCCACAACAGTGAGAGGCCCACGTACCACAAAAAACAAACAAACAAACCAAAAAACCTTTCAGTATGGCTAGATATGATCTGTTAATAGCCAAATTCAGTAAAAACTACATATATGATATACATATATAGAAGGAGATATAATATATATATATGTACATATATATATATATACACACACACACACATAAGGATAACATAAATTGTAGAAAAACAAATCCATGTTTCAGGACATGTAATTCACTACATATGTTTCATTTTCTTTCTCGGAAGACATTTGTCTTTTTATAAAAATCTTCATACTCAAAAGTGTTTAGGGTGGGCTTCCCTGGTGGCGCAGTGGTTGAGAGTCCGCCTGCCGATGCAGGGGACACGGGTTCGTGCCCCGGTCCGGGAAGATCCCACATGCCGCGGAGCGGCTGGGCCCGTGAGCCATGGCCGCTGAGCCTGCGCATCCGGAGCCTGTGCTCCGCAACGGGAGAGGCCACGACAGTGAGAGGCCCGTGTACCACAAAAAAAAAAAAAAAAAAAAAAAAAAAGTGTTTAGGGCTTCTCTGGTGGTGCAGTGGTTAAGAATCCACCTGCCAATGCAGAGGACACGGGTTTGAGCCCTGGTCTGGGAATTTCCCACATGCCGCAAAGCAACTAAGCCCGTGAACCACAACTACTGAGCCTGCACTCTAGAGCCCGCGAGCCACAACTACTAAGCCCACGTGCCACAACTACTGAAGCCCGCGTGCCTAGAGCCCATGCTCTGCAACGAGAAGCCACTGCAGTGAGAAGCCCGCACACCACACCTGCTCACCGCAACTAGAGAAAGCCCGCACGTAGCAACAAAGACCCAACGCAGCCAAAACAAATAAAATAAATAAAAAAAATTTTTAAGTGTTTATTAAAAACTAAGAAATGGGAGAAGGGAAGAATCTATAGTCAAATGAACCCTATTTCATTGACTGTCTCTTGATAAGAAAGCTATTATTCCAGCATCCATATAGAATAGAGCTCATTACTCATACAACACAGCATTTTAGAAGTAAATTTCATGTACTTATTCATTATATCCCTACACTTCCGCATCATTTCCCCCAATAAAAATCACATACTGGGAGTAAGATGAGAGAAGTATTATTATTGAAACTTTACAGATGAGGAAACTCAAGCTCAGGGAAATTAGCATAAAGATGTGAACCAAGATTTCATGAGTATCTAAGCTTGTGTTCTTTCCCCTGCAATGCACTCTATTCTTTCTTCTATACAACTTCATATACGTGTTGAACAAACATTAATGCTTGTCCGTTCTATGTTAGCACTGTGTGAGCAAGTAACTGAGGGAGGAACACAGTGGTGTAGAATCAAAGGAGTGCATGGACGCAGTAGGCAGGGCAGGAAATGCTCTGATAGAAGTAGGCCCAGGGAGCATGGTAATAGACAGCTGACAGTCTGGAGAATACCAAAGAAGTCTTCCAGAAAGGGCGATGCTTGGACTGCTTTTAAAGGAGCCCTGAGAATTACCCAGATAAACAAGAAAATGAGAAATCTAAAACAGTCCTTATCAGACTTCAATTTCCAATGATATGAAAATGTTGGACAGCTTACTTCTCCAAGGCACTCCCCATGAGAATTTATGTATATAGATAAATACTTGTACCCATATATTGACTACATTAATATTGACATACTTACACTTATATAAATTTCCATATCTATAACTATATTTATATATACACATATTATATATTTACATTTGAAATCATTTCTAAATCCATACTTACTGAGGTCCATGAGTTCACTCACCACTAACAATCACATCGCAGGGTTTATTCTAGTTTTCTCTCTTTCTGTATTTGTAACTTCCTTTTCTGACAGTGGGAAACTGAAGTCTCATTATTCTTAACTGATTAACATATTCGACTCATCCTGCATACTAACCAACCTCTCATTACCATAGCTACCCAGCCCCTATGTTGACACCTTGTTTATCAACTCTTGCACTAGGATAAATCCTATCTTCACCTTATTCAGGTTTTAATATCCCATACTAATTCATCCCATGTATAAACATCTCAGCCTACTTGGGCTCTGAAACCCCACAGCAAGCCATCCCTACACAGGGCATGTCCTACCCCTTCGCAGGTTGACTGCCTCATTCTGCTTTGGCTCTCAACATCCCTCACCAAGCTGCACCTCCAGGTGAGCTCATACCTTGTTCACTGTACTACATTCCCGCCCCACCCTTCCCCAAAGGCTATAGGAATGAACCATTCAGGAAGAGAAAGAGGAAGGGGAAGGGAAAGGAGAAAAGGAAAGAGGAAGAGTCACAAATCATAAGAACACAGCTTGCTCTTTTTCCACTGGAAAATCAAGAGCAGTGATTCTCAAAAAGGAAACACTACAGATTCTGTGGTTTGAAATGCATAGCCAATATATAATTTTGTTATTTGGAATAGGAAACAAATGTATTGTTTCACGATATGAACTACTCAAAATGAAGCTGGACAAAACATTTGTGGATAAGGATAGGATCTTGTGGTGAGGGAAAAAGGAAGTAAGATTTCATATTTATCAAAATGAAGCATGGGTTTAAAAATATTGCCATAGAGGATAGGCATCTTGGTGTTTAGGAAATACCAGTTTTGCTGGCTTTGTTCCAGTCAATATTTATTAGCATTGCAGGGTAAAAGACAGTTAGAGGATCCTTAAATAATTCAACACCAGGAAATCCTCAATTCCCTTAAATTCTAACTCAAAAAATATATATACTGTTTAATATTGTTATATATAATATTTAATATCATTATATATGATATTTAATATCTTTATATATGATGTTTAATATCATTATATATAGTGGT
Source organism: Phocoena phocoena (assembly GCF_963924675.1). Classification (NCBI taxonomy): domain Eukaryota; kingdom Metazoa; phylum Chordata; class Mammalia; order Artiodactyla; family Phocoenidae; genus Phocoena; species Phocoena phocoena. The sequence goes on along the minus strand of NC_089227.1, from coordinate 27,998,939 downwards.
TAATATCATTATATATAGAATATTTAATATTATAAAACTTCCTTTACAGTGAAGTAGTATTAGGGCATTTGCATGAAAATCTATGATTTGCTAATTAGAAAATCATTTTCTTGTTACTGTTTTTTTTTTTTTAATTTATTTACTTTTTAAAATTTTGGCTGCGTTGAGTCTTCGTTGCTGCGCGCGGGCTTTCTCTAGTTGCAGCGAGCAAGGGTTACTCTTCTTTGCGGTGCTCGTGCTTCTCATTGCTATGGCTTCTCTTGTTGCAGAGCACAGGCTCAAGGCACGCGGGCTTCAGTAGTTGTGGCTCACAGGATCTAGAGCACAGGCTCAGTAGTTGTGGCGCACAGACTTAGCTGCTCTGAGGCATGTGGGATCTTCCCGAACCAGGGCTCAAACCTGTGTCCCCTGCATAGGCAGGAGGATTCTTAACCACTGTGCCACCAGGGAAGCCCTTATTTTTTTAATTAATATTAAATATTCAAACAAATCAGAAATTAACAAAGTGGGAAACTATAGTGTCTCCATTAGTAAAGTGGGTATTAATGATGGAGTAACCTGATGGGGGATTAATTCCATAT